>NC_042624.1:91645352-92245352 GCF_901001135.1 Rhinatrema bivittatum
TAAAAATGTGAGTTAAAATAAAGTTTTGTATAGTAGGCTGTAGTAAGGAGGTCTTTTCCCTTATTCAAAGATGTCCAGTTAAGTGTCGTCAAAATGAAAGCAAAATAATAAAACTTGGGGCCTTTAGGTCCAATTTCACAGCCCCACACAGAGGCTGATAACTTTAAAACTTAACCGATTTCTTAAGTTATCCAGCTATGTGTAGCCAGATAGCTTTTGACAAATATATTCAGCAGGACACTTATCCCACTGAGTATCTGGGGCAAGTTATCCAGCTAACTTTAGCTGGAAAACTTGTCTGCTCACTGGCTTACTGAATATTGACCTCAAAGTGTTACAATAGTCTAGTCCATCAGTAACTAACACAAACACACTATTGTCACTGGATCTTTCTTTTTAATGGCTGAAGTTGCCAAATATGCCTCAAATGATTAAAACCAGCCATGCACTACTGCCCAAATTTGTGGGAACATTGTCCATCCGCTGTCTGTGAGAACTCTCAAACTCTGGATCTGTTGGTTTTACAATAGCTCTCGAATCCTATGATAAACAGACAGCATTAAGCTCTAAAAGATGGTCTTTCCCACATACAGAACTTTTCTGTTCTAGTGGCATTTAGTTTCAGCCAACTTTGTATACATCCCTTTATCTCTTGCATACATTCAGCCAAGTTTGCCAACGCTTCAACTTGCTTGCACCCCCATAGCAGATAAAATCGAATATCATCAGTATCTCTAATGTACTTGATTTTGAATTGCTTTATTAGTTTCACCAAAGTTTCAAATACAAGTTAAATAATGTCATGGAAATAATTGACTGTTGGGGCATTCCACATTTTACTGGCCTTCGTTTAGACTTCTGATTGCCCAACACAATTACTTGGCATCTATTGCTCAAAAACGATTGAACATATTCCAGTGCCACACCCGATATACCAATGCCCAGAAAACCCATTAGCAACACATCATTATTAAGGGTATCAAAGGCTGAACTAAGGTCCAGCAGTACACTATTACCTTTTATCTATTCAGTTAACACATCATTAGAAAGTGATGTTAATAAAATATCAGTGCTGTAACCCAATCTAAATCCAGACTGGATTGGGGCCAAATAGTTGACCTCTTCCAAATAATCTTGCACCTGCAGCAAAACAGACTTTTCTTTTAGCTTACTCAAATATGAATTATTTGAGACCAGTCTGTAATTGCTTCAGTCCATTGGATCTAAATTGGTTTTTTAGTAAACAGTCTTATTGATGTTTGCTTCAGACAGGTTGGTATATAGCCCCTTTTTCATGAAGCATTAATAATAGATTGAATTCCTGCTTTCAGCAGACCTGCAGTTGACTTCGGTAACTATATTCAGCAAGGACCAAAGTAGCTCAAAACAGGTCTAACAGACTATATAATATGTTGAACTTCAGTATCTCAAATTGAATAAAAGGAATAAGGCACTATCCTTGACCCCTAGACAATGCTCCTCTTCCTCCTCTCTGCTTAATCCTTCATAATTTTGTCTGGAAAGGATGATGCAAGTTTCTCACAGGACTCAGTTGAAGGCGGTGAATTGCTAGTAGTCGGATGGGGTTGTAATAAACCATTAACTAACTGAAATGAGGCCTTCAGCCTATTTCGCACTGTTTCTAGTGACTCAGAAATAAAACTATAGCCAGTGAGCCTGACTTCAGTGCTGGGAAAAATCACGGAAACTATATTTTAAAGAACAAAATCACAGAGCATATAGAAAGACATGGTTAATGAAACACAGTCAGCATGGATTTACCCAAGGGAAATCTTGCCTCACAAATCTGCTACACTTTTTTGAAGGGGTTAATAAATGTGGATAAAGGTGAACCGGTAGATGTGGTGTATTTGGATTTTTTGAAAGCGTTTGACAAAATCCCTCATGACAGGCTTCTAAGAAAACTAAAAAGTCATGGGATAGGAGGCGATATCCTTTCGTGGATTGCAAACTTGTTAAAAGACAGGAAACAAAATAGAATTAAATGGTCAGTTTTCTCTGTGGAAAAAGGTAAACAGTGGAATGCTTGAGGGATCTGTACTTGGACTGGAGCTTTCCAATCCATAATATATCGGGCTTGATAGTGTGTCCGTTAGTGCTTGTGCATGTTCCCCAGCCCGCTGATAGATGGCGCAGGCAGCTCCCTGGCCGGCTTGGAGGCTCAAACTCGCCGTACAGCGGCCATGTCACAACACCAGCTACAAGAGGTACTCCTGGGGAAATTCAGTGCTACTATGGAATGCAGATTTTGCGCAGAATTCCTCCTTCCCGCAGATTTCCTCCCTCACCTCGCCGATTTCCTCCCTCGCCGGAAGACTATTCAAAACCGGAAGGACAGCGGCCATTGTGGGACAGACAGAAAATAGCAGAGGAGACCTGGCATGCCGAGAACGAAGCGCGTCCTGCGGCATATGCTCCGTTTGCGGTGAAGATGAAGGCCCGGCAAGCTGTTTGTGGCAAAAAGGGAAGGCCCCATATGGCAACTTCTTATGTTCTTAATTCTTTCTCTGCAAAATTACATCTTTTAATTTATATGCCTCCCACTTCCACAGTTTTTCTAACTCTTCTGTTTTATTTTTACATCATCGCCTTTCTGCTTTTTTCTTACTTTAAGCTCATGCAACTCCTAGTTAAACCAGGGAGCATTTTTCTTTTATAGTATATTATGGGATTTAAGCGGGCAATCATATCTAATTCCTGTTATCTCTTCATTCCATCAAAATAGTTTATCATTCGGTTTAGAATATGTCACTAATTCATCTACCACTACCATCTCTTCCAGCAACTTAACTTAGATGTTTAAGCCCCCTATTACAAAATGTTCTCACTTGCCCCTGATCAAAGCATGTGCTATTCTAATTGACCATCTTAATGTAACTGCATGATGGTTTGACCATAAAACCAGTATATTGGACCCCATGACAATCTCCACATCATATTTAAATAATCATCAGGATAGAAAATAGCATCCAACAAATGGCCTGCAGTAAGAGTGTTTCCCCTCACCAACTGATAACCCAGTGATGACATAATTTCCAACAAATTTATCACTGGGTAAGAGAGTGATAAAACTACCAAAATAACCCTATGTGATGCTTCATCAAATTTTAACAACATGCATTCACATACCTCTTTAGATAACATTACAATCTGAGTCAATCTAATAGACCCCTTATAATAAATTCCCACCCACCCCCCTATACTGATCACTTCGACCCTGATATATGATATAACCATTAGGTAAAAATGAACTAGCATCATCCCATCTATATCCTTTAACCACATCTATGTTCTCAATAATAGATCCAAATTACCTTCCAAAAGTACATCATTCATTAGATGCCATTTATCAAGTAGTGAGCAAGCAATTGTCAGACATCTTTAAAATATTGAGATATTCTTTATGGCTCATAGGTCCTTTCACATGGAGCCTATCTAAACAATTAATAAGGGTTGCCTTTGATGCAGATCTACCAGATGTCTGGCCTCTCTTAGCCTACAAGTGATGTTATACTTACCCTGCCCACAGAAAACCTTCATTCTATGTAGATCAGTAGTTGACACTTCCCCAAAACATATCATTCTTAGGGATGTGCATTCGTTGGTCCCTTCATTTCATTCATTTTGGCGATGTGTGTGTATCTCAAGAATGGAAGGTAGGCGCGCAAACTGATGATATAGGCACGTGTAGGTGGCCGCTTACATGCGCGCATACCATCAGTTTTGCGCACCTACTTTCTATTCATTAATTCTAAAATCAAGAAAATGAAACAATTTCTGAGACAGATATACCCCTAAATCCATAAACTAGTCAATTACCACCACTCTTTCTGGGTCACTTGAAAGGACACACAAAAGTGCACTTAGCGTTCCCATATAGGTTGCAGTCTATACTAGATGGCCCTGCCCCCTTCTAGTATCATGTCATGTCATCAGTTTAGTTCTGCTCTTCTCTGATGTCATTCATGCCTTGCCTGCTCAAATGAGTGCTCCAGACAAGTTATAGCAAAATATAAATACATAACAATAAAATATAACCTGTCATTGACAACTAAAATGGGACAATTCAACAAACAAATACATCGAACAACATAAAATAATTAGAACATTAAAGCACTATAAATAAAACTAATAAAACAAATTAGATACTACCAAAACAGTATAAAATTTAAAAATACTACAGTGTAAACGAGCACATACAAATTTAAAATAAATCGGCAAGAAATTAATAAAAACCAAAAAGCCTATAAACCCAGACCCTCAGCCATCAAATAACCTAAAAACAATATCAACTGTATAAATCCATCAGCCAGTTAACTAAAAACAATATAAAGAGGTCTAGAAAAAGGCATAAACAAAAGCTTAGGAACCATCTCCAATAGACCAATCTATTAATACAATAACCAACATTAACAGCCCCGTGAATCCAACCTCCTGTAATTAATTTAATCCTTCTTGAAATAAGTCTTGAAGGGAAAGTGCAATACTAGCCTTAAAACTGCAGGCTCCGATTTACTGCCAGCATGGAACTTGTGTACATCCGTTTGTGATATACTACTTTTAGTAACCTAGGTTATATATATGTATCCAGAGACTAGCGAAGAGGTCCTATGTGCAAAAACCAAAAGTAGTTTTGCTGGAGCTCACTAGACGTAGTCATGAGGACTTGAGGGGAAAGGGAAAGTTAGGAGGGAATGTATGATGATGAATAATGAGCAAGTGAGACTAGGAGGAATTTTTCACTGAATTAAAGGTATTCCCAGAGTTTGCTATGGATTTCTTGCAATCAGATCCCAGGAGTAGTTCACCCCACCAACCCAGGGAGACCAGTACAACCCACCCCTTATACCTAATGGTATACCCCACCAGTTCTCAATGATCCAGACTCTTATACACCCCAGCCTCCCCCCCGGCCCACTTCAATCTCAGGGGACTGACAGGGGTTAGGAGATTAGCTGTGTTACCCAGGAGCATCCATTCACTGACCAAACCGGGAGAATTCCCCCATCTATAGAGGGAAGAATATATTACACATATGCAAGACCTGTTCCCAAATGTAGAAACCTAGCAAATGACTAGTCATAGGCACTCCTCAGGCTACGAGTCTGCATTTTATTCTACCGCTTCGCCTTCCTGTTTCCACAGCCAAGAACTATACATTTAAAAAACCGACGTGTGCCACAACCAGGAGATACGGGCATAAGTCGGGCCGGCGTGAGCAGATTTTAAAAGCCGCCCTACTACATGCACAAATGAAATGTTCCAAAAAGGGGGGTCAGGTGGGACATGAGCATTCCTGGATTTCACATTGGAATTAGCGTGCAAAATACTTACGCCTACAGGCGCATGCCCGGGTCCCCTGCCGCGTAACTTTACTTCTGCCATGGAGTAATTGTAAATAATAAAATAAAGATAGAAAGAAAGCAGGGATTTAAGGATCAGGCTTAACATGGGAGAAGGGAGGCTATTAAACTAGGAAGTCCTATTCCTTAGTGGGGCAAACTGGAAACGAACTGATAAAACTGAAAATGGCATCTGCGCACGTGTCTTAAAATCCCCTACTTACGTGGCAGACGCGGCATTTGCGCACTTAAAATTGCATGCACGCTGTTTTATAATATGCACACACATGTGCACTCATGTTATAAAATAGCCGCGTCCCTGGGCGCGGGACAACGAATGCGCGCATATGTGCGCCTGTTTACCATCTTAAGCTTTGTGTAACTGTCGCCGTTTATGGATCGGCGCTGTTATGCACTGTCATTTTCTTATTATAACTGTGGGCTCATGGCCAGTTTAATTGTGCTGTCCGCCACTTTAGGTGAACATTTTCCTAAAGGAGGTCAACGAATCATAATAAAGGTTCAGCCACAAGAAGGTTGGGACTGATTCTTGCACTCCCTCATGTTGTACCCGGAACGATGCTTTTTATTTCATGTGCATAGTGTGCTGTAATTTTACAGTGTGAGGTTTCAGCTGTGGTTTCGGTAATAGCAGGGCTTCTACTCAAGGAATGTTGTTGGCATAAGGCTCAATCAGTTAATGTTGTGATTGTTTTCAGCTGAATACTGTATGTTGGAAAAATAGAGAGACTCTGTAATTAAACCCAGAACAAAGAAAAATTGACTAGATTTTAACACTGGGGCAGAATAACAGCCCAAAGAAACCTGCAAAAAGCATGCAAATTAAGTTTCCCTGCACACATTTTTCATAGCGCATCTTTTGCACAATGTTTTTTATGTCCTGCAGTAAAAAGAAAAAAATGTGCAAACAGCTGTTGCAAGAAGCACTCTGCAAGTTTTTGTTTGCTCCCAAGAGCTAAATTCAAAGGTCAAGTAAAACCCCCTAAAATAGATTTTTCTGAAGTTTTGGATTGCACATTTTTTGCGCAGTCCTTAAATCATGAAGACACCCTGATGATGTGAAAAGAAACAAACAATACCATTATGTCCTGAAAGCTAAAATCATTAGATAGATCTGACTCACTTGTGGTGTATCAGTTTGCTTGACATAAGCTGCACCCACAACATAATGTGAGGCAAACCTCACCAGCAATCTATCAGTAACTGTTTTCAAAAACAGCCCAGGACTGGCCTGAGCAAATGTTTACTTCAAGCAACCCATTGGAATCCTCTCTCATGATCCTAATTTTTTTTTTAATTGTTTTAAACCAAGAAAGAGAGAGACTTAGCAACTCTGTTCTTAATTATGTGGGGGGGTTTTCTCCTTAAGTTTTCATTCTGATACAAAGACAAATAACAGTTCCTTTCACTGTCAGAACAATGGGAAGCTGAAGACTACTCATTTTCTAAAGGAAAGTTCACAGTTTTCCACATGTTTAAAAAAAAAAAAAAAGTGAAACCTCCATTGGGAATGTGACACAATATTATTTATTCAATTGATGTATTGATGTATTCCTTTTTATGTATACTGATGGTATTTAATGATTCCTTGATGTTTTGTATTGTGCTTTTGATATTTTATAACATCCCCTGAATTCTTTTCCTGAAGAATGGTGAACTCGACCTAAGAATACAAATAATTGAAATCTCATCCAAAAATTTGCATGCCATGATTGAATTCAAAAGCTAGTACTATTATCCCTTTTTTCTCCACCAGATGTACTTCTTTTCTCTTTCTTTTTCTTATTTCTTTTTAGTTTATGTAAAACACTTTTTATATTCTGACTCCTCCAAAATGTTGTTCAGGGTGGATTATAACATATCTATGCATAATAACATAATGTACAGCAATAAAAACATTATCACTACAGACATAATAAACATATTATTAAAAGAAATAATGTAAAATTACATTACCTGCTGAAATTTCTGTGTAAAATAATACATATTTAGCAATTTTCTAAAAAAAACTTTCAGATCTTTCTCTCTCCTAAGCTCCACTGGTAAAATATTCCACAACATGGGAGGAATGTAGGAAAATACTCACATGAGTCTGTTGTAGTTTATATTTCTGTAGGGATCTCAGGATCTTAATGCGTGCACTGGTTTGTATTCACTTAACATATGGGCTATGGTACAGGGAGTCTCGGGCTATGGTACAGGGAGTCTCGGGCAGTTCTAAGAAGGAATGATCTAGTGGTTAGAGCAATGGACTGAGAAACAGGGACGCTAAGGGATTATATTGCACTTCCTCCCACTGATATTCCATACTCACTTAAATTGAGGGACGCTAGCTTTCAATGCATGCGCTGGCACACGTGCATGCATTTGTCAGGGACAAGGCCATTTTATAACTTATGCATGCATATTATAAAATAGCTTGACCGCACGCAATTTTAAGTGGACGCATGCCTGTGCACGCAAATGCCACTTCTAGAGCCTAAGTGGGGGAGTTTTAAAAGCCATGCATGCTGCCACTGTCCATCTTCCCAGTTTGTTCCCAATTTTCCCCGTTAAGGGTTAGGACTTCCAAACCCCCCTAGTTTAGTAGCCGCCTTTTCCCCCTGTTAGCCCCGAGCATTAAAACCCCACTAATCTCCCTAGATTTTTTCGTTTTATAAGTTGCACGTCATCCATAGCAGAAGTAAAGTTACGCAGCAGGGGACCCCAGCACACCCCACTGCAGGTAAGTATTTATGCACAAATTTCATGGTTAAATCCAGGAACGCCCATGCCCACATCACACCCCTTTTAAAAAAAAAAAAACCTTTTCATTTGTGCACGCAGCAGCAAGTATGCGTGTGCATCGGGCTTTTAAAATTCACTTTTAAGCTGTTTGGGATAGGCACTTCTCATTCCTGAATTGTAATCCACTTGAGCTTTCCTATGAAAAGGTGGTATAGAAATGCAAAATTCTTTTAATAGGTTCTTTCGGAACTCTCCGAACACCACCATATGCACAGGTTATGCAATACTAGCATAGATCTGCTTGTGGCCATGTATGCACGTATATGCTTCCACGCACTCGTGTTTGAAAGTTACCCTCCCTATTTTGAATGATAAAAGCCTCAGCAGAAAATGCAAGTGCAAATCTTTGCAGGTACTTTTCTCTGGGGCAATTTTCCAAGTAAAACTGCACATTTATTTGTCCTTTTGAAGGCTGGTGCAAAGATCACAGGTAAAAAAAAAAAGTGCACGAGGATTCTGCAGCACTGCGGGTAGTTTGCAAATTGCCTCCTCAGTCTATCTCCTTATGTCTAGAGGAGTTGTACCCTGCAAATACGCCTGCTTTCCCAATCCTTGTTCACCTATTCCCCACCTCCACCTGCCACAAGTGCGGAGCAGTCTCCAGATTTCAGCTCCACTAGGATAGTTTTCTTTTCTTTTCTTTATTTATTTATTTATTTAAGGTTTTTATATACCAGTATTCGTCGAGACATCATATCGGTTTACATTTAACTTATAACAATAGAGAAATACAATAAACAATGGGAAAGGCGGAACTTGGCGAATATACAGAAGAGTATAACAATCTATAGGGGGATCAAGCATACATAAGTATTGGCAAATTAACAAGGAGAATGCTGATTGAGTGTAATACATGGGTAATAAAGTAAAAACATGAAGTTGATGCTAGAGAGGATTACAAATTAATATATAATTGGTTGTATCTATGCAGAGGAATGTACAAGAGAGGTGAATAGCTAGGAGAGATTGGCAGGGTGGAGGGAAAAGTAGGGCAGTCAATGGCAGCGGTGGGGTGGAGATATATTTATTCCGGGTAGGCTTGTTTGAATAGCCAGGTTTTCAGCTTCTTTTTAAATTGTTGAGTGCTTATTTCAAGTCGAATGTCAGGTGGCATACTGTTCCAGTGAATGGGACCTGCTATCGAGAATGTTCGCATTTTGGTGGAGGTTAGTCTGTAAGTCTTGTGTGGGGGAATGAGAAGAGTGCCTTGGTTTACTGATCTAGTGGGGCGATTGGAGTCATGTGGTTGGATTATATTGTTGGTCCATTTAATGTTGCTGTTGTGGATAGATTTATGCATAATGGATACGTTTTTATATAGTATGCGGGATGCAACTGGGAGCCAGTGTAACTTCTTAAGGATAGGTGTGATGTGTTCATTTTTGCGTGAGTTGGTCAGTATTCTGGCTGTAGCATTTTGGAGTATTTGTAGGGGTTTGATGTAGGAGGCGGGGAGACCTAGGAGGATAGAATTGCAATAGTCAATTTTTGTAAGGATGGTAGCCTGTAGTACGGTACGGAAGTCGTTGAAGTGTAGGAGGGGATAATTATTGCTTGATTTAATCAAGTGTAGGAGGGGATAATTATTTAATCAAGTGTAGGAGGGGATAATTATTGCTTGATTTAATCGTTCCAGGGCTAATATGTCCCGTAATAAATTATTACAAAAGCCTCATGGGGGAGGGCTTAGTGGGATTGTTGCAATGCTTTGCAATAATGTGCTTTATTTCCACCGGCATATATTTTATCAATGGTATATTATTTGGTAGGAAAATCCGACTTTTATTTTGGAAAATTAGAAAACACCAACCCAGACCTCATTACTCAAACAAGAATGAAGAGCTGCATGCCTGCAAATGTGTTTTGAATGCCTCTGAAAGCCAATGTGTGAGTGCATTGAGTTCAAGTTTCAAGCAGCATGTCAAGAGATATGACAGCACACTCTGGGGAAAGCAAGGTTATCCTAAGGGAAAGAGAGGAAAAGGCTTCAAACTCAAAGCCAGAACTCATTGCTATTATCCTTATTCTATTCTTGTGACTTGGTGAGGAGCTGGAACGTGTATAGCATCAGTCCCTATAATGTCCATTGAACTTAGTGCTAGCACTGTACAGTCCCCAGTACCAAATACCAATAGATCTTCAAGTTGAGGGTTAACTTTTCAGTTCATCGGTTTGGTAGACATTGATATGCCATTGAGGGCTGATGGCTGGAAAGCTTTACTGCAAAATACAGGAACTAAAATACAGAGAGAGCTTTGATAGAATGTTTCCTGCAAGAATTAAAACCTAATATAATTCAATGTTCTTCCTATTGATCAAATAATTAATGGTCCGATTTACTAAGGCTTGTTTCTTGATTAAGTTTCAAAGGTTTGGTCTAATGCTCCTGGAATGACTATTAAAGCATTTTGGAAGTAAGAAAATCATTAAAAGAAATATTTTGAATCTGACAGTAACATAATGCTCTATATTCCTACTTATATTGCCTTACACCTCTGTCGCGATCCTGATTCATCATTTCCTTCAAATATATGGTAACGATATCCAGTTCACGTTGAATATGTATTGATGCCAGATTTATAATTTGACACCAAAAGAAGCAGTTGCAAAACTAGCATTAGCATCAGGTATTGCTCCCACTGGCATCGTTCATTTTTTAATTATTTTCTCAGTAACATGAAATTGTCATTTTGCCCTGATGAACATTTATATTCATGCTGTTAGTGTCACTGTAGAGGTATTCATTTCTGCTCTGGAGCATGACCAACAGCATTACTTATATGTACCTCACCATGCCAGTTCCTGGTACTGAAATTAAAATGGGTACCATCAGGACTATCTTTACCACACCTGACTCCATTAGTTCTGCAAGGATAATATATTATAATTTTAGGTTCTTATGCAATAAGCTATAGTACCAAAAAAGAATTAACATTACTTGGAATTGCTAAAGAGGAATGGTTGTAGAAAACAAAACAAAAAAAAAAACATCTTGTTAAGGACGCAATCCATATATAATATATTGAGGGTAATTTTCAAAAGGACTTTGGGTAACAGTGTTTTATGTACAGAAATGACCCTTTGCAAAATTGCTCGCTTGACACACAGACAAATCTATGACAGTAGCTTTTAAACAGGCTTGTGGGTGTACATATGTATATGCATTCGTTGACCCACGCCCAGAGATGTGGCCATTTTATAACATATGCACGCCTGTTATATAATAGCTTGAAAGCATGCACATTCTTGTGCAGTTTTAAGTGGATGTGCGCCTATGCATGCAAAGGCAGCTTCTACCGCATAAGTGGGGTACGTGAGGGGGTTTTAATAGACACTCGTGCCAACGCCATTACTATTTTTCCCAGTTTGTTCCCAGTTCGCTCAGGTAAGGGATAAGATTTCCAAACCCTCCTAGTTTAAAAGCCTCCCTTCTCCCCTGTTAGCCCTGACCCTTAAAATCCCACCAGTCTGTCTGTTTATTTTATGACTTGCACGTCCTCCATGGGACAGGGAACCCTGGCGCGCTTGTGCATGAAAGGTATTTACACGCTAAGTTGAAGCTGATATCCAGGAACACCCACGGCCTTCCCAGACCACACCCACACCCTGCCCCCTTTTTTTGGAACTTTTCATTTCTGCGCGTATTCAGGTGGCTTTTAAAAATCCACTTGGCGAGCGCCGGCCCAAAATATTTGCGTATCTCCTGGTTTTGGCATGCATCAGGCTTCTAAAATTCACCTTTAAGTTTTTTGACGAGTTCATGTGCAAGTTTACCTGCTCTGAGCAAGTGTCCCTGGGTCAGAGTGGGAGAAGTGTTTGCACTTAAAGGCATAGTTTTCGATTTTGAAAAGTATGCATTTATATTTCCAAGGAACATTTTTGCACAAGTTTTACTAAGTATGGCTTGGTGGGGTAATTTTCAAACAAACTTACTTGTGTTTTTGCCATCTTTCTTATTCTGGCTATTTGAAAAATTACCCCCATAATGTGTGCCTGATGAGTTGTTTTTCCTTTCCTTTATTTGTAAGGATCTCCATCATTAGGGAGAAAGAAAGATGTTTAAAGTCAAATTATAAAGGCTGTGAACTGAAGTGGCAAGTAGTAGTTACGGAGCAATTACCACTTGACTGCTATGAAGTTCTCCCTAAACCTGACAGCAAGACATTGCCCTGTATCCGAGCTGTAATTTTCTTTGGTGCAAAAATAATCTGTCTGTCATTCAAAAAAGAATATGGTACCTGTGTATAAGAAATCCAGTGTTACCCCAGGGCCCTTACATAGCAATGAAATTCAAAGCAGAGAAGAGTATAGTCCTATAAGCACAAACTGCCTCGTCAACAGCCTCTGACAGTGTAGAGGAGGAGAAGAGAGATGAGACAGTAGTGGAGAGGGTAGAAGGGTCAGCAGCCTGGAAACTCTTGCAAGGTGTTAGTGGAGACTGTGGAGAGGACGGTTAAGTGTGAAAGTTTTCAGATGATGGTCAGAGAGGGGAAGAACTGAAATTGAGAAGTCTGAAGAACAGCAGTTGCAAGAAAGACCTAGGTCAAGGCAGAGGTTGTGCTGGTGAGCAGGGGAGGTAGAGCAGAGTTAGAGGTGAAATAAGGTTAAAGCTAGGAGCAATTTTCAGTGGCGGCTATTGATGGGGGTGGGGGTAGTACAGTGAGTTACATTTTTTTCTTGCTTTTTCACCAGTACAATGTGATAATGGTTCTTATGTTGCTGCATACATCCTGTATGTGCCATAAAGATTTTGATGATCTCTTTTTTTTTTTAATTTATGATGATCATGGTGCTGGAGCTAAGTCAACCTGGAAAAGGAAAAGCTGCTTGACCTGTATTTAACACTGCAACAAACAAACAAAAAAAACCCCAGCCTATTCACATTTAATGGAAGACAAAACTAAATATCAATCAATGAAAATTGAGGGGACAATGTCCAACTAGACTTCCACTGCTACATGGGTGTTTACCTACAGAATACCCTCCTACTGAAAACTGCCCTAAGGAAAAGTAGGTGCACTGCTGACGGCATACATAGGTTTCCTGGCAGGAAAATGAGAAGCACTAGGGGCAGGGCGAAGCAAGCTGGCAGAAGTGCTGAAAGGGATTTCATTTTGAATCCCCATACCTGCTTGCTCTTGCTTCCACTCCCACCTACGTGCTTTGCACCTGCAAAACATGCAGAGAAAAAGCCTCTTTGTGGCACTGGCCAGCTGGCAGGTCTTTAAAGGGGTATTCCTATTCCATGGGCACTTTTCCAAGTTGCTGGCCACCACTAAAAATTGCTCTATTAAAACAGGACCATTCATCATCAACATGTATTTATTTCACGCTCTTCCATCAAGGAGTTCAGAACATGTTATAGCCAGGCCAGGATTTAGGCATGGGAAATACAGGCAATTGCCTAGGGCACCAAATACCCAAACCAAATAGGAGTTCAATTGTGCCCAGGAGGAGGACAATGGCAGAGGGACTTCGCCCACTATCTGATTTCCAGGGTCTTCCTCTCCACCCCCATCCACCCACACACACACACTTCAATTTTGCCTAAGGGTGCCCAAAATCTAAAGCTGGCCCTGGTTACATCAAGGCATAGTAGTTACACCATCTGGGTGCAATTTCAGCACGTCAGAAAAAATAAAATAAAGTTCTCTGTAGTTTTCTGAAGACTGCTAGATTTGGTTCTAATCTTATATTGAGTGACATTAAGTTCCACATGGTTGGAGCTAGTCCTGAGAAGGTCCTCTGTCTTGTTCTGTTGGTGATGGTGTGGCTCTGAGCACAAAGGTCGAGGAGGGATGTAGGGGGAATGCAGACTTAGTTACCACTTGTTCAGATATTAAATTTATTTATTTTATTTTATTTATTTGTTTTTGTATACCGACATTCGATCGAGATATCATATTGGTTCACATGTAACTGAACATAAATAAGACATTGGTTGCTTATTTTACATTGTAACTCATAAGAATTTAGGAAGGTTAACTTACATACAGGAAGGTTAACTTACATACAGTAAAAATCGCGGGAGAGCGGACAAGCGCCCACTCTCCCGGCGCACGCACAGGCCACTCTCCTGTGCGCATGATTCAGAAAAACAAATTATTCAAATTAGGGCCCACGGTAAAAAGAGGCACTAGGGACACTAGCGCATCCCTAGCGCCTTATTTTGGACAGGAGCGGCAGCTGTCAGCGAGTTTGACAGCCGACGCTCAATTTTGCCGGCATTGGTTCTCAAACCTGCTGACAGCCACAGGTTCAAAAACCGGACGCCGGCAAAATTGAGCGTCCGGTTTTCGAGCCAAGGGGCGGATTTAACATTTTTTTTTCTTAAATTTTTGATTATTTTTAACTTTTGGGACCTCGGGCTTAATATCGCCATGATATTAAGTTGGAGAGTGCACAGAAAAGCAGTTTTTACTGCTTTTCTGTGCACTTTCCCGGTGCCGGCAGAAATTAACGCCTACCTTTGAGTAGGCGCTAATTTCTGAAAGTAAAATGTGCGGCTTGGCTGCACATTTTATTTAGTGAATTGTGCGGGAATAACTAATAGGGCCATCAACATGCATTTGCATGTTGCGGGCACTATTAGTTTTGGGGGGGGGGGGTGGACTCGCGTTTTCGACACGCTATTACCCATTACTGAATAAGGGGTAAAGCTGGCGCGTCGAAAATGATCGTCCAAACGCGGGTTAACAGTCCGCTCCGCCGGAGCACACTGTACTGTATTGGCCTGATAATAACTTCGAGATGATAACATTTAACAAGTGATTTGAAGATAAATAGACATAAAAATAAAATGAAACAGAATTAACTAATTACAGTGACTTTTTACAGGGGGAACAAATAGGGTAGATGAGGGGGACTGGTAGGAGGGGTGACAGGGAAAACAGGGGTGTCTTGCAAGGAGGTAAGAGTATGACATAAGGGTGGGGTGCATTTACAATACGGTATGGAATTACGGGGGAAATGGGGGCAAGGGGAGGAGAGCAGGGACGGGTTGATATGCTTGTGCCAAAGGAGGAAGAGGTAGATTACGGGTTGTATTCAATATTTCTTTTATTGATTGTTTTTCCTTTAATTATACCAACCTGTGATCAAAGTGCAAAAAAAAAAATCATTAAATTCTAATTGCCAACATATAAAAGTCAATCCATTGTTGAACATTATTCATAAATATGCAACAATAAATTCATTTAAACAGTACTTCCAAGCTATGGGCAGCAGAAGAAATAGGAGAATTCAACCGGTAGGCAATACCTGACATGATCCACGTTTCAATGACTATCTACAGCAGGGGAACCTTCCATATATGCCAAACTGCATCTGTCCTCACATCCAACTCAATGAAACTTCATGAAATTTCACTCAACTTGGGGAAACTTCACTCAATAATGCAACCGTGCAATAATGCATTGTTGAGTAAGTTTCACTGAGTTGGATGTGAGAGCCTATGCCAATTGGAGTATTTGGAAAGGTCCCCCATTGCACATAATCATCAAAACAAGGACCGTCAGGTATTGTCCGGCTGTGAAATTCTCCTGTTTCTCCCAGTGGCCATGGGAATGACCGATTGCTGAATCAGCTGAGAAGTGTTCTGTTTAAATTAATTTAAATTCATTTTTGGACTTTTATGATTAATGGTCTACAGTGAATTGACTTTTGTATGTTTGTGATTGGAATTTAATGATTTATGACACTTTAATCATGGGTTGGCATGACTGGTACAATTTTTTTCAAATTAAAAAAAGCCATCTGTAAAATAAGGAGTGACGTTTAGAACAGCTGGCTGTGTGGTAATTGAGTTCACATCACAGTGATATGATGGCTTGTTTTTCAATTTTAATATGATGTTAAACAACATTTGAAAAAATAGGAAAAAAATTATTACGTAATTGTAAATAAAAAGGCTTATTAATAAGGCAAATATATCAGCAATAACAAGCCCATAAAACAAAGTGGGACAGACGCAGGCTCACGTTAATGCAACATCCACTCTATTCCTCACAATACAGTCACCATCTGTATCCCAATTCTCTGCTTCATTGGCAGAAGGAACTGGGACTTTATCTCTCCAAAATGCAACTTAAAAACTTTTTTCAATTTTTATTGCTTGAATATTCAGGGGTAGATTTTAAAACGTGCGAATTTCATAACATGCGTGCGCATGTTATGAAATCCGTGGGCTGCATGCGCGCGGGGGGGGATTTTAATAAATTACGTGCTGCGACGAAATCAAGCCTTCCCCTCCCATTCCCTCCCAGTCCGCTCCAATTAACGAGCAGACTGGGAGGGAACTTCCCTACTCCCTACCTAAATTCTCTCCCTCTTCCCCTCTCCTCCTCAAACCCTTCCTAATTATCCTTTTTTTATGTTTGCTTTTTCAACTTACTTCTGGGCCGGAGCTAAAATAAATTGTGCACTGGCTGGCTGGCTGCCGGCGCGCGAGTCAGGACAACATACAATGGTGCTGTCCGGGCCCGGCACATGTGCGCATATCTGGCCCTTTTTGAAAATGCGCGCAGGGTCCGCCCTCGCACATGACTGACAGAGTTTACAGCATGGCCGATTTAAAATTCGGCCATCAGTGTTTCCATTAAATTTGAACGAGATGGGAGGGGGGTTGTTTGATAATAGGGTTTAGTCACCATCATTGTGTTTAATTTTTTGAGTAGTTTGTTTTGTTTTTGTTTTTTGTCTTTTCATAAGAGATGAGATATGCATATGCTTGAGCTATGGTTCTTCTCCTCTATTTCGGAACTTTCTTTTCCATACATTTGAATTTGGATCATCTTTTCTTTTTTTCTCTTTAGATTGTGATAGTTTTTGCTCAAAGAGATTTTCTCCCATATACTAAAACAGTTGTCATTGGTTCACCGTTTATGTTCACACTTGTAGTGTTTAAAGTTTCTAATTAAGCACGCAGTATTCTAAATCATAGTAAATCTTATGCTGACATACAGTGATACAAGTAAAGCTTAATAAGAGACAGATTTGACCCATCTGTATCAGGGACTTAGGTCTTGTGGCATTTCTTTTTACTTTGTGCAATTCATTGGTAGCCATTTATTCATTTCATCAAAAATATACACATGCTGCAGGGTTAGACCAGAAACCTCAGATTGTTCATGTCCAATTTCCTCTTATTTCCAAAACAAGTAAAGGAATTCACCCACAGTAACTAAAAATGCTAGGTTTCAGTTTGCTGTGTCATTTTAGCTGGGATTGCTCCTAAATAAACCTGTGGAGAAGTTTTCAGCTAAATAAATTAGTAACATAGAGCTACGCAAGGCTCTACAGCCAGTGTCATGGGTTCTTAGCAAGAGCCACAGTCAGGTCAGGTTTTCAGAATAACCACAATTATCATTCATGAGATGTATTCACATTCTCATGGTCTAAGATCAAGGCTAATTTGCTTGGCTTCGTTACAAACCTGTTTGCAGCCCTTGAGAACCAGAGTTGAAAACCCCTGACCTAGATAAACACAGTAGGTTTGTGACTTTTTCACCTGTTGGTGTGATTCTCTGAATTAATGATTTATGGTTAATACTGCTGATTACTTCATCATTTGTTGGTATTTCATGAAATGACAGCATTAAAATGACTCACATGTGGTCACTTTTCTCTGTTTATATTATTGCATTCTGTGCAATAATCCTAACACAAACTATTTATTTATTTACTTATATCATTTATATTGTCTTAAAGACAGCAATTAAGGGCTTATCTTTCCCTCATGATTATTTATTTAAAATTTTTATATTCTGTTACTTCCAGTAACATTATCCAGTGCAGAATACGAATATTCAATGCAATATAAACACATTTCACTTAAAATATGAATATACATTCAGCTTCATCATTTTAAGCAATTATAATAAAATACTTACAATAAAATAGTAAAACCATGCCTAACTCATATATATCTTTAAAAATAACATTTTAAGTAATTGTTTGAATACCTTCTACTCCTGTGCCTCTCTTAATTCATCTGGCAGTTTGTTCCAAGCTGTGACAGCTGTATAAGAATGATTAAGTCCCTTTTTTTTTTTAAGTATAGTTTACTTTCCCTCTGTAAATTGTGGGTCCATTACTATACAGTATCTAGAAACAAAAAGAGACTGGAAATTGTGAAAGAATGTACTGACGTTCCTATCTAGTTTTGTTGCAAGGTATTTTTGTGTTGTGAACCCTACTAAAACTTCTAAACTAGAGGTTCACAATGAAACCAACTTAGGCCTGGATTTATCAAAATGTGGTAAGTATCGCATGCGATAGCAAAAGGGGTGTGGTTTATGCAAATATTAATTTTATTGCAATTTGCACTAATTACCTAGGTGAAGAGCTAAGTTAGTGCAAATTGCGATAACATTATCAGAGAGAGAGAGAGATGGCTGTAATGTCATCTCCCTAGAAAGGTATCTGTATCCCTATGGTAGGCCCACCTAGTAACTCAAGATGAGGGTTAGGTATCAGTGTAGGGGGTTAGGGGCCCCTTTGACATTCAATGTTAGATGTACGAACAGGACAGTGGTCTCTTGTGAACATTTGATGACCCTCGGAGTGAGGAAACTCACTCCAAGATGAGATTTGGGCAATGTTCTCTCCACCTAGCTTGATGTTACCCAGGTAGAGAGTCCATCAAGCTAGGTTGAGAGAACATTGCACAAATCTCATCTTGGAGTGAGTTTCCTCACTCAGAGGGTCATCAAATGTTCACAAGAGACCACTGTTCTGTTCGTACATCTAACATTGAATGTCAAAGGGGCCCCTAACCCCCTACACTGATACCTAACCCTCACCTCGAGTTACTAGGTGGGCCTACCATAGGGATACAAATACCTTTCTAGGGATATGACACTATGGCCAGTCTCTCTCTCTCTCGCATGCATTAACAGGGCTTTTCACATGCAAAAAAACCTTAGTGCATTTTGATAAATGACCCCCTTAATTTGTAAATTCCTTTATAGCCTGAATAAATGCTGAGGGGGTAGGGATATATATATTTTTTTTATTTTGAAAAGTTGGCTAATTTCTCTGATCATAAAATCTTAAACTAAGTGATCGGTTTTTAAATGACCCAGGGACCTCACTTTCCTCTAGATTCATCAAAATGCGTTAACGCATTGATAACACCCACATTAAGAAAATGGGGCATATTTAGGAACATTTTAGAATTACCGCACCACGTATTGTGTGGTGCAGTAAAGTTGGCGCACCCTGCGATAATCCCTATTTTTCACATCTTGTGCTGAGAGGAAGGGGGAGGGAGAGAGACTATCTACAAGGCCCTCATATTAATGAAGTATTTATATTTCTATAGGAGGGCGATCTGATGAGATGAGGTGGTGGTGGTTTAAAGTTTAGGGGCCAGTTTCACATGTAGAGTGAGATGGACGACCAGCACAGTACAACTTGGTGAAGATTTGACATTATTTGGAGTGAGGAAAGTCTCACAGAGATGAAATTTCTACTACGTTCTCTCATCCTAGCTTGATCCATCGCACGGTGCGATATTGCCCCTCATTTTACTAAATACCACCCCAACTCTTCCCTGATCCCGCTCCTCCAAAAACTTTGCATTAGCACCATGCGTTATTGTTCATAACGCATGAGTTAATGCATTATCGCTTGCTTAAACCGCCATAATGCATTTTGGTGAATGACCCGGTTTGGTTTTGCCCCTTTGAAAATTCACTAAGGCTGAGGGGCTAAATTTAAGAGCTAGATTTTTACTAGGTGCCTATTTTTAGATACCTAAAAGTGGGCAGGACTAGGTCAGGGAAAGTAAATTTAGGAGCTCCTTGCTGATTTCCAGTGCTAGGAAACAACATTTAGACGAGTGAACAGCAGATGTAAAATTAGGCCCCTAAGAGGAATTTTCAGCTTAGGTTCCTAATTCCAGTTGAAATTGTACTGAACTTTAGACCCCTAAAGCTGAGATGTGTGGGCCAGGCACTCAGTTTCCTTTGAAAATCAAGCTGCACTCTTATCTGCGTCTAGTCTGCTGCATCCAGGTTACACTTGGAAGAGTTACTTTAACTATTTTTTTTCTTTTGCCTGCTCAATGTATATAAAATCCCATTTCATTGAATTGAAATAAAATATTTCAGTATGCTTCATAATGTTCCAACAGACTGGAAAGTGCAGCAGCCTATGAGCTCAAGGGATATATGTTTCTCCTTGACTCAAAAGACTAGTATCCTAAATTAATTGACAAGAAAAGTACAATCACAAGATACAACACTACATCTTTGTCCCCCAATAAACATTTTTAAAAAATCTCATTTGACTGCCAAAATAGATAGAAAACCTAGTTCTAGGTTTGTAAGCCCAGAAAGAATCCTGAATCTGAAGGTGCAGCTTCAGTTTCAAAGCTACAAAGGTGATGACTGTCAGACAACCCCTGAGATTAATGGGGCTTCTGACTTCATAGAAAAAACAAGTCATTCATTCTTCAGTCTCTAGATCAAACAGTATATATTCCTACCCCAATTAAAAATCTCTTTTCTTTGTTTAGATAAGGAGAAGTCCAATAACGGCTATTAATCAAGTTACTTAGAGAATAGCCATTGCTATTAATTGCTTCAGTGATATAAAGAAAAAGCCTTAAAAAGATGATATGAACCAATAAATTTCAAACAGCACACGTATTCATCCAACATTAAATAATATTTTGTTCTATGGGACCATCATATAAAAGCATTCATGGATTCTGAAACATTTTGAGTCAGGCCCCTGAAGCAGCAGTTTTACGAAACATGGTACAGTGTTGGGCATAATTAAGGGAAGATGTGCACTTTAAAAAAAAACCAAACTTGTTTTTTGAAATACCTAAAAAACATTTTAAAATTCTGAAAATTGGACCAATGATTAAAACTGTACCCCGTTGAGTTATCGATGGAGCATAATTCAATGCTCTAAAAGACATCAATAACTGGGGTTTATATGATGGTCCCATAGAACAAAATATTATTTAATGTTGGATGAATACATGTGCTGTTTGAAATTTATTGGTTCGTATCATCTTTTTAAGGCTTTTTCTTTACATCATTATATGCTGTGTTAGCCTTCATTATGTCTCACATTCAATGGGAAAGCACTTTGAGTTTTTCACAAGATCATTTGAATGAAGCTCTCAAGGGAGCATCATTACTTTCTGATAATCCGCTTGAAGGATTGGCCCCTAGCTGGTCTGAGATGGTGGCTTTACAGAAGCGGTTGGTCCACACTGAATTACACAGTGCTACATTAATTGAATATTTGAAGCACCAACGTATACCTAGAGGCCTACGTATAGTAAAAGAACCTAAAGTTTATACTGAAGTTCCTGAGTTCCTCGAGAAATGGTCCTTTATTTTAAATAAGTGTTCGATGGACCTTATGCTTTTGTTGAACAAGCACAAAAAAATCTAGAGGAATTACGTATTAAGGCACAGGAAATGTTGGATGTTCTCAAAAAAGACACCATCCTTGATACATTTGATACCAGCCTTCAGGAGTTTCAAAAAACAATGGACAAATTCAAAGCGGAAGTCAAAACAATGAAGATTACCAAATTTAGAAGGGATGAGGCGGATTATAAAAAGGGGCCAATTTAATCTTGGTTGACAACTAAAAATCCACAAGGGGGCAAACATGTGACATTTAATTTGTCAGATAGTTCATCAGGAAGCGATGAAGAATTGCCATCGTGGGACTACTATCGTCCAACCAGGAGGGGATACAGATCTCGCAACAGGAGACGGGAGGCACGAAGTCAACCGCCCTCAGAGTGGGAGAAACCCAAAACGAGATCACAATACCAGTTAGATTATCCCAACGAATGGGAGAAACCAAAGACGAGGTCTCAGTATCAACCGGATTATCCTCCACCATAAGTTCAACTTCTAATAAAGTAAATTCAATGTCTAAAACGGCTGTCTTTAATATTTCAGGACTCCCTTTATCAAAACAAGAAGAAGAAATTCTTAATAAAGGGCTTAATTTTGTCCCCACAACCAAGCACAATCTTTTCCTGTTTCAGTGCAATTTTTTTCAATTTATTCAACAATTTCATTGTGCAGCCTTTTTTTGACAGTATCCCTGAGCACATGAACAAACATACACAAGAGGTGTCATTAGTTAAAAATAAATTCACATGGTATCCACCAGTGTCAGGTGATTCAGCAATTGTTACCAAAAACTGGTTTTGCGAGATATGGAGGTGTTAGAGAATAAAAAACAACATGTGTATTACAATCTGTCGCGTGAAAAATCCTCCATCCTACAAAAAATGAGCCGACGTAGGGATATTGTAATCAAACCGGCCGATAAGGGCGATGCAGTTGTTGTTCTTAGTGAAACTCAATATTCGCAAGAAATCTCACGCCAACTTTCAGACACCAAGTTTTATCAATCCATTTCTGAAGATCCCACATCATTGATTATGGAAGAAGTCACGCAATTGGCGAAAGAAGGGTTTGAGGAAGGATTTCTTACTAAAGCTGAATGTGATTTTCTAACCAAAAAACATCCACGAGTACCAGTATTGTATATAATACCTAAAATACATAAATCACTGGATAACTCGCCAGGACGTCCAATAGTCTCAGCAAATGATTTGGTATTGGAACCGGTTTCAGTTTTGCTGGACAAAATTTTGCAACCTTTAATCCCATTGGCACCATCGTTTTTTAAAGATTCCTCTACTATGATTCAGTTTTTAGATTCTTTGAAGGTGGATCTGAATTCAATTCTTGTTACTCTGGACATACAGTCCTTGTATACTGTCATTCCACAAAGCGGTGAAGAAGGTGTTATTACAGAGGTCATCTCCACAACGCATTCCCACGGAATATATTTTGAAATTGTTGACGTTAGTATTAAGTAAAAACTGTTTTGCATATAACGGTCAATTTTTTTTATCAAATTTGTGGCACTGCAATGGGTGCCACAATGGCCCCTGATGTGGCGAATATATTCGAGGCAGATTTTGAGGCAACGTATTTAGACAATACTCCGTGGTCATCTCAACTTGTTTGTTGGAAGCGATATATGGGCGATGTGTTCGTCATATGGCAAGGCTCAGTTTCCAGTTTACTTGAGTTTTTTCAGTGGCTAAATACATTATCGACATGTCTCAAGTTTACAATCGCTTACCACACATCTGAAATTGTCTTTTTAGACATACTAATTAGTAAACATCAGAATGTGCTGAAAACTAGCATTTTTCGCAAACCCACGGAATGCAATAATTTATTGCGTTTTGATAGTGCGCATCCTACAACATTTAAAAGGAATTTACCAGTCAACCAATTTCTTCGACTTAGGCGGCTGTGTACCAATAGGCAGGAATACAAGGATCGCGCTAGAGATATGGCGGTCCGTTTTTTGGACAGAGGCTATCCACCGTCCTGTGTACACAATGCATATCGGATAGCGCTATATAATAACCGAGAGAATCTTTTTTTGAAAACAGCGCCTGTGGACTCGGACCATCGCACAATGTTTATGAGACATTCACCATTGGCAGCTGCTGCAAGTAAAATTAACCGTAACACTGGTGGTCTTTAAAAGATGTCCATCCAGTTTTCTCATCTCCTCTTCTTATTGCATACTCTCGAGCTCAAAATATTCGAGATCAAGTAGTTTGTTCTAGCAATTATGTACCACTTCAAGGAACATTGAAATCTTGTCTTTGTAATTGTACATTATGTCAACAAAAGTTAGAGGATGATGATAATTTGCTTCATGGATATAAAACTGTTCCCTCGTCGGAGTTTACATGTAAGACGGACTATGTAGTTTATTGCATTGTATGTCCTTGAAAACTCCTGTATGTAGGAATGACACAACACATTTTCCGAGTCCAAGTGACAGAACACAAATCGCGTTTAAAAACACGAAATGTGGAGGCCCCTTTAGTTGAGCATTTTTTGCAATTTGATCATCAAATCACAGAATGTAAATGGACAATTTTGGAGAAGGTTATGCCCCATTGGCATGGAGGTGATAGAATTACTCGTCTCTTTCAACAAGAACAAAAATGGATATTCAAGCTTCGTACGGTGACTCCCAGTGGACTAAACAAAGAAATCGAATGGATGGAATTTCGATAGAAAAATGATTAAGTGATTTTTATAAATTACTTTTGACTCAGTTCTCTTTCAGGTATATTGGAGAATACCCCTTTAAGTGATTATGCTTACGTTGATACGTCAGTTCTCTATCAGGTCATTCCTGGCAGCCCTTTAAATTTTTCCCCCTTGAAGCAGGAGAATTCACGTTACCATATGACTACTTTTTGTTCTAATTTTTGAGACATTGAATTTTGTGTTTATTGTGTTCCAGAAGAATAAATGATGGGACTGAAAAACAAAAGAATATGAAAAGCATTCATGGATTCTGAAACATTTTGAGTCAGGCCCCTGAAGCAGCAGCTTTGCGAAACATGGTACCATGTTGGGTATAATTAAGGGAAGTAGTGCACTTTTTTAAAAAAAAACTTGTTTTTTGAAATACCTAAAAAATATTTAAAAATTCTGAAAATTGGACCAATGATTAAAACTGTACCCCGTTGAGTTATCGATGGAGCATAATTCAATGCTCTAAAAGACGTCAATAACTGGGGTTTATATGTCGGTCCCATAGAACAAAATATTATTTAATGTTGGATGAATACGTGTGCTGTTTGAAATTAATTGCATCAGTAGCATGGGATCTTCTTAGTGTTTGGGTAATTGCCAGGTTCTTGTGGCCTGGTTTGGCCTCTGTTGGAAACAGGATGCTGGGTTTGATGGACGCTTAGTCTGACCCAGCATGGCAATTTCTTATGTTCTTATGTTCTTAACACATTGCAGTCGTGTAGGATGGTGGTACCACCCTGTATTCTAATTACAGTAGTTACAAATCATTTTGATTGGGGTACTCACCTTCATTTCTTCTTCGGACAAGAAAAATAGGCTTCAAACGCACTGAGAAACACTGTTTGAAAGGAGCTGAAGGCAGAAATTAATATAGTCATTCAGTTTTAATGTCAACTGCCATGGAGAAGCAAAATAAGAGATTACAACGTTATTTAAGAATGAGGGACACCACATCCATTTAATTGAGCAAAAAAGGCTACACTGTTCCTCAGGCCAATTGCTATGCATGGTAAAGTGATTCAGCTGAACAGGGATTCTTCCAGGAGAACTGATACACTTTAGAAGATGAGCCCAATGTTTTGGGAGGAGTGAGGCTACAACTCAGGCAGTGCTCAGGCTGCCCTGTTGAACAAGGGAGGACTGGGGGGGGAGAATGGAGGGGTAGATAAAGAAAAATGAGTTGGCCTAGGATATCATAGCCAATAAGGAAGGAGGGTCTGAGAATGCAGTGACATCAGCGAGTGGCTACTTGAACGGCTGTGAGCCTGAGCTTGCCCCTTTCCTCACTTCCACGAGCGGCTTTCCCTCTCTCCCACCCTGATTGAGTCAGGGTTAGCAGGGACAGAAGGTTGGGGAGAATGAGTTAGTTGCGGAGTTGCAGCAGAGGCAATACGTGACCACACCTGAGTCACAGATCAGCCACAGCAGAAACTGGAGCAAAAGGTTTCATTGATAATGAAATTTGGATTGCATTAAGTAGTGTGTAATGTTTTTTGGTCAGGGCAATGTCAGGCTTCGACATGTGTGACAAGTGCCCACTGACATGTTTGAGCTACATGTTTCAGGATGACCATGTAGCTTCTACAGACCGCAGTCGCCCAGAAGTAATTACATTGAGGACAGCGATGGGGCCAAGCTTTCATGGCACAGACCCCCAATGGACTGAGAATGGACATGGCAGGGTGTGCTTCCATGGCTACCCTGTAGCCTGTTAAAAGTGAGCAAAGTCCATGGTCTCAGCGGGGCTAGCACAGTCTAGTGCCCAGGCAAGGACGTGGCTACCTGGGTAATAATATATTTATTAGGGTGCTTTAAGAAAGTCAATTAAAAAACAATTATTGACTATCTATCAATATTGTATAGCGTAAGTTTGCTGCAGCCATGTATTCCATTAATGTTTTGGTTAAATGTATTTGCAATAAATTTTCTTTTAACTTCAAAGTCAAATATAAGACTCAATTTTCTTAAAAGAAAATTATATAATGATGGTTAATGAGGTGAGTGGGTAAGAGAGAAAGCTGGGAGGGGCCATGATAGCACTGCACGAGTTAAGAACATAAGAGATGCCATACTGGGTCAGACCAAGGGCCCATCAAGTCCAGTATCCTGTTTCCAAGAGTGGCCAAACCAGGCTACAAGTACCTGGCAAGTACCCAAGCACTAAATAAATCTCAAGCTACTATTGCTTATTAATTAATAGCAGTCTATTGATTTTTCCTCTAGGAACTTATCCAAGCCTTTCTTGAACCCAGTTATAATAACTGCTGTAACCACATCCTCTGGCAATGAATTCCAGAGCTTAACTATGCGTTGAGTGAAAAATAATTTTCTTCTGTTTTAAATGAGCTACTTGCTAACTTCATGGAGTGCCCCCAGTCTTTCTATTATTTGAGAGAGTAAATAACCGATTTACATTAACTTTTTCAAGTCCTTTCATGATTTTGTAGACTATCATATCCTCCCCTCAGTCGTCTCTTCTCCAAATTTAATAGCCCTAACTTCCTTAGCCGTTCCTCATAGGGCAACCATTCCATGCCCCTTATTTTGGTCACCCTTCTCTGCACTTTCTCCAGTGCAACTATATCTTTTTTTGCGTTGTGGAGACCAGAATTGCACATAGCATTCACCGTGGAGCAACCAACATTATGTCCATTAAGAAATGAGGATGTTCTTCACTGAAGTTTTTACTTGCCAGCTGGAAAGGAGAGGGCATAACCAATGTAGTCTGTGTTCCTGTGATAAAATCACAGAAAGTAATTACTAAGATGAACCAATCCAAACTTTATTGTATAAGATTCAGGATTCACAATTCTGGAGCCTGGTGATTTTCCTTTTTTGAAATCTGGCTCTCTGATCACACATCTAGATTCATTCAATTTGGGAATTGACTCTTACTGGTATATAAGTTAATCATCATGTAAATACTAAAGAAAGCTAAATCAACCATGCTGAATTTAAGCTTAGGATCCCTCCCTCCGCTACACACACATACACATATACTCTCTGCATGAGTCAAAATGATGGCAAAAATAATGACTTAGTCGAAGCCATGGAGATGGTAATGCAGAAGTCAAAGAAATGCAGTGGTTTGTGTCTTGTGGTTTTTATATGCCTAGTTTTCTATTGTTGAAAGACCACAGTTATTTTTTTAAAAAATACAAAAGCATTTGTGAACCTTCCGATGCTTCTCCAGGGTAAAGCTCCAGGTACCAAGAGCAAATATTCTCCGTGTCAACTTGTGTTTCTGAGAGAAGGGTAGAGAAAGATATCTTGTTTGGGCACAGCTGGCATATGCTGAGGATGACAGAACCAAAAGCAAATTCGATTTTCTTTGAGATAGAGTTTGCATTGCCTCAGGTGCACATGCAAAGTTTAAATGAAAAAAAAATCCCGAAAGGCTTAAAACTCTGTTTTGTGTGGAAGGGGTTCTTTTTCAGTAAAGTAATCTCCTTTTAATTTTCATTATTCCTTTCCTGGTTACCAGAGGAGAGAGAAAGAAATACACTGAAAAGGCTAACCATGATCAATTTTGCTTCATTCACTGACTGACACCAGAGCTGAATAAAAGCTGATCTTTTCTCTTAGAATTTAAGAACAAGTTGCATTATAGATAAACAAGAAGGTCAGGCTACACTGCTCCTGCAAATCTTGTACTGCTGATTACTGCTTCTAGTAGATGAATACAAATATCTAGGTTTTCTTTGTAACTAAGCAATAAAGTTTTGAAATATATAGAACTTGATTTTCTAAAAGCCATAAACAGGTTTTCTCCTCAAGGGCAGTGTCTCCAAATAGATTTATTTTGCACATACCTTGACAGGAATGAACCTCATTCGTTAGCCAGAGTAGTTTGGACTGATCTCATTCTCTGGTATTTACTGCTGATGCCCTTCTTAGTACTTGCATTGTGCCACCTTCTGGAGTTCATAGGTTGAAATCTGCATAGGCAACATATCAAGGTGCACTTTGAAATTCTTCTTAATCAGGCCAGTAGCTCCCAATATAAGTGGAAAAATTTCTGTATCTTTCTGCCACATTTTCTTGGTCTCTGATTGCATCTCTTAAAATGGCATCTCCATATGATCCACAGAATAGTCATTGAGTACTGTCACCTCTATCAGTAATGCCATGTTTTTCTCCTTCACCACGATATCCAGTTTTCTAGCATTGATCTTCCTATCTGTTGAAATGAGAATGTCTCAGGTGATCACAACTTCTTTGTTCTTTTCTATTCTGTTCGGTTTGTACTCCCAGTACTTTTTTGGCACATTGATGCTATAATGTTTACACAATTTCCAATGAATAGGCCATGCCTTTTTGTAGTGCCTTTCTGTATTCAGGCTTCTGGTTCTGTTTTATAGAATCTGCATTTGTCCGTTTTACCATTTTTTTTTCTATGCTGGCTGTGAACCGTCTTGTCTGTAGTCCACTATCCTGTGCTATATCTCTCATCTCTAGGTTTAAGTTCGCCTCTCCGTTAGCCACTGCTGTGCCTCATTTTGATCTCTGTGGGGTTGTTGAAGTAACTGTCTATACTCCCCACTCTATTTTTTGTTTTGTCAGCTATCTCTCCTTATTTGCTGGTCTGATTCTTCCAAGAGCTTTTTCTCTTGATTTGTACATTCTATTGCTTCTTTCCCCTTGTGCGTTGGTGGATTCCCAGTCATTCCTTCTATTCACCAGAATGATTGTCACAAGAATTGAGACTGATCCTGCTTGTTCACCTTCATACTTCAACAGCTTTTGAGCTTTACTGCTGTGTCTGAATTTACTATAGTTGACTTCCTATGTAAGACAAGAGGGAAAGAATCCCATATCAGGGGACCCTGATAATTCAAAGATCCCTGACAAGTACAATCTAATCTCATCTCAGTAGAACCCAGAAGTCTAAGCAAGTCTTGCTGTGAAGATCACAGGGCTCTGCCTGGAACATAAGGTAAAAGAATGTCTGCCAAATACTTAGGTTGCCCTCTGGACACAGTTTAAAAACCAGATATATATAATTTTACAGATTATTGGACACCAACATGGTTGTTCCAAACATGCAATATAATCATATTTCCTAGGTTTACATAGAATTTTGGCTGCAATTTTTTGAATTAATTGAAGCCTTCTAACTGGAATACTGTGTACAATTCTGGTCACCACATCTCAAAAAGGATATAGTTGTGATGGAGAAGGTACAGAGAAGGGTGACCAAAATAAGGGGCATGGAAAGCTGCCCTATGAGGAAAGGCTAAGGAAGTTAGGGCTGTTCAGTTTGGAGAAGAGATAACTGAGGGGGGATATGATAGAAGTCTACAAAATCATGAAAGGACTTGAACAAGTTAATGTAAATCAGTTATTTACTCTTTCAGATAATAGAAGGACCAGGGGGCACTCCATGAAGTTAGCAAGTAGCTCATTTAAAACAAATTGAAGAAAGTTCTTTTTCACTCAGCGAATAGTTAAGCTCTGGAATTTATTGCCAGAGGATGTGGTTACAGCAGTTAGTGTTACTGGGTTTAAAGAAAGGTTTAGATGAGTTCCTGGAGGAAAAATCCATAAAATGCAATTACAGCAATTAATAAGCAATAGTAGCTTGTGATTTATCTAATGTTTGGGTACTTGCCAGGTACTTGGATTGGCCACTTTTGGAAAAAGGATACTGGGCTTGAAGGACCCTTGGTCTGATCCAGTATGGCATATCTTATGTTCTTATGAAATAGTCCAATCTGGACAGAACATGTGAGTGAATATTTTAAAATCAGATCGGTCAAGAATAGATCGGAGCCAACTAATAAACCTAAGAAAGAAATATGAGCTGTGCAGGCTCAGTGGGTCCACCCCTAACTAGGGAGAGGGTGGGAATTAGATGATGATCCTCCTCTTCTAGGGGCATGTCCTACCATAGGTCACCGGCTTCCAGGAAGTAAAAAGGCTTTAGGGAATGTGAATATTTACATCAGAGCCAGGTTAAAAAGGCTTAGACCTGGTAAAGTTGTTGAGTCAAGCCATGATGGATCCATATTTATCAAGAACAATTTGTAACTTGCCCTAGTTTGATTCTGACCAAGCCCCATCCCACCCATTAGGATGGTATTTGAATCACCCAAACCAGCTCTTCAATTTCCATAATGTGTCTGAGATTGGTATATAGAGTCTTTCTTCAGTGCTACATAAGCATATTTCAATAGGAGGCATTAGGGATGCTTGAAGCATCAAGCTTTTAAAACTGTTCATTCTCAGGAGGAATGAGAATTTTTGTATTTTTCTCCACTTTTCTGTCTGTTTTACTCTGTGCTTAACAGAATATCTTTCTTCAGCAAACAAGTGATCTTCTCTTTGAAAAGCGCTGCAGTCTTAAAATAATTACGCTGCAGTGCATCACCTCAGGAAAGATATTTGTTTTTCATGCAGAATCTAATTTATGGCTGCCACGGGTTCTTCATTTTAGCCCTTTGCTCTTTATTAATATCTCAGCCTACTCAAGACAGCGACTTTTTGTTTTGTTCAGGACCCTGGAAATCTGATTGGAAGGAAATGTGTTACTATCCTTGTAACGTTTCCTCTCCGTTATTTATTGCTGTATTGCGTAACCGGGCTTGTGCTGCCATTGTAGCTGGTTTCATCTTTCGGCAAGGCCCTGGTGAATAAAGCTTTAACCTCAGTGTGGTTTTCCTAGATAAATGTTTTTAAACAAACAAATACCACATGTTAGTTGTTGTCCTGAGATAACTGGCTGCAAGTCCCTCTGGGAAAGGAAATACTTTCATAGCCCAAAAAAAAGAGAGAGAGAGAGAGAAATAATGAATTTTAAGCACTATCTAGTTACGATATTTCCAGACCAACAAATGTTTAAATACTGTGAAACCTTTTGCTTTTCCACGCTAAAGAGTCCTCATGGTGATAAGTCATTTTGACCATGATGTAAGAATAAAAAAATGTGTGTCAAACTTCAGCACACGTTTTCTTTACCCAATGCAGTAAGCTAATAGTATGTTAATGTACTGGGAGTTTAAAAAAGCATGCTAACCAGAAAGTGTGCTCAGAAAGACCCGCCTCACATGCATAAAACATGATTTAGGCACGGAAGACGTTATGCACACAACTCGTGCTTCCTGCACATAAATTCAGCGTGCAAGACCCATGCACCATGAACTCCAGGTTCAGCACCATAGCCTAACATTAGCCCCAGTAATCTGACTCCATCTCTGACCAGGAGTTAACTTTCCAGCATTAAGACAATTAGAGTTAAGTCTCCGCACCTCTGTGTATTGGAGAGTAAGAGCAGATGCCTTGATGAACATGGAATTTGCATGGAGCTGTGCTAAGTTATGAACATAATTCTACTTACATTCGTTTGCACATTTTTTTTTTTGTACCCTACACTTCTTATTAAATTGCAGTTGTACGCACAAAAATGTACACAAGCGCATTCCTTATTACATCAGCCTGTTACTAAGATTTAGAGAAAAAAACATTTGGGTTGCCTATGTGTGGTTTCTCTTTCACTTCCAGGTCATATCTGTTCAGTTTGGTGGATAAAATGACTTCCTGTTCTCTTTACAGTGAGACTGCAATGTACAGCCCAGGAGACTGTGCTTTCCTTGTCCCAAGTGAAAATGTCAACTCATAATCTATTATCTCACAAGAAGACTGCTTTATATTCCATTTTAGTGTACGGGACGGAGCAAACCCTATTAGAAAACTGCTGTTTAACAGAGTCCTGGCCCCTCTTCCCTCCCTACTTCCACTGTAAGCTTAAAGGGGCAAGGCTGTGGGAGAGCCATGTTGGGGGTGCAGGGGGAATTGGAGCTTGCTGGTCCTGGGGGATAAGAGGGGACTCACAACTTTGGCCCTGCCTGCGACCCACTGTGATACCTGCCCACTACGTTTTGGTGGTAAGGAGGCGGGAAAGGCGGAAGGGGACCTCTTAAGATCAAATAGCCTAATCAGCTGTAAGGAACTGCCATAAGCTATAAGCATCCTAACTGACACAGCAGTATAGAAGCATAGGCAGCGCTGTATACTGTATGTCATGTAGCACTACAGAAATGTTAAGTAGTAGTGCAGAAGTACCACTACATTAGGCCAGCTCAAAATTAATTTGTTTGTTTGGGTACTCAAATTTTCTGAAATTAGCAGTGAATTGGCTTAAACCACTTTGAACAAATCTGGGTAATTCAACCTTTCAGTCAAGTTTCTGCCATTTCCTAAAGAGAACGTGTATTAACGAAGCAGCTTGTCTGCATTAAGCACAGACCTGTAATACATTATGCTCTAAATTTATTAAGCAAGTTTTTTTGTTTTCAGTCTCTGTGACCATCCTTGAGTGCACTGTATGAGGCTAATCATAAATCAGCTCTAATGAAAAACTGGATTGCAGCTCACTGCGAAATGCAAGCCCCAGCAATATCAAGAAGCAATAAAACTTCTCCACTTCATGTTATCTGTAGCAATAAATCTTCTCAACTCTGATCTCTCAGTCAGTAGTAGAGCACAAAATGGCCAAGCTCTACCCAGACAAGGTCAGAAGTGGTTTATTCACAGAGATTGCAACTTAGCCATGCAACACTGGGGATATTGAAAGTAATGTTTGAGTAAATAGACAATGTTATGAATCCCTGACACGGTGTAAGTCTACGTCGTCAGTCTTAACTTGAGAGTTCTGGCAAAGAAAAGACTGGCAGTTTACCAGAGATACATCATTCTCATTTCCTTTATTCTACAATTCAGACTTCACATCAAGTCCAAAATAGTTTTACTCCAAGACCGATAACCCCAATTCAAGCAACTGCAGTTGTTTCAGTGTCATAGTTAAACCATCATCAGGCCTGTGATGTCAGTCAAGTATAACTTTCTTTTTATTTATATCGTGGCATGTAAAGTTGGACTAGTGCAGTTGGCAACCATTTGGAAAAATAAGGATAGATTGCATGGTGATTTTAATTTAAGAATTTTTTTTTCATAGGCACAAGGTTGCCAACTGCCTGTAAAAATAGCCCAAGAATGGACCTGCCTTTAAGGTCCATAAATATATTTAGGGTGCCTGTAAATTTAGCAGCAGTCGGCAACCTTATCAGCGCCTCTCTTCCATCTCCTCCCTCTGATGGCCTTGAACATTGCAGAAGCTGTGCTTTGGTGGTGGAAGGGTGGGGGCATCTGAGTGTGAGCTATGAGTGGAGAGGTAGACAGTCCCTGCTCAGCTGTTTCCACAAAGGGGGGGCTTTCTCTTTCCCTAGGCTGATCAGAAAGGCATTTTTAATGACAGCCAGTGAAAAAAGGTTGTGTTGTTTAAAAAAACAAACCTACAATCGTCAATAGATATTTTCCTTGGGAGTTGGCAGCCCTGTATAGGCACAAAACTTTTATTAGTATTTTTTTCCTATTTTGAATATTGAGGGATGTCTGGGAGTGCAGGGGTATATCCGGTCGCTAGTAAATGGTATGTTTGGAAGAGACATACCTGAAGAGAATGGATGGCTGGATGAAGGTTGAGCCAAGACCAGTAAAACTAGGCCTAGTGTGGGAAGCATCTTGACATGCAGCTGAAAGACTGGAGCGAGCTCAGGATCAGAAACCTGGGATGGAGTAACCGAGCAGGAACACCGGAGCAGGACCGCAGGGCTGAATGCACGGCAGGAACGAGAGCAGGTGAGCCTATAGCTCTTGGGTAACAGAAAGCATTCATAAAGGAGAAAAAAAAATATTGAAACCTAAATCGCCTTAATGGGTGGCAAAGCGCACGAGAAACATTTACACCCACCGTTAAATAACTCCAGCCCAGATACATTAGAAAAAATGTGGAGGACATATTTAACAAAATTTTCATTTGGAAAACAAAATGAATGAAAAATGAATTACCTTTTTTGGTTTTCATTTTGCTTCATTTTCTTCACAGAGTAGTTATCAGCCCCAGCGTGGGTCCCCATCAGTCTTTCCTTCTGTTGCAAAAATTAGGCCTCCTAGGCCTGCGTACACATTCCCCCCCATGCCTCTTAACCCATTTTTGGTCTTCAAAGTCCAAATGGACAGGAGCAATCCCCAGCCAATCCTGCCCCATCAGGTCAGTATTTTAGAATGGCGCAGGCTGACTCAGTGATGCAGGAACAATCCCTGCCCCATTTGGGTTTTAAAGACTAAGAATAGGCAAGAGACATATGGGAGGTGGGTTCAGGCCAAGGGCCTTGAATTCTTTTGATTTTTGGAAGCAAAAAATGTCCCATTTTTGTAAGTCCCATCGATTGAGTGGGATGGGCTGGTTGCATTGGAGCTGACCCCGGAGGAATTACATCTGTGAGTGGTGAGAGCGTTGTGCAGAGCGGGAGCACAGTGAGGACGTCAGACCCCTAGGGAGTGTCGAGCCTTTCAGAGCCCCAGTTTGGATGCTTCGCTCCTGCCCATCTTCTCTGTAATGTCTATTCTGTTCCTCCCTCAACAACTGCACCTTCATTGGAGAAGGATCAACTTCTGGCTGGATTGGATCTTCAGAGGAAGCAGCCTGAAGGGGAATTTACCTTGGTCTCAGTTTGGCAAGCTATTACGGATCTATAGAGGGATCTTTTAAAAATGTAGTGCATCTCAAGGCTAACCTTTCATCCATTCAAGCAAAGCTGGAAACAAAAGGTACTGCAGATGGATTCTGATGCAACTTTGTCTCGAAGTGCGAGAATTTAATGTTTTTAAAGCTGCGGTGGCTACTCAAAATGCCATTCTCTCTAGAGCTTGAATGCCTCAGAACTTAGCCTGTCAAAGAAATATTAGACATTTTAACTTCCCACATTTTTTTCTAATGTATCTGGGCTGGAGTTATTTAATGGTGGGTGTAAATTTTTCTCGAGTGCATTGCCACCCATCAAGGCGATTTAGGTTTCAATATTTTTTTTTCCTCCTTTTTCATTGCTTTCTGTTACCCAAGAGCTAAAGGCATCAACTGTTACTGCAGAGTTAAAATGAACTGTTCTGGTACCTCTTGATTTAGAGCCGGATAAAAAGTTGATATAATGCGTCTCTTCTTTTGGGCTATGGATATGGAGTTTATGGGCGCTAAGATGTGAATATTTCCAAATGCTTCTCACATGACTCAACTTGAACATAAAACATTTTGTCAATGCAGAATGCAGTAGAAGAAGAAGGGGAAACTTTTGCTCTTGAATACCCTGTTAAGTTTTGTGCTGGATATAAAGATTTACAATGTATTTTGGGATCCCAAAGAATTGCCTGATTTTTCTTGCTAAAGCCTGCTGCATCCTCTCTTGCACCTCATACTCCTGCGGAGTTCCATTCTCTTTGCGCTGATGAAAGAGGGGTCCCCTCGCTTTTTGCATGACGGCTTGAGATCTGCAGATCTAGGTGCTTGCTTTCTTATTTTTCCCTCTCTTTCATTTATAACTCTTCTTTCTTTCTGTTGCCTCTCCTTTTACTGTAGATCTCTTTTTTTTTAGATTTTTAAGTTCTAGAGTGGTTTTTCTAAATGGTTTTTTTTTCTCCATTTAAAAACTTCTTGTAATATGTTTGCGTGATCTTGTCTATTTCATAAATTTATTAAAGAGAAAGTTAAGACTATACTTACACACACATCTATTTCATCTCTAAAGAATTAGACAATATAATAGATTTGATCTGAAATTTTATATACATAACTACATCACATAAATATCAAGAGATGAATCAGAACTAATTAGAACAGTGATCAGAAAATCTCCACGTTCTCAGTCTGTTGTGCTCGGGGTGGACCCCTGTCCTGTGGCAGTACGGGAACTGGCCACAGGAGGCGGAGCACGAAAGGAGACAGAGGCAGTGTAGATCTTCCACTGGAAGCCCGAGGTCCCCCTGGGAGGAGCCCGTAGGGACCCAGGCCGCTGGGACTTAGGTGGGCCTCACAGGGTGTCCTGGGAGAGTCAGAGTCCGGCATGCCCACAGACACAGGAGGAGCGCTTTCGGGTTTGAGACTGGAAACAGGTTGGAGGAGAGCAAACCAGAATAGAGTTGGTGATGACAAGGCTAGGGACAGAGCCAGAATCAAGCAAGGTCAAGCGAGTAGGGTCAAAGTCTTAGGAATCAGTCCAAGGAGAGGTCAGCGAAGCAAGGGTCAAGATCCAGAGGTCAAGCAAAGTCGAAGAGCAAGCTGAGGTCTTTGGTAGGCGGAAGGCAGGCAGGCAGGTCAGGAACAAGCTGAGGTCTTAGGCAGGCGGCAGGCAGGCAGGCAGGTCAGGAACAAGCTGAGGTCTTTACCAGAAAGTCAGTCCGAGGTAAGACCAGGGAGACAAACATGAACACAAGAACAGGCAAGCAAGGAAGCAGGTAAAACAGGAACAAGCAGGAACGGAACTAAAACAGAAGGATCCTGGAACGAGACTAGGAACAAGCAGGCAGGAACAAACACAGAGGCAATCTAGCAAACAAGCCGACCCAATTTCCAAGGCAAGGAAGTGAGGCCAAGAACTTCCTTATAACATGCGATCAATCAGGGTGCGCCATGGAACTAGGCCCCGCCCTGGGACCTACATCAGAGCGGCTAATCCGCATGTGTGCACATAGGGGCGTGGCTAGCTGCAGATGCGCCAAGGCCTGGCGTGAGGCCCGGCGTGTGACAAAAGGCCTGGCAACTGCCATCGTGGGATGCCGGGGCCTAGCTGGACTTGCAAGGGCCACAAGGCAGACAGGCCCGGGACCTGCCTTGTCAATCTGAAAGTGAGCGGTCCCATGCACGGGACGACTGCAGATGGGGCACGTAACACAGTCTTCATTAAAAGTTCGGACTTGTTATGGTTTTGAGGTGTTTGATGGATTCTTAGGTGCTGCAGTGATGACCACTCCCACGGGGAGGAGCCCCGCGGGGAACTGCAGTACCAGGCTAATCTCAGATGCACAAACACAGAGATAGTCTTTATTATACAGCTTGTAGAGTTCACCAGAGGTGGCAGTAGTGAGTAGATTCCTGCAGCAGCAGTCTTGGGTCCTTGGCAGAGGAGACCCATCCCACAATGGTGGTATAGGGAGCTCCAATGCATATTGTCAATGAGGAGCTGTAGGTGAGACAAACTGGTAGATGTTAGATTACTCACACTCTTGTAGCTGTAATGGTGGAATTCCCAGCAAGTAGAAGTATTGGTAGCAGGCACCAAGGTAGACAACTCAGGCCCTCGAGGAGCAAGTACCTGGATATTAGATAGGCACCTGGAAAGAAGCATGGGGCCCCTGAGGAGCGGGTACCCAAGTTAGTAGAACCCCGGAGGGTAGAGAGAGCTTCCAGCAGCAGCAAGAAGCGGCAGAGCAGCTTAGACCAGACAAATCTAATCCTTGCTAACTCAAAGTCAGTCAGCAAATGGGCAACCTAAATACCCGGATGTTGTGACGTCACTCGAGGGGGATGCCCCCGAGGTTCACGCCAATGTTGGAATAAAGACATGGGTAGCGCATGCGTGTGCACCCTAGGAGGCCCTCAGGTGAATCATGGCGGAATGCCTTGCCATAGCCGTTCCGAGGACGCCGGAGAGTGCAGCAAGCTGACACGGCAGTCGCCATTTTCCCGAGGCTGGTGGAGAAAGCGAATATTGAGGTGAGGCATGTGAGACGAAGCCTTCTGAATCTGGATGCAACAGGACTTTTCTGCTTTCTCCCATCTCTGTCCCACCCCCTGCTTTTCTAGTTTGCACTGGTTATGAGGTATATAAATGTATTAAATAAATAAATATGACCATTAATACCAATGATATAGCGTGACACATACAACAAAATAGCACTACTATTTATGCTAGTTGACTACTTCCCTCGTGTCAGAATCAATGGGGCTTGAACCTGAAAACCCTAAAAGGCAAAGCATGGGAAACTTCAGATGAACCATGGGAGATGCAGAGACAAAGAAAAGCCAGGGGATATTTACCCTTCTGTTGCCAGGTAGATAGCCTCGCCTTCAGATGGTCCCACTGGTTTAGCCCAGACTGTGCCCTGATTGGTGATAGCATATAACTTACATTATTCTTTATTTTGTTCTGGTTTTGTTTTGTTTTCATTTTAATCATTTGAAATGAAATAAACTCTAACAAGAATGAAAACAAATCAAAAAGAAAAGGGAAAGAGTTCGCCCTTCCCCGCTGAATAAAACCCATTTTTGCTTCCAAAATGTTCCTCCCCCTCAGAGCAACCTCCCTGCTGTTACCACCCTGGCACCATCTTTTCTCATGATTTAAAACCTGAAGACCATGCAAGTACAAATTCATATATGGGGAGGGCAATTTTCTGAAGCCATTTATGTGAACACATTGACTGACTGAAAATTATCCACCCCTTACCCAGGTCAAAGTTGTGTCATGGCGCGTGTAAGTATTTGCGCGCACATCTCCTGGCCCTGCCCCGGAATGCTCATGCCCAAACCACTCCCACACTATGCCCCTTTTTGAATCGGAGTGAGATACTCGTCCATCGGGAGATGCACACCTTTGTAGATGGTTTTTAAACTCTGCTGGGCACGTGTATGTCCTGATTTTGCCATACATTGGGCTTTTAAAATTCGCCTCATAGATTGTATTTTCATATCTATGTGCGTTATTTGTATGGAAAAAGTAACTGCAGAAAAGCAGGTGTAAGTGTATTTGGGGACTTTTTTCCTAGGGCAGTTTTTCAGAGGGAAAATCTTGTACTTTCCCTTTGAGAAGTGGTGCAAAGCCCGTCCGGTAAAAGGTACCCATGGATTTTACATTAGTGCGCCCAGTTATGAAAATTGCCCCCTTTAAGTCTAAAATCATTCAGACTCTTTAGGTAGGTAAGGGATTAAAATAAAACAATGTAAAATTGCTGGTGCATTTGGATGGGAATTATTTCCATAACTGGAGAATTATTTCCATAACTGGAGAAAGTCTGATACTTCGTGCATAACCAGCATAGCTCTCTGCTTCAACGGCAGGGGAGAAAGTCTGATACTTCGTGCATATCCAACATAGCTCTCTGCTTCAACGGCAGGGGAGAAAGTCTGATACTCATGCATATCCGGCATAGCTCTCTGCTTCAACGGCAGGGGAGAAAGTCTACTACGTGCATATCCAGCATAGCTCTCTGCTTCAACGGCAGGGGAGAAAGTCTGATACTTCGTGCATATCCAGCATAGCTCTCTGCTTCAATGGCAGGGGGAATGAAGAAAAGTGGATCTATATACAGACAACAACCAACAAGGACTGAATCACATAGTCTGGGTAAACAAATAAGCATGGGTGTAGCTTGCTTATTGCGGCGGTTACTACCCCTAACTAATTAAGCTAAATATTTCACTTAGATGCAGCTCCAACACTGCTATTTGCATTAATGGTGGGGGTGGAAGGGAAATAGAACCAAAGGGTTACTAAGAGCCAAGAGTAACAGATAAGTATGAGAAAAAAAAAAGTGCGAAGCTTGCTGGGCAGACTGGATGGGCCAATTGGTCTTCTTCTGCCATCATTTCTATGTTTCTATGTTTCATGGCTCCTCCCCTTGTGAATTATGGAATCCCCAACCCTATATCATGATTAGTGATAGTGAAACACTTACCTAGTACACAATTATATTTTTGTATATATTATTTATTTATTCTATGCCCAACCTGTTTTATTTAGAATGCTTGTATTGTATTCAGTGGGCATTTTTAGATTTTTGTTCAGAGTATGAATTATGCTATTGGACAAGCCAGGCAGACAATAGAGACGTTGGTCTTATACCCTGTGAGTCAAGTCATTAGTCTTGTTAAAATTTTGCTGAATAGTGGACAGGTTACTTGGTCGTAGGCACAGTAGTTTTGATTTAGCACCTCAAGCTGAGTTCTGTCATTGTCTAGAGAACTTTTCTGCCTTACGTCATTAATACCATTTTCTTTTGTACCATGCTGTCCCATAAAGGATGTAAGTATATTCAGTGCTCCTGTTCATTATACAATTGTATGATATGTAGATTTATCATTTCATTTAACACATATTCTTATTAAAACACTGTATGCAAGCTGAAAAGATTTTTAGCTAGCTTATCAGTATGGGTAGTAAAACCTCTCAAATGTGAAATCATTCACAAAAAAGTAACCAGATGTTCTCAGATATGTAATTCTATGATATGTAATAAAATGACTTCACAGGTGACTAAGCTATACCCATTAAAACAGCATTAGCAGGAATCAATAGACATAGTAGATAATAAAGTTTATTGCATACTATAATAGTGATTAGAAAGGGGGAAAGCGAAATTGAAGGCTGACGCACTTCACTAACCAAAAACTGAGATTATATCACCTGCTACAGAAAGAAATGTTTAGAATATCAGTTGGCTTGAGTAGCAATTTGCATTTATTTTCATGCTAAAAGTATAAGGAATTTGCCCCGGTCTATTCACACACATTTTTTACATTTTTTTTTTTACCCCAAATGCCTAGAAACACTTGAAATGATTACTTTTGCAACATTTTTCATGAGAATTCACTACACGTCTCAGCTTTCTCTTTTCTCTTGGCCATAATACTGTTGGATTATTATATTTTGTGAACAGTAGTGTGTAGTTGCCTTGTTAATGTACATGTTATAAGTGATACCTCTTTATTACTCTATATAAGTTGGCATAGCTCTTGAAAGCTAGTCAGAAATGTATTAAGTTTGTCCAATGAAAAAATGTATTGCCTGTAACTTGGCTGACCTTTATTTGTCTGTTTTTGCAAGACTTTTCCCATGAATTATTAGACGCTTTGGAAGCAGTTTTTATAAACAGATAATCCCAATTTCTCCTGATAATATCTACAAAGGAAAAAAATAACTTTTCACATTTTTTTAGACTTGAAAATAGATCTCTGAGCTGGTTCCTAAATTCTGGAAAACACCGAGATCCATATTCAAAAGCCATCTAGATGAATAACTTTAAAAGTTATCCATCTAAATCGGGGTGGGCAATTCCGGTCCTCGAGGGTGTGCAAACCAATCGGCTTTTCAGGATATTTTTAATGAATATGCATGGATAGATTTACATACAACCAAGGTGGAGTGCATGCAAATCTCTCTCATGCGTATTCATCAAGGATATCCTGAAAACCCGACTGGTTTGCGACCCTCAAGGAACAGAATTGCCAGTCCCTAGTCTAGATGGCAAAACTGGTGCCTTCAGCCATTTATCCAGCTAGAATTTAGCTGGACAAGTGGAGGGCTATCTTTAAAATAGGCAGGTTTATTCGGCCGCATGACCACACCTACCTATCTTAAATATACCCTGTTAGCTGGAAAAGTTATCAAGCTGACTAGCAGAGCCACACAGCGGCTGAAAATGGACCCCAATAAAATAAAAGTCATGAGGAAAATTGTGCAAATGAACTTCATGGTATCATTTTAGACTGAAAATCATTGGATCTACAATGGGTTATTTCCTTGATGGGAAATGTAATGTACTTGGGGCTTGCTATCAGCAACGAACATTTCTTTATAAATATTCTGAACTAGTGATCAGTGCAGCCAAAACCCCTCAAACCAGGAAGCCTCTTGCAGTTCTGTTAATTATAGAGCAGTACTCCAATGTAATAAAAAAGAAAATTCCAAATATATATCAACTGTCAGTAATTTAGTCTGCCAATACCAAAAGCAAAACAATGGGCCAATGATTTAATTTAGAACAGGTGTTGAAATAAGTTCAAAAGCATAAAGTCAAATATCAGATCCAAATTAAACATTCAAATGTATTGCCAGTCAGAAACATATTGGCTGCAGAATACAATGATCTGTAACATACCTGATTCAATACTTCAGCAGTTAGTCAGCTACCAAGACCCTATAATGAAGCTGCAATATGTGAGTTGACTCTAGTTTCTGGAGAATTAAAAGTAATTACATCCCTCTTAATTCATAGGGGGTGGGGGGGTCATTCATGCAAATTTGGGATTGGAATATTTACATCCCTAAGTTACTCATTGAATTTGCCAAAGAAAAATAATTATATCCTGTGCTAAAAAATGCATCTAAAAAGCTGTGCAGTGTACCCCTCAAAAAAAAAGTTGTTTAAGCCCCCTTTACCTAGCCAGTCCTTATATGGAGTTTCATAATACATTATCAGCTTTATTACAATATGCATTACCCTCATTATCCTTTTCCTGATATGCAGAGTTGGCTTCTTTGCATCACCAACATAAGACCTGGGCAAAGAACGTGATCTTAGCATGTACCCACCATGATATCACACTGCTACATTAACATATACTCAAAAGTCCTACTCTGTAGGGTTCAAAGGGGAAATTGGAAAAAAAAATCTTTGATGGCATAAAAATATTTTTATATTTATACTGACCTAATTTGGAATGCTAAGCATTAGCTTGTGAGAACTCACTTGCATTTACAAATGAAAGGAAATAGAAATATAGGCTCACCTCCACTGCACCCTTGCCCTCACTTGCTATGACCAGAATCACACATCAAGGGATGCCATTTGCTTCACATGCAACACATAAGATGTTTGCACAACTGGGAAACTCATTCTCCACGCCACAATTTTCAGTATATAATGGTCTAATCTCTGTAAATTTGCACAATATTGATCAAACCATCCAAAAGAGGGTAAAGGTGACCATCTGGCTAGGACATTGCATCCATCCTCAATATGATGTGAGCCTCTATTATAGAAACTTCTTGACACCCCTTGTTTTCACATACAGGGCATGGATACTGGATATACTGAGTTAAAGAAGAGAATCCATTCTGAAGGCATCAATTAAGTATGTACTGTTTTTAAGCAGGCCCTTCCAAATCCACTGTGGGATTAAAGGAACCGCAGCTTGTGGCTCCATGTCTTCTGTAATGGTGATAAAACAGGAGGCTTACCTGCAGAGTCATACACATATGAATCAAATACACAGCCATCATATATAATCAACTTCGCTTGCAAGTCAAATCACACCATGGTTTCCTGTATTGGCAGCCCTTTTTTTAAATTATTTCTCCCATCTTGTATCAACTCTGTCACTTTGTACATGGGTCCTTGTGGTCAAATATGGGGTTTTGTCAGGCTGCCTCAACTTGTGATTTTAATCACTATCTGAACAGGAGTTAGTGAAAGCCAGAGATACCCCAAAGGGTCCGTCTGTCTATCCCAGTAAGTACTTTTCTGTTACTTTTTCTATTTGATCTTAGTTTAAAAGATGTGTGTGAGACTTGGGAGAAGGGGTTTTATATATAGCTGACATGTCTTAAATGTCTTTGGTTATACTAATAGTTGTGGCTTACAGGTTAAAGTATTATAAGTTATATTTAAATTAGATTTGTTATTAGAAGTTGCCTGACATGGCTTTTCTTGCTTTTGTTTTTCGAACTAATGTTAGGAAGTCCAGGAATTTATTCCTGGCCTGGGTAAGTGATTGGGTTACTTTGCCTTCAGCCTACCAAGCTGAGATCACCAAAATGGCAGGATGCCCTGGTGACTACGGAAGAGTACAAGACTACGGAAGAGTACAAACTGGGACTCCAAACCTAGGCATATGCCTAGGTTTGGAGTCCCAGTTTGAAGGTGCCCACAAATTGGAGGGACTCCTGCAGTTCTTTGATTTCTGGGGGAAAAACCCCTATGCCTGGTCCTCTGCCTATGGGCGCCTATACTCTTAAATCCAGCCCTGGGTTAATTTTCAAAAGGTTTCCAGGTGTAAAATTTAGTATAGGTATACACATGTATAAGCTATTTTGGAAGCGACATGAGTACATGCGGCCTTGCAGTGTCACATGTAAATATTAACAGGGAAAAAAGGGTTGGTTAGGGATATTCTGGAGTGGGGTTCAGAAGTACATGTACAAGTTGGTATTTTGTAACTAGTATACATGCATTCATTACTGAACTTATCCATAAACTTTCTTCCCTGCTGATTAGATCGTGGAAATGAAATTGCACTTGTCTTTTGTCTGCAGTTTTTGGGTGGAAGGTCAGGGCTAAGTGGTAAGGAGTCAGGGTGGAGATCTGGGTGAACTAATGGAGCTGTCAGCAAACAGGTGATTGCAAACACACAAGCAAGTATTTTCAGAGGCATTCTTTATAAAACACATGCCTTTGTGTATAACATATGTACGTACTTTTCTGAAATGGACAGAGAAAGTATGCATTTTCTTGCATTACAAATATACCTGGGTACTGAAACATACACACATACTTTTGGGACAAAAATACACAATATCTTATAAACTGTGTGGCTCCCATAGCACAGTTTAGAAAATACTAGCATAAATTGGCGTGTTCATTTGGTAACTTATGCAGACCATTGAAAATTGGGTTCCCTATGTTTAGAAGGGTGATGAGTACATTTCTTTCTGTTGTATCTTTTGTTTGATTGGCTTTACACATGCCTAACTGCAAGTGTGAAATAATTTGCAGTTTGTAGAGCATGCTTATGTCACTGAATGGTTACTAAATTCATTTTGTTTCAGTGAGAATAATCAATGAGTTGCTAAATGAAAACACTGATTATTCATTGGTATATCACACATGCAGCATATTTGTAATAGTAGGTCTTAGTTCTTTAATGTATGCTTGCCATTTGTTGCTTCAGTGGAGTCTGAGGGTTTTATTCTACCATTCAGTGTTATTCTCGCATGCATATTCTTCAACGTGTTACTAGCTTTTCTTTTCCATCTTTGCTAAATGGTTGGATTTGATGGATCATTGTGCTGATACTTTGACAAACATTAGGTAAGAGAAGGTTAGCTTGGAGAGTAGGGAGTGCCTCCCTTTGAGGGTGCTGGAATGGCCGTCCCCCTGGGAAGGTTTCTTAAGCAGCTCTCTCCAGAGGGACTGGGCAGTGTGAGTTACTTTGGAAGTTAGAGGACGTTTGTAGGAGTTTTTCCTAAGTTTGGATTTTGGGCCTTCTCAAAGGACTCCAACTGGAAGTCTGTGAGTTGGTTTCGGGATCTGCCCCACCTATCCACTCCCTGATGGGTAAGGGTCTGCAACACAGGATATTTTGGGCTTTTGAAAGACTTTCATTTGTAGGAAGCCTGGTGAAACCCTACACACAAGGAATCCTGTATCTGGGGCTGCCTAGGTTAGGGAAGACCTGCCCTTTACACCCTCAATGAGGACAGAAGAAGGTGGTGACCTGAGGCCAGGACCTTCTGGTGTTTCTCTCAGTTTTGGGAAGTGCGAGCAGACTTTCCCTTTGAAAACTGGCCCAGACAAAAAGTACCTGTGGAAATGTATACCACCTGCTTTTCTATAGAAAATAACGCACATCAAGAAAATGCAGTCTACACTTGTTATTTTCCACCACTGACCTAAATGCACCCTCCACCTCCCCCGTCCCTCCCCCGGAATATTTCGCCTCTATGAGGTAATTGTATGCGCATTGTAGAATAATGTGCACTCTTATCCACATAAAGGAAGTGCAATGTTCAGACAGGCCTTTTACACCGGTAAATGGTTTTTGAAAATGGTCCTCTTGCTGTATGCTACAGTAAACGGATAAACACCTCAGTTCTCCTATCTGCCTGGTGCCAAATAAAATGCCAGTTTTCATCAGTTAAACATATGCCTAAGTCTTCATTCCAGTATTCAGCAATTTTAACTGGGATAAAATTTCTGATATTTAACATCATGCTAAGGCCTGTACAATGCAGAAATTACTCCTGGGGGAATTCTGCGCTACTGCGGAGCACAGAATTTGCGCAGAATTCCCCCCTCCGCAGAATTGCCATTTTCTGCACAGAATTGCCAAATTCTGTGCAGAAAATAGCAGAGGAGACCCCGGCATGCTCCGTTCACAGCGAAGATGAAAGCCCAGTGCGCCGTTCATGGCGAAAAGGGAAGGCCCCCTGTGATGTGAACAGACTGTGCTCTGCTCAAGGTGAAAATGGAAAGCCCCCGTGTGCCGTGAACGGCGCGCCAGGCCTTCATCTTCGCCACGAACGGAGCACATCCCACGGCACACGGGGGCCTTCCGTTTTCACCGCAAATGGCGCACTAGGCCTTTATCTTCGCCGCGAATGGAGCGCATCCTGCAACACACATGGGGCCTTCCCTTTTCACTGCGAACGGTGCGCCGGGCCTTCGTCTTCACCGTGAACGGAGCGCGTCCCGTGGCATGCTGGTGAGAGAGAATATGTGTGTCAGAGAGGGGAGGGGAGGGTGAGAGAGAGCAGGAGGGTGTGTGAAAGAGCATGGGGGGGAATGCCAGTGAGAGAGAATGTGTGTTTGAGAGAGGGGAGGGTGACAGAGAACATGGTTGGTAAGAGGGGGGGTGGGGAGTGTGAGAGAGATCATGGGAGGTAAGAGACGGTGGGTGGGGGGGATGCATGAGTGTGGGCTTCAGAGAGAGGGAGCCTATATGAGGGGAGGGGGATGCCGGTGAGAGAGAATGTGTGGGGGAGAGAGGAGAGGGGGTGTGGGGGAGGGTGAGAGACAGCTTGGTTGGTAAGAGGGGGAGTGGGGGGATGCTTGAGAGTGGGTTTCAGAGAGGGAGCCTATGTGAGGGGAGGGGTGTGGGGGAGGGAAGGGTGAGAGAGAGCAGGAGGGTGTGAGAGAGAGCATGGGAGGTAAGATAGGGGGGCTGGCGGGATGCTTGAGTGTGGGTTTCAGAGAGAGGGAGCCTGTATGAGGAGATTGTGAATGAGTGTGTATGTGTGTGTGAGAGATTGGGAACTCATGGGGTAGATCTTTAAAAAATATGCGATCGCGTACTTTTGTTCGCGCACCAGGCGCAAACAAAAGTACGCTGAATTTTATAAGATACGCGCGTATCTTATAAAATCCGGGGTCGGCGCGCGTATCTTATAAAATCCGGGGTTGGCGCGCGCAAGGGGGTGCACATTTGTGCAACCTGCGCGCGCCGAGCCCAGCGCGTGCTGCCTGTTCCCTCCCCCCACCTTCCCCTCCCTTCCCCTACCTAACCCACCCCCCCCGGCCCTATCTAAACCCCCCCCTACCTTTGTGCGCGCCGGCTGGCAGCCCCGCTCCGCCTCCGGTCCCGGGGGCTGGTCCGGAGGCCTCGACCACGCCCCCAGGCCGGCGCCACGCCCCCGGGCCCGCCCCCGAAACACCACATCGTTTCGGGAACGCCCCCGGACATGCCCCCTCCTGCCCCTTTTCGAAAGCCCCGGGACTTACGCATGTCCCGGGGCTTTATGTGCGCCGGCGGCCTATGCAAAATAGGCACGCCGGCACGCGCAGGCCTTTTAAAATCCGCCCCATGTGTATGAAAAAGGGATTGTGTGTATGTGAGGGTGTTTGAAGGGATTGTGTATGTGTGAGACAGAGCCTGTGTGAAGGGCTGCGTGAGAGAGAGACATAGGTAGCCTGTGTGAGGATGTATGTGTGAAAGAGAAAGGGAGCTTGTGTGGGTGTGTATGCAAGAGAGAGGGCCCTGTATGTGGGGATGTGTGTGTGTGAGAGTGAGGGAGCCTGTATGAGGGTGTGTGTATGTGGAAGGAACACTCTTACAGTGAATTTCTAGGGAAATTCTGCTCAAAATATTTAAAATTCTGCAACTTTAAGTAATAACTTTTTTCTGTAATAATTTAAAATGTAATTACTTAAAGACTGTCATGTAAATTGTGTTATTTTGACCAATATAAAGTTTGCAGAATTTTCAGTTTTTGTGCGCAGAATTTTAAATTTTTTTTGCGCAGAATTCCCCCCGGAGTATTCTATTTAATGTACACTTACAGGTTAATAACCTTTCCAAAGAATTCAGCATTCTAAGAAGATCATCGAAAGTGGTGTAGGCTGGTAAATTATTTATGGAGTTTAAGTGAGAAAAAAGGATTGAAGCCTTCCTCCCTCCCATAACTGAAAGAGGAAAATTAAACCCTTCCATTTACCAAGAACCATATCAGCCACAAAGTACAGGCCAAAATATAGTGGCTGCATTGTAAACAAGAGACAGGAGAAATATTCTCCAGAAGAACTGTGAAAAATGTACACACAACTCTTCACATCTTAAGTGTATCAGGGAAAAAGTAGGGCTAGCCCTACAAATCTTCTATATTTTGGAAACATTGAACGAGTCTTTAAATAGACCTTTGGAATTATTTTGTTTGGTACAAGGACTAAGTAAATCCCACCCTGATGATAAAATAACACTAATGCCAACTAGTCAATCATTGGCTGATTATTTTGAATTAAAGATAGACGACTTATTAGTGGATGTAGTAATAGAACCTCCCGCTCAGTGTGGCCTCACTGCTCAGGAGATTCAGCCAGCGGACTACATTTGAGAGTGTCTCTGATAGAAATTGAGAAATCATTGACCAGAATAAAAAAAATCATATTGTTCTTTAGACCCTTGCTCAATGAGTGCTTTGCACTGTTGTAAAGATCAGTTTTCAGTAATAATTCAGCCTATAGTTAACCGGTCCCTTGAGACAGCTTTATACCCTGATTCCTTGAAAATGGCAATTGTTAGGCCAGTTTTGAAGCAAGAGGCTCTTCCTGCAAATGAATGCTCAAGGTATAGACCGATATCTAATCTCCCATCTTTAGCAAAGGTGATTGAAGATTCAGTCCATCAACAACTGCTTTCATTTTTAGATGAGACCTCTTTTTGGAGCCCTCATCAATGTGGGTTTAGAACTAAACCTAGTACTAAAACCTTGCTTCTACTTATGAATATTTACTTCAAGTGGATGCCAAACACAGGGTTGTAGTTTTGTTTCTTGACATTTCATCAGCATTCGGTACAGTAAGTCATGTTGTTATTGCATCGGCTTTTAGTCATGGGCATTGGTGGGCAGGCACATGCTTGGTTTGTTTCGTATTTGCAGGGTAGAATGTTCCAAGTTGAAAATAGTATTGGTAGCTCTAAATGGAGTAAATTGAAAATGGGTGTATCTCAGGGAAGTTTATTGTCACCCATTTTGTTTAATATTTATCTCTCACCTTTTAAGTCAGGGTTTTGGATGGGAGAATCCCATTTTTTTAAGATCTATGCTGATGATATTGAGCTTTACTTTCCTGTGGAATTAGATCTAGCGCAGACATTACAGGAAGTTGTTGAAACACCTAAGATAATACAAACTTGGAGTAATGAAAATCAGTTATTCCTAAATGTAAAAAAGATGGAAACTATGATTATTTCTACTTATGATTGTTCTTGTCCAGGATTCATATGTAATGATACTCTGATTCCATTCAGACAAGATCCGTAACTTGGGTTTTGAAATAGATTCCACTCTAACGTATGCTGAGCAGTTGAAAAAAGCAGTAAGATCAGGTTTTTATAAACCATGATTTCTAAGGCACCTAAGTTATATTTTGGATATTGCAGATTTTTAAAATGTTTTGCAGGCATTATTAGCAATGGTAGACTATTGTAACGCACTTCTAGTAGATTTACCAAAGTATCATATTAAGGCCGAATAGATACTACAGAACACTACTGCATGCATGCTTTTACGCAGCAATATTGGAGATCATGTAACATCATTGCTTCAGAGATTACAATGGTTACCAAATAGAGTATAGAATTAAATTTAAGTTCTACTATTGGTATTCAAAGCACTGAAAAATACTGGCCCATCTTATTTGTCTACATTATTAAATAAATATATGATTATTGAAGCCTGTCAAAATCAGGGCGGGTCTCAGTTCCAAGATATCTCTAGGATAAGGAATAGAACTGTGGCCCACGTGGATGAGAAAGGACTGGCTCTATTGTCCACTTTTGTGAATAGCGACCCCACAACTTGGCAGAAATATGAGATGAACAGCCTGAAGGTTGATCAGTAAGAAGATATGAATAAGCTTTGCTGCTTTAGCAGCACCTAACAGCACTATTTGTGCTATTTTTCTTTTTAAAAAGAATGAAAATAGAAGAAAACTTGCGAGGATGATGATTTTCTCCACAGACATCCTAAGCTCTCCAGCAATACTTTTGAGTTCTAGATGTTATAAAAGTCAAGTAGGAGAAAATAACCACCACTCCTTTTTTCCTCAAATTTGAGTCGAGCAAAGTGTGTTTTTCTGGGACATCACAGCCTGAGGGCTCTGGGTTGCTAACCCAGGCTTCATTTCCCGCTGGAGACTCCAAGGCTTCCAACCTCAGATTCCAGATTCCTTGGATTTGTTGAAGCATCTGGCTGGGCAGGTCTCCCACAGAATGCTGGAACAGCGAGTCCTCTGCTAGGCAGTGCTGTAGTGGAAAGAGACTGAGAGTTATGAGTACACAATAAGAAGCCTTCAGAGTCCCAGGTAGAATTAGGAGAAGGTCCGAGACAGGGAGAGCAGGCCCTCGAGGAGCGAGTACCTGATCCCTTAGAGCAGAGAGACTAAGTTGTATTGTACTCACGTAACAGTAACAGAGATTCCACTAGACGAGAGGTCTGGCACCGGAACAGAGGGCGGGCCCTCGAGGAGTGAGTACCTGATTCCAGTGAAGCAGTACTGTGGAATAGATGGTAGTTGTACTGACAGATGGAAACTGTTAGTGAAGTCTTCCAAGTAGAAAGGTTTGAAGATGCAGGTAGCAACTCAGGGAACATGGGCCCTCGAGGAGCGAATACCAGTTTCCTGATAGCACCTGAAAGAAGCAGAAGAGGCCCCTGAGGAGCGGGTACCCCGTTAGTAACCCCGAAGGGTGTAAGAGTTCCAGATAACGCTGGAGTGGCAGAGCAGCTTCGGTACGGAGAGTGAATCCCATCCGTAGGGTTCCGTTGCTAACTCGATGAGCTAGCAAATACTGTAGGCTTAAATATCCAGGCAGTGTGACATCATATCAGGGGGACACCTTTGAGGTTCGCGCCAACGTGTGAATAAAGATGAGGGCGGTGTGCGCGCACGCCCTAAGGTACCTTTGAGGAGCATGGCGGGAGGCAGCACCAAAGCCGGTCCGGGGACGCCGGAGAGAATGGCAAACAGACGCCGTGACAGCCAGTAGTCCGAGGTGAACAGGAGGAGCTGCAAGTAGTGAGAGGTAGGCGGGGTGAAGCCGTCGAAGACCAATGGTCACAACACCTATATCCCAGTTCAAAAAAAAGAAAAACTGGGTCTAAGTATGCTCTGATTTTGACCAGTCTTCTGTGATGCATTCATTTCTTAAAAGAGCAGAGGGATACAATTTTCCTACAATACCAAACCAGGGTAGGATTCCCGATTCTTGAACACCTTAAAAATAATATAATAAATAGATAAAAGTGCAAAGATGGAGTTTCAGAACTCTATGTTTAATGCACGAATACCATTCACCAATTCGGCATAGTTACATTTTTCTGTATCTGTAGGAAAAGCCAAACCTTTTCTACCAGCCATAGGCATCAGGTCCTCATACCCTCAGTCACCTTTACACGCTGGCGAATTTCTATGAATCTTCCATCTGGCATACCTTACTAACTGGCTGAGAGCTAGAGGTCTACATCATGATGTCCATGAAGATATGGCCCATGTACTATATCTAGATGGATGTTTGTTCTTACAGAAGCTCAAAGGAATTAGATCTCAAATTGTAGAGCAACAGATGGTGGTCTAGTTTCTCTACATGAGATCGGCTTATCATTCTTCTGTAAGGTGCTCCTACTTCACCAAGTTTCCATTGCTGCCCCTTCCATCAGTTTTAACGATATCAGTTTCTGCCTCTGGCCCTGCAGTGGCAACAAATTCAGCCTCACGTTGATAACATGAATGGCACCATTTAAGAATAACACGGCAAGTCCATCTAAGCCTGCTCTGTATTTGTACAGCTGTCTTTTCCAGTTTAGAGAAAGTTTTCAGTATATCCTAGAAGAGGAGACCAACAGCACTAAAGCTTGTCAGGTTCTCAAGTTCTAGATATAATTTGTATATTCTTACTTATAAACCTATCAACACATTTGTATAAATAAATAAACACATTTTTAGGTGGACCTGTCTTAACCTCATAATATTTCCGCCTAGTTGTGGGATCACTCCTCACAAAAGAAGATAGAGCAGGTCCATTCTCGTCTACATGGGCCACTTGTATCTCGGAAATGAGACCCACCCTGATTTTCCAGGCTTCAATAATCATATATATGAAGGAAAAATTAAATGCAATTTCCATCCATACATTCCTCTTTTTCATCTAAAGAAGTGACTGGTTGTGTGCTTTGAATCTCAGAGAGCTGTTATTTCCAATGGTTTCAGGTGAATCACTCGCATTATCTTCACTGAGTGCCTAGCTGTAGTAAAAATGCACCTGCAGCATCAGAGCATCCAGATCTCCCCATACCTGTACAACTAGTTAGTCTCTATGAGCATCAAGATGATGGGCCCACTTCAGTTCAAAAAACGATTCTTCCTTTACAGTAGTTATCTATGGGAAATACCTTCACGGTAAGCAAACTTGCTAAAGATACAGTGAAAGTACAATGGGAGAGGTAAGAAGAAAGCCAGGATAAAGCAAAGTTCTAAAATCTAATCAAGAACAGCATGTCAAGGAGTAGTTGATAATCAATGGTGTCAAAAGCAGCAGGTAGATCGAGGATGAGGATCGAGTAAAGACCCTTGGCTTTGATCACAAATAGGTCACCCTGGTAGCCATCAACATTTAGGGGTGCTGCCAGCAGAGGTAAGGTTGACTTCAGAGAATGGCGGGGGGGGGAAGAGGAGGGGCTCCCTAATGTTTTATGAGTCTGAATCACTGATTTGAGGGGGGGCTGGCCCACCTCTTTACACCTTTCTGGTTACAACTTATTACTTCATTTCAGGGAGCTTGGTGGAGTGAGGGGCATAGGCCTGCTGGCATAAATTTCAGTACCCCGGAGTGGGGGGCGTCAAAGGGGAGGGATGTTTTGGGTAGGGGCTTCAATGATCTCAGTATTTAATTGGCTATATTATTTTTAATATAGCCAGTTAAGACTAAAGTTATCCAGGTACATGTGCCTAGATAACTTTAAACCAAACCAGCAATATTCAAAGATAGCCGGTTAGGTTAAAGTTATCCAACTAAAGGTAGCCAGATAACTTTATTCAGGGATATTCAGTGGGGCATTTATCCTGCTGTATATTCCTGATAACTTATCTGGCTAACTTTAGCCAGATAAGTTATCTGTTATATGTTCTTTTGAAAATTGACCTCTATGTGCTTAACTTCAATCAGGTGGAAAGAATCCTTTAATTGAGTGAGTTGGAAGGTGCTTTATGCTGTAAACATTGTTAAAGCTTCTGCCTTTACATAACAAGTTGCCATAACCATACTGAGATTGAAAAGCTAATGGGACAAATAAAGAATTAATGTTGCTCTCTTGATACCTATCCTTTCTCAGTTATGTGTATCTTAAAGGAAGAATTTATTGGAATTATAGCATCACTGGTTAAATTATTTTGGAAGGAAGGTGCTGCAAACTTACTATTGAAACAGGCAACCATCCGACCTATTTATAAAAAGGGGTAACTTACCACTGGACTTAACCTCAAGTTATCGCCCCCATATCAGATTTATTGACCTTGTGTAAATTGCTAGAAAAAGTGGTCTAGTCACAGCTTTCTGAATTTTTCTCAGTCAGATCCTGCATCAATATCAATGTGGGTTTAGGCAACGCCATAGTACAGAGAGAGACTTTTTACTTCAGGCTTTTGATAGAGGGGAGGCAGTAATTGCTTAATTTCTGGATGTAACTTTAGCATTTGATACAGTTTCCCATAATGTGTTGCTGGAAAGATTAAAATCTATGGGGATTGGAGGGACTGTCTTTGCTTGGTTCAGCTCTTATTTAGAGACCAGAAAACAGCGAGTATGTTTTGATGGGAATCAGTCTGATTGGTTTAATATTCCTTGTGGGATTCCCCAAGGTTCTGTGTTGGTGGCAGCATTATTTAACATTTATTTAAGACCTCTCTGTTCTGTTTTGGATAAGCATGGAAATAAAATTTAGAATGTATGCTAATGATTTACAGTTGTCTTTTTGTAATAAATGGTGATTTTAGAGCTGCTGTTAATCACATAGCAGTGAGTGTCCAACTAATGATTGGATGAAAGGGAATCATTTGATTCTGAACGTTCATAAAACTGAAGCACTTTGCTTTTCGCGGGAACCTGATTTTCTGGCTAAACACAACATAAATGTGCTCTCTAACTGGGGAACCACGGTTCTATATAAAGACTCGGTGTGTAATCTTGGTTTTATATTTGATACTAGGTTAACCTTTAAGGATCATATTCAACATATTTTAAAATATGGATATTTTAAACTTAGATTAATGAGATATTTAAAATATGTATTGGAGTTGAATGATTTTCGGACTATGTGGGCTAAGCATTTGTGCTATGTTCTGTCGGTGACTGTAACTCCCAATTTGTGGGACTGCCTGTTACTTCCTTAAAAGCAGTTCAAGGATTGTCAAATTCTGTGGCTCGCCTGGTATTGGGCAGTCAGCGCTGGGAGCTTATATCCCCAAAGTTGCGGGAGCTTCACTGGCTTGGTTTAAATTTAAAATGTTAGTTTTGGTTTTTAAGGCTCTCAAATTAGAAGGTCCCAGTTATTTGACAAATTTATCAAAACCATATGCTCCCAGATGCATGTTGAGATCTAGTGATTAAAAACTTATCAATCCCTAAAGTCAAGACAGCTCAATAGCAAGAGTCATATTCAAGATCATTTTTAGCAGCAGGGTCTAAACTGTGGAAATCTTTGCCTACAGCCCTGCATGCTGTCACTGACATCGATGTATTCAGAAAGCAATTGAAAGCATACTTGTTTATGCAGGCTTTTGAACTGTAGGGATAAACATTGCTCTTTGGTGTTTAAGCAGGCATTTTGATTCGATTTTGATTGCATAATATTATTGATTTTGTCTTATATTTTTAATCTAATGTATGTCTATTATGATTGTTTTAATTGTGATCTGCTTAGCACAATTTATCATTATAGGCGGAATATAAACATTTTTAAATAATAAATAACCAGGTGAAGGCACACCATTAATTAGGAAAGATCCATGACAGCTTGAAAAACTGTGTTTGCTGCCTAGAGAGGAAGAGATACTTAAGGGGATTGTTGATACTACTCTGAGTGTGTCTAAGATCTCAAGAGAGAAACTGAGGGTCTATTATACTCCAAATCTCCTGCCAAAATCTCTAGAGAGAGCATGTACTGATATTGTTATGATTTCTATGGTTATATTTTAAGATTAGTTGTTATGCTGGTGTATTAAATATATGAATTATGTACTGTGTACCACATTGAGCTGGGTTATAGATATGAGATAATCATATAATTATACATAAATTAAATACATAAAGTGAGGACTATGTGGCTTAAAGTCATGGCCCTGCAAAGATTCTTGCCCAAACAGGCCTAAAGATTGCTAAGTAGGCTTTTCTGCCAGAGCCCTGTCACCAGGAAGCCTCCTGCTGCATGTCTAGATCAGGCCTCAGAGCCCAGCCTTGTACGTTGTCATTGTAACAGAAGTGAATAGCCTGCAGTCCATGATGAAACAACTTTCATTTTACTTTGAAAGCTGAACTGAAGCAATAATCGTGCCTGTTTTCTGCTGTTATCAAGCTGTATTTCTTTACTGTTGAAGGCTGCTTAAATAAACCCTGCTATGAACTATTTACTCTTGTGGCTGAGCCATCCTGCCCTTTCACCACCCCAGTCTCCCTTAATGGCTCTTAAGGACCAGTCTCTGACTTTCAGTACTTTTCCAAGAAATTTACTCAACCATTTGCTATTGTTTTTCTCTTCTCTTTTCCATAGTAGAATTCATACCCTATTCTTCACTGCATTTTATCATTTTAACAGCTCCTAATAATTCTTGAGGGAAAACAGGAAGAAGGAGAGAGGCCTAAAAACATACTTATCCTTAAATGAAAACAGTCTATTTCTAGAAGATGTCAGGCTTTCATAGTAGGCCAAAAAGCTGTCTCTAGATTAAATGACATTTTGTGTTACCATTGCTCATATAATAGCCAAATTATACAGAGTTAGTACAGCTATTTCATTTTCTAGAACTGCCAAGGCATAACTGAGGTAGTCTTGAAAAAGTCAGTTCCCACCCTTGTATTAACTTTCATAAATAACATCACATATTATGAAAATATCACTTTTTTGTGGTTTACAAAATCACAGCGTGACCATACATTCCACATTTTGTGCATTTGCTCTATTTTGGAGATCAAAAATCATTTTGATATTGGAAAGTTACTTTTCTCTGTAGAGCTAAAGTACATTTTAAAATGTATTGTCAAAATGATGACAATATATACATTTTATGATACATAATCATCCTAGCTTTGGTGTATTTTTTAATTAAATAAATGTCACCCTTCTTGTGAGCATTGAGTCTCGAGCTTAGAGTGACTGAGGTTGCAATAAATGTTTAATCGTACATATAAAGAGAGGAAATACATATACAGTAAATGTATATTTAATGTACAAAAATCTTATTACATATATACAAATATGCTTCAAATAAATACAATACATTTATTCACTGAATGAGTGAAGGCTTCCCGCTATACTTCGGTATAAAAAAGAACCTAAATAAAATAAAATAAAATAATATTAAAAATATAAAGCATACTTAATCATTCATGTCTCAAACACAGTCTCGCACTCATACCTCACTAAAATCCATTCAAATCCATACCTCTTAATGTACAATACATTCAAAATATTTCTAATATACTTTAATAATATTCTTATACTTGACCAAGACCACCACTTCCATTCATTTAGGACATATAGTTCTTATTCTCAGTTCAACTATTAATATGATGATCTTATTCCATTCTTATTACAAATTCTTCAGTTCTTCAGCATAAAATGCGACACCTCATATTTGTCTTGTCCAATTCTTCATACACCCAACAAAGAATTCTCCATGTCACCCTGATGAAGGGCTTCTTCAAGGGGAACTAATACTCTCTCCTACCTAATATAAATAGAACCAACATTAAAAGCAGATTATGGGGAAGAAAGCTTAAATATCCACAATCCATTACCACCACTATCCACTGATATACCATCAAAATGACTTATAAATACCATAAATAAATGTCTTAATGAAGCACACAGCATTTTTCAATGTGATTTCACAAAGCTTCCCACTGTTAGATCTTCCACAACATTCAACTTCATACACTAGGAACAACACGTATGAAATTTCTATGATGAAAAATCAAATAAGCAATAATCATTTAACATACTTCCAAAACTTCCTTACAAACTTATCAACTAAATTTTAAAAATTGCCCCAAAAAAACACACAGCTACAGAAAAAGGTTCTTACGTCAATGCCAGTTGACTTCCTCTCCTCAAACACGTCATCCCATAATGGATAGACATATATGGTTCGACATAGAATTATGAATCCTGCATTTAAATACAATAACCATCCGATCAGAATAGTGCCTTATAAAAAATCAGTCCATTTAATCTGATCATTTAATCCCTGAGGACTCATTGTATGCCACATAAAAATGAAACATTGTTCTAACCAGCGCAATCTAAGAGAAACGTCACCACCCTTGTAATAATTAATTTGATTGATCACAGATAATTTAAAATCATCTATAGAGTGGGATATTTAAATCCAATGATTTACTAAGGGGGCACCCTCCTGCCCTGATCTAATATAGCTCTTTTTTTTTTTTTTTTTTTTTTAAATTCTTTATTATCATTTTCATTTCAAATTTACAAAGAAAATATTTAAACAAAACACAATGTTAATAAAGTATATATCCTGTGTTTACAGAAAGGAAAAATTATAATAAGTATAGTAAATACAATTATAATAAATAAATAAAATTGTATTAAACTTTACCAAAAGGACTTCAATTAAATTCCCATAAATACTGATTTCAGGATAGTATCTTATAATCTATTAGTTTCATTTTAATTTCATTCATGCATTAGTCAGTAAGTTGTCATAATGTACTTTACATCGCTCATTGTTTATTACTCATTCTACTAACATTATCTATGATTTTTGAAAGTGAAGTTATCGGCATATTGATATTTTAAGTTAAATCATATGCATATCTGAAGATCCATGTTTTCAGTTCATGTTTGAAACTCTTTCTTTCTTATGTCATACGTAATGTCTCTGGTAGAGAATTCCATATCTTTGGGCCCTCAATGGAGAACATTTGGTTTCTTATTTGTGTTAGATGTGAGGTTCGCATTGTTGCTACAGTTAATAGTCCTTTGTTTTGTGATATTAGTGTTCGCTGTGGTGTGGATGGTTGAAAAGTAACTCCTAATAGGCCAGGGTTTATGTTGTTGATTATATTGAAAATTAGTGTTAATAATTTATAATGAATTCTGAATTGTACTGGTAGCCACTGCAGTGCTATCAGTGAGGGGGTTATATGGTCAAATTTCCTTGACCCTAATAAAAGTCTTGCTGAGGCATTTTGTAACAGCTTTAGTGGTCTTAATAGTCCTGAAGGTAGGCCTAGTAATAGGGAGTTGCAGTAATCTATGTTTGAAAATATTAGTGTTTGTAAAACTGTGCGGAAGTCCTGTAAAGTTAGTAGTGGTTTCATCTGATGTAATATTCTCAGCTTGGAGTATCCTCTTTTAATAAGTTTGTTTGTGTTTTTTCATGGAAAAGCTCTCATTAATCTGTATTCTCAGGTCCCATACTTGATCTGAAGGTGTAATGTTAAAATTACCCAGGTCTAGATGTGGCGGTTTGATTATAGAGGAGGTTTCTCCTTAACCATAAGATTTCAGGGGTTTTTTGTGTTTAGTGTTAGTTTCAGTTGGGATAATTCTTGTATTGCCTTCATGTATGTAGACAGTCAATGCAATTTTTTCAAGTGATTTGTTGAATGGGATATAGAATTGAATGTCATCTGTGTATAAGAAAAAGTTGATTCCTAGTTCCGCTAGTTCTGTACATAGAAGCAACATATAAATGTTGAATAGTTTTCCGAGAGTGCAGAACCCTAGGAGACACCTGTATCGATTGTGAAGCTGTCAGATATGTGATTGCCCAGTCTGACTTGGAATGAACGATCTGATAGGAAGGAAGAGAATCATTTGATAACATTTCCATCAACTCCAGTTTTTCTCAGTTGTTGGCATAGCAGGGTATGGTCCACAGTGTCGAAGGCTGCCGTTAAATCAATTAGTACCAGGATATAAGATTCATCATTTTCAAGTTTCTGTTGAACAATTTTTTCTGAATCCGAATTGATTTGGATATAGAATATTATTGTCTTCTAGGTGGTTTTCCAGTAGGGATAACACTTTATCTAAGACTTTTGCAATAAAAGGCAAAATATTGGTTAATAATTGTCCCAATGATCAATTCTGCCAGTTTTATTTTTTTAGGATTGGTTTAATCACTATTTGTTTTGCCCCAGCAGGGACCAATCCTTCTGATAGTGAGTGGTTGATTATGGTTGTGATTGTTGGAGTGATTACGCTGTGTACTGTTTTCAGGAAACTTGCGGGAATTAATCAGGCTTAATTTTTGTTATGATTTGGTTAATTTCGAATTTAGATACTATTGGGTTACATTTTAAAACACAGTGCGCGCACATACTTTTGTTCGTGCATCAGGCGCGAACAAAAGTACGCTGGATTTTATAAGATACGCGCATAGCCGCGCATATCTTATAAAATCCGGGGTCGGCGCGCACAAAGGGGGTGCACATTTATGCAACTTGTGTGCGCCGAGCCCTGCGCGCGCTGCCTGTTCCCTCCGAGGCCGCTCCGAAATCGGAGCGGCCTCGGAGGGAACTTTCCTTCCACCCCCCCTCGCACCTTCCCCTCCCTTTCCCTACCTAACCCACCCCCCCGGCCCTATCTAGACCCCCCCACCTTTATCTGAAAAGTTACTACTGCCTCCGGGCAGTAGTAACTTATGCGCGCCGGCGAGGCAGGCCCCAACACAGGCCGCTGTGTCGGGGCACTCAGCCACGCCCCCAACCGCCCCTTTTTGCAAGCCCCGAGATTTACGCGCATCCTGTGGCTTGCGCGCGCCACCGAGCCTTTGCAAAATAGGCTCAGCTCGCGCAGGGGGGTTTTAAAAGGGTTACGCCCGTACCTTATGCGCGTAACCCTTTTAAAATCCGGCCCTATGTCAACTTTATTCCATTTTGCTTGTTCCTGTTTTTCTTCAAGTTCTTTGGTTGGCAAGCAGTTGGAGAACTGTATTTTTAACCTATTGATTTTATCTATCAAAGAAGTGGTATATTCATTGCAGGAATTCTTGAAAAAAAGTCGTTGTTCGAGATGGAGGAAGATGGGTTGATTAAATTTTTAACTGTTTTGAAGAGTAATTTGGAATTGAATATTACACCATGAATCTGTTTAGCATAGTAGTCTTTTTTTTGCTTTATTGATTTGTTCGTGGTATTTTGTTAGTAGGGATCTGTATCTTTCTAAGGATTCTATAGGTTTGCATTTCTGCCATTGTTTTTTTCAGATTTTCTTAGTGTCTGTTTAGTGTGTCTTAGTTCTTCGCTGTACTATGGTTTCTTTTGTTTATAAGTATTACGTTCTTTTTGGAACTTTTTTGTCTGTACTGGTCTTAGTTTATCTGCTATTTCATTGATGATTTTATCTTAGGAGTCAAAAACTATGGAGGTATTATCTTGATTAAAATCAATTAGTTTATTTTTTATTGTTTCTTCAACTATTTTTGGTTCTATCTTTTTTCTGTAGGTGAAAGATTGATTGTTATTTGAGTTTGTTTGCTTTATGTTGAGGAGGGTTATTTCTGCTTTTTTAGTTGGTGATCAGTCCAGGGCAATATATTGTGAAAAGAATTGATTAGGCAATTATTGTGATTGGCAAATATTAGGTCAAGAATGTGATCTGCTCTATTGCTGGGGTAGGTTACAAATTGTGACCATTGCTTCCATAGTATCTAAAACGATTTCACATGCTGTGGTTTTAGGTGTCTTATCTACATGTAGAAGTCTCCTATGATTATTGTAGAGACAGGTGAAAGGAAACTCTATAGTGAATATTTCAATTAGAGGTGAGCAGTCTTTTTGTAGTTTCTGGGGGGCAACAGACCAAGCCTATGTTTAGTTGTGGTGATTTTAGTATTGCACCTGATAGGGAGTGTTAATCTCAACTTTATATGGTTTAAGTTTGTTCTTTTTTCACTGTCTGGGGAAGTGAAAGATGTCATAGTTGGGGTGATCAATTTGATTTAATAATACATTATCTTTGTCTTTCAGCCAGGTTTCCATTATGCAGAAGGTAGTAGGATTTAGTTCCTCTAGCAGATAATTTATTAGTGGGAATTTTGTTATAGTGACTGAACATTCAATAATAGGAGTGTAAACATTAAGCAGGAAGAGATTACAGGAGAGTTGTTACTTATGGTGGGGTATATGAGCTTTGAGCTCTTTTTTTGCTTGTGTTTTGAGGTTTTCCATAGATTTCCATAAATTCTCTTTCCTGTGATGGTTTCAATGAGGTAAGATGGCTCCATTATAATAGCTGTTTAGTAAGGGCGAGATTAAATAGTTATTTCAGGCTTCACTTTGGGCGCGCACGAAGGGGCGCATAAATGGGCGGGCTTCTTTGTTGTGCTCCTTCATGTGTGCACCTGCCAGCGCAAGCGGCTCTGGCATTTGCGAGGGCTTTCTTCTGCCCTTGTTGGTGTTGGAGGGCAGGTTGAGGGGCAGTTGGCGGGCGCAAGCCGGCCAGTGCTGGCGCCAGCATATTCTTCCCTTCTCCATGGGGGGGAGAGATAATCACATTAATCACCCCCCCAGAATTGCATGAAAATAAACCCGGTAATATATATGGATGAGATAGCTGAGGATGGTCAAACATTTGTAAACAACAAGCATGTACACAAACAGAACATTCACTACATGTGGTTTGACCCACTTCCTGATTACTATAACGTTTTCCTGCCTACAATGAACCAATTGCGATTGTAAATTCCTTCCTCTTTTAATCGCAAAGATAGGACGTTATTCAAAAGAGCGTAACATAGGCCAAAACTTTAAAATAATATTTTTAATTTTAGATGTCTTTTTAGAATATGGAAGGGAACAAACTATGCAGGTGAGAGGATCTGAACTAGTTTTTTACTAATAAATTCTCGCTATTAGCAAATAAAGCTCACTTGTAAGCTTTTTTTAGCCACAGATCTAGAATGCCCCTTCACAAGGAACCTATCAATTAAACCCTGTGCTTGTATCTTGTATTCAGCTGTAGTGGAGCAAAGCCTCCGAAACCGCAAAAATTGCCCAATCGGAATGTTTCTTAACTCACAAGGATAAAAATTTGTATTGTGATGATAAGACCAAAACAAAGAATTCATTTAGTTTTTCTATTATGGCCTTATCTTCCCCAAGCATCTCTTTTACTCTTGTTCATCAAATAGCCCAGCTGACTCCTCACAGTTCTTCTGTTTTTAATGTACATGAAAACCTTTTTAGTAGTTTTGCATCTTTGGCAAGTTTCTCCTCAAATTCTCTCTTGGCCTGCTTCATTAGTGTTTAACATCTAATTTGGTAGTGCTTATGTTCTTCCCTGTTTTCTGTATTAGGTCCTTCTTTTCATTTAAAAGATGCCTTTTTGGTAGGGATATTATTCGTTTGTAATAAATGCAAAAATTAGAACAAATGAGGCCATTTTCGATTCATTCCAAATGAAATGAACTGAAAGTAGCTCCTAAGAAAGTACCCGAAAATGTTTGGGCATTTTCACATTTGTGGTATTTAAAAAATTAAAAAAGAACCTCCAGCAGTTGGCCTGCCTTGGTATTCCCAGCCAAAAACCTCCAGCAGTTGGCCTGCCTTGGTATTCCCAGCCAAAAACCTCCAGCAGTTGGCCTGCCTTGGTATTCCCAGCCAAAAAAAAAAAAAACCAATATGGGGTGTGGAGTGGGAGGGCACCAGAAGTAAGGGATGTAACCCTAATGTCCCACTTTGAGTCTAAGGGTTGAGACGGGTGTTTTAAAATGAAGGAAAATCTGCGAGTAATGTACCTATCCGGTGTGTTGTAATGGGGGTGAGATATGAAGAAGAAGCTAAGATTGTGAAAGCGGGAGAACTTTATTACTAAGGGAAATGTAAAGATTTATATTCCTGAAAAATGCTGTAGAATGTATGAACCATCAATTGGAACCCACTAAATAAATTTGGAAGATGGTTTTTTCTTCAAAAGGGAAAAATCTCTCATCATTTTATGTTCCCCAGTATAATGGGGTGACATACACAAACAAATTGATATGGTTTCAAATTAAATCTCTTATAATCTCAAATCTGACGTGTTTCAACCTATGGAGAACGCCCTGCATCAATGGAGCGCTCACAAGAGAAACCTAGGGAAGAGTAGATAAGTATCAATCGGTAATAACAGTGAGGCTGAATCACTAACCCATGGGATTTCCTATGGGTCAGTGCCTGGTTGCGTAAAAGTTTGCTGGAGATGCAAATCAACTCTGTAGCAAGCTTTCACATGGGATTTTACTATTTACTCCCATCCCAGCCCAAAAAAGGCTGTGATAACTTTCCTGTACAGCCTTTTTCACGTGTCAGTTTTCTACAAATTGAAAACTGAGCTGCTTTGCATAATATTGCATCGCAGCAGCTCATTATTTTTCAATTTAAAAATATTTCACGCGTAGCAGTCAACGTGTGACGTTTTAGAACTGCGAAGGGGGAAATCTGCAAAATCTTTTGCAGACAGGGCTTCTCACGCTAAAACACACACAAACCCTTTCCCCCCTCCCCCAAATTTTGGAGAGCTGGGTGTTTTTTTGCATGAAGCCCCATTTGCAGAACTTTCCATAGTTCAGCACATTAACCTAGCTTTTGCATCAAAGGTCAGACTAATTTGTTCACAGGCAGTGTTATGTTCTTAAACAGCTCACAGATAATGCATGCTGCAACAAGGAAAAAACACATTTTTTTCTTAGCCTAATTTGTATACACACATGGACTAAAAATATAAACAACAAAAGATTCATGCAGTAAAACAGTTCTTCAGATTTAGGAGACCCAGATGGCATTATTGGAAAGCTTACAATAGGTAAAATTAAATGTGTTTTTTTGTGTCCAAAGGGGAGATTTCACCGTACCCTAGAGAGGGTAATTTTATAACTGTGCTGGTTGGGGTAAAGTCTGCGTGTAACTTTTTCCATGCAGACTTTACGCCACATTTTCAAAGTGAAGTTAATGTCTAATTGCCCTTCACCATGCACAAGACAACCCACACAAAGTTATACCTATTCTTTGCAGGGCATAATGTCTGCAGGTTCATTTGTGCACTTTTGAAAATAAATGTATGCACATGAGCCCCAACTAAGCCCCCCTTGGAACCTCTGTCCCAAGTGAATGCAAAAGTACACAGGAAATGGGATTACTCAAGTACTATTTTCACCCACTGAGCCCTGGGCTATTTTATAACAGCCATTTGCATACATAAAACAGAGTTCAATGTGCCTAACAGATTTTGAAAATTCAGCAATAATTATATATATATCCGAGTCGTAAATTAAAGGCAAATCACAATTAAGATGCAACAGCCTGAAAAAGAGTCAACTCTGCTACAGAGGAAGATCACTTCATCAGCGGTAGATTAACAAGTTAAGCTCAAACACTTTCATTCACTCCATGATGAGCACATGATAGCCATATTGAGTCAATTAAATAACTACATGCCATGAATGAATACAAATTACTTCAACCCACATCTTAATTTCATGTTTTTAAAGTGATTTCATTTAACCATTAGTGAATCAATAAAATGTGCACATAAAGATTAACGTTCAACTCATGTACAGAATGACCTTTCTTAACATATTTTTTGTATCCCTTAATAACTGAAAGCTAATGGGAGCTAATGGATTTTCATCTCATAAGGTCACAAAGCTAAGTGTTTTCCATGCACAACCCTGCCAGCAAAATGTCAATAAAACCATGGGTGTCCAAGAACTTGTAGTTTACATTTTGGATGGTAATTTTCAAACAGCCTGCTTAGGCTGTGGTTGATTTTTACCCACCCAAATTTTCAAAGCCGATTTATGCGCAAAGGGGAAGATTTTCAAAGGGTTACGCGTGTAACCCCGAAAACCTGCTCCTGCGTGCGCCGAGCCTATTTTGCATAGGCTCGGCGACGCGCGCATATCCCGGAGCTTTGAAAAAGGGGTGAGAAGGGGGCGGGGCGTCGGTCCGGGGGTGGTCTGGGGGCGGTCCCGAGTCCTCCGGCACAGCGGCCATGCCGGGGGATGGCGCGCCGGCAGCTGGCCGGCACGCACAAGTTACGCGTAACTCCTGAAATAAAGGTGGGGGGGATTTAGGTAGGGCTGGGGTGTGGGTTAGGGGAAGGGAGCGGAAGGTGGGGGGGAGTGGAAGGAAAGTTCCCTCCGAGGCCGTTCTGATTTCGGAGTTACGATTTCATAAGTTACGATTTTCGGAGCGGCCTCAGAGGGAACAGGGAAAGCCATCGGGGCTCCCCTAGGGCTCGGCGCACGCAAGGTGCACAAGTGTGCACCCCCTTGCACGCGCCAACTCCTTGCGCGCCGACCCCTCGCGAGCATGTTATAAAAATCAGACGTACATTTGTGCGCGCCAGGTAGCGCGCACAAATGTAGGCCACGTGCACAGGTTATAAAATCTGCCCCAATGCGGATTTATGCAGATTTACGCACATCTGCTTTGAAGCATTTTCAGGCATGGGCAGAACCAGTAAAGACATACAGGAACAAAGTCACAGGTGTAACTGTGTGCATGTGTATTTACACACATACTTTTGAAAATCTGTAGTATGTGTATTTATTTATTTATTTAAAAGTGTTTGAATACCACTTTTACAACTGAAAATTAATCAAAACGGTTCACAATGTTAAAACATACATAATCTGTGTAAAATAATAAAAAGCATAAAACAATACAAATCCTGTCCCACACCCCTGGAGTGCCTCTGTGTAATGGGGTAAAGTACACATGAAATCACATTTGGACATATTCTTATGCATACGAGTCCTGGGTAATTTTTTTTTAAATGCTCTTTATATGCATAAAATGGGCTTATGCATGTAACTCCTCTTGAAAATGACCTCCTCATAGACTAGGAAAGCCAAATTAATTCACAAGCCTGGTTTGCAGCTGAATTCCAGAAAACCAGAGACACGGTAATTCACACAGCATCAGAGGAAAGTTTTTAACATCTGTCTCAACTCCTCTCCTGACTCATATTTCAGTGTTCTAATCACTACTAGATCATGCCTCTTCTGAAATTTTCTTCTGCTTTTAACCCTTTATTGAAAAGAACATGTTATGGTCGTGGACCCTTGGGCTGGCTGAGACTGCAGGTTTTGCACTGTGGGGACCCACAGTGAGTGTCGCAGCCGGGAGGCGGCACTGGAGAGAGAGACTCTGAAGAAGGCTTCACCACTGGAAGACAGGTCCCCCCAGGAGGAGCCTGTAGGGACCCGGACCTCTTGGACTTAGGTGAGACCCTATGCGACCAAGAATCCAGGAGGCGGCCGAAGAGATGGTCGATGGAGGGCAGGGCCCAGGAGGATGGAGAGTCTTCACCCTCGGAAGCCCGTGGCTCCCCCGGGAGGAGCCCGTGAGAGCCCGAGCCGCTGGGACTTAGGAGAATCCTCTGGGCCAGCAAGAACCGGATACCTGTGGAGGCAGATGAAGCTGAAGTCAAAGTCCAAGAACGAAGCCAGAAGTCAGAGGTCTGAAGCCAAAGCCAGGGGCGGAAGCTGGAATCAGAGTCGTTGGATGGAGCCGGGTTAGAAGTCAGAAGTCCGAAACCAAAGCCAGGGGCGGAAGCTGAAGACGGAGTCAATGGACGAAGCCGGGTCAGAAGCCAGAAGTCAGAAGAGACGATCCAAGATCCAAAGCAGCAACTAGAAACTCAGAGAACTGAGAGAACCTCATTGCAAGGCACTGAAGATATCCAGAAGCAGGGTTTAAATACCCTGATAGCGTCTGACATCATCTGAGGCAGGGCTTGAGTTTTCCCATGCTGGCCCTTTAAGTGGAACTCCTCCCCACATGTGTGTGCCTAAGGGGTGGGGCCAGCCGCGGCGGATCGATGGCGTCTCCCCCGAGGAGGGAGAGACGCGACGGAGGCAGTACAGGCCCGAGGAGGCCTCGCAATGGCCCGGGCCATCCCCGAGGTAGGTGGAGGGACCGGGGTACGGCCCGGAACCGTAACAGAACACATACAAAGATACAACTTGTAATAAAAAATTTTAAAAACACAAAAAGAACAGGCTACAATAGTGCATTGCTAGCCATTACCTCTTTAACAAGTTTGAGAACCAAAATAACATCATTGGATCTCTAAGAATGTTTTCTTTACATTTGTACACCACCTAGCATGAAGTTCTGTTATAGATTGTATATAAAAAAAAATTGAATACAAAATGAAAAATTTTCCAAAAGGTCCACTTAGGAAGGGCTAATGAGTAATAATGAACCTAATAAAGCCATTCCAAAATTAATATATCTGCAATTCTGACAAAATACAAATTTTAATTCATCCAAAACAAAACTTCCTACTGTTCTAATGCCTTCATGATACAGTAGGAGGAGAAAGAAAAGCTTTCCATGCTTTACTCCATTTTATAATTTCATTCTGCAATATCTCTCACAGCTTACCACATTTTCTTGTTATATATTGAAGGAGACCAGCTGTCTGGTCTATCACCTCATCAAACTTCAAAACAGGCCACCAGACAGATGAAGAGGTTGGATATTTAGCTCTGCCTAGATTTGAGACCTTCTTCCATCAGTTGGGTTTCTGTAGGAATTTTGCTTTACATCCCTTTCTGGAGCTTTTCCCTATATCTAAGAAAGATTTGATATATATTCTGGAGATGCGTCTTTGTGTCTTCTGCATGCAATTTGTCATAGTAAGAATTCTGCTTATTCTAGGATTGATCCTTCCTTGTCAATAACCCTTTCAGTTGCAAATACTTAAATTGGAAGAGCCTTCACTGTATCCATCTTTTTAATTCCTCCAGCCCAAAAATCCTTCCTGTTCAAATGCTACTTTAAAAGGGCTGGCTATGGAAATCTTCAAAGAAAAGCAGAATTAAGCAAGGGGGAAACTACAAGTCTCTATAAAGTTTGTGGACCCTTGATGCTGTGGTGAGGTTGGCTCAGCCTCCAGGGTAGGCCCCATAGGCCCTCACCAACAGCTGGTGGAGCTACACAGGGGAAAGACTGAACAGGAGCTTCACTTATACCAGCCCCTTTTTCCATGGGTTGAGCCCTTGGGTTCCGGGGACCAACAGGTCTTAGGCGAGAGTCTCTGTGGAAGTAGTGAATGCATAGGCCCAGGGGCAGGCTAGAGACAGAGGCAGGCAACAAACAAGAATGGTCACTATCCAGGCAAGGGTCAGAGCCAGAGGTCAAACCAAGGGAAGGCTGGGAGACAAGAAGTGGGACTGACACAGGAGGGTAGATTGGTAGGCAGAAAGAACTGGATACAAGAATGCTGGATAAACTGGAGAAGATGAGGCAAGGCAGCAGGAAACAGGAAGCAGCAATACAAACTACACCAATGATGCAGAAGACCCATTGCTGAGGCAAGGTAGGGACATCAGGAGGATGCTTTTATAGGGTTGAAGCAGTGATGTCAACAAGAGGCACTACAGCCAGTTTCCCACCATGGTCCCTTCAAAGGTCGTGACATTGGGCACACGCACGCACCTATGGAGGGACACTAGAAACAGCAGTTCCGGAGATGTCCTTGTCACGCAAGAGAGGAGGCTGACAGCATTTACCATGGAAGAGGGGTCCGGGTGCTACTGGCATCAGGGTGAGTGCAGTGGCTGGTGAGGACGTCCTGCAAGCCACCAAACATAACACTCACAAAATGCCAAGGAGTTACCAGCTAATCCCTGGTGGGCAGCTAATTAATGAACCAGCACTGGGTGAAAGAAAAGGAAGAAGACCACACCCAAAAAGTGTGTAACAGGAAAGAACAGCAGGAGAGCACAGCCAGAAACCATGCTAAGAGGATAAATGCAGCTTGCCAAGTTGGGTGTTTGTGGCTGGGTTTGAGAAAGGAAACCTTGGAGGGTCTCCAAAACTCCAGTAGTGTTGTGATTAAGAAAATTCAAGCCACGCGAGGGTGGTAGCAATCCAGCAGAATCTAGCTAGAGTCTGTCAGGAGGAAAGGCTGCTGTGTTGATTGTTCCTTGTATTTAGAAGATTTTTAATAACTGCATTGAAGAAAGCCTGCAAAGTGTCTCTTTCCCCACTGGATAAAAGATGGATTTTAAAAGCCCTATGTGCACCAAAGCCGGGAGATCTGTGAGTATCTCGGGCCAGCATGTGCCGCACGATATGCGCGCAAATCGGGAAGTCAAAAAGGAGGTGGAGTCTGGGCAGGACATGGGCATTTTGGGTCTGTAACCTGAGGCATGCACGTAAGCATTTACTCACTCAAGGGCGCACCGATGTCCCCTACTGCATAACTTTACTTCTGCTCTGGATGGCATGTAAATTTTAAAATAAAATGATCAGGGCTAGTCAGCGGGGTTTGAAGGGTTGGGATTAATAGGGTAAAAGGAAGACTCTCTAGCTAGGGGGGTAAGGAAGTCCTATCCTTTACTGGGGTGAACTGGGAACGAAGTGGGGAAACCGGTATTTGCAGCGGCGCAAGTGTCTATCAAAATCCACCCACTTATGCGATAGAGGCATTTGCGTGCACATGTGCGCGTCCATATAAAATTGCACACACATGTTCGCGCATATAGCTGATTTTATATATACTCGCATGTGTTGTAAAATGGCCATGTCCATTCGCACGAGCCGGCATGTGTGCGTATATATGTACACCCGCACGGCTGTTTCAAAGTTACAGTCCCCAGGTTTGCACTTCTGCACATATTTTTGCATTTTCAAAAGTATGTGCATATTTTTCCTCAAAAAAAACTATGGGCACACGTTAGCAGGTGTAAATGCATGCGGATAGTTTTGGTAGTATAATTTTCAAAAGGAAAAGATGTATAAATAACTTTAAATTTATGTAGGCTGTCACAAAATTATCCACAGGACGACTGAAACAAATAATCTGGTGAAACAAGAAGGATAAGATAATGTATTGGAAGCACTAGTGGCCAAGCTATAAATACCAAAAAGCAAAAAAAAAAAAAAAGTTTTTAAACAGTGACTCTATGAACGGAAAATATAATCCCATGCTTTTTCCTAATTCCTCTTTGCATTTGCCTGTAGGCTGTTTCTACCTCAGCTTTTCCCCTCTGAAACTGTGACTAAGGGATAAAAATGAAGGCAAAAGTAGCCCGACGTCTTTACAAATATGAAACAGCTTATTACATCATTAAATAATAATTTACAGTTCTCCTGTTCAGGTTTAGAGCTATGAATATATCACTCCTCACAGAATCTTTAAATGTCCTTGACTTTACTATATAACTATGTATCAGAGTTAGATTCCACTAATTCTTCCCTGTCATGCTGTATGGGATACATTAACTGCTTATGATAGAATTAAAAATGGTTTAGCACCTAGATAAGGTTCTACCTGAGAGCTCTTTATGTAATGTCCTTGCTGTTCTGAGCAAGTGAAATACACCTTCTGCCAAAGGTGTGGGATTTTGTACCCTATTGCATGGTTTCCCAGAAGACTAAAATTATTATTCTGACTTTCATCTGAAAATGCAAGAATCTGTTCTGTTTTCCATATACTTCTCTTTGCATCCTTTTCATGACTTTTTGGTCACTGAAGAACAATAAGAGCAAAATGAATTAGCTGTGGTCACTCTACAGGTTTTACTGTTAATTTTGATGCTAAACATTCACGTGCTCTGTTGTGTTTTGAAATTTTATCTTCAGCCTGTACCACCACTGTTGTGTTTAATTTTAATTGTGTGAATGAGTGAGTTTTAAGACACACTCTTAATGTGATTTGGTGAGAACTTTGTTAATAAAGATTTGCGACCTCTCTTACAGTTTATGTGCAGTTTCCCAAAAAGGGGAACATGGCCAAGAGTCGGCATCCTCACTGGAAACACAAGGGCAGCAGGAAGGGGCATTCCAGAGCAGGCAAACAAACTTCTCGTCTCTCGCCTGCATTCTGCTATACTTCCTAGCAACTTCTGGGTCAGCGCTAGGTGATCTTTCACGTCTAGGTCACCGATTCCAATACAGCTCAATGGTAGAAGCCATATAGGATAAATTATGCACGTCACCACATATGATGAAGCACCTCTTAGTGGCATCACTTGGCTTTGGCAGTCACCGTGTGGGCAGGAGGGTCCTGATCCCTGCTGCTAATGAAGATCCTGCCCCTCTGGACTGGTAAGGACCTTTATCCGGAGGGGATCTTACTGTGTGGGAGCAAAGTCTTTCAGGGGTGTTTGCTGCTAGGCACCAATGTTTCTGGGTGAGGGGAGATGCCTGCTGGGGAGGGGCATGGACTGCCTGTTTGCATGTAAGTTTACCTGGACTGATTACAGGCATTCTCAGGTGGCAGAGCTGGAGAGGAATTTGGACTTATTTGCATATTTTTGGATTTTCCAAAGTATGCACTTAGTTTCCCAAAAATTCATCATGCACATATTAGCAGGTGGAATTGTGTGCAGGTAAATTTGATGGGATAATTTTCAAACTGGGTTTATGCACATAACCCTACTTTAAACATTGTTTTAACTTGCATGTGTATTTGCTGCATAATTTAGGAGAGGTGTTATAAAATTATTCTCTGAGGCTTTACTACATAGCATGCTACTTTTAGCATGTGTAAAAGGACCGGGACATACATGTTAAACTTTATTGCATAGACCTAATGGAGATCAAGTCATCCTCTCTCCTTCAGAGCTGATCTTCCCAGAGCAAAGTTGAGTAAAATTGTCAAGATACTGTGGAGATTATTTTTATTATTATTGCTGTGCTGTACCTGGCCTGTGAATAAATGGAGGTCTTCAGTTTCTAGTGATGTCAAACCTGTACCTTTCGGAAGCACTAAGTGTACTAGGAAATTATTTAAAAGCTGTCATGTCAGAATGCTAGTGAAGGAGCTTATGACTGCAATTACTGTCGACTGCTGAACTGCATATTATTGATTATTGCTAACATTAGGTAATACTTTTTTTCAAGTGGCTGGGTTCGATATCATCACTTATTACTAAATATGCCCTTTCTCGCTCTGAAAAGCAAATCTGGAAGTTTGCACTAAAAATACAGTGACTGCAAAGGTCTTGGCATAGATCTCCAGACCATAGCAATCTACTGTGCAGACCATCTTGTTCTTCCTTTACCACCATATAGTCTAAACCCACCAATTCTTAAGTATTGTTTGCTTGCTAGAAAAGTACTAATTACAGTCCAGTTGTGATATTCTTCTCTTACTGCCATAACCATATCCCTTTGAAGATTGCATTACATTTATCTGGCACATAAACAGCAGATCTAACTGATATCAAACAAAATGATTTATGGATCTCTCCACCATGTAAGTTGTCCTACTGGTATGTGTTTTTTAAACTGGCAGACCCTGAATAATTGGCATAAGGATAACTAGTTACTGTTTCCAGCCTTTGGCTTACAATTTGTTGTAAAAACTATTATACGGGCAGCTCATTTCCAGACATCTAGCCCCAGACCAGGAAATGAGCAATACCTTTTATGATGAAAAAGCAGAGGGAAATATGGTTTAGCTCAGTTTTTTTTCTTGCAGCTCTCAGTGGCATGTGAACACTTTTGTGAGCAGAAGCCCAACAGACTTTGTACAATGTAAATCTTTTATCTTGTCAGTATCCGGTAGTGCATTTGGTGCCTGAGGGATGCTGTAGAAATGGTCAGCGGGCGCACATGTGCGCGCATTACCCGGCGCGCACACGTGTACACCCAATTCTATAACTTATAAAATCAAGGGTCAGCGTGCGCAAGGGGTGCACAATTGTGTACCTTGCACGCGCCGAGCCGTGCTGCCTTCCCCGTTCCCTCCCCCCAGCCTGATCTTCCCACCCCTTCCCCTAACCTTTCCCCTCCACTAGCCCTACTCTAGCCCCTCCCCCCCACCCCCGACCCTTGTATTACCTTTTGCGCCTGCCGGCAGCCTGCCAGCACACAATCCTCTGACACAGCAGCAATGGCCCCTCCCCGGCCTGGACTGCCCCTTTTTGCAAGCCCTGGGACTTAGACGTGTCCCGGGGCTTTACGCGCGTCGCCGGGCCTTTTTAAAATAGGCCCGGCGCGCGAATGGGCTTTTAAAATCTGACCCTTTATGTCCAGTCCACTGTAAGACAGGCTTTAGCTTTTATTTTAAAGAAGTGCTGTTTTTTTCTGTTGCCTTCTTTTTCAGATGATCTATTTTACTTCCGAGTTGTAGCTGAGAACCATTTTGTTGAATGGATGCCTATGAAACACTAGAAGGATATTTTTCCAAAACATACAGAAACTTTCATTCCAGGAGTCCAAGATGCTGGAGCTGTGGTGCCATTCTGAGCTCTGCAATCCGTCGGAAGGATTTCTTTTTTTTTAATTGTTTAAATTAAATTTTGCTGCTACTATGAGCGAACAGAAGAATGAAGTCAGAACCTAACCCAGCTGCATCTCCCCTGCCTGCGACTCCAGTTTCAAACCTCTCTCCGTTGTTTTGTCCAGTGGAGCACAGAGGTAGAGACGCCGGGGAGCTCCCTCGCTGCAGGCAGGGCCGGATTTAAGATGAGAGCGCCCATAGGCAGAGGACTTGGGGCAAGGGATTCCCTCCTTCTCCTCTCCCTGAAAAATCAGAGAGCAGCGGGGGGGGGGGGGGGGGAATCCAAGTTTTTGGGCATGCTCGGAATTTGACAGCTAAGGCCATGTAGGCCCCGTGTTAGCTATGCCTAAGTCCAGCCCTGGCCCCAGCAATGCCTGGCGCAGCATCCTGCCTGAGAATGAGATCCCACTTAGGCCTGGAGGTGGAATTGAGAGAATGACCAGTGCCTCTGACAGAGGGGTCCAATTTATGCTTTACCATTCAGGTTTGGACCTATTGAGACTGCTGCTGTATAACCCTGACCGATCGGTGACTATAGCATACCAGAAGTAAAAGGAATGAGAGGAAGAACAGAATGTCGCAGGATGGTCAATGGAAGGATAAATTCAACAAGCCCTGCTATCTATTCCTAATCCCCTTGTGACAGTTTAGACTTCACAGATCTATTAATGAGGAATATACAAAAGCTCCCTTACTAGTCGCCTTCATGTTTGAACAAGATTGTAATTTAACTTTGCATTTGGTTTTTATCGATATCACCATTCTTTGGTTTGCAGATTTAAGATTTTGATTTTTCCTGACTTACCTTAGGCCACACAGGCGAAGAGAGAGGCGTTTTGATGTTAAGGCAGAGATGCCAAGGGTGACCCATCTCAATGACTGAGATTTACTGCCTCTGAGTGAGATTGCAGGCCGAAGAGTGAGATTTTTTTCAGGTGGCGGGCCTGTGAAATAAATAAATCAGTCTCTCCTAGAGCCTCTGTGGGCTGCTGTTTGTACCAGGGGAAGCAGAGGGGCACTTCCTCTGTACCTGGCAGGGAGCAGTAAACAGACCCAGCTACATTTTCTGTCTAAACTGCAGCAGTGAAAACTGCTCCCCTCCCCAACTAGGCCCCCCCCCCCCCCCCCCCAAGTTCCTGCCTGGTGATTCAGGAAGCTGGCCCAGAGTTTCTGTGGGCTGCTCCTTGCATACAGAGGAGAAGGGGGGAGGTGATAGTGTATCCTTGGCTGCCTAAATCTCGGAGGGGGGACAAGCTCAACTTTATTCTTAGAATGGTGTACTTCCCCTATAAATGGCAGGCTAAGGATAACACACAGCCTGAAAGAAGCTTGTAGCGGGAGCTGTTCCAGCCTGGAGGGCCCAGCCTGGACAGATGTTTATTTTCAGACCTCTGAGAAACCGGTGGGGGAAGTAGGAAAAGAGAAAAGAGCTGAGATATCCAGCAGAAGAAATTGCAGCTGGAAAAAAAAAAAAGTCCAGAATGTGGAGGAGGGGAAGCAACAGAGTTAGATGGTTCGCATTCATCATGCTGTGGCTTTGTTAGGAAGGGATGGGGAGAGGATTTCTATTTAAGCCCAGACCTGTACACAATAAGGTTGATGCAATATTATTCACGGAAAGCGGGCGCTGACTTTTCAGCACCCGCTTTCCTAAAGCACGCAAGGCGCCCACAAGGGGGGGGGGGGCGCCATGCAATACGCAAATTAGGAGGTCGTGCTAGCAAGGAGGCGCTAGGGTCGCTAGCGCGAACTTAGCGCCTCCTTGCTAACGCGACCCCGCGGTTACCGGCGGTCAGCCGGTTATGAAAACCGACGCCGAGTTTATCGGTGTCGGTTTTCATTACTGCAGCCGGCCGGTTATGAAAACTGACGCTGAGCATATCTGCTTCGGTCTTCAAAGCGGCCGGCAGAGATTTTATTTTTCTTTTTTACTTTTTTTCAGTGCGCTCAACTATTAACACCTGCATTAACGCCTGCTCCAGGCAGGCGTTAATACCTGAGCGATAAATGTGCATCTGAGATGCACATTTATTTTTGTGCATTTGGAGTGAATGAGTAATAGCCTCATTCACATGCATTTGCATGTGATGAGCGCTAACTCATTCACTCCACGTCGGACGTGCATTAAATAGGCGCTAATCCTCCTATTGCATTAGGGGATGGATTAGCGCCTATTTAACCCACGTCCGACAGCGGGTTAAACAGTGTGCTCAGCTGAGCGCACTGTATTGCATCGGCCCCTGAGTAGGCTCTCCTGTAGCCCCCAGCTTACCCGGACCACTCTGCTTGGGAATATTTCACAGACCTACTCTGTCTCCTGTCTCTGATTGTATGTATCGAGGTGCTGCTGCTGCTGCTTCCTCTTTCTCTCCTAGTGGCTCTGAAATGTATTTCACAGACCTCATGTGAAAATCTAGGAGAAGAAGAAGAGCAGTGGACAAAACTAAAAGGAGATGGTATAAGGGAAACTAATCTTTTGGTTAGAAAGGTAAATAAAAGCAAGAGCGCAAAAAAAAAAAAGGATGCTATGGTTTTCTAAAGAGGTAGCTAAAAAGCTAACTAAAAAAAGGTTATCATTCATAAACTATGAGAGATCACAGAAGGAGGAAGACAGACAATATCTGGAAAAGCCAAGAGGAGCTGGGAAAATAGATGCAAATGGAATAAGAAATAGCTAATAAGGTACCATGAGATTTGTTAGTGATAGCAGGAAATGCAAAAGTGGCTTTGTGAGGCTCATCCGTGAAGATGGGGAATGTGTAGAGGATGGTCAGGAAAAAGAAGAATTGTATAACAAATACTTCTGTTGAGTGTTCACTGAAGAAGGGCCAGGTGAAGGTTCTTGGAAGTAGGATTGGAAGTGAGGTAAACTTCAAACAATTTTCAGAAGACTCTTCGTCTTCTGCAGCAGGATGGGATATATCAGAGAGTATTAAGGGAACTTATTGATGTTTTCTAAGCTCAGGAAGACTGGAGATGGGTGAATTTCACTCTTCTTCACAAAAGCAAAATAAGGAAGAGCCTGGGAACTCTAGGTTAGTTAGTCTGTGGCGAGTAAATTAGTGGAATTGTTGCTAAAACAAAGGATAGTACAGTTACTGGGATCCAATGGATTACAAGATTAGAGGCAGCACAGTTGAACTAGAAGTAGATCGGGTCAGACAAATCTGATCAGAAGATGAATCGGGGGAGAGCATCAGATGTAGTGCACTTAGATTTCTGTAAAGCCTTTGATGCGGTATCACATAGGAGACATAAATAAACTGAGCACTCTTGGTATGGGCCCTAAGTGGCTGACTGGGTTAAAAACTGGTTGAATGGGAGGCAACAAAGGGTAGTGGTAAATGAAGTTCCCTCTAAGCAGAGGAAAGTTACCAATGTTGTGCCACAGAGAGTAATCCTTGGACCAGTTCTTTTCAACGTTTTTGTAAATAACATTGCAGAAGGACTATCAGGAACGTTTTGTATTTTTACAGATAATATCAAACTCTGCAACAAGATAGACACCCAGGAAGGTGTGGAAACATGGGGAGAGATCTAGTAGCCGCGCGTATCTTATAAAATCCAGCTTACTTTTGTTCGCGCCTGGTGCACAAACAAAAGTACGCCCGCGCGTACATTTATAAAATCTACCCCTTAATGCAAAAATATTCTTCCTCTGCAGCAGGTCACTGTCACTGTGTATGCTCATTAGCAGCTCTTCCTTACCCCTCATCCAGCCAAATACAGGGACGCCCCAATCCACTACGACAAGGGGGATGGGCTTTCACAGGGAAATCTCAAAAATTGTTTTAAAAGAGTTCAAAACAAGTCTAAAAGCAGGTAGATGAGTCAACGGGAGGTTGAACCCTAAATGGGAATTTCCTTACTCCTTTTCCATAGCTTAGAAGGAAAAATTAGGAGACAGAGAGCTCCTACTCCAACAAAATCCAAACTATCCCTTATGGGCGAGCAAAACCCAAATTTTCTCAGTTATCTCTACACCGCACCTTTATTCTTGTGCTTCTCTCCAAATCTCCTATTTTTGCTTTCTGTTTCTCTTTCTGCATCATCCCTTAATTGTCTTGAAGTATTATCACTTACATACTTCTTTGCTTTGAATTTTCCACTTATAGATCTTAGATTTCATCTGTTGCTTTCAGTAGCTTTTCCTTTGATAGTTTTGTTCCTTCTTCCAGTTTTTGAATGCTCTTTATAAACCTTTTGATTTAAATATAGAGTCTGTGGCATAAAAATAGCGGTACATTATCACCTTTATATCTTCAGGAATCCACATAACTGTATTTCTTTCTCTGTGGTCTCTTAATTGCTGCAGTAGATCCATGAACAGAGTCACTAAGGCCTAAAGCTGTACCAGGGGTGTTGTCTTCACTTGAAGGAACTGCAGTATCATTACTACCCTCACTAACCCGAATGCTGAAGCTAACGGTGGGCACTTTTTTTCCCTGAGTAACATGCAGCCAGTCTGAATTTTTCTTTCTTTTCATGCCTTTAATAATAGTGATCACTTTGATGAGATTTGTTAGAAATGTCATACAACAAGGTCGCTGCATGAAAGCACTCAGCGAGACATAACAAGATACATTTATTCTGTTCTCTCTCCCTCAGAAGTGCACAGCAATTGGTAATCATGGACATCACTGAGGTGCAGCCCTTTAACTAAGAAGAGATTTTTGGTTGATTTTTGAAACTCTACCTTTTACTTCAGTAAAACTTTTGTAACTGGAACCTCAAGCCCAGTGGATGCAGAGGGTTATTTTGCTGGAATGTTTCCTGTGGCCCTGGGGCTCCAGAATGACAGCTCACCCCAACTCAGAGAGCCCTCTTGAGGCTGTATTGAGTTTTTTAAGGGCTCAGCACAGTGCCGTGCAAGGGCATCCATACCCAAAACCGGAAAATGACCGCCAGCTCCATGCCTCACCCATGTCTCATCTCGTCCCTCCTACACATCTTTCAGTTACCCCACCCTGCACACTTCCAGCACCCAAGGCTACCACCTGCCCTGCCTAACGCTTGCGCCGGCCCTGGCACAGCAGCACCCAAAGCTGTACTTTCCACAAGGAAAGAGCCTATAAAGGGGGTTACATATATTTTTTTCCAAGTGTTCTAAAATGATATGGGGTAGATTTTAAAAAGTAGCGCGATCGCGATCGCGTAGCCACGCCTATCTTATAAAATCCGGGATCGGCGCGCGCAAGGCTGCCGATTTTGGGCAGCCTGCACGCACCGAGCCGCGCAGCCTGCCTCCGTTCCCTCCGAGGCCGCTCCGAAGGGAACGTTCTTTCGCCCTCCCCTCACCTTCCCCTCCCTTCCCCTACCTAACGCACACCCCCCGGCCCTATCTAAAAACCCCCCCACCTTTATCCATGGATTTACGCCTACTGGAGGCAGACGTAAATCTGCGCGCGCCAGCGGGCTGCTGGCACACCAAGACCCGACCCGGGAGCTGTTCCGGAGGGCGCGGCCACGCCCCTGGGCCCGCCCCCCAAATGCCGCGCCACGCCCCCAAAATGCTGTGTCATTTGGCGACGCCCCCGACACGCCCCTTTTAAAAAGCCCTGGGACTTACGCTCGTCCCGGGGCTCTGCACGCGCCGGCGGCCTATGCAAAATAGGCGCGCCGGCGTGCGAGGACCCTGCTCGCGTAAATCCAGCCGGATTTACGCGGGCAGGGCATTTAAAATCTGCCAGTAAATCTCTACTGAATATCTGTTTTTATGATAGTTGCTGTTTGTGGGGGAGGGGGGGCGGGGGTTCGCCACTATTATTTGCCTTCCAGAAGTCAAATTCATTTTTTAGTGTCCTGATTGAAGCCCACAGCAGCTTTAGCTAAATTTAGTGATATTACATAACATCATAGGAGCATAGGACGTGATGACAGATAAAGAAAGACCATATGGCCCAGCCAGCCTGCCTGCATAACTTCTGCTTAGCTTTACAGTTCCCGAAAACCTCTGTGCTTGTCCCATGCTTTCTTGAATTCCGACACTGTCCCCATCTCCACTGCGAGGCCATTCCATGCACCCACCCTCTCCGTAAAGAAGTATTTCCTTGGAGTACCTCTGATTATACTCCCTTTAATCCTCACGAAGTAGTGGGGGTACCTGTGCTACTTGACCTGGTGCATTTTTTTTCTGGTAGGAAAGGGGAAGGTCATTTTTTAACTTACGTGCATAAGTTTGCTTTGAAAGTGTGCACGTAAGTGGCCAGGTATACGTAAAGATTCACTCACGTAGTTACACTTCCTCTTCAGAAGGCTTAGTTTGTGGACATGCGCATACGTGCCAACTCCAGCCCTGCAACACCTCTGCTCAGTTCGCATGAAAGTACACATGAAACTGGGTTATGGGCTGACTTTTATGCGAACAAAGACCCAGCTGGTTTTGTAACCGCTATTTACACAAATAAAACCAGGTTTTATGCATGCAACTGACTTTAGAAATTACCCCCAATAGTTTGATGTTAAATCATGTAGATTTTCTTTGAAATAAGGACTTATTCGAATGCTCTTGAGTATTCTCTCAAAGAATACAAAGTGCAATTAGCCTGCACCTTTCTTTAAAATAATAAGTTAAATATACTATTCTCCATTTTGCAACTGTTACATGCATCTAGTGATAAAAGCAGAAAGAAATAATCATTACTCTGACATCCCTGCAACCATAATTATGCAAACTCAATATGAAGCACATTTAGAAATTACTGGGACTAAAACTTGAATTGTCAAAGGCAGAAGAATTATTACCTCATTCTATTGCCTTATGTCATGCTAGTAACTTGATTAGTAAAATGCTTGTCACTAGTTACATCTTGCAGGAAGCCTAGAAAATGAAACTGTCACAATGACTTAAATTAGGGAAAGCAAAATCAAAGCATTGAGTCAGTCATTTGTTGTGTGTATATTCAAAGAATGGAGATTATTGCCGCTATACAACAAGGAACTGAGGACAAATAAATGCATAAAGCAGCTTAGGGCCAGCCTGCTGGCTTAGTGACAGTGCTGTTCAGATCCTGAGCCCAGTTTAGGCTCCCTGGGCCAGCCAGCGTTGGGGAGATTGCTGTCAAGGCAGGCACCGGGGGGGGGGGGGTAGTCTCACACAACTTACTTAGGCCTGGATTTTCTAAAAGTCGCAGACCCTAGGAAATCCGGCGATAACGGGGGGCGGGGAGGCAAAGCAAAAGCCGTGTTTCCGCACCCAATAGCACCGTCGTAAAAGGTGGTGCTATTGGGCGCAAAACTGGCGGCGAAAAAGCCCTTACCTTTTCGCCGTCAGCGGTGTCTTTGCAGAGTTGGCCCCGGTGCCGCCCCGACTCTTCCTCTTCCGGGGCCGACTCCGCCCCCATTTAGTGATCGCACGTGAAATGTCCCTTTTCGCGTGCGATCGCTTTTGAAAATGACCCCCTTAATACCCAGACACTGGATGCACACATGCCAGATTCTGGAAGGAGGCATGGTCTCTGGTCCCTAGCCTAGGACAGTTATTGTAATTTCTCAACTAGATAGGGAGGAGGGAATTATGAGGTTGGATAAAGCCCTGGACAGGTGTGAATGAAGGTTCTTGGTGCTGTAGCTCAGTGCATAAGAATATAAGATGTGCCATGCTAGGTCAAACCAGTGATCCATCGAGCCCAGCGCCCTATCTCCAATAGTGACCAGCCTCTGTCATTTGAAGGTACCCAGTAGATCCATTTCCTGTTGCTCCCAGACCTAAAAGGTGGCAGCCATCTCAAGACCTGTCTTCCAGAAAATTGTCTAATTCCTTTTTTAAATCCAGCTATTTTACTAATCTTGACTGTATCATCTCTCAACCAGTTCCATAGCTTAATCATGAATTGACTGGAAAAACACTTTAACAGTGTTTTATTGAGGCGAGAACACCATTCTCGCCTCAATAAACCAGCTCCTCACTGACATGCACCTAGCCCTCAATCCGCAAAAAACTGAGCTCCTCCTCGTCTCCTCTAGACATGCAGCCACACCCACTCTCTCCACCCTACATTCCCCCAACCTTCTCTCTGACACAAGAAACCTGGGTGTTATACTTGATAACCAACTAACCTTCAAACCATATATCAAATCTATCCTTAGCAGCTGCTATTTCAAACTACAAACCCTCAAAAAACTCAAACCCCTTCTCTACTTTTCCGATTTCCGTACAGTACTCCAATCCATAATTTTTTCAAAAATTGACTACTGTAATGCTCTCCTACTTGGACTCCCTTCTACCCACATCAAACCTCTACAACTCCTCCAAAACGCTACTGCTCGCATCCTCACCAATGTCAATAAGAGAGACCACATCACTCCCACCCTCATCGATCTCCACTGGCTTCCCATTCACTCACAAATTATTTACAAGACCCTCACCCTCATCCACAAAAGTATTACTAACGAACACTACAACTGGCTAAACCCACCCTTCCTCCCTCGTACCTCCACAAGACCCACCCGTGCTTCCCTCCGAGGAACCCTTATCCCTCCCTCCATAAAATCCACTAGACTCATCTCCACCACCAATAGAGCCCTTTCCCTTGCAGGCCCCTCCCTCTGAAACTCTATGCCTCTTGACCTACGTACCGAAACCTCCACACCTACTTTCAAAAAGAAACTCAAAACCTGGCTTTTCCTCCAAGCATACCCCCTTTCCTCATCAGCTCCACCAACTAACATGCTAGCCCAACCCTCATCTCTCTCCAACATCCCCCGTTCAGGTCCTACACCCAATACCCTCCCCCTCTAATGATTCATACAATTTTGTATATAACAAGTGTACATATTTCTCCCTCGAATCCCAATTCATATCTTATCCCCTTGTGTCTGTTTGCACCCTCCCCCTGCCCCCCCCATTTGTCTCGACTACCCCCCTCCATCCCTCCCTTTAGTTATTTAGTTATTTATTCTGTTAATGCGTTTATGTTATACACCGTTCTCTGTAAAGGCTACGCCTATATATCTTTTGTTGTAAGTTACTTGTAAACCGGCACGATGTGCAAACGGTTGCCGGTATATAAAATTAAATAAATAAATAAATAAATAAAATAAATAAATAACAGCTCAGTATGGGGAGTTCCCTATTGTTATCTGAATAGAGAAATAACTGTTCTCAATTTTATAAACCTCTTTCATATTCCCATCTCAGTCATCCCTCCTCCAACCTATTAAAACCTTTCTTCATATGGGAACCATTCCATCCCTTTTATAATTTCATTATTTTTTAGTTCTGCTATTTCTGTTTTCATTTGAGGCAATCAGCACTGGCAGATAATCATATATAAACACTGGCTTCCAATTAAGCAAAGGATTCTTTATAAAGTGCTCACAGTAATTCATAAATCAATTCACAATATCTCCCCACTCCACCTAAGCACCCAACTAAGTCCTCACTCTTCAGCTAGACCCATCAGAGGAGCATATAAAGGCACACTCTATGTACCCTCAACAAAATCCTCGCTTCAGAAACGTGCCATATCTACAGCAGGCCCCATTCAATGGAACGCGCTCCCGCCAGATATCCGTCTAGAGATCTGCCACTCTGCATTCAAAAAGAAACTTAAAACCTGGCTCTTTAAACAAGCTTTTCCAGGATCATAAGCACTTTTTTCCACTACAGCCAGCAAGAGTTCCTCACCATCGCATACCCCAGGTTCTATACTACTACTCGACTCTGTATCCAATCTCTTGCTGCAGGACTCATGTGACTTTTACTGTTTTGCTTTTATGTTTTTGTTTTTGTTTTTGCTGCTCAATGAGACTTGTTAGCAAATATGTTTACATTACAATGTTAATTTTGAACTAGTTTACCCTGTTCCAAGTTCCGTAACCTTGTTCTATGTAATGCCTCTAGGCAAAATTTATGTTCTGTTTCAATGTAAACCGATGTGATCTGTATTTCATACAGGAACACTGGTATAAAAAAAATCTAAAAATAAATAAATAATAAATATGTGACACGGTGCAAAACACTGATGAACTGTTGCCCGCATCTACTTTTGTTATATAATTATTTAAGGGCGTGGAGAATGCTTAACAAATTTTAAATTCCTTAAAATGCTAAACTGTGTGGCCTTAGAGGTTAGGTTAGGAATTTATTATAGGGATTTTATACAACTACTTCTCAAAGGCTTGATTCTGTTTGAGTTTAATAGCATAGTGCAGAGGTTCTCAATCCATTTCTCAGCTTGCACCTAGCTAACCTGGTTATCAGGCTATTCACAATTAATATTCATGAGAGAGATTTGCATGCACTGTTTCCATTGGATGCATATGTATCTAATGCATGTTCATTGTGGATATCCTGGAAACCTGACTGGCTAGATATGTCCCGAGGACTGGGTTGAGAACCCCTGCCATAGTGCCTAGTCCCCTGAGTCTCCTTCCCCTCTAGCCTAACTCTCACAGTACTCCAACTATCAGCAGATCCACTCGGCTAGAGCAGAGCTGGGCACACCTTTTGGCCTGAGGGCCACATTGGGAGCCCAGGGTCAAAGCAAGTCCAGGAGTGACTCCCTGGAGAAGTCCGAGGAGCAGGGAGATGATCCGATGGTCCAATGATGTAACTTGTGTCAGGGAAAGCATGTCAATGATGAAGACAATCTGAAAGCATTTTTCACTAAGGGCAGTAAATTAGAAGCAAAAATCAGGGAAAGTTTCTGAAGAAGCTACTCCTTCAATCATTTATCTGCTTTAAAAAAAAGTGATTGAAGGAATAGCTTCTTCAGAAACTGCTTTCCCTGATTTTTGCTTCTAATTTACTGCCCTTAGTGAAAAATGCTTTCAGATTGTCTTCTTCCTTGACATGCTTTCCCTGACACAGAAAAGTTCCATCTGTAAAAATGTGTTTCACTTTATTTAATACTTGATGAACTGCAAGTCCTACAGAGGTAAATCAATGTGATGTGCAATAAAGTACAATTATTATTAAAATAATAAAAGAACATAATATAAGAAAATGAACAGCACCAGATAAAATAAAATTAATGTGCATGGAGAAATTCTGTAAAAACACAGCTAAAATGTTTTTTTTTATAGACAGCTACAGTATCAGGCGTGATGGAGCAGGGCTCTAGAATGCAGGTAAATTATGTATAAACAGCTATAAAGCAGTATTCAGTTCCTCACTAATACCACGTTACACGTGAGTATGTTTTGCAACATCATGTCATTAGCTATTTTAGAGGCTTGTTTACTATGCAGCATCAAAAACGTGCTTTACGACCAGCCCCTTCCCCCAGCCATGAACACAGGATCCACCAATGGGGATTAAGCACGTTAACATACGTTCCTGCCTGAAAAGTATGCATGTTCCCAGCAGCAGGAACACCTCACCCCTTCCCCCGGCCCTCAATCATGAGCCTGGTCCTATCCAACATCTGTTGTAAAAAAACAAAAAAAACCCAGACTTGGTGACAGGACAGAAACCCTCAGCGTCATTTCTCTTATTTTATTTTATTGGGCCCCTAGCAGGGGTAACATGGGTTTTGGGGATCTTCCAGGTGCATTTGACCCAGACTGGCCACTGTCAGAGACAGGACACTGGGCTCAATGGTCTGGCCCAGCATGGCATTTATGTTCTTATGCACATAGATTTTTGTACTCTGTAGCTTGCAAAGAGAAATTACTACTTCCCCTAGTAAGGGTAGGTCTCACCATCGCTGGCAAAATCAGAAGGAGGTAAATCTCCTCGAGCATCCAGACAGCGCTGACACAGACTGAATCGCCTGAGGTGGCATGCAGCACACAAATAGATAACACTTAGGCTTCTTCGCTGCGGGTGCCTTAGTTGTAAGCGTGCAGACTGGTATAGGTTCGCGTTTCAATTAACCGCGTGTATAAGCCACTCACACAAAATGTGCGTCCAAGTACACGCGCCTAGGTCGCTCGTCCAACTAGTCGCCCAAACTGGGCTCCCAGTACTGACATCAAGGAAGATGCCTAAGCAGGACGCACAAGATGTGCGTCCAGAAGGAAGAATGTCCAACGGCCCACAGCAAAAAATGCGCAAAAACACCTCGCAGCCTACCACATGCCAAAAAGGAAGAAGCCTGCGAGCAGGACCTAGCCACCCAGCTGTTCAACCTCTTCACCTCCCAGAACTCCCCAGAGACATGATCGGGACAGCTGAACGCCAAGCTAACAGACCCTTTCTCCTGCTTACTTTCTTCTCTGCACTGTTTGGTTTTGTTTTTTTTTTTACCTGAGCTCAGCCCTCCCTGGCTGAGAGCAGAAATGGATCCCAGCTATGGGGGGAGAGGGCTAAATCCTTCACCACCGAGTCGCTCTCGGCCTGCAACCGCTAATTGCAATTTAGGTCTATGCTACTCAAGGCTACCAGACTGAGGCACTCCTTTGAGGGAGGGGCCACATGGTATCACTTCAGGAGGCAAGCGGTGCTATACGGACATCTTGTCTTTCCGATATCTCCTTTCCAATTTTTTTTTTTAACTACAGGCAATCCCCCTAAGGGAAATGCACGTCCACCATCTGCTGGAGACAGGGAATACTGACGGGCTGGTGTCGGGGCGGGACTCTACGGCCATGAGTCGGCTTTTGCTCTGTCGTCATCTGCTGGTAGAGTGCATAACCCACTCGTGGGGGATTGACCCTCCCGAACATTGAGGAATCAGATTTGTAAAAGAGATTAGTTCAGTCAGCCCAGGCAGCATTTTGGCAGGAATCCTTCAGCGTTTACAAATCTGCCACGTGAAGAGGTGAAGGCCATACGCAGGCCACATACAGGCCACTCGCAGTAATGTCATTTCATCGAGGACTTATGCGCCATTGGAGGCACAAATAGGATTGAAAGAAGAAATTGCATACAGAACATGACAGTCATTGGATATTTTTCCATGGGCACAGAATGGACTTTTTTTTTTTTTTTTTAGTAAGGCCCATTGTTAATTGATACTATAATTCTGCAACAGAATTATGGTTTAGTATTGAAAATAAGAATTCTGAAAGTTATAAAGCTTCCCCCCCCCAACACACACAAACACATTAAATTGCTCCGATTCCCTTTTATCACTGTATATTACCATCTGTTCCTGTAAAAGATTGGAGCTTTGTATGGTAATGCAAAAACAGAAATAAAATTTGTTTTCCCCAGCAAAGATAATTGTGTAAGATGATTTACTGTGCGCAATGGTAGGGACTTTAATTTTCAGTCGTTTTATTTTTCCCAGGAATTTATCAGTGTTTACTACTACTACAAGAACATACAAATTATGTTTATCAAGAAAAGAGTCAGGTTCTTCCACTGAGTTCTTCAATTTTTGTTCTTCTTGTAATGGATACTGAACTTCCTCTGAAAAATAAATTTAAAAAACTGAAAACAAATATCCTTAGTAATGTATTACAAAATAACAGTAAACAGTGATGCTATAATTAAGTCTCTCTTTACCATGTACCGCATAGGATGAGGTTTATGTAGATCTGTCAAAATAGATCCAGCTGGCAGTGAAATCACAATCAGCACAGGCTCTCCAGGCAATTCTGAGACCCTTCACAAAAATCCACAGCAAACCAAAAATGAAGGCCAGTGTTAGGGCTCTTAGTGTAAGTGTAGCTTATCAAATTAAGACGTCATTAACCTTGCTTTTCTAAACAACCCCGAAATAAGTATAACCTTGAAAAAAATATCATAGATCTGTTAAAAATGTAGTGATTGATTGGCCCAGTTTTCTGCCAGAAAGGTGGCTGCAGCTTTGATAGCTATGTGTAAAGGCCAATAACTAAGCATTGCCATGCAGGAGGCCAAATAGCAGCAGTGAATTGCATGATAATGAGAACTTAATGAAGCACTTGAGGCCCGCTGAGCTCCCAGCCTTGGAATTCATTAGCTGCCTCATTACCTAAGCATGAACTAATTTTGTAAATGTGAACCACTGGAGGTAATTTTCAAAGGAGTTACGTGTGTATCGTAGCAATTTTCAAAAGCCTATTTACGTGCATAAATCGCACTTGGAAAGTTACCTCCATAGATTTTAGGGCAATTCATTTTATTGGGGGGTTTTTTGGTGGTGGTGGTGGTGGGGTGCATTTGTTGTTTTGTTTCATTTATTTACATTTATGATGGTGGATCCAATTTTACGGAATAACTTGCTGTCAAATGTACGAACTGATAGGGTCATTTATCAAAATGCGCTAAGGCGTTTTCGTATGCGAAAAGCGCCATTAACGCATGCGAAAACGCCTTTAACCATATCATATGGTGCGATGCAAATCCAAAAAAGAGGAGGCATTAGGGGTGGGTTTACCATTTTCTATTGTGTCAGGCTTAGCCTTATAAAGTCTCTCTCTCTCTCTCTCCCCCCCCCCCTCACATGCAAAGGCTGCAGACATACGCATGTGAAGAGCATGTTAAAACCTACGCATATACATTATAAAATAGCGCATATCTTTGCCCACAGTGAGAAACGCACATTTCTGGGTGCACACACGGCTCTTTTAAAATCTACCCATATGTGCATAAATACTTGCTACCCATATGTGCATAAAAACTTGCTACACAAGTTTGTTACATTTACACATGTAACTTCTTTTATAATTACTTCCTAAGAGGATAACTTTAAAACTTAAGTGACCGCAGTTATATGGGTACATGTACATGCACGTGTATTTTATATTGGGCATGTAAATGCATGTACATTATGGTGTACATTCTTTAAAAAAGCGCGAACGCGTACTTTTGTTCACGCACCAGGTGCAAACAAAAGTACACCGAGCCCTGTGCGCGCTGCCTGTTCCCTCCGAGGCCGCTCTGAAATCGGAGCGGCTTCGGAGGGAACTTTCCTTCCGCCTCCCCCCACCTTCCCCTCCCTTCCCCTACCTATCCCCCTCCCCACCTGTATCTCAAAAGTTACGTCTGCTCGAGGCAGGCGTAACTCGCGCACGCCGGTGGCCCGCTGGCGCACCATCATCCGACCCGGGGGCTGGTCCGGAAGCCTTGGCCATGCTCACTGGAACACCCCCGAGCCAGCACTACGCCCCCCGGAACGCCCCGAATGTCGCGCCGCTCCTGACACACCCCCCTAGCAAAGGCCAGGGTGCGCGGAGTGCGCGCCGCCGAGCCTATGCAAAATAGGCGCGGGGTGCGCGCCGCCGAGCCTATGCAAAATAGGCTCGGGGCGCACAGGGGTTTTTTTTTTTAAGGGTTACGCATGTAACTTATGCGCGTAACCCTTTTAAAATCCACCCCTATATCAAATACACATAAATCTGCCCAACAACAAGTTATAATATGCACAGGTAATATAATACGATCATAGATCTCCAATGGCCATATATGTGCACATATATGGTTTTACACAGAGTTGTTTGAAAGTTACCCTCTTTGTCCATAAATATAAAATCTTAAGAACTCCAGAAGGAAGCTCTTTGGCACAATGCATGCAAGTAGTAAGAGTGAATTTGAGAGATTGAGCTCATACTCTATGTACCCTCGCTTAGTGAAATTCATTCCTGTCGTGGTATTTGCAAAATGAACCCATTTGAAGATGTTATCCTGACTAAATATAATGTATACACTTATCACTATTAACCTAAAAAATACCTTTTGTCATGAGAAAATGTGACTAATATATCTTTGTAAAGGCTCCCTGTGTTCTTTCCTAGAGAAGTAAGCACACACATCAAGTTTTGTTTTATTTATTTTATTTATTTATTTATTTATTTATTTATTTAAGGTTTTTATATACCGGCAATCATGAGAACATATCTTGCTGGTTTACATGAAACGGGAGTGCATTAAATACATCAAACTAGAACTGAGGTGACCGAAGGTACAGTTACAATTAACAAGGGTAGCAAAACTTGGTGAAGAGGAAGAAATAGGAAAGAATAAACTGGTTAAACGATATACCAGTCAAATTACAAAGTTTTAATGATATTCTGCTAATAAGAATAATAATAAGTTTTAATGATATTCTGCTAATGATATTCTGCTAATAAGAATGCTTTTGCTTGATTTCAAGAATGTTTTTATGCGAAGAATCAAATTCTACATCTTTTATATAAAATAATAATACAAAATAGATACTATTTAGCTTTAAAACTCAATACAGATCCAAGAAACCACAATTTATATACTTGTATTGTTGTGTTTTAGGTTATGGTCCAACTTATAATTGATAAAATCAGAGTACAGTATTATGCTTCGTGCAAACCAGATGAGAGCTGAGACAGCATTTTAGCAGTGTCCTGAAGGCCCATAAAAGAAACGTGAAACAGGATCAGTTTCATAATATGAGCATCTGAAATATACAATTATATGAGAAATTCTTCTGATGAGTAAAACAAGAATGCATTTCAAGACATACAATATCTGTTGAATGTAAGCCTAGTAGAAAGCAGGCATAAAGATTCAATGGTTAGCTACAATTTCATCAACAAACAGTGGAAAATTTTGAATTACCACAAAAATTGTAGAACATAAAAAGTAGAAAGCTATGTCCTGGCCAGTTATAAGAAGTAATATGAAGTACTTTTCCTGATATAAACTATATGAAATAAAAAACATTTTGACTTATTTCTTGCACCAGTGAGGTTGCTGAACTTCACAGTTTGGCAACACAACACAAAGCAAAATTTAAAATCAAGCAAGACAGCATGTCTAATCAAAATCTTTGAGGCAATACAGCATTTCTTGATGTTCTTTGCCATTTGTTATTGTAAGAAGACATAAGAGCATACATAATTTCCATAATGTTGGAATCATCTAAAAGAAATGTGCGTACAGTGCCCTAAATCTCAACATTCAGCAATCAGAAATATATTTCAAGGGTAATTTTCTAGCAGTCTGCCTAACTTTCGCAGAAAATATGCACATGGATACACCAATTTTCAAATGAAACATTTATTTTTTCAGCACTTATGTTCTGCAGATCCAATGCAGTGTTCTTGGTGGATCACAACAAAACACACACAATCAGATTACAAACACAATTAAAACATAACACTCATACAAACCATCATATATATTTCCCAACCTAAAGGCATAAAATAATAAAATAAAAATGCAACATGTATTTTAAAAGAAAGAAGAAAATAAAATCATTGAGAGTCACCTCCAAAGGCCTTAAAGGAAAAGTAAACCCTTGATTTTCTAAAAATCAGATAATCAGTTTCCTCTCAGAACTCACAAGAGAGAGAGTTCCACAGCACAGGCCCTGCGATTGTAAAGGCTCCATTCCAATTCATGGTAAGTGAGACCCCCGAAATGAAAGGACAGCTGATAGCATCTTTCTGGCTGAACACAGTGGGCAACCAGTAATATCAGACATTAAAAATTCCCTAAGAAAGAAGGGACTCTATCATGAATAGCTTTATAAACCAATATATTCATCCCGTAAAGGTGCAGGCAACCAGTAAAGGTCATCAATTTAAGAGTTCAAGGAACTCAGAACCTGTAATCAGCTTAAGCCACTGCATTTTGTACAAGTTGCAAAACATCTAACAGTAATTAGGGGAGACCCAGATTTATCACATTACAATAATCAATAATACCTAAAACTAAAGATTGGACTATTGTACGAAAATCTCCCTGGTCCAGAACAATCCTTAGTCTCCTTAGTAGCTGAAACTTATAAAAGGCAGATTTTGAAACAGCTTTGATCTGGTACTTAAGGTATAATTCAGAATCCAAGCACGCCTCAAGATCACATGTTTCTGATAAAAAGTGTACAGTCAGATGTCCAGTAGTCAATTTGGTTATTTTATCAGGAGGTAACAGAAATGACCAACCCCAAGCAATTCAGTTTTTGAAGTTTCAATGCCAGCTTGTTACTACCATTCAAGGATTCACAACCTCAATACTTTTAGGAAGTGAGACAGAGGTTGACGCCTTAATCAGGTACCAGGTATGAGTAACTGAATATCGTCGGCCCAGATTTTAATGATGATAGTGATGATGGCAGCTTGAAAAAGACTGCAAGTAGATATTAAAGAAGACAATAGAGAGAGTAGAACCTTGGGGAGCTCCAGATTTAAGTGGGCCTCCATGAGGAACACCTATCCCCAGTCTTTGGCCTGGATTCATCATTCTTCGCAATTGAATCTTTGCGAATGGGATTCCCTTGCAACCCTATTTCCTCTGATTCTCTAAGAGATGTCTTAATTTTGTTTATTTTGTAGGATTTGAGGTGTGAAACTGTGTTGAGTCCTTTTTTTTTCCTTAAAGAGCCTGGATGACTTGTGGCATCCTTCCCTAGCCCAGGGAGCCCCGGGCAGCTCATTTGAGGGAAGAGTTTCTCCACAGCATTCTGTCCCACAGAAATGTACAGGTGGTCTTTGTAACTTTTCTGATACAATTGTATTGCTCCCTGCTGATTCTGGCCTGGAAGTCTCTGCTGGAGGTAAAGTCACCTTCTATCTTGTAATGCTGGCCATGGTTTGTAATTAGTGGATGGTGCCCATTGTTCCTCACGGCTTTTTGTGGAAGAGACCCATGTGTTTCCAGAACGGGGCAGTTTTCTCCATATGCAGAGGGATGGTTATTACCATTCCTTGTCTGGTTCTCCAGCTAGGAGAGCTGGCTATGATTAAAGGTTTTGAGGAAATGAAGTTAACTGTTTTCTATGTAGTTCTTCAACTAGAAGAGCTAGGCTTGTGCTAATGTTATATCAAGCATGTAGTGTACAGGTTAAAGAATGCCTTTTTCAATGCAAGGTTATGCAGCTCAGTCTCCCTTGGGTATGAGCTCCCCCAAGTGTGCATTTGGAAAAATTACAACTGCATTATGTGAAATGTTGTATTTGTGAAATTAGTGGGGGGGGGGGGTTTAGGAGGTAAGCATTTTGAAAAATCTGAGTCAGTCTCCCGGCCCATCTTTTTCTTTTTTGGCTGGGGAGAGATGTAAGGAGTGCTTTGCTCGCTTACTAATATTTTTATCCTAGTCCAGCTACAAGGAGAGGGGTTTGTAATTTCTAAGACCATCCCTAAGATTTTTCCCCACCCAGGGTATGGGGGATTGGTGCAGCTCAGGCTATAAAAAAAACAAAACCCTTGTCTGAGCCTCGCACGTATGGTTGGTGGTTTTCTTTGGTTGAATGGAGATTACTTTTGGGAGAAGGAGTGTTATTTGCTGGATCCCCATGGGCTTTACAGCCTGTACCATTGGAATATTTCAAGAACAGAAGCCCTGCTAGAGCCTTCACAGACCTGGAGGTTCTGTCATGAGGAAGAAGAGAACGGAGAGAATTTTTTCTTTGAGTTAGTTTTTTGGGATTTTTTTTCGACCAGCTCAGAAGGGCAAACTCCCCTGTCTGGATAGTGAACTCCTGTGCCCTGCGTCGAGGTAAGAGCGGGGACTGTGATTTCATGGAGCATGAACTCTATTTTGGAAGAACTTATTTTTGGGAGGAGATAATTTTTCCACCACCATCTCCTTGCCTATTTTGGGGGAAGAGAGTTTATCACTGGGGAAAGGGACTTTGGACATTGACTCAGAGGCTGACTATGGATAGAGAGACTGTAGCACTTGGGATTGTTTTCTTTTATTGATATGTTTTTGTTATTCTTGCCTGGATTCTATTTTTTAAGTTAAGTAGATTGTATGTTGAACACCACTCCAAGTCTCTGTTTGTTTACTTCAGACTGAGAACCAGCCTGCTGAGAATTGCTGAGATCTACAAGTGTGAGTACTAGAATGGCTGAAAGGAGCAAGAGAGACTGTACAGGGTACCTATCCCCAAGAGCCTGGGGCCCCAGAGGTTTGTCCTCCTGCTCGGTAGACCCTGGTATCCCAGTGGCTGACTACTGCAGATAAGGGTGAGAAGAGTGAGAGGTTCAGGACAGTGAGTGTGACCCTAGGACTGTGTGACACCTATATTAGGGACTCTCAATCCAAGAGGGGGTTACAGGTACTTTTTTCTTTTCTGAGGACTGTAATATAGCGAGCAGTCTTTGGCTTATGCAGGGGGCCAGAGGAGAGTGAAGTCTGAATGCTGGACTTTTTCTTCACAGGATAACATTATTATTTACATCTCAACAGAAAACAGGCAGAAAAAAAGGCTGCTTACCTCAGCAGCTTTAAATAAAAAGTTACAGCAATCACAAATAGACAATCTTAGCATTGAAGCTGCCTTCTCCTCTTCTCCAAGGCCTCTCTGATCCTCCCTGGGCCTGACCTTTTATTCCTCGCTTGGCATTCTCTCCTGGATGTCTCTTAAGGTGGGCGGAGCAAAATAGCTTGAGCCAGTCCTTTAAGGTATTCTGAAGGGATTCTCTTATATTACCCTTCACATACCATCCCCTTCAGCTCAACCTTCCTAGAAAGATGGTTCGTAACCAAACTTAAGGGAACCATCTACCAGTGAAGCTTGCTTAACTTTTCCCAGGTTACCCTCCCCCACACATTCTGGGGAAACAATTAAGGATACCTGGGGCACCCGCAGTCCCTTATTCATCTTAGTAAGCCTATCTACTGTGGCCTCTGGGTGCCTGGAATATGCAGCCTTCCCTTGGCAGTGTTGCCATTGCGTTTTTAGGTGTCTTCTTATCCCTTCCATATAATTCTGGGATTCCCCAAGGAAATATCTCTGTGGAATGCTGAAGTAATTTATTCTTGTGTGTTTGCTGCATTGACACTGCAAATATTGAAACTGACTGCTTAATAACAAAAAGTGTTGAAGACTTTGAAATTTCTGCATTTGTTCAAATACAATACAATGGTATACTGGAAATTGAAAAGAACTGCTGAGGGTCTAAATTGCATGCAATCTGCTGTCTTTAATCAGGAAAAAATGTAGAAACAATGACAGTGGTAAAAATATTACAGATGGACATTTGTTGCTAAGTACTCCAAATAGCCATTACTATATATGGCCAGCATCATATAGCCTAGTTAATCATATAGGATGTTGAATATGAAGTCCTTTTATGAGAGAGAATTTGAACATACTTCCAATCAAAAAGAGACACATGTTCTCATCTGTATTCTCAAAGCATCTAAAAGTTGTAAAAAAAAAAAAAAAAAGCACTGCTGAACTTGTATCATCGGAGACAAAGAGAAGATCGAAAGAAGACATCTCTGCAGCCTCTCCAGTTACATTCCTGAAGCTCCTGTTCCGGCCCATCAGAATGATTCACAATAAGTGTCAACGCAGAGATAAAAGACAGGAATTTAGAAAAGCACCATATTACCTCTGTTTTGCCCTTAAAGATCCCTAGGCTAGGGGTTCCCAACCTTTTTAGGAGCTTGGACTCCTTTTCAACCTCCAAAATTTTTGAGGATCCCCCACATGCATATCTTTTATTCTTACCTGCAGTCAAAAAAAGCTACACTTCAAGTTCTACAATACCCTGCATTCATAGAAACTCCCCCAACAAAGGGTGCAGAGCAGAACAAGGGCACTTCCCCTTATCACTCACCATAAAAAAAAAAAAAAAAAATTCTGGTGTCACCTCATTAACAGCAGCACAAACTCCCTCCACTACCAGGAACATTGTATAAATCAAAATCCTGCAAAAAATATACTTGGGATCTATAGGAAGCCTGCCATACTATAACACCCTAACTGCCAGACTTAAATAGTAACAATATGAAAAGGCAATACTGTAAATATTAGAAGAGACCCTAAAACACCAATACACCTTCTATTAGGAAAACTGAACAAATCCAGCTGCTATAGATCCCTATATAGAAATTATATGCTAGCAAAATACCTCATCTAAGTTACACATGCAAAACACAGACAGACCCTTGCCAAATACAAAATGAGATCATAAAGTATAAAGACAAACACGCAGACAAAAACTGAACTGGAAACTCCAGTGCAACAATGGAAAAACAAAAACATTGCATTCTTCATAAAGCATTAAACAATACAATCAAGAAATATAACATTTCAAAAATATTAAAACCATACTAATAAAAATATTTCAAAGCAACTGATATATAGAACATCCAATAATTAAAAACTCATTATTTTCAAATTTCCTAAATACCAATAAAATTTTTCAAAACATCAGCCACATCAAATCATTATCATTAAAATCATCCATTGTACCTGAAGACTAGAGGATAGCTAATGTACTCCAATATTTAAAAAGGGCTCCAGGGGCAAACCAGGAAACTACAGACCAGTTAGCCTGACTTCAGGGCCAGGAAAAATAGTGGAAAGTGTTCTAAACATCAAAAATCACAGAACATATAGAAAGGCATGGTTTAATGGAACAAAGTCAGCATGGCTTTACCCAAGGCAAGTCTTGCCTCACAAATCTGCTTCACTTTTTTGTAGGAGTTAATAAACATGTGGATAAAGGTGAACCGGTAGATATAGTATACTTGGATTTTCAGAAGGCGTTTGACAAAGTTCCTCATGAGAGGCTTCTAGGAAAAGTAAAAAGTCATGGTATAGGTGGCGATGTCCTTTCGTGGATTACAAACTGGCTAAAAGACAGGAAACAGAGAGTAGGATTAAATGGACAATTTTCTCAGTGGAAGGGAGTGGGCAGTGAGTGGAGTGCCTCAGGGATCTGTATTGGGACCCTTACTTTTCAATATATTTATTAATGATCTGGAAAGAAATACGACGAGTAAGGTAATCAAATTTGCAGATGATACAAAATTGTTGAGAGTAGTTAAATCACAAGCAGATTGTGATAAATTGCAGGAAGACCTTGTGAGACTGGAAAATTGGGCATCGAAATGGCAGATGAAATTTAATGTGGATAAGTGCAAGGTGATGCATATAGGGAAAAATAACCCATGCTATAGTTACAAAATATTTGGTTCCATATTAGGTGCTACCACCCAAGAAAGATATCTAGGCATCATAGTGGATAACACATTGAAATCGTCGGTTCAGTGTGCTGCGGCATTCAAAAAAGCAAACAGAATGTTGGGAATTATTAGGAAGGGAATGGTGAATAAAACGGAAAATGTCATAATGCCTCTGTATCGCTCCATGGTGAGACCTCACTTTGAATACTATGTACAATTCTGGTCGCTGCATCTCAAAAAAGATATAATTGCAATGGAGAATGTACAGAGAAGGGCGACCAAAATGATAAGGGGAATGGAACAGCTCCCCTATGAGGAAAGACTAAAGAGGTTAGGACTTTTCAGCTTGGAGAAGAGACTGCTGAGGGGGGATATGATAGAGGTGTTTAAAATCATGAGAGGTCTAAAATGAGTAGATGTGAATCAGTTATTTAGTCTTTCAGATAATAGAAAGAATAGGGGGCATTCCATGAAGTTAGCATGTGGCACGTTTAAAACTAATCGGAGAAAGTTCTTCTTCACTCAACGCACAATTAAACTTTGGAATTTGTTGCCAGAGAATGTGGTTAGTGCAGTTAGTATAGCTGTGTTTAAAAAAGGTTTGGATAAGTTCTTGGAGGAAAAGTCCATTACCTGCTACTAATTGTTGACTTAGAAAATAGCCACTGCTATTACTAGCAACGGTAATATGAAATAGACTTAGTTTTTGGGTACTGGCCAGATTCTTATGGCCTGGATTGGCCACTGTTGGAAACAGGATGCTGGGCTTGATGGACCCTTGATCTGACCCAGTATGGCATGTTCTTATCTTCTTAAATAATAGCCAATAATTAAAACTAACAGGAATAAAAATTTTCCATCCTTCTTACCTAGAAACTTTTGATTTCCAGTCACACATGGTCCCTCTCTCACACACATTCATGCTCCCTCTCTCATATACACGGGCTCTCACAGACACACACGCTTCTTCTCTCTGATTCACATAGGCTCTCACACCCTCACTCTCATCCAGTCCTCTTCCTCTTTATTTCCTGTGGGGGGGGGGGGAGTCACATGGCCTCTTCCTCTCTCAGGGTGCCAGCAGGTTGGGATACGGTGGTGATGGCCCTGTGGCATTTTTTCAGGCGCTGGTGGGATGAGTGTGCCGGTGGCCTGTGGGCCTCCTTCAAACTTAAGCCGGCAGCGGGCTGGGTGTACCAGCGGCCTCTGGGCCTCCAAACCTCACCCATTTGTGGGATAAATGCGCCGGCAACCTGTGGGCCTCCAATAATCTTCAGCCGCTGGCAGGATGGGTGCACTGGCTTCTTTTAATCTTCAGCTGCGACGGGATGGGTGTGCCGGCAGCCCTGCTGCCTCCTTCAGTCTTCTCTGGCTGCGATGTGCCAGCAGCCTATCAGGCTTCTTCTTTCACAGTGCGGGCTTTCTTCTATTTCTGCTCACTTCCCGCGGACCCCCTATGATAGTCTAGCGGACCCATGGTGGTTCACAGACCACAGGTTGGGAACCACTGCCCTAGGCAATATTATGAGGGAAGCTATTTATACAGTATATAATATGTAAACTGTAATTAATAATAAGATAAGGCTTGTTTACTTCTTGTCATCTATTATCAAGTTTGTTTAATAATTCATTATCTGATGTCCAAAACATTGATAATTTTTCTACATTTTCATCATCAGAATAAATCAAAATTTTTATATACAAAGTTAGAAGTGGCTCATTATATTCCCTGCTACATCTTTACAAATGACTCTTCTTCAGGTACAGGATTGGTTAATCTAGCATTAAGCTGGACCCAAAGAGTCATAAAGTCTGGAAAATTGCATCCTAGAACAACAGATATGAAAGCATTGGGAGTACTCCCACATCAAGGCTTGCTTGCTCAGCGAGTGCCTTAAATTAAACTTGTATAATAAGATATTGCTTTGGTCTCCATGAGTGTAAGCTAAAGTCACTGGAAGTTCATAGTCAATCTGAATTTGCTGAACTAGCTCCCTCCAAATGAGGGTTTTTTCACTTCTGGAATTTACTAGGCCCTGTGTAAGGATCCCATCCAGCTCAATTTGAGCTATAAACGTACTAAGTCAAGAGTGAGGAGTATCCACAAAGTTACAAATGGGGGATGCTATTAAGTTGATATCCATAGCTTCTTCCCTAGTTTGGAAACATTCCCTAGTGAAATGGCCCCTTTCTCCACAATTCAAGCATGGTGGTGGGCCTAATTCCCAAGGCTAGTCATTCTCTGGGGTTTGTGGTGGATGCTTTACTCCCCAGCTATGGACTCTGGGATCCAGTGATGATCATCACTTTCATATTCTGGTGCTCTCCTGCATTGACTGGGCGTGATAGAAGGTATCAGCAACTTTTAAGGCAGTTTCAAGCTTAGAATGCTGGTGTACCCACTGCCGCATATCTAAAAACTGCTCCAGAATAATTAAATTGGCCACCTTAGCCCCAGTCTTCCCTTTAAACTTTAGCCAAGTTCATCCTACATCCTTCAACTGATAGAACAGAGTCTGCAGTCTTTTTCCGGGCTAGAGGGCTCCTCACTGGAATTGATTTTGGTACACTTCTGGAGTACATCCCATGTTCAAGGTTGGCTGTTTTAACCTCCCCATAGGTAACCCCTCCACTTGAATTAGCAGCCTGGAAGGCAGCCTGGTCTATCAGCAAATTGCCCAGATAGATGGTGCAAATGGATTCTGGCCATTCTGCTAGCCAAGTGGTTCGTTCAAAGTTCACTAGGAAATGGTCTCCTAGACCTATCTTAGGTATCATGGAGTAAGGGTTATGCCAGGCTATAATAGCTTGCAGGTCTTCTGCAATCATGGAAGCCTGTTGCTTATTCAAATTCTCTTGCAAGACCTGCTGCTAGGTATACTGAGCCTGTACAACAGTTTGCAGCTACTGCTGCCCCTCTGTGAAGGCCTGGAATAAATGTTCCATGCTGGTTTAGTATGTGCCTTGCTGAAGCAAAGGCTTTTGGGCTCCCAAAGGACCACAGCAAAAAAAATAAAAAAATTAAAACCTAATTTTTTCTGCAAATAAGGGGAAAAAAAGCCTAGCCTGTCAGGCTCTATGTCTCTCATTCTCTGGGAAAGGCTAGCCCCTTGGCCCACTTTACTTCAGGGCTGCTGCTACCACACCCAATTTTTTTTTTCTTTTTAGTGGGATTTCTGCTCTGTGCTGGCACTTACAGCAGTAATCCCACCACTGTATCCGTGTGTAATAACATGCGAGCGGTCCTTGGTTTACAGAGGGGGGGCAGAGGATAGAGCAGCCTGGACTTCAGTCTTTTTTTCATAGGATAATTTTATTATTTATAGCATAACAAAAAACAGGCATAAAAAGGTGTGCTTATCTCAGCAGCTTTAAATCAAAAGTCACAGCAATCACAAATAGACAATCAGCATAGCAGCTGCCTTCTCCTCTTCTCCAGAGCCTCTGTTCTTCCCTGGACCTGAGCTCTTATTCCTCTCCCCAGGGAAATGCCTGTGTCATGGCTTTCTCTCCTGGTTCATGCATCCAGTCCTTTAAGGTGTTCTGATGGTTTCTCCTATATACCCCTTCACAAGGACAATACGTTTGGCTGGCCAGGAGAGAAAAGGGGGACAGAGAGAGAGATAAGACCTTTTTTTTTTAAATAAGAGCAACTATTTTTAGAAAACAATATTCTAAACTGGCTCATTGCCTTCTTAAAATGACACAAAACAGCTGCAGGGCTGACCCGGGAGATGAAAGACTGGGTGAAGGAAGGAATATATCGTCCCTATCCCCCATGCTTTAATTTTCGAGGGGACCCCCTCCTCTTCTCGTCAATACCGCAACCACTCCATGTAATTTAAGGAAGGTAGCTAGCTGGTCCTTGATATATGAAAGGTTGAGAAACACTGATGTAGAAAACAATCCATCTGGAGTGCCTGCCTGCAGGTATGGGAACAGCGTAAGGGGGTGTAGATGCCCCAGAGGTGGAGCTAACAGCACTGTTGAATTCAGTTATTTTGTCCGGGGTGGGGTATAATGGGGAAAGGGCACCAAAGTTACTACGCAGAGGAATATTTAAAAAAAAAAAAAATTATGAAACTAGGAGTCCCATCTAAGTTTCCCCTGTGGGGCAGTGCTTCCTTGGGATATACCTGGCTTAAATGCTCACTAAGAGCCATCATGTACTGCATATGTGTGATTGCAATATGCAGAAGATGGCACAGAAGGATTAGGACTGAGCAGTGTTCATTTCAGACCTCATCCACCTAGAGATCGTGGGTTGAAAAATCAAACAAAATTTGGATAAAAGAAGGATGATGGATGAGAAAGATTACATTCTGACCTGTTGTAGAATGGCCAGACTTTTTAATATTCAGAAATACAGCTCCCATTATCTAACACACAGAACTATATTCCTTGAGGTTTAGGCTCATAAATTTCAATCTGATCCTAAAAATTCCCTCGGGTTCTTAATGTAGCAAAGTTTCTGAGCCATGCAAATGACTACATACTTGGAGATATGGATCTGTCTGCATCTTTTTCTCCTGCTGCAAACAAAGATATCTGGGCTGGCTCAGTAGATATTCCACTCTACCCCTCAGATCTTTATTTATGCCACCTTCTGAATTTCACAGAATAGATGGCTCTGAGATTACATGCTTGCTTAGAACCTCGCTACAAGAAAAATATATTCGTCACATTTTTTTTCTTATAATGTGTGTTTGATCATGTGAGATAATAGCTTCCAGCTGTAGTTTATCCCACAAGTGTTAAGAAGATTAATACCATATGTCTGTAAATGTAATAATTTTTCTAACATTGCTCAAGTATTTTTTAGGGTGTTTTAAAATCAATTGCCATTTTAAATGTTCATCAACCTAACTGGAGGTTTTTCGTTCTAATCCTGTGATCTACTCATACTTTCATATAGGGCTTCCTTGGCCCATCCTAGGGACTCCACAGCTGCTCAGGTTGTCAGGATATCCACAAAGGGTGCATGAGAGAAATGTGCAGACACTTGGTTTTCAGTCTATGCAAATTTCATCTCATGCACATTACAACGTTTACAGGTGGTGCAGAATATGACAGCACATTTGATGTTTGGTCTCCCACGTAAGGTGAGTGTAACACCTTTATTAAGGCGCCTTCATTGGTGACCTACTGAAAAGTGGGCTAATTTCAAACTAATGACTCTGATGTGTAAGGCATTAAATGGAAGGGGTGCAGATTATTTATAAGAAAAGATTAAGGGTTATGTTCCTACCCATAATCTACGCTCAAAATCAGCGGCGTTGGTGTTGGTTCCATCTAGGCAAGATATAAGTAAAGAATCAAATAGGAAAAGGATGTTCGCAGTGGTCCGGAGTTGTGGAACTCAGCACATTGGAGGGCAGGGTGGAACAGAATTACCTTAATTTCAAAAAAAGAGATAAAGGCCTGGCTTTTTCCATCATAGCGTGGGCACATTTTAAATTGAGAACAGCATAGATAGATGGGGCTTGAAGTATATAGATTAGGCCATTAAAGTGGCAGGTTATTCTATTGTGTTTTTGTTTATGAATATGTATACATTGATTGTATTTTTATTGTATTTTAATTGTAAACCGCTCTGGCCAGATCTGGATTCTGATGAGCAGTGTATAAGAAATGAGAAATAAATTTTCAAAAAATTGTGGATATCCTGAAAACCCATCTGGCTCTGAGATCCCCAGAACAGGATTGGGAAGCCCTGCTTTGATTCTAAAAGCTTCATGAGCAAAGTTTAGACAACCAAACTTACCAGCTTATTCTTCACGTATGAAACCTTAGATAGTCAATGTAGAAACACTAGGTGATCTTGGCAAAAATTTGATTCAGTGCAGTTTATAATCTCTTTTATTGAAACAATATAAGATTCATCAAAAGAGGTAGCCCATCTAGGTTCCCTTATTTAGATGCCACCTGAAGACGGGATCTTTTCAAGTCTCATAAACTCATGTACAACATCTTTTGGGTAACTGCTACATTGGGTCAATAAAGATAGATATCACAACTGCAAAAAGACTTCAGGTATTTGCAGTATGAAACAGATGGATAGACATGAAGTGGCAGACATTGCTCTTACCGTCTTGGGCTTCTTTTTAAGCAGAGTACATCGCTTAGTCTCCTGCATAAGGAAAATAAACAATGCCATCACTTTATTTTGATGAGTGACTGCAAATGAAAATAAACATGAACGATTTATTTACTCTTTTTTTGTAAACGCTGGCTTTCTTCTATTTTGGTGGGGGTTCAAGCAACCATCTCATCTTACCTTTACTTTTTTCTTTTTTTTCTTTCGATCAAATATGTTGTGATCCAACAGGTCTATAATGAAAGAATTGGGCCTGTTGAAGGTAAAATGAAGAGCAATGGGGAATTCTTAAATTTGCAACCTCAAGTAGCTTCCTTCATCCCGACTTCTGGTAATGTTCCAGCTGTGCTTTGTATACAGTTCAGGATTGTTTTGCTTTCCCATTGGTTGAAAACATTAAGGAAAAATGTGGCCATTCTGAGTGTGTTTAATTGCTATCATGGGAATACACTACAGTCTCCCTGAGTAAGTCGGTTTTTAGTACAGATTATCTGGTAACTGTTTCTGTAAGATGCTTAGATGAGTCATTCTTCAATTATTCCTGAACAGTATATTTCAACATATTTTACCAGAACAAGGATAGCCAAGATATTTCATTGCTCTTCCAGATATTATGTTTTAAATTAAAAGTTAAACAACATAAGCCTGGAGGAGGCTAGTGATCATATTAACTGCATGTGGCCAAACCGTTCATCTAATGAATTCTATTATAGCTGTCCAAGAAGTGACTGAATCCACAAGATTTTTTTTTTTTAAATCTATCAGTTTATCTATTCTTTCCATTAATCATTGTCTTGATTCTTTTTGTTTTCTGATAAAGAAGGAAAAGGCTAAGCCTGCAGGAATAACATACGTTAGTCAAGTCAACCACCCACCCCCAAACACACAGGACTAGAGCAGCTGAGCAGGATAGATGCACAAGTAGACCAGTAATGGCCCACAGGAGAGAGCATCCACACATTCTGATCCAGCATCCAGGCCAGGCCCCCTTCCCTCCCCCACCCACACACACACCCCCAAGGATGCTGGAGAAAGCAGCAGTGCAAGTCAATTTACCTCGCCAGTCACTGACAGAGTTGATGAGAGGAATGCAAGGCAGAAGTTTCTAGCTGAACTCTATAGGACTAAGAGCAGTCAGCACTGCAGGGCTGGACTGAGGCAGCCAAATAGTACACAGAGGCCTAGGATGCTTAAACCCCTTCCAATGCCAGGATAGCAAATCTGCAGGATGACAAATCCACAGGCCAATCAAGCTTCCCCCCTCTCCAAGAAAGAGGAGAGCCAGTAGGCTTGGGCTGCTGGTGTTGATTCTGTGTCCCCCTGCCATAATCCCCAAGGAGAACAGATAATTGATTTCACCCTCCAACTAGAGGATGCTAAAGCCTGGCCAGAGAGCCTAGGAAGAGAGTTGCTATAAGGTAAATATAGCAGGCTTCTAGGTCTCTACTATGGAGGTGAAGTGGAATTACTAACCATTGGGGATTGAAGGGGGCGGGGACTCAAGGATCACTGTACTGTATAGGGTGAGGGGGACAGTTGTAGGTTTGCCATTTTTTGCCAGGTCAACCAAACATATTAATCCACTCCTGGGTTTGTCCCTTTTCATGCATGTAGTTCTAGTGCTGATTGTCCTATTGATTTCTCTTACATAATCAGATCTGCAAATTCATGAATCCAGTGTGGCCAAAGCAGAACTAGAGCTGTCTGTTGATGGCGTGGAGGGGAGGCTGAGGGGATAGTGCTTTTGTGCATACTGCATAGTTGGCAATCCTGTTCACATATGACTTCTGAAGCAGACCCCATCCCCCATGTCCCTTTTCTGCTGATTATTCCTCTCCCTATACATCTCAGCATCCCTCTGGCTGCTGCCACTGCCATGTTACTCTATTTCACTACCTTTTTATGGAGGTGGGAGGCTCTGGGAGGCATGGATCATATGTATGGGGAGCTATTTATTGGTTGTAGAAGGGGAGGTGTGGGTGTCAGGGATGGGGCAGGGGACAGGGCATATAGTGGGGTTTTCTTTTTTTAAAAATTGATAACTAGGTCTGGGATGCTTTCAGGGTGACAGAGGAGATGTGGCTGCAGCAGGAGGACCTATGGGAGATGTGGAGTAGATGGCATGGGAGAGATAGAAAAAGCATGACATAGAGAGGAGCAGACAACAGCGGAAAGACATCAACACACATTTCAGCACTTCAAAAATGTATCTGCATTTATTTACATAATATAAATGTTTCCAAGGACTGGTTAACAGAGGAAAAAGATCTTTGCTATCATTGGCATTGTTAATGCAAAGACCACAATAGGCATTCTGAGGTTTGAGGCCAAGCAGCAATCTGGGCATAGAAAGCTTCTTTCAGCTATACAATTATTTTAGTTTGAGAGCAGCTTTGAGGACCTGGCAGACTGTGTCATCCAGCCACTGTGAGGCCTGCAATACAGGGTCCTTTTAGAGTGGGAAATGGTTAGATGATAATGCTCTTCTGAGTCAGGGCAGCCCCCTGGGTTGCTCCCTTCAATGCTCCCTTCTCTCACCAACCACATTCTCTGATAACAATCTTTTAAGATCTTTACCATTACAGAAGACAAACATGCACTCACATCTGGTTTGTCCTCTTCTGGAATTCTCTGTTCTCCTTTAAACTCCTTTCCTGGAGGCCAGTAGCTCTCCCATATCTTCCCTCAATACTGGCAAGTGAAACTATGTGCCAGCCTTTTGTGCCAGGAGGGAAAGACAACTGAGCATGCTTAGTTTAGCATGCACATCTTATTTAGTTTTCCCATCCATATGCAATATTCTCACACTATTTAGAAATTTCATTTTTGGATTAACATGCATGCAAATAGCATAAACATGCTGTTGGGGAAAATGTTTTCATAGTAACATAGTAAATGAGAGCAGAAAAAGAGTAAATTGGTCCATCCAGTGTGTCCAGTAGTGATTCTTCCACTTTGGGTAGATGAGCATTTAAATTTTCATTCTCAACCCAATAGCAGTTCTTCATATGCCATGTCTTTTACCTGAATTTTCAATCCCTTCTCTACCCTTCAGGTCTTATTATCATCCTCTATGCTTCTGGGTGTTAGTTATAAGACCACTACCCAGGTTCGTATCTTATTACCAAATTTTCTGGGAACTCAACACATCTACCCAAAACTAGTAACACCATTCTCCAAAACATTCAACCTCCCTATATTCATTGAAATTTGGTTTTTAACCATGCAAATTACCCCAATGGCTATTAGGAAGCCATTTGCAGTCATACCACTGCTGTTAGGGTCTTAACTGCTGTTCTGTGCAGGTTACCCTTTGGCTACATGCATGGTCTGTGCTGCATCTTGGCCATGCTTTTGCCATCCTTTCACTTTTTTCAAATAAGGATCCTCTGTGTTTATCCCATAACTGTGTTTCCATTTCCTTTTTAGTTTCTACCATTCACTCCAGAATGGCATTCTGGGTATCCACCATTCTTTCCATGAAAAAAATATTTCCTGATATCGGTCCCATGTTTACTTCTTTGAGCCCAGATTCTAAAACTTCCTTTCAATTGAAAAAGCTTTACTTCTTGTGCTTTATCTTTCAAGTATTTAAATGATTCTATCATTTCTCCCTTTCTCGTGCCCCCCCCCCCCCTCCCTCCACCACACTACCCCAGTCTTTTCTTTCCATTAAGTCAATGTTTCATCACACATGGCTTTTGGTGCAGACCCTGCACCATTTTGGTTGCCTGTCTCTATCTTTTTGGAGATACGGCTTTCAGAACCAAATATAGTATTCTAGATAAGGTTTCATCAGCATTATCACCTTATCACTGACTTGTCACAATATTTTGTTATCCTGCTATCTACTGTTTGGGATCCTTGCATCCTGGATTGGCCACTATTGGAAACAGGATATTGGTCTTGATGGTCCCTTCCTTTGAGCCAGTATTTTCTTATGTTCTTATATTCTTATCAGAAACCATCACCCCTAGGTCTCTCTCACGGTTGGTACATACACAACTGTGCATATGTTTTACTATACATATGATAAAATACGTTATATTGCATGTTAAGTAGCATTTTAGCATGCACATTCAATTTTTACTAACTTGCATACTAAAAAATGTTTTGCTGAGTTTTATTGTACAGGCATACCCTCGGTATGCCTCTGGCAGGCAGAAAAATAAAATTCTGCCTCCAGTAGCAAAAAAAAAACCCGTTGCCGCCCCTCAGCTCGTTTCCCACAGCGTCTTCTCGCAGCCCGTTTCAGTGGCAGCCGTTCCTCTCACAGCGGCAATGGCCTTCCAGTACAGCCTCCCTTTCAGCAGCAGATCTTACACAGTCATGCTCACGCTCCACCCCTTGCCTTCAGCGGCAACGGAAAACATGTGGCCTGCCTCCATTCTCCGGCGCTGCTGCTTTTCCCGCTGCTGCTGCTGCTGCGAGGCTTTTACCGTTCTCCCTTCTCTACTGCTTTCATTGCCGTTGGCCCCTGGGGGCAGTTCTATAACGAGGCAGGGTGAGGCTCGTGCTTTGACTCTATTGCACTGAAAAATCTGGAGGGGAGGGGTAAGAGCAGGGAGCCCACATAGCTGTAGTGAATGGCAGAGAAGACCCTCTGCTCCCTGCTCCAGCCCCTCCCCTTTTTCTACTGTGCTCTGCTTGCTTGGAGAGTCACTGACCTTACATGTGTGCGCTACAGGGACCTGGGACTCAGCTGACAGCAGGAGAGGGAGCCACCCTGAGCTCCAGTCAGGCAACAATGATTGGTGGGAAAGGAAGGAAGGGGGAGAGTGAATGGGGAAAGAAGGGGGTGAGTGCTTGAGGGAGGGAAGTGAGAATGGTGATGAATGTTGGTGGAGGTGAGGAGGGGATATGAATGCTTGGAGGAGGAGGCACAGAATGCTGACATGATAAGATGCACTGCTGCTCCTACCAGCCAGGGTGGGGAGAAATTTAGGAGCAGAAGCTGGGTTATTTCAGAAAAGGGAGAGAGAAAGGTAGGACTGGCTATGAGCAAGAAGGGTGGGGAAACTAGGAGGGGGCAGGAAAAGTAACACAGAGAGAAGGAGAGGACAAGAGACTGAGGGAATGGAAGAAGGGAGAAAGGGGTACTGATACACATACATAAGGGAAAAGCAGAGGACTGCTTCTATGGCCAAGTCCAGAAACAAAGCACATTCAAGCAGCATTGTTTGACTAATCAAGAAGGTTCCTGACCTAGTAAAAATGTTGCTAGCAGTAATTTGTTATGGGTTCACAGTTGCTTGGTTTTCATTATATTTGGGGTGAAGGGCTGTTGTGCACAGAGCAAGAGAGGGACCTTGGGGTAATAGTGCCTAGCGATCTGAAGATGGTGAAGCAATGTAACAAGGTGATAGCTAAAAGGCAGAAGAATGCTGGACTGCATTGAGAGAGAGGAATAACCAGTAAGCAAAAGGAGGTGATAATGCCCTTGTACAGGTCCTTGTGAGGCCTCACTTGGAGTACTGTGTTCAGTTCTGGAGTCCATATCTCAAAAGGGACAAAGACAAGATGTAGGCGGTCTAGGAAGAGTGACCAAAATGATGTGGGGTCTGTAGGAGAAGACCTATGAGGAGAGCCTGAAGGATCTGAATATGTATACTCTGGAAGAAAGGAGGTACAGGGGAGATATGATACAGACCTTCAGATATCTGAAAGGTTTTACTGATGCACATTTTGACAAAACTTTTCTATTGGAAAGAAATCAGTAGAACTAGGGGTCATGAAATGAAACTCCAGGGAGAATGACTCAGAACCAATGCCAGGAAATATTTCTTCACGGAGAGGATGGTGGATGCCTGGAATGCCCTTCCAGAGGAGGTGGTGAAGACAAAAACTGTGCAAGATTTCAAAGGGGCATGGGATAAACACTGTGGATCCCTAAAGGCTAAAGGATGAAAATGAAGAAAAGAATGCATGGGGGTAACTTGCTGGTGTGGCGGTTACTACCCTTAACCAATCAGCCTTCATACTGTTGATGTAACTCCATCATGGCTGTCTCTTCAACAGCAGGGGGAAAAGGGGAATTGGTTTCGAACAGAAACCAATGAGGTTCCTGGCTTTTATGGTCTGGGAAACAAATAAGCATGGGGATAAGTTGCTAATGCAACAGTTATTACCCTTAACCAGTAACCCTTGGTACTGATGATGCAACTCCATCATTGCTCTCTGCTTCAACAGCAGGGGGTAATGGGGAATTGGATTCAAACAGCAGCCAACGAGGGCCCTGACTTTTATGGTCTGAGAAACTGATAAGCATGGGGGTAACCTGCTCGGTGCAGCAGATAGATACTACCATAAGCTTACTGGGCAGACTTGATGGACCATTTGGTCCTTTTTTGCTTACCAGCCCACTGGTTTATCTACTACTTTCTTTCTGCTCTACTATGCTTTGGGATTAATAACTATGAGAGTCAAGGTGTTCTGGTTTTTATTTTGCATTCCTATCTTTTGAATTTAAAAAGAAAACAGAGATAGATTCTGTTGCAGTCAGTTAGCCTCATCAGAAGGCTGTAATGAAAAACTGAGCCTCAACACAGAAAAGATACTGAAGCTTGTGCTTTAGGTTTGTGACTAATGCATCTCAAAAGTGCTGTTCTACATTAATTATTTAGTGTGTAGCATCTTATATACATAGAAATTGTTTCCCTTGACTAGCTACCCATACTTTTAAACATGATTTATCTACCCTGTATTCATTGCAGTGGAGCAGAAAGCGGAATTACAATTAGATGACATGATCTATTTCTAAAGAAGATGTATACCTCTTATTCTGCCCAATTCAAATTCCTTTCACAGTGGCTTTGAGAGTCTGTGGAGCCACAGTGATACAGTGAAATATATAGTGATCTCGAGCCAGCCAGCATAAGAATCCAAAGAAAAGATCAATGTCTGCTGTAAGGCATTTCTTTATTAAGTAAGTTTCCTGTTTCTTTAGTTTTTTTGGCTTTTCTCTAAACAACTGACTCTTCAAAGTTTTGGATGCTTTTCTTTTTCTGGATTAGGAAACAAACCACTAAGGCAACCAAATATTCATGGACATTTTGTCCTGCAGTCCAGGTTTCCACCAATGAATCCATGCATGCTCTGTAGTGAGACTGATGGCTCTTTTGGATGTGGAGTTAGGGGGTGTCTGGCTGTAGCTTAGTGTGGTTGATCAATAGTGCGATCAGAAAGAATACTCTATTTCTCATTCAGCCATACCAAGACGTGCTACTTTTTCATTACCTGGACCAGTCCAGAAGAGGGAGAAGGAGTCTCCTTACCCACCCACACCCACACAGATAACGCCTAAACACATTATCTCAAGAGACCCAGAAAAGGCCCCTGAATCTCCTAAGATCATAGAAGGGTCAACTAAATGCCAAAAATATACATTTTTCCATCATTTTTCTGTAAAAGTTTTGTTTTGAAAATACATAGTGTGTTTGATGTCCTTTCTCATAGCTACAGTATATTTATGTGTAAGACCAAAGGATAGATGTGTGTGCAGGAGTATTTATGAATGCATCTAGCATGGGAATGGGCAGTATTTGTATGTGAGACCAGGGCTGTTGCAAGATGGACAATCACCCTGCTGGGGCCCCATACCACCCTTTTTTTTAGTTAGTCTGTGAGCGTGCAAGCTTGAAAGGGAAGGGGTATGTGTGGTAAATGAGTATTAGGCTGGTTCTGTAGGTTATAGGGTCTGGCAAAGCACTTTAAATTTAAAAAGACAACTACTGTGATCTTCTGCAGAGAAAGCGGTGCTATCTTTTTCTAAAATGTCAAGACGTGATTTTGGAATGGAAGTCTTTATGATCTCTGTCCTGACACTTCTTTCCATTTGGATGTGATATGATAGAATAAAAGACGGCAAAGACTGGCTTCCATGATTTTCCCTGGGAGGAAAAGATCATTTTAATACACTTTCTCCCAGGCAAAATCATGGGAGCTGTACTGCTCTGGAAGACTCAGACCCAACTTATTACATCTGTGTTCTGTGGTAAATATTCAGGATTGAGTATTTTAGGTGGCGAATAAAAGACATGTACGTATGAGGATGAATAACCCTGTTTGGGCTGGTTTGTGTGCAGAGCTGAGGAGATCAATTGAGTGCCTATGGTGGCTCTCCCTCCTGCTTGCCCCAAATTTGCTTTGCGTTATGCTGAATCATTTTATCCCACCCTGAATATCACTCAGACAGACCTCTTTACAGTAGTTGCTCCACGGGAAAATTTAAGTATCTACAGATAATTGCCTCCAGAGGCCAAAAGGTCTGTGGATGAATTGACCCCTTTATTATTACATATATCATTTAATTGCACTTCAGTTAACTTGTACCTGGTGATTTATTTTGTTTTATCTATGAGTGAAAGAGAGAATTTTTTAATTACTCATGTACTGTTGTTCAGAGCTTAATACTAACTGGCACCTCTCCCCCTAAGATTTGCTACAAACTTGTGAACTTGGATATTTTGCATGGTTTTTTTTTCAGATCTTAAGTTTATTTTATTTTATAAAAAGAATATAAAACACAAGAAGTGACATGTTGGGTCAGACCAAAAGTCCATCCGGCCCAACATCCTGTTGGGCCGGATGGACTTTTGCCATAGCCATTCCCAAAGATAACATCCAATTTCTCGTTGCTCATTCTCAGGGATAAGTGGTGAGTCTTCAAGTTCCATTTGGCACTACTCCATAACTTATCTTGGTCAAAATATCGTGCTGCACTTTGGGATTTTATTTTCATCTTTTTTCCATAGACACAAACCAGAAGAAAGTATTTTAAAAACAGGATCTCTTGTCCTTCTTCCAAACAGATTTTGACAGCAAAGTTTATTCATGTTTGGTAACTACTTCCACCTGAATCTTAACATTATGTATGATGTCTACATTTTACAAAACTCCAGTTGTTTTTTCTTCCTCACACTCCTCTTTCAATGGTCTCCAGTCTCCTGGTTAACTAAGAGGCTCTCTGTTTGCTCTTGCTCTCTCTCTCTATCTTACAAATAGTTCCATACCTTAAGCATCCCATATGTCATGAAGCTTCATAGTGGTAAGGAAGTCACTACATAGTTGCAGTACATATTAATACTACATTTTTAGAAGGTAATTTTGAAAGCCATTTCTGCGGGCAAAAATAGTACCTTAGCTGCCCTATATGCATGGAAAAGGACACACGTAGGGGCCTGTATGTTTGTTCTTATATCCACAATGTAAACAGGCATTCTTGGGCATAGGGTTGGGGCAGGGTTTGAAATTAAGTGCACATAATTCTCCCACAAAAACCTATGGGGCAGATTTTAAAACCTACGCATGCACAAATGTAGGCTACACGCCTACATTTGTGCATGCTACCCGGCGCGCACAAATGTACTCTCGATTTTATAACATGCGTGAAATCCGGGGTCGGCGAGCGCAAGGGCATGCACACTAGTGCACCTTGTGCGCGCCAAGCCCTACGGAAGCCCCGATGGCTTTTCCCGTTCCCTCCGAGGCTACTCTGAAATCGGAGTGGCCTTGGAGGGAACTTTCCTTCCACCACCCCCCCCACCTTCCCCTCCCTAACCCACCCCCCAGCCCTACCTAAAAACCCCCCTAACCTTTATTTTACAAGTTGCGCAGGTTGCGCATGCTGGCCAATTGCAGGCACGCGATCCCTCGACACAGTGGCAAAGGCCGCTGTGCCGGAGTGTTATTATTTAGGAGAGTTGTGGGTGGATCCTTGGGCTGGTGGCAGATGACCACGCCCCCGGGGGAAGATCCCGAGAGGGACCACCGGTCAGGCTCAGGGTTTGGAGACAGACACACACTAGTTCTTTTATTAGACAGTATACTGAACCACCAGAGGTGGCAGTAGTGAGCTGGAATGCCCAGCTGGGCTGTAGTCCCTCAGATACTGGAACAGTGATCCCTGAAAGCTGAGCTGTAGAGAAACTGAAATATAGTGAGTAGGCAGGATATGCAGAGTTCATGGACAGAACCAGATGGTAACACTCACACAATGTCTCATAGAAGCCCAGGAGCTGGAATGAAGTAGGCCCTCAAGGAGCAAGTACCTGGTTCCAGGGAAAGCTCTGAGAGAGCAATGGTAACTCATAGCTGTAGTAGGCAGTGATGACTTCCAGGCAGAAGTGAATTCCGAAGAAGTCTGGGAACGAGGGCCCTCGAGGATCGAGTACCGGTTCCAGACTTCAACCTACAAAGTAAGAGAGAACAAGGCCCCTGAGGAGGGGGTACCCCTGGTTAGTCCGAGGAGGCAGAGTAGCGTAGATAGAACAAATCCTTATCCTTGCTAACTCGAGTTGTTAGCAGTTCAGAGACCTTTAAATATCTGAAGCGGATGATGTCATCTCAGAGAGACGCCCCTGAGGTTCACCCCACTTCTGGTACTTGAGGCGGGGCCGCGCCGCACGCATGCCCCTAGGCATCAGGTCAACATGGCGGATTGCAGCGTCGGGCCGGTCCGGGGACGCCGGACGAGGATAGCCGAAAGACACCACGGCAGCCAGCCTTCCATCAACCCCGGAGGGAGTCGCCAATGCGATAAGGTGGGCGGAGTGGAGACATTGGGCAGCGATGGTCGCAACACGGAGGCCTCAAGTCCACCTGTGACCTGCCCCCATTTAGTAAAGCCCCGGGACTTACACGCATCCCGGTGCTTTACGTGTGCTGCCGGGCCTTTTGAAAATAAGCCCGACGCGTGTAACCCCCCTACTCGCTTAGAGCTTTTAAAAGCTGCCCCTATGTGCACACATTAGCAAGTCAATGGGAAACTACACAAAAGTGATGGAAAATCTATGGGTAAAATTTACCTACAGATTTTATACACAGTGCAGGCAGTTTCAAAAGTATCCCATTAAGACTTGAGAATAGCAGATGAAGTAGTGGTAAAAAGCTGAAAAAGATACTGTAGTGGCTTATAATGTTTTATATTTTATTAACTTTATTAAAATTTATTAATTGCCCAGTGCACGGGGCTCTAAGCAATTTACAATAATACGTATATAATCATATCTCAAAAACGCGCATAGTTAAAATAACAATAGATAAACAGCAGACAAAATGTAGTGAGCCTGATTTGAAGCCCATTTAAAAAGGTTCCGCATACTCACATACATGCTAATCTAAATAAATATGTCTTCAGCTCAGCTTTAAATTTTTTAGTATCAGCCTTGAGCCACAGGTTGATAGGAAGTGTGTTCCAAAATTCGGGAGCCACAACCAAGAATGCCCTTTCTTGTGTCTCCTGAAGACAAGCCAGTTTATGCAAGGGGATGTCCAGCATGGCCTTATTAAGGGAATGTAATTTTCTGGTAGGAATGAAAATTTTCAGAAGAGCATTGGCCCAGGGAAAGGAGTTAATTTGGAGAAGATTATGCACCATAATAGCGATCTTGTACTTCACTCTCCATTGAATTGGGACACAATATAACTTAAACAACACTGGAGTGATGTGTTCCCTAATATGTATGTCAGTGATGAGATGCACTCTAGCATTCTGGAGAAGCTGAAGGGCCTTTAAGGTATAAGCAAGAAGACCCAACTAAAGCACATTGCAGTAGTTCAGTAAAGGTAGAATTAAAGCCTAGACTACAGAACAAAAGTCATCTAGACTGAGCAGTGGTTTAAGTCTACAAAGAACTCTCAATTTAAAGAATCTAGTTCTGATGGTAGCTTTAATTTGTTGTTGAAAGGAAAGCCTGGAGTCTAGCCACAAACCCAGGTTCTTGATGTGAAGGGAAATGCTTAAGTTGACACTATTATACTGTAATGAATTGGGAACTTCAATGTGGGCAGGGTGTTGTAACACCAGGAGAGCTTTCTTATTCAAATTCAGAGTCAATTTGTTATGTGTCATCCAGGATTTGATGGTTGACGCACAGAGAAATAAAGTTCTTTTACATGATGTTCTCATTTCTTTTGAGGATTCAGATATTCCATGTCACATATTCTATTAAACTGAAGAGCCTCAGTCTAAAGTGAAACACAGAGGACACGATTTTCCAGAGACTTCTCAAAGCTAGGCATGTATAATTCTAATCAATAAAAAAAAAATTACTTCAGCATGTTAGGACTGCCTTGCTAAGTATCACATCAACCACTCAACTCTTGTCAAATAGCATAAACACAGGAAACACTAGACAGAGGATGAAAACGATGAAGTAATAATAAACTGTTTATAAAACAGAATAAAGAACTCTTATTTAAGAAATAAAAATTGACAAGTTGGAACGCTGAAACATCCATCTGCTCAAACTTTAATCATATGCCCAGGGGAAGGCAATAGTAGTCTAACTAAGCAGTCAAATTGAATGTATATTCAGTTTCAAGATTTTACAAACATTATGTAATTCATCTAACACATAGGGAACTATGCTTTCAACAGTGATGTCATCAGCAACATACATTGTCTCATAATCAGTATAAGCTGAAATAGCATTTTTTATATTATGTGCGCAATATATGCACCATTAAAATGAGAGAATATATGAAAGCACTTCCATTTTAATGCACATACATAGGGAGCTGGGCAGTAAAGTTCAACATGCATGTAAAGAGGCCATTTATGCACACTAAAAATAGTGAGGCGTGCAGTGAAGTCTTAACATGCACTGTAAGATGTTATCCCATCACATTAATGTGGTGGCCTGGTGCTTACCAATGGGGAATGTGTTTCCAAGGTCATAGTGGATGATCATCTAGGACCCAGTCATCATGGGATGGTGTGGTTCAGTATTAAAGCACAAGCAGTGATGGTTCATTCAAAGGCAAATAACCAAGACTTCAGGAAAACTAACTAACTAACTCCATAATGTTACTTTCTCTTTTAAATTGGCAGGTTTTACTTATCTATTTTTATTCTTTTATTTCACTGTTAATTTTCTATCGCCTTCTCTACATTCCAAGTTGTATTATGTCCCTGTTTTATTGTAACTGCTATTTTTTCTTCTAGCACTTGTTAATGTTCTAAGTATTTCTCCTTTTGTCACACCTTGTTTATTGTAAACCGGCATGATGCGATTCCCATCGCGAATGCCGGTATAGAAAAAATTCAAATAAATAAATAAAATAAACTTTGTTGAAATGGGGGGGGTGTACATCAAAGGAGTCATTAGCTGGATGGGAAAATCTAGGGGAAGTAGAAGAGCAATGGGCAAAACTAAATAGAGATATTGTAAGAGCAACTAACTTTTTTGTTAGATAAGAAAAGAGGAAATATAGTCTACTACGGTTTCCTAAAGAAATAGCTGAAAAGGTAAGGAAAAAAAGAGATTTCAGAAAGAGGAAGATAGAATAAAATATGTGGAAAAGCTGAGAGAAGCTGAGAAAGTAGAACACCAAAGATGCAAATGGAAGAATAAATAGCTAATATGGTGAAATAGGGGCAGAAGACTTTTAAGGATGTGTTAGTGATAGGAGGAAGTACAAAAGTGCCATTGTGAGATTTGAAGGGGAAGGAGAGGAAGCTGAAAATGTGGAATTCTTAAAAAATATTTCTGTTTGGTGTTCCCTGAGGAAGGGCCAGGAGAAGGACCACAGAAAAAAAGACACAAAAGATTTTCAGAAGACGGTGTTTGTGAGCAGCTGGCTAAACTAAAAATAGACAAAGTGATGGAGCCAAATGGATACCTTTCAAGATATCAAGGGAAATTAAAGAAGTCCTAGCAGCTCTGCTGGCTGTCCCTTTCGATGCTTCTTTAGAGTCAGGAGTAGTCCCAGAGGCCTAGAAAAAAGTGGATGTGGTTTTTCTTCACCAAGGTGGAAGAAAGGAGGAGGCTGGGAACAACAGTCTACTTAGTCTGATCTCTGTGGTGCGTAAATTAATGGTGTTGCTTCTAAAACGGATGATAGTGCAGGTTCTGGAATCTAATGCATTACAAGATCCTAGGCAGCATGGTTTTACCAGAGGTAGGTCCTGTCTGATGAATCTGATCCATGTCTTTGACAGTGTGACCAGAGAGTTGGATTAGAGGAGAGTGCTAAATGTTGGTTTCCAGTAAGGCCATTTTTCACCATTCGGCAAAGGTGACATAAATAAACTTAAGTGCCCTCGGTATGCGCCCTAAATTGGCTGGGTTAGAAACTAGTTGAAAGGGAGGTATCAAAGGATAGTAGTTAATGGAGTTCACGCCAAGCAGAAGGGCATTCCTAGTGATGTGCCATAGGGATCGGTCTTTTGACCAGTTCTTTTCAACATATTCATAAGCAATATTATAGAAAGATTATCGGAAATGTTTGTCTTTATAAGGATAATACCAAAATCTGCAACATGGTAGCCACCCAGGAAGGTATGGAAATCATAAGAAAAGATCTAGCAATGCTTGAGGAATGGTCTAGAATCTGTCAGCTAAGATTTAATTCTTAAAAATACATTGTCGTGCATTTAGGCTGCAAAAAAACCCCAAAGGGAGCAGTACAGTATACAGGGTGAAAATCTTCTCATTACAAAACAAGAATGGGATCTAGGAATGATATCTTATGATCTTAAGGTGGCCAAACATGTGGATAAGGCAACAGCAAATGCAAGAATGATGCTTGGGAACATAGGGAGAGGAGTGGTCAGCAGAAAGGAGGTAATATTGCAGAAACATTAAAGAAACACCTGATTTTGGTGTTCACTAAAGATCTTGAGGGAGGACTGATAAGAGCACAGATGGGACTGGGGTAGATATCACTTCATTTATAGAAGAATGTGTTTGGGTGAAACTAGTTTTTAAGAGGAAAAGTTTTTTGAATATATTATATTAATGCTTTGACTCCAATCAAATGAACTTTAACAAAGGAAGAGAAAACTTATCTTTTCCAAAAACATGGACTAGAGCGAAAAGCCCATCAGCTTTGCTCTGCCGAATGCCCGACACCGCTGGTGTTTCGAGAGTTTCTTCTTCAGGAGCTTTAGACAAATTTCAGAGTCTCTCTATGCCACACAACATAGGAACCTGCTGAAGGACTGACAGCCAAACAGAGGGAAGTGCAGGTAATTCAATAAGTCCCCTCAACTTCAGATTCTTTTCATCAAAAGTGCAGGCTTCTGCTCCTGCATTGTGTTGAAGGACTGAAAGGCCATTTTTCTCAATGGAGAAAGGTAAATAGGGGGTGATCCAGGGATTTGTATTGGGACTGGTGCTTTTTAATATATTTACAAATGATCTAGAAAAGGGAGTGAAAAGTGAGGTGATCAATTTAGCGGATGGCAGGAAATTATTCTAATCACAAGCTGATTTTGAAGAATTGCAAGAGACCTTGTGAGACAATGGGGTTTGTGTCTAAATGGTGGATGAAATTTAATGTGGACAACTGCAAAGTGATATATATGTATATATAAGGAAAAATAATCCAAACAATAAGTACACTATGATGGGTTCCATATTGGACATCACCATCCAGGAAAAGGATCTTGGAATCATTGTGGACAATACTTTGAAATCCTCCGTACACAGCAGTGGTCAAAAAAGCAAATAGAATATTAGGTATTATTAGGAAAGGAATGGAAAATATAACAGGGGATATCATAATGATCCGTGGTGCGACCACATCCTGAATATTGTGTGCAGTTGTTGTCACTCCATCTCAAAAAAGATATCGTAGAACTGGAAAAGATAGAGAGAAGGGCAACCAAAAAGATAAAGAGAAGGGAATGGCTCCGCTATGAGGAAAGGCTTAACAGGTAGGGATGTGTATTCGTTTCATACGTTTCCCATTACATGTCAATTAGATGTGCATTCGTTTCACATGTTTCATACGTTTCATATTACATGCTTGTATAGGAAACATATGAAACAGATGAAACGAATGCACATCCCTATTAACAGGTTAGGGCTCTTCAGCCTGGAGAAGAGATGGCTGAAAGGAGATATGCTAGAGGTCTATAGCAGCGGTTCTCAACCTGTGGGTCGCGACCCCAGCGGGGGTCGAACGACCAAAACACAGGGGTCGCCTGTGTTTTGGTCGTTCGACCAAAACAGGTCTGCAGACCGACCCCAACAGCCCGGTCCGCAGACCAGTACCGGGCCGTTGGGGTTTTTTGCCGGTCTGCGGCGCCGCGGCTGCTGCGGGGAGGCAGGGCGAAGCTGGAGACCTGCCTCCTCCAACCCCAAAAGGGAGCGCGTCGCGGTGCTCCTCCTACTGGGGGTCCAGGAGCGGTCCGGGAACGATCTCCTGGGCGTGAGCCGTCGGCTGCCAGTAATCAAAATGGCGCCGACGGCCCTTTGCCCTCACTATGTCACTGGGACCGACCGCTGCTATTGGTCGGTCTCAGTGACATAGTGAGGGCAAAGGGCCGTCGGCGCCATTTTGATTACTGGCAGCCGACGGCCCACGCCCAGGAGATCGTTCCCGGACCGCTCCTGGACCCCCGCTGGACCACCAGGGACGTTTGGCAGGTCTTGGGGGGGTCAGGAGGGTGGGGGGTTGCGGTAAATTAAGTCGGCAGGTCTTGGGGGGGTCAGGAGGGTAGGGGGTTACGGTAAATTAAGTCGGCAGGTCTTGGGGGGGGGTGCGGTAAATTAAGTCGGCAGGTCTTGGGGGGGGTCAGGAGGGTGGGGGGTTGTGGTAAATTAAGTCGGCAGGTCTTGGGGGAGTCAGGAGGGTGGGGGTTGTTAATTTAAAGTGTGGGATGGGGTTTTTTTTTGGGGGGGAGGGGTTCCCAGAGTTTTCTAATCTGGGGAGTGGACCGAAATGGCCCTCCCCAGACCCGAAAACAAAATGGGGAGAAAAAAAAAAGCTATGCACTCCCCTAATTTGCTCCATAAGACGCCCAGACGCAGAGCCAGTTTAGCACAATTTTTTTTTTTTTTAATTTTCCCCCTCTGAATCCTAGGTGCGTCTTATGGTCAGGTGCGTCTTATGGAGCGAAAAATATGGTACTTCCTGCCCGCCCTGCCCCGGAAGACAAATGTTGCCGGAGCCGCACGGGCAGGAAGGAGGAGGCGCGTCAGCCACGTGCAAAAGAGGAGCAGCGGGGCGGGAAGACTAGGGCCGCTGCAGAGCCCATCCTGTGGCAACCCGTAAAGAAGAGGCCCAGAGGTGAGAGAGAGGTGTGTGCGAGTATGAGATGAGTTGAGAGATTGTGTGTGAGAGTGAATTGAGAGACTGTGTGTGTTTGCAGAGACAGCATGTGACAGTGAGAGCCTGTGCTTGAGCAAGGCAGCATGTGGGGGTGTGAGAGAGCCTGTGTGTGAGACTCAGACAGCCTGTGCCAGTGAGAGACTGTGTGTATGAATGATTGCATGACAGAAAGAGCATGTGACAGTGAGATCCTGTGTGTGTGTGAGAGAGAAATTCATGTGAGAATGAGAACCTGACTGTGTGTTTGAGGGAAGACGACAGGTGGAGAGAAAAGAAACAAAAAAAGGCAATATAAAAGGAAATGGCAAAAAAATAAAGGGAAGCAGATGTAAAAACAAATAAATTACTTTTTACTGATTGGTACATGTAATCTTTGGGAATGTGCAAGAGTAGCACTTTCTCTATGGCGGATCTCACAATGTACGAGATCAACATGGAGGAAGTGGAAACCCACGGGGCCTGCACAGAGGAGGCAGCAGAATGGGCTTCAGTGCCAATAGCAGCAATCAGCGCCTCCCCAATAGCCACGCGGCATCAGTGACAGTAATTAGATTAATTGTTTGACTCAGCTGGAGGTGACAAAGTATGAAGTGGGATGTGAAATCACCTTGAGCTGGTGGAGAATTAGGATTGCTGTTACACATGAACTGTATTTGGCAAACATTAAATTAAAGGGAGCCAGGATAATCAATTGAAGCCTGCAGCTGAGGACTGATTCATTATGACTCATGTAGAAATTAGTGCATTTTCCAGATTAGTCTGCATAACAATTCTCAACATTCAGCATTATTTCTGCTGCATAGAGTTTTATCTGAGAGGCTCTGAGGTTGTGAGGGAGCCAGTAAGAGTGAGAGCATGAGTGTGTATGAGAAAATCCAGGGGAGTAAGAGTGTGTGTGTGTGAGTGGGGGGGGGGGGGGGGGGAGAGAGTGTCTTACACCCTGAGAGTGTATCAGTGTCTGTGAGAGTGAGAGGTTATGGTGGGTATAAGAGCATGAATGTGTAAGTATGTGACAGTGTATGTGTGAGAGAGAGAGGATAACCTCCTAATCCTCGACAATATCAGGGTGACTGGAAATCAAGAGCTCCCATGTATGGACAGCAGGGGCTTTTTAAAATCCTTATTAGTTTTAATTATTGTGTGTTATTTGATATATGTGCTGTTTTGAAATATTATTGGTGTTTGGGAAATTATAAAAATGTATATGATTTTAATTAATAGAAATTCTATTTATCAGTAGTTTTAAAATATTCTTTTATTAGTATGGTTTTACTATTATAACTGATGCTTTATGTTTCTTAATTTTATTGTTTTATGAGGAATGGTGGTTCTGTTTATAAATGTCATAATAAATAAGTATGCACTAAAATCCAACCCCATCCATAACCCCGCCCCCATATGACCAAAGCCCCACCCTCGCCCCGCCCTCGCCCCGCCCTTGCGGGGCGAGGGCGGGGCGAGGGGTCACCGCAACATGAGGAACTGTATTTCGGGGTCACGGCATTAGAAAGGTTGAGAACCACTGGTCTATAGAATCTTGACTGGCATGGAATGGCATTTATCCTTTTAAATAGAACTAGGAGTAGGAGACACTCCATGAAGATAAGTAGCACATTTTAAACAAAGCAGAGAAAGTATTTTTCAGTCGGCACACAATTAAACTGTGGAATTTGTTGTCAGAGAGTATGGTGAAGCAATTAGCATAGCTGGATTTAAAAAGGGTTTAGACAAGTTCTTAGAGGAAAAGTCCATAAACCATTATTAGCTTTGCTGACTTGAGAAAATCACTGCTTATCCTTGATTATGTATCAGAAGGATTGGATCTATTCTTTGGGATCCTTTTAGGAACTTGTGACATGGATTGGCCCCTATCAGAGATAGCATGCTGGGCTTTATGAACCTTTGGAATAACCCAGTATGGCATTTCTTATGAGGAGGATGATCTGGAAAAAAAGCAAAGCTCTGAAATATTAACGAGATCATTGATCCGGTCCCTGCTTCTGAAAATTTAGCAAGAATGGGTCAGGGTGGTAATCAGAACATAGTACAATTCTCAATGAGCAGACACAATGGGCCAGATCTTAAAATCTACGCGCGGGCGTAGATTTGTTCTCGCAACCCAGCGCGAACAAATCTATGCTGATTTTATAACATGCGCACGCTGCCGTGCGCATGTTATAAAATCCAGGCTCAGCACATGCAAGGAGGTGCACACATGTACACCTTGTGCACGCCGAGCCCAAGGGGAGCCCCGATGGCTTTCCCTGTTCCCTCCAAGGCCGCTCCGAAATCGGAGCGGCCTTGGAGGGAACTTTTTTTCCGGTCGTCCCCCCCCCCCACCACCTTCCCCTCCCTTCCCCTATCTAACCCACCCCCCATCCCTAACTAAATCCACCCCTACCTTTGCTGCAAAAGTTACGCCTGCCCAAGGGGTCGAGTGCTCCGCCGCTGTGCCGGAGCACTCGACCCCGCCCCCGGACCACCCCTTTTTGCAAGCCCCGGGGCATACGCGCGCCGCCAAGCGCATGCAAAATAGGTTCGGCGCGCGCAGGGGCAGATTTTCTCGGGTTACGCGCGTAGCCTTTGAAAATCTGCCCTATATGCTTTTGTTTATTATTTCAAAAGAAGAAAATATAGATAGATGGGAAAATTTGGAATCACTGAATGCAAAAGACAAAAAAGGAATATGAGAGGAAAAAGCGATACATTTTGTACTGTTTGTGTATCCGCTGTAGTTTTTTTAAAACTAGAAACAGTATCAGAACATAAAAGAGAATGAGAGCTACAGGCACAGATAAATGAGCTGAAGGCAAACATGATACAGCAGTCTGCAGTGCAGTAAACTAGGAAAAAGTATGCAGGGAAATTCAAGGCTTAGGCTAGGTTTGAGAAATTGCTGCTGAAGTTGAGATAGGGAAAGAAATTTGTTTTATCAACCTAGTCTAGAGGAACAGAAGGTATGATAGATAAAACTGACAATAGTAATCTGTTATTCAACAAGCAACAAGCAAGGAAAACACTCAAGAGGCAGTGGTGCAGCCTCCTCCTTAGCAGGAGCTAAGGCTGAGACTTAGGGCACTGAGATTGGGACTCAAGGCACGGGTCCCCTACCCCAGGTTTTGATGTATGGCATCGCCTCAGGGATCCATTCTTTCCTCTATTATTTTTCAATCTATATCTCCAGCCTTTAGGAAAAATGATCAGACAAAAGGGCTTTAATTGCCCATTTTATGCAGATAATATCCAGATGTTTCTGGAGTTGGGGGAGGATTGTGATTCAAAGTTACAAGATCTAACAATGTCTTGATGAGATAAATATCTGGCTTAATAGTAATAAACTTGCTTTGAATCCTGTGAAAACCGAAGTTTTATGGGTCAGGCATCCAAATATCGTGCCTGTGGAGCCTTGGGCTGAGGCGAGATTGACTTCACCTGCAGGGAGGAGCCCTGCAGGTCCTCACCATCAGCAGGTGGACCCAGGCGAAGCAGAGACCGATCAGAGGCTTCACACCTTTACCAGCCCACATTCCCCTCAGGTTGAGCCTTTGGGTGCCGGGGCTGGCAGGACTTAGGCGAGGGTCTCTTCTGATGACTGGAGACAGAGTCCGAGGCCAGGCGAAGATCACAGGTAGGTGGTGATCAGACCGGCCGGGGGTCCAGGCAAGAGTCAAGGGCAGGCAGCGATCAGATGTATCCAGAGGCCAGACAAGGTTCAAACCAGGCATCCGTCTGAGGGAGAGAAAAGGGACGGATAGGGCTGAGGCAGACAGGCAAGGCAGGAGTAGGTCGGGCAGACAAGGACTGGAACAGGCTGAGATGAAGGCAGGAACAGGCTGGGCAATGAAGACTGGAACAGGCGGAGACAGATCGGGCAGTCGAGGACTGGAACAGGCTGAGGAGCACTACACTAGGTAGCTAGACTTGTTGCTGAGGCATCAGGTAAGCGTCCGGGCTGGCTTCTTATAGGCAGAGGTTGGTGATGTCTCTAAGGATTTTCCTGCTGTGGGCCCTTTAAATACCTGAGAGTCAGCATGCGCACGCGCTACAGGTGCCATCAGCATCCTGCTCTGCCGGTGGGGGATGGCGTCGTGCAGCCTTGTTGGGAAAGCAGTCAGCTGCATCCTGCCACACCGGGATGGACTGCAGCCGGCCTGGCCCATGGAGGTAAGGGCGGCGGTCCACAGGAGCAGCTCGTGGACCGCCAAACGCATCAAATATGGCCTTTTCCTGCCCATCAGTAAATATTACCAGTCATACTATTATAATTCAGTCAGAGATGAAAGTCTTGGAAGTTTTAGTTTATTCTGAATTACCTATGCAGGCACAGCTTAATGCAACTGTTAAATCTGCCTTTTATCAATTACATTTAATAAAAATATATTCAGCCCTATTTATTCAGAGATAATTTGGCAACTCATATATATTTTTTTTGAATTTGTATTCCGCTTTTTGCACTTTTTTCGGCACTTCAAAGTGGATTACATTCAGGTACTGTACTGTAGTTGTTTAGATCACTGAAATTCACCCTTCTCTAGCTTGCATTAAAAAAAAAAAAAAAGATTTCAGCTTGTTCAAAACACGGCTCCCTGGATGATCATAGGGTTAAGATTAACAGACCATATTGCCCTTGTTTTAGATATGATGCACTGGTTCCCTGTACATTAGAGTAGATTTTAAAGTTTTAATATTGCCGAACAAGTGTCTGTATATGACTGGTCCTCGGATTTTAAAAGACAAGCTATTTTGATACATCCCAGCAGAGAATTATATTATGTTTGGAGATACCATCTAATCACTAGGTAAGGTTTACAGAAACAAAGAAGAGAACTTTTTCTTGCCATGGACCTGGTGTTATAAAATGTTTTACCTCGGTTCATTCAATTTATTCCACATTTTTTTCAGTTTCTAAATAACTGTAAGGCATGACTCTGCTAAAGCATGTATTTGAGTGGGTTAGACTATCTGTGGTGCTTTGGGTTATTAATGTTTTTTTATTTCTGATTTTTTATGTTATTTATCTTTACATTTTATATGGTTTTATTTTATTTATTCATTTGTGGTTTTGCTTATGTACGTATTTTTAATCTACTGTAAGTCACTTAAAGCTATATGAGATATGCAACTTATAAATATAAGTAGTAAAGGGAAGAAATGACAGTGATTCACAGGTAAATATATCAAATACAAAAGGAGTGTATCGCTGATACAATGTCAATCAGTCAGAAACAATAAGCAGTTGTAGCACTTTTCCCATATTTAATCCATATCAAAACTTCAAACAGGGGGAAAATGCACAGTTCCCCCTGTGTGGGAGGGTGTAGGAGGTGTGAGGTTGTGGACTGGAGTATGAAGTGGGATGTGTGGGGGGAGTGTCTGTGTGTGAGGGCGTTGTGTGTGTGCATGGTGAATACATGTAAGAGTATGTTAGGGTGTGTATGAAGAGCTTGTGATGGTAAGCGAGGGTGTAGGGATTGTAGTTTTGTGGGTGGGTGGGAGGGGGTTGTGTAGGGGGTGTAGGTTGTGGGTGTGCGATGTATGTGGGGATGTGTATGTGGGGGGGGGGTATGTGGCAGTGTATGTGGGGGTGGAGTGGTGTGTGTGTGTGTGTGATTTGGGTGTGCCTTTTTGTGCCTTCCTTTGCCAGTTGCTTCAGTTATTTTTCCTGTTGCTGTCTCTGTCTTTGTTATTCTGTGGCATTGCAGCACTCATCACCATTCTAACAGTTGGAACAAATTCTATTTCCCATAGCGAGCAATGGGGCTCGGTTCTCTGAACATACTGAGGGCAAAGGGCAGTGTGTTTTTCTGGCTAAGATCAGGATTTAGCCAAACAAGCCTCTGGTTTTGAATTTCCCACCCCTCCAAACACGTGCAATTTTTATCTGAGTAAATCATTACCCGTCTAAAACTTACCCGGACAAAAAAAAGAGGCAGTGTGGATGCGTCCCGGGGCAGGGTTAAACTTCGCTCAGTAGCACCATTATTCAACACTAAGGGGTCGATCTTCAAATACGCACACGCACATGGACGCGCCAATTTTATACCAACCAATTTCTGTATTGTAGACCCCAGATACTAAGCATTTTCCCTATAGACACCACATTAAATGTAAAAAAAAAAAAAAAAAAAAGTTTAGGGGTAATTTTCAAAAGGATTTATATGCTTAAAACTGGGTTATACACATGTAAATGCACTTTACCCATGTAGGTGGGCTTTGTAAAATGATTCAATATATGTCATTGAATTGTTCATAGGTTTTAAATGCAATAAGACATTTTAAGCACGTAAAAAGGATTTTGAAAATTGCTACGATAGTGTTACATTTACATGCGTAAGTCCCTTGAAAATTACCAAAGTGCATAACTTGCTTTTGATAATTGCTACAATATATGCTACTTTTATGTGCATAAATCCTTTTGAAAAATTACCCCCATAATGATTTAGGCCTATAACAGGAGCAAACCTTACTACGTCTGGTCCATTGTGTTCTATGAGTGCTTTGACTTTTAGGTTGTGATGTACTAAGGGGTTTTTTCCCCCTTCCCCCATAGGGAAGCCAAATTTCAGCCTCCCTGCTGAGCTTGCATTTGCAGATACAAACCTGCAAGCCAGTTTTGAAAGGGAAACTCCCTGTGGAGCTTCCATTTGAAAATCTGAGGCCTGGTTGAGTGCAAACTCTCTGCCGGGAAGTAGAGGTAGGAACCTAAAAAATAAACTGTCTATGCAATATTTTGCTGAGCCGGTCCTGGCCCTGTCCCCAGCACTGCACTTTTTACCCCACAGGGAAGAGGACGTGCATTGCAGACAGCACAGCACACCTACCTTTCCCCATGGGGAGGGAGCCAGTTTTCAAAGAGGCCTTCGCCGCAGGTTGACAGCTGTTTACCCGCAAAGAATTCCTTTTGAAAAAATTTCCTCCCCCCCCCCGTGTCTACAGGGAAAAAGCAAAAACACACTTTGTAAATCAAGCAGTTAAAATCCATTTAAGCACCCCCCTCCCTATTCCCATTTATAGGCTGATTAACTACCAATTAAGTAATAAGCAATATAGTTAATTTCACCTCGTCTTGCACAGCGAGTATTTCATTAAGTCATAATATACATAATTGTATTTAGTAAGTTGTTGATTTTTCTTTATTAATTTCTCATTATATCTTTTGCTGTTCCTTTGCTTTTTTCTTTCTTTTTAAAGTGATTTAAGCATTCATAGTCATCGCATGTATTTAGAGTTTTGTTTCTCGCAGTTTTATACGTAACAAAAAGAGAGAAAAAAAGAATATTTATTCATGCTGGCCTTACAAAAATTTGGCTTGCACAAGCGATATTCTGCTGTTGCAATCTCGGTAAAACAAAATGCAAGTTGGAAAGTGTTTTTATTTAAATTTTGCATAGTGATTCTGTCTCAGGTTCAACTCTCTGTTATTACATTTGCACTTGCAAACCGTCTCATTGCTGTTCTTTTGCATTTATTTTCTTCATGTATCAGTTGCTAATTAAATTGATACTTTTGAAGAGTTCAACTACCTCAAATCCTTTCATTTTTCATATTGGCTACTGATTGATGGCACAGTTAGTGTCCCCATCCCTTTCATTGTGTGGAGGCTGAAACTTTGTATATAGATTTAAGCCAAAGCTTCAGTGTGGGTTTAATTGCATATTTTTCAAGCACAGGGGAGTCAAGGGTGGAGGTACTGGGGAGGGGAGCAGGGAGGGCAGTTGCACCAGGGCCCTGCAGTGAAGGGTGCCTTGCCTCCAGAGTCGGCTCGTCTTCAGGGCCCCGAGCAGGGGACAGTTGCGGGCAGGAAAAGCAGGGATCAGATTCCCTCCCCCCCACCACCTCCATGCTGGTCTTCTCTGACTGACTCTGGTAGACAGTGGGAAGCAGCTGATAATTTCTTGTAAACAGAACGAGCCAATCAGCTGTGAGACATGGGAAAAAGGGGCCTTGTGCTAAGCAGGGCTTCTTCCTACTCCTGGCATCGGTCTGCAGGAGGTAAGAGCAATGGGAAAGCACCGTGTGGAAGTACTGGGTTAGGAGAGAAGGGAGATAGAGATGGGATGGAAGCTTAGCAAGGAGGGAATGCATGGGAGGAGAGCAGTGGGTGGGTGGGGGTCAGAGAGAAGAGCGCATCGGGTGGGGGAGAAGAATGAAAGCACAGGGTGAAGAAGAGTGAGATTGCATGGGAGGGAACACAGGAGGGTTCTGGGGAGAGGGGTGAAAGGACTGGGCAGAGAGTGAGAGCAATGGGCAGGAGGCATAGGTGAGAGCCCTTAGTGGGGTAGGAGTTTGGGGTGAGAATGCTGGACAGAAGAAGAGTGGAGAAGAATATTAGGGAGGTGTGGGTTGAAAGCTCTGGATAGGGAAAGGACAGGGGAAGAGTGGAGAAGAATATTAGGGAGGTGTGGGTTGAAAGCGCTGGATAGGGAAAGGACAGAAGAAGAGTGGAGAAGAATATTAGGGAGGTGTGGGTTGAAAGCGCTGGATAGGGAAAGAGATGGGCCAGAGCACTGAGTAAAGAAGGAGTAAGAGCACTGGTTAGAAATGGAGAATGGGATGAGAGCACTGGGTGCTGGAAGAGAGGAGTGAGAGCCCTGGGTAGGAGGTGTCTGTGAAGGTGAGAACATGGACTAGAGGTACTGGGGGGATGTTGAGAGCGTTGGGTAGGAGGGAAGCAGAGTGAGCTCTTAGCAGGTGGGGGCCTGCAGGGTGAAAGCACTAAACCAGGAGGAGTGGAGTGAGAGTACTGGAAGAGGGGAGTGTGCGATGAGTACACTGGGCCACTGGATAGGGGAGAGTATTAGTGAGAACACAGGATGGGGGGGGGGGGGGGAATATAGAGTGAGAGCAGTGGCTGAGGAAGAGTACAGGCTGAGAACACTGGGGCAGGGTGAGGAGTGTGAGGTGAGAGAGCCAGGTGTGTTTGGGGAGGGCAGGGGAAGTGTGGCATGAGCACACTGGGCATGGAGGAAGAGTGACAGTTGTTTAATCATCTTGCAGGTGGGCGGGGGGGACCAAACTAAAAGCTAGCGTAAGGCCCATGATCCTTGCTCTGCCACTGCTGGGAGTCACTGCTGAAATTGACCCCCCCCTGTGTCCACTGTTGTATCAAAGGATTGCTGTGGAAGCACCACTGTTGTCACCAGTGACTTGTACTAGGAATAACAGTGTTAGATAGCAGCACGTGATTAATTAAAGCATCCGGATTGGGCCGATTCATGATCTAAGAAGGATTAAATGTGGGAGAAGATTGCCTTCGCCTGCTTTCCTCTTACTGCTGTGCTTTTCCTGTTGTAGTTTCCCTTGCTCCTGGTTAAAGATTTTGGAGGTTGAGAGGTAGCCAAGAGAAGGTTTGCCGTAAAGATAGACATATTTAAAAATGCATAGGGGTAGTTTTTCTGGGAAATATTTTAAAGGGAAAGTATGACCATACTTCACTTTATAAAATAACGTAAAATTCTGTAGGTAAACATACCCACAGACTTTGCATTAACGTGGGCAGTTTTAACCACTAAATGGCACGCTAAAATTGATACGAACAACCAGTTCAGAAATGCAGAGCAAGCACATGGTAAAAGAACTGCACTAAAAGGAGCTGGGCCTTGTAGCTTGTTAAGGATCTGTAGCTTTAAATCTCCCTCACTATCCATCCCAAAATGCACAAGCTAGTTAGTAAGGGTAAAGTCACCTCCCACACTTCAAATGCAAAATAAATTCTCCCTCCCCCCCACCCTGCTCCCAGTCTTTGAGGCCTCCCGCCAAAGCCAAAAGTGAGCTCCCAGACCTTTCATCAACCCCAGACACCCAAATCACCCCACAGCCAGAGCAATTCATCAGTGCAGATTCTGTAAAATAGAACTGCATGGCTACGCCTCTTGTTGTGAGATGTCAAGGGCTGACGTCAGAAGTCCCATATACAGAAAAGATTAAGAATAAGGTGGCACATCTCATCCACTATAACATCACTGTACCCGGCATGCATGGGGATCACACCCTTGAGAGATCTAAGGAAATGAAGAAGTCGTGAACACCTGGGACATTTCCATTCCAACAGATGCAAAGCTGGTTGCAGGAAAATCAGATGGAGTGGTAAAGGTGAAAAACACGAGAACAGCCCTGCTGCTAGAAGTGTCAGAACCAAGCGACTACTCTGTGGATTATATAGAGAGAAAGAAGATGCAATCAAAGACCAAGAAAATGTGGCAGAAAGACACAGAAATAGTCCCAAGTGTATTGGGTGCTACGGCCCTGATTTAAAAGAATTTCCAGGTGCATCTAGACGTGGTGCCTGTTCATATAACAGCTTATGAACTTCAGAAGGAAGCTTTCTTTGACACAATGTAAGTATTATGAAGGGCATTAGCAATGAATTTGAGAGCTAGAGATCATACTCAACATAGCCTGCCTTACAAGCAAGGTTCACGCCAGTCAAGGAGTGCATAAAATTAACCCATTTGGAGACATTAACACCCTAGGTCTTTGCTGGGAGGAATGGCTGCTTGCACCTCCTGCAGGAACCAATAAAGAACACCAAATGGCTCCACCTAGCGGCACTTCACAGTTTTAGGCCACATAATGAAAAATGATAATAACAAGTTCATTATTGTCCTATTTGAATACTTTGAATGCACGTGTGCTAATTTTTAGCTCACGCTCCCTTACCCACTTTAGGATGAGTTGTCAGTCCCGCTAAATCATTAGTGACTAATTTGCTATTGGGCATGTACACTTAAAGCTGAATTTTCAAAAGTTATGTGTATAAAATGCATGTAAATAGCTTATAATCATGTATAACATACACCTGTACGTAAGTCTTCATGAATAAATCTACGCCTATAAAAAAGAGGCAGCCCGAGGGCGTCCTCAGACAGGGCCAACATCTACACAAGGAAGCTGCTATTTTCATAAGAGATTAGTGGGCGTATATTTTGCAGCTTATTCACATATATTTTATACCTGCTCTTTATCTGGAGTAAGTGATCATAAACGTCTTAAAAGTGAAATACTGACTTGGGGGGGGGGAAGCTGGGTGAAATAGGGGGAGTTGAGGCTGAAGAGTCAAGAGACTCTCGATGACCTGCAGATGGAGTGGGCGAACCGGTAGAGAAATTGGTAAAATTGGTAATTTCATTGCCACGCACATGTTGAAAAATCTCCCAACTTACAGACGTAAAATCCAACTTAGTGGGGGTAAAAGTATGTAAATTATGCGGGTAAAATCTCCATGCATATATTTTTAAAGTTAGAAATAAAAATACATGAGTAGTAATGCTGCACTTATTCAGATAAGTTCTGATTTATTCTGCTAAGTAGCGGTTTTGTCGCTAATAGGCCGGAGAAGTCTTGAAAGTGCTACTTGTCAAGCAGCAATAGATTGAAGGCAGGAGGATATTTCACTGAGAAAGAACATATAATAAAGAAATTACATTTTTGCCAGAATGATATGACAGGTTTTAATGACAGTAAAATAAAATCTGCATAGTCTCAAAAATCAGTGAAATTGAGAGTATAGATAAAGACCTGGGTGGAGGATTTTGATAGGTTTCATGTAGTTTTCTGCCATTCTAGAAATGAGGAAAAGCAGTATTCAGACTGTGTATTTCAGCATATAGCAGCACTAGCCACATCCCAGAATTCAAACCGCAAAACTGATCCAAAAGTCCTGTCATTCCATACTTTCCCCAGGTGTTGTTCCTGTTACCAGACAGCTGGCCGTCAACTGCATCACATCCTAGTATCTGATGGATAAGAGCAACGATCCAAGCCTGTTACCAGATTGTCATCCCCTTTTGTTGTATACATTTCCCCGTCTGTTTCAGAAAGTATCAGTTTTCTCGCAGTGAAGGACTCCCAAAGGCTTATAGAGGCTAAAATGTGAATTTTCAAAATGTGGCACACGTAAAAATTAGCACTTAGCACAAAATAGCACAAGTGCATGCTATTTTAAAAAATGCAACATACACGTGTAAATCAGGATCTCTGAGCAAATTTGCATGTATAAAAAAGAGGTGTGGCCAGGGTTGTTGCTGGGCAGGGCAAATATTTACATGCATGAGTTGCTATTTTACAACCTATCACAGTGATACTGGTAAGTACTTTACTTGTTTATATTTACTCCTGCTCAACATAAGGACATAAGAATTGTCGTACTGGGTCACACTAAGGGTCCATCAAGCCCAGTATCCTGTTTCCAACAGTTGCCAATCCAAGTCACAAGTACTTGGCAAGCACCCAAACATTAAATAAATCTCAGGCTACTATTGCTTATTAATTAATAGCAGTTTATGGATTTTTCCTCTAGAAATGTATCCAAACCTTTTTAAACCCAGCTATACTAACTGCTGTAACCACATACTCTGGCAATGAATTCCAGAGCTTAACTATGCACTGAGTGAAAAAGAATTTTCTTCAATTTGTTTTAAATGAGCTACTTGCTAACATCATGGAGTGTCCCCTGGTCCTTCTATCGTCTGAGAAAGTAAATAACCGATTTACATTAACTTGTTCACGTCCTTTCATGATTTTGTACACCTTTATCATATCCCCCCTCAGTTATCTCTTCTCCAAACTGAACAGCCCTAACTTCCTTAATCTTACCTCATAGGGCAGCCATTCCATGCCACTTATTTTGGTCGCCCTTCTCTGTAATTTCTCGAGTGCAGCGATATCCTTTTTCTGATGCAGTGACCAGAATTGCACACAGTATTCAAGATGCAGTCTCACCATGGAGTGATACAGAGGCATTATGACATCTTTCATTTTATTTGCCATTCCCTTCCTAATAATTCCTAATATTCTCTTTACAATTCCTAACATTCTGTCTGGTATAAGGGATCATAAACATCTTAAAGTAAAAAAAATGACTGGGTAGGGGGTCTGGGTGAAATGGAGGGTCTTCATGATCTGCAGTTGGACTGGGGGAACTGGTAGACTTACTGGTAAAACTGGTAATGTCATTGTTGTGTGCATGTTATAAAATCCCTTGACTTATGCATGAAAAAGCTGACTTATAGGGCTAAAAACATTTAATTAACACAAGTAAAATCTACTCGCATATTTAAAAAAAAATTTGAGGTACAAATATGTGGGTATATCGTTTGCGCACACTTGCCTAGCTAAATTCCAACTTTTCCAGCTAAGTAGCACCTTCTCTGCTACTTAGACAAATGTGAACATCCGGCTAAGTAGCAGTATGTGCTACTGAGCCGGATAAATCGGTATTTATCTGAATAAGTCTGAACTTGCGTGGCTTGTAGTTTTTACAAATGTGAGTATTTTTGTGCGCCTTTGTACTTGTGTTTTACAACCTGTGCCTATTTTTTCTGCGCAGGTTATACAATACAGTAGCAACTTTGCATGTGCCTATATACATGTGTAAATGAATGCACATGAGCAGCGTTGAAAGTTATCCTGTAACAGGTCAATTTTCAAAGGAGTTATGCATGTAAGTGATTAATTAAACCAATCTTAAAAAGCCATTTCCTCATGTGGCTTACTATGGACAATTCAATGGCATATATTGCAGCAATTTTCAAAAATCCCACTTCAACAGGTAAAGTGCATTTACGTGCGTAAAACCCAATTTTAAAGCATGTTAATGCTTTTTAAACTCAGGCCCAAAGAGCAGAATTCCTCCTCCCCATCCAGCACATTTAGCAAACAACTAGAAACGAATATGCTGTCGGTAAACATGTCCATAAACATTTTTAAATAGGTTCTCATTCTTTTGTCTTTTTACCTCTGTATTAGATGGTATCACAAACTCTTCTAGAGGAAATTATTTTCAGGTTAAAGTTATTTGCCTAGTTTTTTGTGCTTCAGCTAATCCATGGGTACCTTGCTCATTCACAGAAAGGCCACTGGGCTGGAAACATGGTTAGTTTCCAATGGAAACAGTAATTATGCTATTTGCAGGCTTCCATCCATCACCCATATTGCTTGGCATTTAAGTAATTGACAAAATAAAATTAGCAATTGTTGGAATATGCAACAGCTGAACAGAGCTCTGGAAGAAATTCAAGCCTGCTCTCCAAACTTATTTGCTCCCTGCTCAATACTATTCCTGAAGTGCTTTATCAAAACCTTTTCAGCTATCTTTGAAAGTAATTCCAGCAAGTGCTAGGCTCAAAGGCATTCATCAAGATCAGCTCTGTTGAAGAGTCTATTACCATTTCTGATCTGTCTTTTTGATGGCGCACGTTTGTTTTGGTGGCGTGTAACAGGAGAATAACTTTCTAAGATAAGTGTTGTGATTGTGATCAGGGTCAGAGTCTGGTAATAGACTGAACTATTTGTATTAAATATCCTAGAGCCTAAACACTATAAGTGTGGGAAAGCAGGTGAAGAACTATAGTTTATTAAGGAATATGACACTGAAAACTGTGAATCATTTCATTAAGTCATGCTACTGCCAATAATATCTTGTCAATTCTTCAGTTTACCCAATAGTAATTCATTTATTAAAAGCAGGCCGTTACTGAAGAAAGGCGGAGGAATCAGCTGCAAGTGGGTGCCATGGCTTACAGACAGACAGGGCTAAACACAGACACACCGTTTCCTCTGAAACTGGGTCTTAACATGTTCCTGCTGCTGGCAGTTTCCACAGACCAAGTCTGTCTGGGTGGTAGGAATGGAACTGGCAACAAGAAACACAGGACAAAGAATTACAGAAATTACAGCTGCTCAGAGCTGTAAATGACAAACCCCTGCTGGTCACTGGTCTTCAGCAAGCTGCTCCCACCCATCCTCCTCCTTTCAAGTCTCTGCGGTGTCTCCACCAAAGTCTGAACTTTTTGGCTTCCTGTTTTCTTTTTTTGGGATCCAGCTGGACGGACTACACTGATTAACTGGCACTTTGCCTTCCTGCTATTCAAGCGATTCCCAACCTTTTTTTGGGTCGTGGTACACCCATCACAAGGTTCACTTCATCGTAGCACACCATCACCATCATTTTCTCTTCCCTCTCCTCCCACTGCAGGCATTATCACTCCCCTTTCCTTTCCTTCCACCCTTGACACCATCACCTTCTCTTCCCCTCACTCTTCCTTCCACGCCCTGGCATAATCATCACTATCATCCCGTCCCTTTTCATCGCCTTCTTCCTTTCCTGCTCCCTCCACACACACCCTGGTATCATTACCTTCTTTTCCTTTCCCCTGGTATCATCACCCTCCACTCTTCTGGCATCATTACCACCACTTTCTTTCCCTCTCCCTCCACCCTTCTGGCATCACCACCACCACCACTTTCTTTTTCCCTCCACTCGTATGGCATCACCACCATCTACTTACTCCCTCTCCTTCCAACCTTCTGACATCACCATCATCTTATCTTCCCTCTCTCCTGTTATCACAGTCTTTCCTTCCCACTCTCCAAACTCTTTTCCTTCACTCACTGGCATCATCACCACTTCATCTTCCCTTCCTGCTCTTGCCACCCTTCTGGCATCATCACCATTCACTCAAATACAGTAAAATGCATTCCTTTCTTAAAAGCATATACCTGTTTTTAAAATGAACTAAAAGAAAATCAGCAGTTAGGTAGAGATGGTGCAATTATAAGGCAAATGAATGTTTACAGATGCAAGCTTTTGGGACATCTTGGACTCGTGCTCTACGTTCCATTCTCGAGCAGCTCCCAGCAGATTAAGAGAACCACCCAGCCATCAGCTCCTTAGTCAATCAGGATGGATCCTGGCTGGACCAAACTATTTAAGCCTCTCCAGAGCCCTGGCTTCCTGCTAGTGTAACAAACTCAATGGACTGTTGCAGCTTGTTTCTGCTTCCCTGCCTGGAATCTTGCCTTCCTGGACTCTTGCCCTGTTCTTGGCTTCCTTGGACTGATCTTCTAGCTTTTGACCTCTACCTGGAACTGCTACCCCTCGACATGCAGCCTTGGTGACACCAGGTACGCTTGCTTATACACAGGTAGATTTTAAAAACATTGCTCACACAAAAATGGCCCCATACATGCATATGTGGGCTGCATGCAAGCAACACAAATTTTAAAGGTAGGAAGTACACGTGTACATTTTTGCTGTGCGCATCATGAAACAGGAAGCAGAAAATCTGGAGATTTTGAGCCAGAGGGTGTCCTGAACACTTGGGGGGGGGGGAAGAGAGACACAGACAGACACAGACAGACAATCTGACATTTACATTTACTATCATTTATAAACTGCCTAACACTTAAAAATGTCTAGGTGCTGAACAAAATGACATACATAAGTTTAAAAAAGTGTAAAACACAAACAATGTATATTAAATCAGGAGAATTAAAAAGTTTAAAACGTCAGTGAAATTAAAAAAAAATTAAAAGTTAATCATAAAAATCAAAGCAAGCAAGTTTAACCATAAGCTAATGTAAATAAAAAGGTCTTGATACACTTTTAACTCAGGGTGGGTTTTGGGGGGGAGGGGTGCGGTGTTACATTGATCTGCCTAGGGCACAAGTGTCTGTTGTGTCAAATTGTTTCTCTAACAGAGGCCCTCTCTCTCCCCCCGCATATGGATCACTTGTGTGTGTAAAGGCTGCCATATATGCATAGCAGGGATATTTTAAATGATACACGTGTACTTGCACGTACGATATAACATTTTGCTTGCATGCCCAAAATGCGTGTTTATGGGCATATGCGAGCTCCTTTTAAAATTTACCTGATGACCTGAATCAGTCAGTCACGTACAGCTCAACTAGTATCCAATATATCAGCTATGTTTCCAGGAGTGAGTTTGGGAGGAATACATTTTCTTTTTTTTTTTTTTTTTTTTTTAATTTTCTAATTTTTAAATGTAACATAATTTGCAAACATTTAAAGAAAATTTAGTGAGTACAGACAATAATATCAGAACACATAACTTAATCCTAAACAGAAGAAATAAATTTACCACTGTCTCACATTACTTAGCCCACAATAAACCCGGGAGATCCTCACAGGAGACATCTTTAAATTAGGAAATTTATATTACCCTTTACCACCTCAAACATTCTGAAAGCATTAGGTAGGAACGGTTAATATTACATTACATTGAACATTTTACCCTTATATGAGGTTTACACAGGAGCTACTTCAGAGATAGAATTAATGTCTTGCCAGAGTCTATCTTTTATAAATTTTTCTAGCTGTTATGGTTGAAAAAACATATAGGTGACATCTCGAAATTTTATATGACACTTACAGGGAAACTTTAAAAAAAAATTGGGCTCCCATTTGGACCACCCCCTCTCTTAACTCAAGAAACGTTTCTCTCCTGGTCTGTGTCTCCTTTGCATAATCTGGAAAAATTAGTACTTTCAATCCACAAAACAATTCCATTTTATCACAAAAATATTGCCTAACGACCCAGTCCCTGTCTAGCAGAAACGTAATTATTAGTGCTGCTGGCTGGGCTTCTTCCTGCAATGACGACTCCAGAATCGCAGATATGTTCAAAGGAGATAGAAGGTAAAGAATTGCAACAACTATTTGAATCTTTTTCCTTGTAGGGAGGTAATATATTTTTGATAGTGGGGGTAAAGCTGCTTGAGGTATTTTCAATGTCTCTATAGCAAAAGGGGTGTGTTTTATAAGAGAGAGAGAGAGCGAGAGACTGACTAGCCATAATGTCCTCCCTAGATAGGTATTTATATCCCTATGGGAGGCCCACCTAGTAACTCGAGGAGAGGTTTAGGTATTAGTGTAGGGCAGAGCTTTCCAAACTTTTCATGTTGGTGACACACGTTTTAGACAAACATAATTTCACGACACGGTAATTCAGTCTACTAGTAAACCAGAGGTTAAAGGTTAAACGAACGAAACATATTTCGACAATTTATGTATGTTTCCTTAAATATATACATAAATAAAATGTTTCACGACACAACCTATCTCATGAAAACCTTAAATTTATATTAAAAATATATATTCCAAGATTCATGTTATTGTTATAATTTATGAGAAACAATAATAAAACAAATTGTCTGTCCCCCACACACTCATCTCTCTCCTCCCCCCAGCACATGTCTGGCCCCCACACTCATGTACCTCGTCTTTTTGATTGTTTTCAGTTAAGTGCTTCACTCCCTTCCATGATCACCAGACACTGCTGCTTGCAGTCAGTACTCCTCATGGCCAGGCCTCATCGGCAGCAGCAGCCAATGCAAGGATGGCTGGGCTCGTTCAACCCACCAAGCCCCCCAAAAAAACGCGATTGACAGCAAAAATCACCCAATAATAAGCAACCCATAAACTGAAAAAAAAAAGTGAATCTCTAGAAAAAAAAGCGCCCAAACTCGCATCAGAGTTGACCGGGCTTGCGCGACACACCTGCACACTGCAGGCGACACACTAACGTGTCCCGACACACAGTTTGGAAAGCTCTGGTGTAGGGGGTTAGGGGCCACTTTGACATTCAAAGTGAGATGTACGAACAGAACAGTGGTATCTTGTGAAGATTTGATGACCTTCGGAGTGAGGAAACTCACTCAAAGATGAGATTTGTGCGATGTTCTCTCCAACTAGCTTGAAGTGTAGAGAGTCCTTCAAGTGTAGGCCTCTCTCTCTCGTGCTCCGGGAGCTTTAAACCTACTAAACAGGCCTTTGAGGAGACATTGCGAAATGCGTTAACACCTTACCGCCCCGTAACGCAAGCTATCGCACTGCTTAACGCTACTGAAAACGTTGTAGCTAAAATCGGCGCCCTTAACGCATGCGAAAATGCCTTAGCGCATTTTGATAAATGAGGGGGTTTGTCCACATTTCTGTTGGTGTTACCAAGGTTTTTTTGGGAAAATTGATCTCTCAAATTTTTGCTTCTTTGTTGATTTTCCATAGTTTCTAGTTTCCTCATTATATACAAATTGAGGTAGATTTTATAAGGGTTACGCACATAAGTTATGTGCGTAACCCTTTCAAACCCCCCTGCGTGCGCCGAGCCTATTTTGCATAGGCTCGGCAGTGCACGCAAGCCCCGGGACGCGCATAAGTCCCGGGCTTTCCTGGGGGGCATGTCGTGGCTGCGCTTCATTCGGGGGCGTGGCCGAGGCTCCCGGGCCGGGGAATCGTGCAGCGGCCGGTCAGCGTGCGCGAGTTTCGCCTGCCTGGGGTAGGCGTAACTTTCACGATAAAAGGTAGGGGGGGTGTAGATAGGGCTGGGGGGGTGGGTTAGGTAGGGGAAGGGAGGGGAAGCCGAAGGAAAGTTCCCTCCAAGGCCACTCCGATTTCGGAACGGCCTCGGAGGGAACGGGCAGCACCCGCAGGGCTCGGCGCGCGCAAGGGGTACAAATGTGCACCACCTTGCGTGCGCCGACCCCGGATTTTATAGGCTACGCGCGTATCTTATAAAATCCGGAGTACTTTTATAAAAACTACCCCACAATCTTTAATTATGCCTCGATTTAACTTTTTCATTTCTCCCATTTCCCCCCATTTTCATTTCCCCCATTTCAGATTTTAATTGTATAATTTAATTGTTTAATTATTTTCTGAGATTTTCTCCTTTATTTTTTGCAATTGTAACTCAGTCTATGCAATTTTTCTTACTATAGGTTTAAATTGTACATTCATATTATTATTCATTGCTTCAATTGCCATCCATGTCGACTCAAGCGAAAAAGTTTCTGGTCTTACCAGGGGTGTTAGCACAGGGCTAAGATTCTGCAAATTTTCATCTCTAAGTTCAGAAACTTGCCAAGAAGCCATCTCATCGAGCGCCTGCTTCTCTCCTCCATCAGGTGTTAAACCCTCTGGGCCTGCGGTTCCTGGAAGCGCCATCCTCCTATAGCTGTCTCCAGCTCCGGTTCTCGGTGTCTCCTCCTCACCGGTACAACCCGGATAAACTTCGGGGTGTTCGAGGGTAACTGTCCAACTGGCCGCAGGATTTCCGGGGGCTGTTCTTTCGTCCGGGAGAGAGATAGCAATGAATCAAGCAGGGCGCCGGCTGTATAGTCGTCTCCACGGCGTTCCCGCAGCGACTCCTCACCCGGTGTTACTGCTCCTCTAAGGAGGTGAGCGGCCAACGGCCCCCATATCACTCCAGCAGGAGACTCTAAAATCAGCCTCTCTCTGGCCCTTCTTTTTCGACCAGAGTGGGGCATGAGGAAATTTTTTAGATGCCAAGCAAATCGAAACAGGAGAGAGAAACGTTACACGTCCTTCCTCTAATGCGCCATCTTGGATCTCCTTGTTGTCGGAATACATTTTCCTAAAACAAAATCTCTCTAGTTTTCTCGTGTTGTACAATTTTTGACTAATTAGCAGGACTCCACATAGAAAGCAAATAATTAAAAATACTAAAGTTGATGCGGACCAGGATCAGTGTTTTCTAACCAGGGTTCCATGGCACATGCTGGTGTGCCTTCAGACCTTTTCAGGTGGGCGATGGGAAAAAGTCACCACTGCCTGATGCTCAAGTCCACACCAGCAACTGGAGTCTGCTCTCAGCAACTCAAAGCAATGAGTCACCAGCAGTGGCTCTTAAATATGTAGAAGCTTCTATCTGAGAACGTGTGTAATCACGCACACCTGGAGTGCGGTAATTAATGGCAACATGCAGAACATGGATAGCCAGGTCTCTCTTTGTGTGGTTCACAGGGTGTTCCCTCTCTTCAGCCTCCTTCTTGGTGTCCTTCCAGCCTCTTGTCCCTAGACTGAGTGAGACAGAGAGAGTGTGCACTGAGCACTGGCTGTGACTCATTCTAAGTGTTGGAAGCAGCAGCAGTGGAGAAGTCTGGCAGCCACATGCGGCAGCCATATTAATTAACTCACATTTCCCTAACCCCCCTCACCTTCCCCACACCTCCAATTTTGTCATCTTATAAACATCATTGTTATCCTCCCCTAATGTTGTAAATACTTTTTTCATAATTGTAAATACTATCTTCATAACATTTAAAACTCTCTTATTCTTAATCCATTAAGATAGTTACCCAAGACTATTGTTACAAATACTATTCTTATACCTTCGACTCCTATTTTAGCCATGTCAAATTAATTTAATATCCATGTTATCTAAGCCTGTTACAAATATTTTATTTTATTTGTGTTCCATTGTAAAGCTATGTTTCGCTGATTTAATGTTCCGTGTACACCGATATGATGTTCCCAACGAATGTCTGTATATTAAAAAATGCTAAATAAATAATAATAACTGAGCTGGATGCCCACACCACACAGACTTCTCCCTTCTCCTTACTTGTGCATAGAAGGAACTGGTCCATAGTCATCACTATGTTCATCTCTGACCCCCCCCCCTCCCTTTGTTTTGAAATCTGGAAGGGAGACTGGTGGGGCTTTCAGTGCTTCCCCAGCTCTTCATTTGCCCATATGAGCCCTCTCCATGTCCCCATTACCCACCACCCCCAACCACCAAGAAGGCTGGTGTGCCAACAACATTTTTATTTATATAGGTGTGCCCTGGGTTTGAAAAGTTTGGAAAACACTGCTGTAATTTGTTTTTTCCATTGTGGGGTGCATAAGTATTACTTTTCAGTATTTGCAACTTGTGTGGAAAGTATTTCAATTTGGCCAACTTTTGAATCACTCAAGCTGAGGTGTTTCTTAAACAGTTCAATGCCTTCTACATTTTGCCTTTTCAGACTGGAGAAGTTAATTCTTTTATAATGGGTTAAAAATATAAAATCAAGAAGGTTTATTATTTCAATGCACACAAGTTAGCTATGTACAGATGTTTTCCTCTAGGTATATAGCATTATACAGTTTGAAACATTCTAATCGTTATAATTTATACCTATATATTTACAGATTAGCAACAACCAGACAACATTAATAGCACTAACGTCCTGTTGCCTCTATAAAAAGGATCAGTTCCTTGCAAATAAGAGATCAGAAAAATCACACAGAACTACATTTTATCCAAGAAAATAAATGTAGTTTTAATTCAGACATTGTGCCTTATTTCAAAGTTCCAAATGGTGTAATATTTACATTAATAGCCAGTACAAGTATCAATATTACTCCTTAATTGCTCAGAAAACTTTCCTAGTTTATTACCTGTAGATAAAATGCAAGCCTGCCCCATATTTTTCAATGAACACTTGCCTGGCAGCACCAGGTCATGAGTTCATGCCTGAAACTGATTTTTTTATGTTATAGTAAAAGTCTGCTATAGTGAATATAATTTAACCCACAGATACCATAATGTTTATGTTCATTCCATACATTCAATTTTCAGGATTTCTCTTTAATAATGCTGTAACAATTGATAATTATCATGATTTGTTATTAGTCATTTCTTGCTTAACATTACTTTATGTAACTTTTTTTATTTGAATAAATGCCTCTAAAATTACAGGCATGCTAAGTGCAAATATTCTCTGTTAGTAAAGAATTATCAGTATATTTAACTTTTTCAATGGTCACTCTAATCTGGTCTGTTCTTCCCTATTATCTTTCATCCACTCAGGTTGAGATGGATTTCTCCACTTGGATGGATTGTGAAGATTTGATGACTTTCGGAGTGAGGAAACTCACCCAAAGATGAGATTTGTCAGTGTTCTCTCAACCTAGCTTGATGTTACCCAGGTAGAGAGTCCATCAAGCTAGGTTGAGAGAACATTGCACAAATCTCATCTTTGGGTGAGTTTCCTCACTCCAAAGGTCATCAAATCTTCACAAGAGAGCACTGTTCTGTTCGTACGTCTCACTTTGAATGTCAAAGTGGCCCCTAACCCCTACACTAATACCTAAACCTCACCTCAAGTTACTAGGTGGACCTCCCATAGAGATATAAATACCTAGCTAGCGTAAAGGAATTATGGCTAGGCTTTCTCTCTCTCAGCAATACAGCTTTGCAAACTGTGAGTCCAGCCCACTTGGCCAAAATTCCTACTCCAATATCCTCTCATTTGCATCACACCAAACATTATGGTACTTTTGCATGTGTTAAAGGCATTTTTTTGCATGCGAAAATGGCTTAATGCATGCGAAAACGCCATATAGTACTTTGATAAATGACCCCCTTGGTCAATGCATTTGGCCTATGGATATCCTCAAACAAAAATTAGGGACTCTGTGGGGGAGAGGGGGCAGAACTGAGAATTATGTGCATACTTTGATTTTAAAAAGCATGCATACAAATTAATCTGCACGTTATGCCCTTCAAAGATAAGCAGGTTAGGTTGTGCATGTTATTTCGGATATATTTCAAAGCAAACTTATGCACATAAGTTTGCTTTGAAAATTGGCATAATTTATGTGCTTTGAAATGCTGAAGTTATGCAGGTTGTTATAAAAATTACCTTCCCTAACTCTGTGATAAAAATTATTTGACATTAGCATTTTACAATGTGCAAAAAAGTAAGGAGACCTATTATTTCTGAACTATAGAAAAACAGAAACACGCATAAATATATCACACAGATCTGTACTTTACCTCCATATCAAATAGCCATTCTCATTAAAAATTAGAGACTGGGGAACAGAAGGCAGGGATTTATAAGATATTTGCTTTGGTTTTGTTCCAGTAATGAAACAGCTCCAGGTTTACCCAGATGTCCCAGTAATTTCAAACAGGAAACATGTTGGTGCAAACTTAGAGTAGTATTTGCTCCAGTGCAAAAAAAAAAATCCTAATAAATGTGATTCTCACACCACACCCCATCCTGTAGATCTCTAATCCTTATTTGTTCATTGGTAGGGAACATCAAGTAAAAGATACATCTTTAAAGTGTTGAATACAATTTATACATGAAAATGGTTGAGTTTTATTAGAATACTAAGCATGATTTGGTTTCCTAAAACCTCTACCTAAAAACACAATGCATTTAAAAAAATCAAATCTTCAGTGGAAAAACGTATGTTCCATCAAGGAAGTCACATTGATAATTCACATTTAAAATTTATAATCCTTAATTTGATGTGGATAAAATTTCAACATTGTCAAGCACAGATTTAAAAACGGCCCTCCTCTCACTGAAGTCTTCCCTGTTTTGCATCACCTATGGCTCCCCACACATCAAAGACAAACTCATCCGGGAATGCAAAATCTCCGAGAGCTTCATCGAGTGCCACAGCCAACTCATCTGGATTTTTCTTGTCTCTGCCAGCTTCTACCATGGTCGCAGCTGAAAAAAAACATGATCACAGTTACCATAAAGGAAAATTAACTGGCAGGAAGGTCGTAAGCCCCACTTTCACAATGGATTTCTTGCATTCTTTGGCCGTGCGAAACACTTTTGCAGAAAGGTGTTGGGAACTGGCTATGTTTAAAACCAAGCTCCCCTCCCCCCCCCCCCCCCCATCGGACATGCAATTTACAGGGTAAAAATCAAAATCAAAATCATTCCATCTGGGAGGCAGATTCAGTCATTTGCAGGATATTAATCTCATTCATGCGGGTGCCAGATATCAGAGGCAAAGGTTTGAAGCCGGTTCTTAGAGCTATGTTACCCATAACAGAGCTTTTTCAGTAGCTGGTCCACGGTTATGGAAAAGCTTACCAGACTCGATACACACGGCCTCTGTGTTTAAATTGTTTAAAAAAAAAGCAACTAAGAAAACTTCTCTTCAAACAGGCCTCTCCGAGTTAAATGGGTCCCACTGCTTTTCTCTGCCTTTTGATTTTATTGTTTTTGATATTGTGTATTTGTCCTGTCTGAATATTAGTATGTATGTAATATTTGTAAACCACCGTGAACTACTGAACATAATGTGCGGGGTATAAACGTTTTTAAATAAGTATCTGGCAGAAGAAATACAAAAAGCTTGCAACTTCGTTTGTAAATAGCACATCTTTTGCACTCGGCTTTAGTTTCCTGCAGCTTCAGGAAGGAAAGCATTTCCACAAAAAATAAAATGTTCATGTGTGTGTGCGTCTATGCGAGCAAAGTGAATAAACAAGGTGAACTTGAGCATAGCATCAAAACAGTTTCAATTATTTATTGATTCGCCCTCATATAAGCAAAAGCTAGTTTCCACCACATGAGCTCTTTCATGTGGTATTGTACTCGCTAGTATAATCCACACCATACTCTACACATCAAAAAGCACTACTTTTTAATGGGTTTCTCATTTTTATTTTTGCATGCAGAGTAATCCTTTAAAAATGTTCAAAGTGAACGTAATGTAAATTAAAAAAAGATTGTCATTATAATTTCATCCACAGACTGGGTACATAAAATCTATTTGTCTCGGCATGTTCTGCGGGTTAGCAAGTAATTGAGAGTCCATGCACTTGCGAACCATGATCTCCAAGACTCATTTCGGTGCCATTTATTTTATAAACAGGACTCACACGACCAAATCAACCATAGTTGTACAAAGCTAGTGCAGTCCTTCTTACCCAGGATATATAAAAAGCAACACGCTGGATGTCAAATTAGCACAATTTTTATTTATTTTATTTATTTAAGTTTTTTTATATACCAACAATGGCATGGATGGTACTAATCAAGGAAACCTTTCAGCTAAACAAGGGGAGAAAAAAAAACCTCAAAAAAAATTTTTTTTTTAAATAGGGACGGTAACTTTTGAACAGGCGGGCGGGCGGGCATACGTGTGTGCGCATGTGTGTGCGCGTTCGTCGGCCCGCAGCCAGGGACGTGGTCATTTTGGAACATACGCACGCATATGCGCATACTATAAAATGGACTGCCCACGCACACACGTGCACAATTTTAAGTGGCCGCGTGCTTACGCTCGCAAATGCTGCTTCTTCCATGTAAGTGGGGGGGATTTTAGTAGACGCGCATGCAGACGTCATTTCCAGCTTTTCCAGTTCATTCCTAGTGCGTCCAAGTAAGGGATAGGACTTCCAAACTCCTCTAGTTTAATAGCCTCCCTTTTCCCTGAGCCCTCACCCTTAAAACTCTTACTGATGTGTTAAGTCTTTTTTTTGTTTTGTTTTACAACTTACACACCATCCACAGAAGAAGTAAAAAGGTATGCAGCAGGAGATCCCTAATAATAATAATAATAATAATGAGTATTATTATTATTATTCTCATACTTTAATAATGTGCTTTTCTTCAAAAGGAACCAAAATGTACTAATAAATATTGATGTGCTTTGTAAAATTTTAATAAAATTAAATGAATTTTCATAAATTTTAACTCTGGGACATGATTTGGTATATTGAAACAATATTCATTAGTAAATTTTGGTTCCTTTAAAAAAAAAAAAAAGCAGCACTTATTAAAGTATTAAATATTAAAAGGAAAAGCATATTTGGTTTTCCTGTTAAGGATATACATTTTTAGATTCTTGAAGTATCTTTTCATGAAACTTTTGCTAGCCCTTCTCTGACTACCTCTACTCTATATTTTTTTTTTTGGAGGTATATAGCCTCCAGTACTGGACAATATTCAAGATGAGGTCTCATCAATAACTTATAAATGCATCACCACATCCTTTTTTCTAGTGGCTTCTATGCATCTTATCACACCTCTGGCTCTGGACATTGCTTTTTCATACTCCTTTGCTACTCTGACATCAGATATAATCATCTCAAGATCTCTCCCATTCGGAGCACATCAGTATCTTACTCCATCATCACATGCCATTTCCCTAGATTTCTGTATTGAAAGTGCATGACTCTATACCCTATTTGTATTGAATCTTAGATGCCAAGCACTGGACCTCTCTTCATTCTCTTTCTTAGATCTCTCCTCATTATGTCTACTTTGTTATATATCGAAGTATTATCTGCAAAAAGACAGACCTTTTCTACTAATCCCTATGCAATATCACTTATGAGAATACCGAACAGAACCAGCCCCAGGAATGACCTTTTGATTTAGAAGGGCCATTATGAGTTGTGTAGCCCCACATCTCTTTTGTATAAAGATTGTAAATAGTTTAAATTAATTACCAAGCTAAGGCTTTGGTGTAGGTAAGGAGTAGCCAATTCTGGTCCTCGAGAGGCACAAACAGACTAGGATTTCAGGATATCCACAATGATTATGCATGAGACAGATCTACATACACTGGAGGCAGTCCATGCAAATCTAACTCATGCATATTCATTATGGATAACCTGAAAATCTGTCCTGTTTGTGGCTCTCGAGAACCTGAGTTGGACACCTCTGATAGAGGTCTGATATTCAAAACTGAACTTCATGAGTTCAAATTCAGCTTTGTTAGGTTGAGAGAGAGCCAGAGAGAGATGGTAACTTTTAAACAGGTGCGCGGTACACATCTGCACACATTCGTTGGCCCAAGCCAGGGGGTGCGACCATTTTATAACAAACATGCATATATGCACGCATGTTATACAATAGCCTGACCGCATGCACATGTTCGCGCAATTTTAAGTGGATGTGTGCCTATGCGCGCAAATGCTGCTTCTACAGCATAAGTGGGGGGGGATTTTAAAAGCCACACGCGCCGATGCCATTAGCCTTTTTCCCAGTTTGTTCCCATTTCACCTAGTTAAGGGATAGGACAGCCAAACCCCCCTAGTTTAATAGCCTCCCGCCCCCCCCTGTTAGACTCGACCCTTAAAACCCTGCTGATGTGTCTAGACTTTTTTGTTTTATAACTTATTTATTTATTTATTTATTTATTTGACTATTTTCTATACCGGCTTTCACGACCAGGGGTCGCATCAAACCGGTTTACATTGAACAGTTTGTGCATTAAACATAGAACTGGAACAACTAAACTGGTGCAGGAAATACAGTTACAATGAACAAGGAATTATACAACTGGGGGAGTGGGAAGAAGAAGAAGAAGATAGTATAACAATTAAAAAATACATTTACAAAGGCTTGCATGGCTTTACTTCGGCTATGGAGAACTTGCATGTTCTCCATAGCCGAAGTAAAGTTACACAGCAGTGGACCTCAGCGAGCGCTTGTATGTGTTAAGTATTTATGCGCTAATTTCAATTTGAAATTCAGGAGCGCCCATGCCTCGCCCCGCCACTTTTTTGGAACTTTTCAGTTGTGCACGTAGCGGGCAATAAATCCGCCTGGTGCACACCTGCCTAACTTATGCGCACATCTCCCGGTTTTGGCACGTGCCAGGCTTTTAAAATTCACCTTCTAGTGTTTAGAGCAGCGATTCTCAACTCAGTTTGGTTTTGAGGATATCCACAATGAATATGCATGATATCTGCATTTAATGGAGGCTGTGTATGCAAATCTCTCCCATGCATATTCATTGTGAATATCCTCAAAACCTAACTGGCTGAGTGTGTCCCAAGCACTGGGTTGAGAACTACTGGCTTAGAGTATGGGAAGACCAAGGTTCAAACCCTGCTTCTTCCTTTCACCTTGTGATCTTGGGCATCACTTTCATTCCCATTACTTCAGGTTACCATTTAAATTGTAAGCTCTTTTGAGAAGGCTCTACTTGCATCAGAATGTAAATTGTTATACTTTAGTTTAATAAAACTTGATAACTTTCAATAGTTATCAAAGTGGCTTACAATTATAATAAAATACATAGTCAGCATAAAATCACTTCCTAAGTAACATACAAATAAATCATAAAAATCAAATAATAGAACACTATTATATTAATGATATATGGTTTGGTTAAAAAAGTAACACTCAATTTAAAGCTTGGTTAAAAAGTGTCAGGCCTTTACAAATTTGCAGAATTTCAAATAGTTGGATTCTAGACCAATATTGTAAGAGAAAGCATTCTACAGTAATGGTGCTTGCTAAAAGAAAATTGAACATCTAGTTGACTCAAGCCTGATTTGGAATTACCAGATCTTTTTGAGAAAAAGACCATAGTGTCCTAGTAGGCCAGTAGCAAGATAACAGATTTGAAGGATACTGTGGCTGATCCCTCTGGAGAAGTTTAAAAACCACACAAAGTATTTTGAATTCTATCCAACCTAAAATTGAAAATCAGTGTTTTCCAACACAACAGAAGCATGATCATACATACACAAGTTAAAAACCAATATGTCTGCAGTATTCTGTAACAACTGAAATTGCTTTGTCAGACTAGCTGGTAACCCAAGGTAAATTATCTTTTTGCATCTAGATTATGTCTAGATGATCTAGTGCAATGCCAAGAGCACGCACTAGTGTTCAGAGATCATGTTCTTCAAGGAAAGGTTGCAAGTGACGAATACATCGTAAAAAGAAAAAAATAAATATGAACTACTGATAAAACCCGTTGTGTCATTCACAGTTTAGAGTTAATTTGAACACCTAAGGAAATCACCTTTTCTTTCAAAAACAAATGTCACAGATGTAGGGGTGTTACTCTAATGGATGTTCACAAATGCAGAGATTAAATATGGGTTTCTCACGCTGGTCCTGCTAGGTCTCCAGCATTTGCAAATTAATCTCATGCATATTCATTGTGGATAGCCTATAAACATGATTGGCTCTGGGGTTACCACGACAGGCTTTGGAAGCCCTGGATTACATTAATAAAATATTCTCTGGGTTGAGCCCCAGCTGAAAGTAGTTCTTTAGCAATTGCCTCCTAAGTGGTGGGGAAAAAGAAGAATTCAGAGAGAACAGGTGAGAAGCCTGCCAAATACAAGACGACCAATATTAAAAAGCATTTCTGCTGTTGTTTCTATAGGAAAAGCTCTTTTGAAAGTAGGACTCAACATAACTATTATATAAAATATAACAGCAGAAGAAAATAAATGCATTTTACCTAATTCAATGTCTCTTATTCCCATGTAAGTTTCAAGAAGGTCATCCACTTTTTTAATAGCTTTATCTTCCAATTCTGAGGGCTGAAATTTTATTAAAGAATGATTATATATTTACCATATCTAAATTCTTCATCTGAGAAACAGATAAATAATAATCTCTTCATCTGAGAAACAGATAATAATCTCAATATACATTAGACATCAATTACAATTGTACCAATTGTAGTTGGTTCTGTTTACCAACCAACTACAGCAGTGATGGCGTCCAGTCCTCGAGTGCCTCAAAGAGGCCAGGTTTTCAGCAAATGTATAATGAATATGCATGAGAAAGATTTGCATGCACTGCCTCTATTGCATGCACATTTAGCTCATGCAAATTCATTGTGGATATCCTGAAAACCTGGCCTGTTTGTGGCTCTGGAGGACTGGAGTTTGCCATCACTTTACTACAGCAGGGGTGAGCAAAAACCATCCCACAGGACCTTTGTATTTAGCCCACTCCACATTTAAAAAAAAAATGTCTAGCTTAATTTCTGCTCAGTATACTTTTGTAATATGTAGTGTTTCTTCTAATATAGTGCTTTTTTTCTCCTTTTCACTGGGGGGGCCCTCTACCCCTTACCACCACCCCCCCCCCCCCATCTCCAATCAGAACTACAAGGGTCCCCCATCCACTACTTGACTGGAGCTCATAGGGAGATTTCCTTCCCCTCCCCCGCACTCCCATGCAAGCGACAATTACTAACGTGACTGTGTGGGGGGGAAGGAGGAAAAAAACAAAAAACTTTGCCCATTCTTGAAATATAACCTGATTCTAAAATAGATTATGTCTGTCTAAAAACATATTAATACTTATACAGAAAAAATGGAAAACGTGAAATAAATCATATTTATTAAAATTCCACCATTACACTCAATAGTGACCTACAGTGTGTACTCAATAATACAGTGCACAAAAATTGTTAGACCATCATAATCTTCATCTATAAACCCGGTTCACAATTTAATATATACATACTTTCTAAAAGGGCTACATAAAAGTTGGCACACTCGGGGCCAGGGTTGACCCTCTAGCCACACCATGTATTGTTGGTAAAATACATCACCCAGTTGTATTTTTTATTTTTTTTTACTTTTTTTTTTTTAAATGTACATCAGCAAACTTTTATCACACCAGACGAGAGATTTTTTGGTATTTTGGGATTGGTTTTGGGAGGCCCCAGATTACGTTTGTTTTTTTGAGCTAGTGTGTTTGGTAAAATACATCATTCAAACAAAAATCATTCATTTTATCACATTTGGAAGAAATTAAAAAAACAGAGGTTACCCAAACCTTACTTCAATCTATCGAAAGAGGAACCTTTAGCTTTGGTGCAATTGTGTCACAATCCTAATTTAGTCATTAAATCAGCCGACAAGGGAGGAGCCATGGTCAAATCATATTACATATCTGAAATGCAATGTCAACTATCTCGTGCAGAACATTATAAGGTTTTGCAATCAGATCCTTATTTGTTACTGTGTGATGTCACTGAACTTATTGAAAAACAAGGATTCCTTACCACTAGAGAAGTTAAATATCTAGTGGTGAAAGGTCCTCGGGTTTCAGTAATTTATGGACTACCCAAAATACATAAGTCCATCATGTCCCCCCACCACCCCATGCCAACCCATAGTGTCAGCAAACAGTTTGGTTTTAGAACCATTAGCTGAATTTACTGATTTTTATTTTGAGACCATCCGTGAGGACTAATGGCCTTAAACTAATTTTTCTGCTTTCTTAATTTTTTCACTTATAAAAGGGAAGCCCTGATCATATCATGTAAACCATTTACATTTTGCTTATGCATTTATGCCCATACTGGCAGCTCATATTTCCACTCTTGAGGGTGCTGCCACTAAAGGCAGCAGACCATCTTAATCCACAAGAGCAATTCTGAAAACTGAATATTCCACGAATTATGGAGACCTCTAGAACTTCAAGCAATAGTGCCAACTATGTGCTTGGCGCAAACTGGTGAAATAACTTCAAAATTTGAACAACATGTTACACAAACATCTGCATGGATGGACAATGTCCCCATCTTAAAATGCCCTTCTTTTCATGCCAGTGCTACTAAAACTAGGCAGTTGGTCGGCAAAACCAGGAAAATTGTTTTCTTCACATGGCATAGCCTGCCAAGAGCTCTGTAGGACTACATACCCTGGATAAAAATAGTCTCTGTCACATTTTCTTCTACCATTTGATTGAACAGAAGAGCAGGAGAACTGATCTTGCTTTCTTTTTTACATTGTGTGTTCTTCAACAATATGATCAACTGGAATGGTCACACATAAAAGCAAAGATGCTTGGTTTCCCCAGTGGGAACTAGAGTATGTGTGAAATATACAGGATAAATCGAGCAGTTCAAGTCATCTAGTTATTTGGAAAGCAAGTGCCAAAATGCTACATTATTGTTGCCCAACTTAAGCACCTGAGTTGCCAAGAGTTTCAGTTCAATGTAAGCCGGTATGATGTGCCTCACGAATGTCGGCAAAGAAAGGTCTATCTATAAATAAATAAATAGGTCTCAGGAACACAAGCATTAAAGAAACATACTATTTGTTCCACAGTGGCAGGGCCTTTCGATCGCAATCGCAGGGTTTCTCTTCCAGAAGAAATTTTACCATCTGCTAATTTTCCACCTTTTGATCTTGGCTCAATCATTTCTATAAAGAAAATACAGCAAATAAATAAATAAATACCAATCACATTTAATTATTTTGATTATTAAAATGAAAGACTACAGATGATTACTGGGAGATAGATATTCAATAGAAAATAGCTAAGTTATTTATCTGGCTAGCTTATATGGGATATTCAACAGCTACTAACGTAGCTGGATAAGGAGCACCAGCCTGATCCGCCCACTGCCCGCCTACTAGATATCCAAGTATGTTAGCTAGATAACCACCACTTAACTGGATAAGTCACCTATCTATCATAGCTGGATATTCAGCAGCTGCCACTTAGCCAGATAAATTGCTACTTACGCGGCTAAGTAATGCTGAATATTGGGCACATAGTAACTTGGAGATCAATATTCAAAGGGTTTGTCACATCTCTCAGTTATTTTGATTTACCTATACTAGGCCTCCTCTTCCTTACCTTTTGTGGTCACATCCTGGATACTTCAAGCAGTATTAACTAGATTCCTCAAAATACCAACCTAATTGGCCCCATGACTTCCTCTTCTAGATCTGTGGCTAGGTCTCTTTTTCATTTCTTTCCTCATGTATTTTAATTCTTGAATGTTTAAATACTTTTTCGTATGACCCCCACCCCATCTTTTAAATTCTCCTCTCCCTCCTCGGCTATTTGTGTTTTACACATACTTTCCTTACATACGTCAGAATGGTATCACCATGGAGTCAAGATTAGGATCAGCAGAGCAGATCTAGGATTTATTCCGATTAATGATGGTGGGAGCATCAATGTGTTTGCAAAAAACTTTAAGCATCAGAATCTCCTCAGGCGTTAACTTAAAGGAAGGGGGGACTGTATTCATTTTGTTGGACAGTAGGGATGTGCGTTCGTTTGCAACGTATTGGCAATCCACAACGTATATGCCATATTCATTGTATTCGTGGGGGTCACGAAACGTATGGTGAACCCCCACAAATACAATGTTTCACTAACGAATAAACCCCCACCCTCCTGACCCCCCCCCCCCAAGACTTGCCAAAAGTCCCTCGTGGTCCAGCGAGGATTCTCGAGCGATCTCCTGCACTCGGGCTGTCAGCTGCCGGTATTCAAAATGGCGCAGATTGCCCTTACTATGTCACAAGGACTAAGGCTATCAGCGCCATTTTGAATACCTGCAGCCGACAACCCGAGTGCAGATCACTCCAGGACTCCCGCTGGACCACCAGGGACTTTTGGCAAGTCTTGGGGGGGGGGGTCAGGAGGGTGGGGGGTTATAGCAAATTAAATATAAAAGGGTTGGGATGGGGGATTTTTTGGGAAATGAATACATATGTAACTAATGAATGGATCAGGGTCCCCCGAGAACGGATGCAACGGATTTGGGTCCTGACGAATACGAATACCGAATAGGACAAATCCGTCCCTGCTGCACATCCCTATTGGACAGTGACTATTAAATGAAACTTTTTTTTTTAACAAATTGCCTGTATTGGACATTTTGGTTACATGAATCTATGAACTCCTGAACACATGAATGTTTGGTGATTACTCTCATATTTAGCCATTAATCATTTCACTGCTGGAAAATGCAGTTTCTATTGGATCTTTGTTGAGAAAATAGTAAACAGTTCTTTGCAGGCCAATTTTGCTTTTGATGGGGCTGGATGATTAATATCCAAAAATGGATTCCCCTTCTCTTATATTTTTCAAGTTTGCTTTTTTCCTAAAACATGAGCAATATTTATGCACAAAAGCATTTTCATGCATGAAAAAGTCAGCTTGCATCAGATTACAAATAACAATCAGCCCTTACACTACAGATGAGATGTGTGGGGGAAAAAAGGAGAAGGATTGTATATCTTTAACTGTCTTCCCAAAATGAGGCAAAGACTACAGAAGGTAAAGCATTAAACATAGAGGACTAGCAATTAGTTCTAATTCAGTCGTCACTTACGACAAATGAAATCATCAATATACCCTTTCTTTGCATTCACAAGTTTGGTTTTTGTTTTTTTTTTGCAAGTTCCTCCCACTTACGCCTGTCTTTATGCATCTAAATAAACTGTGGATAAAATATAAATGCTGTATGCACCAACAGGAGAGTGGCCTCAAGATAAAGAGATTTTTTACAAGTAAAAAGGCAAGGCCATAATAAAAAGTTATATGTATGGACACATTTTATTCCAAAGAAGTGCAAAATTATAAAAATAAGAGGAACAAAAAAATAGATAAGTGATCCAAGAATAAGATCAAAGAGGAAACAAAGAAACATGCAAGTTGTATTGTTCTGAGTAATCTAAAGGACAAACTGCTTTAAATGAATTACAAAAAAATGTTTTTAAGTGCTATAGCTTTGTGAAAGCTTCTAGTTTGGTGCTGGGTGCCTGCACATAAAAGGGTCGATTTTCAGACCCTTGCGTGTGCATCCATGTGCTTGCGGTTCCCGGCATGCACACATGGACGTGGCTATTTTTTTTTTAACATGCATGTCTGTGTATGCATGTTATAAAATATCTGCACACACTTGTGGGGGTGGATTTTGTAAATTACGCGCAGCGATGTGATCAGCTTTTTTCCCAGTTCCCTCTCAGTCCGCTCCAATTAAGTTGCGGATTGGAAGGGAACTTCCCTACCCACCTACCTAGCCTTCCTCCCTTTTCCCCTCTCCACCCCAACCTCTAACCTCATCTAAGTACCCCTAATTTTTTCTTTTATTTCTATACTTACTACTCCTCGGGAGCAGAAGTAAACTCCACGTGCCGGCCAGCTGCCAGTGCATGCTTTCCCGGGACAGTGGCTAATGGTGCGGTCCTGACCCATCCCTCCCTGCCCAGACCACACACCCCAGCCCGCCCATTTTGCAAGGCCCAGCCACTCGCGTAACCCCCAGTTTTTAAGCGCGCGGCCCTTTTAAAATCAGGCCTCTAGTGAACAAGTGGGAAGCCTTCTGAGTGGTGAGTCACTATGTGGAGATCTGAAAATACAGAAACACAGACTATGCTGGCAGTACAGGACAAAAAAGGCCCATCTAGTCTGCTCAATTTACTTCCTAGCGCATTGTCGTAGGCTCCAGTTGATATCTGCCTTTCCTTTCACTTCTTCACAGTTAGGGGATCATCTGTGCCTATCTCAGGCTCTCCTACATTTTGTTATTGTTTTTGTCTCTACTCTTTCCATTGCCAGGCTGCCCCTTGCATCCACCACCTTTTTCATGAAGAAATAGTTTATATTATGCCTGATTCTATCCCTTTGGAGCCTCATACCATGCCCTTTTTTGTTGATCCAATTGGAACTGTGCATTGAGCTCAAGGTAATTTTAGTGAAAATAAAGCGTTATCCATTAGAAGACACCAGAACTGAAAAGAGGATTATATCATTGCCAATGACTGAAGTTTGATATCAGTCCTATATTAATCTTTTGATACACATTAGTTTATACAGTTTTACTGGTTAGCAAAATGCTCAATTGGTGTAAAATCTTTCATGGGGGAAAGGAACAGTAAAAATATAATAAAGAAAGAACATTAATGACAAAATAGACTCCAAGCAGAATGAGGTCAGGTCTTACCATTTCTAGCAAAGTTCACAGGATTCCATGGCTCCACACATCAGACTGTACATAGTAGGGATGTGCATTCGTTTTTCATGAATTAGACAATGTCAACGATATTGTCTAATTCGTCATGGTTCAATAGTGCCAATATATGAAGCGATTTTTGCCGAAATTTCGGCAAAATTCGTATTTCGTGTTAGTGTGCACTAACGGAGTTACCGCAGACTGCATATCTTAGTGCGCAGTAATACCAATTAGTGTGCACTGTTTTTCTAGCTAACGAACTCCTCTGAATTGATACTTTTTAATTTTTAAGTTGCATTTTTTTTTAGTGCGTACTAACATTTGTTACAGTGCACTACTACATACTTAGTGCCAGATTTTTGTACTTACACGCGGGTGTAGATTTGTGCGTGCAACCTGGTGTGCACAAATCTACGCCTGATTTTATAACATGCGCACACAGCTGCGCACATGTTATAAAATCCGGGGTCGGCACGCGCAAGGGGGTGCACACTAGTGCACCTTGCTTGTGCCGAGCCCTAGGGGAGCCCCAATGGCTTTCCCTGTTCCCTCCGAGGCCGCTCCAAAATTGCAGCGGCCTTGGAGGGAACTTTCCTTCCCCCCCCCCCCCACCTTCCCCTCCCTTCCCCTACCTAACCCACTCCCCAGCCCTACCTAAAAAAAAACCCTGACCTTTGTTTTTAAAGTTGCACCTGCCTCTGGGCAGACGTAGGCTGCACGCGCCGGCCAAGTGCCGGCGTACAATCCCCCAGCCTAAAGGCCCTACGGAGGCCTCTGGCCTCGCCCCTTCCCTGCCCCTTTTTTCAAGCCCCAGGACATATGCACGTCCCAGGGCTTGTGCGCGTCACCGGGCCTATGCAAAAGAGGCTCGGCGCGCGTAACCCTTTGAAAATCTGGCCCACAGTGCGCTGTAAGTTCTATTAGGGTGCACTAACTAACCTGTTAGTGCGCACTAGCTAGAAGTTAATGCGCATTAAGGCCTGTTAGTGTGCACTCTCTCGTTTGGTGTACTGTGCACTAATGCTGCGATAGTGTGCACTAACGGGCCTTACTGCGCACTAACGCACTTAGTCAAAAATTGCCGGGGGGAAAAAAAAACGAACCGTGGGAAAACAAAATTTTCCGCGGAGCACCCAATCCGAAGCCCGAACTGATATCTTTAAACGAAGCACATCTCTAGTACATAGACATCTACCACAAGATGCAATAAGAGAATGTGCACCAAAATGAACCCATCTCTCAGTGATTTAACAGTCATCTCATAATTACAATACAATCCACTCCTCTTACAGATCCCCAGTAGGAGCTATGCTTCAATAGTATTTGCAATAAATTTGGCTTTAATTATTTGCCACAGAACAACAAACATTTTTTAAGAAGCTGGAGGGCTGGACAGATTATTAGCCATGCATCTGCTTGTGTTTTATTTTATGTGCATAATCTGACAAATGTGCTTTAATTGACACATTTATTTAAGAAGCAAGTTAAAAAACCATAGGAGTGAATTTTCAAAGGAGTAGCACATGAAAAATTAGCATATACATGCATAAATAGCTTGTACTCAGTTACATTCTATTTTATATTTTAAAAAAAACATCAAAATGCAAATGTATTTTGGTTTTGCACCATTTATCTCCCGCCAAAGGGGTGTTCCTGGGCAGGGCCAAGAGGTCTATGTGTAAGTGGCTATTTTATAAGTGATTTATCCAAATGAATTACACAAATTATTTGTGCAATTTTACACCTGCTAATTATCTAGCAAATGTGATCTCAAACTCTCCTGTTTGCTATTGGTTGAGTAGATTTGGGTAAATTGAGGGTTTGGGGGGGGGGGGGGGGAGTTCAGGGTGAAGAACTAGAAGGGTCTCAATGACCTGGAGGGGGAACGGATGAACTGGTAGAGGTATCAGAAACCTGGACTTCAATTGTGCGTGCATATTTTAAAATATGCAGACTTCCACGTATAAATCATGTTCTATGCAAGCAAGTTTTATTTTTTCACAAGTAAAATATGGGTCGGATTTTAAAGCATACGTGCATGGCCTACATGTGCGCGCACTACTCGGCGCGACACGTGTACGCCCGATTTTATAACATGCGCACGCCCAGCCCTATCAGAGTCCCGCTGCCTTCCCTTCTTCCCTCCCAGGCCGCTCCGAAATTGGGAGCGGCCTCTAAGGGAACTTTCTTACCCCCCACCACCCCACCCCACCTTCCCTTCCCCTACCTCCCCCGCCCTTTCCCCCCTACCTTTGTTGCTTTCTTTTTTTTTGTTTTAAAACTTACTTCAGCCCTGGAGCTGAAGTAAGTTGCGCGCGCCGGCGCACGATCCCTGGCCCAGCAGCTGTGCCGAGGCCGATGGCCACGCCCCCACCCTTTTGTAAAGCACCGAGACTTATGCTCATCGCCGAGCCTTTTGAAAATAGGCCCGGCATGCATAACCTTTTGAAAATCCGGCCCTATATGTGCATATGTTTATAAAATAACTGGGAAAAGTGTGTGCTTTCTATGCATTGCAGATATTCGCACGTAGTCAAACGTATGCGTTTTTGTACATACCTGATATGTGCAGGTTATAAAATACTATAGTAGATATCCGCATCACCATGTGTGTGCATATATGGGGCCAGTTTTCTTCCTAGTGACACAGGGTCAATTAGAATTAAAGTTATCCTCGACAATATTTGGTTAATCTCTGCAATTAGACTGCATATTGTCACTATCATTGAGCTGTAAGAGTTTGCCTGTGTCATCATAAAGGACTGGACTATTTTCACTAAGAGGCTTGTTTTCTAAAACATGTTTTAATGCAGTACTCACTAAATGCTGCAAAGCCTTTAAGAAGTAATTTTCAAAGGGGCGGATTTTAAAAGATTTACGCGCGTAACCGCTCCTGCGTGTGCCGAGCCTATTTTGTATAGGCCTGGTGACGTGCACAAAGCCTGGGACGTGCGTATGTCCCAGGGCTTTGTGAAAGGGGTGGGAAGGGATGTGGGCGGGGCGCCAGTCTGGGGGCGGGACTGAGGCCTCCGGTACAGTGGCCATTTGCTGTTGTGCTGGGGGATTGTATGTTGGCAGCCGGCCGGCAGGCGAAACTTACAAAATAAAGGTAGAAGGGGGATTTAGGTAGGGCTGGGGGGCGGGCCGAAGGAAAGTTCCCTCCGAGACCGCTCCGATTTCGGAGCGGCCTCGGAGGGAAAGGGAAAAGCCATCGGGGCTCCCCTAGGGCTCAGCACACAAGGTGCACTACTGTGCACCCCCTTGTGCGCGCTGACCCTGGATTTTATAACATGCGCGCAGTTGCGCGCGCATGTTATAAAATCGGGTGTACATTTGTGCGCGTCAGGTAGCGCGCACAAATGTAGGCCATGTGCGTAGGTTTTAAAATCTGCCCCAATGGATTTAAGTGCGTAAACATATTATTGTAGCAATTTTCATAAGCCATTTACTTGAGTAAAGTGCATTTACTTGGGAATACCGTGTCACAATTCCGTTTTACCTCTGTTGTTTCACACATACGTTACTGGTAGCAGTAACACATCTAAGGTAATACAAACTCAACCCCCCCCCCCCCCCACCCCCATGACTAAAGAGCCTGCGCTGATCCAATGATCTCCCCACCTCCCCAAGTAAGTGAAGGCACTCGGAGCCCTGAAGTCCTTTCTTCCCACACTCATGTACCCCTGATGCTGGCCAAAGTCAGGAAAGTCAGGAAAGTTGCCCCAGTCACTCCGGTCCTACTTGCCTGGATTTATCAAATGGCACCGAGCCAAAGGAGAAGCATCTGGTCAGCTGGCAACATCTGACACCTCAAAGCGACTAGGGCAGGAGCGAGTGAGGCTCTCTCCTGCAGTGAGGATCTCTCCTGCCCCTTATTGATTTTGGCTGGCACTGAATGGGGTAGGTAGATGTAGGGAGGAGGCTTGGGGGGGGGGGGGAAAGGCGGTGGCTTTGGAGCCCCGTGCCTCTTCACTTGCTTTGAGTAGGGGGCGGTATGAGCCAGGGACATCAGCAGATATATTCATTTTCTACAAGAGCATTAGCAGGCGAACTGTACCTCTGGATGCGACATTACCACTTTTGCGTTAGCCAGGGGGTTACCGCAATGTGCATGCTTTAACACGAATTGTGATAAGCTATTTTAATATTAAATTAACTACTCTGCAAGGGACACAGCTCAAAACATCTCATATCAGGGGCTTTATTTTTTTTGCATCAATGGTAATGCAAGCCCTGGCGTAGGCATTCATGTCATTTTAACACAGATTAGATGAAAAAATAGGTGTTTAACATGGTTTGGAGACCTGTTGCTAAACTATCTATTAAAAAATAAAATAAAATAAAATAAAAAAAAATAAAAAAAGTCAGACTCCATCATTATGGGGACAATTTTCAAAATTTCTGGATTGGAACAAATTTCAAAGCAAATGTATTCATGCACATGCCAGGGGTACAAATTTGATCTATGCAAGTTATTTTCCCTCCCCAAACAAAAGGATCGCCTTGTCTTACTGTGGCTAAAAGTACATGTGTTGTGGGACAATGAGCACACCTTTAACCAAACTGAGAAGGGGCACGTTTCAGACAATTCACACAAGTAAAATGCTTTTCACCCACATAAATGGCTTTAATAATTGCCCTTCCCAATATCACAATAATTGTGTCCTGTGCTCAGTCTGATATATAAAAAGTAAAATTCTAGTTTTTTGAAATCACACCAAGCTCCCTAAAACTTCACAATCTAGCATTGATGCACGGATAGTCAAAATGTTATAATGAAAAGATCAGATTGACTAAAACTATTCTTATGACTTTGAGCAATTCTTAAAGTCAGTCAAGCATTACATTATCAAAAATGCCTGCAACTTCTGATCAGCTGAACGTGAAAAATCATTTTCAGTTTCTCTGAACTTTCATCAGCTGAATATAACAAAACCTAGTCAAAGAGATGTGTGTGAAAGGTGATGTGGCAGATCGATGAATCAGGATCTAAATATTTTTTAAAAGTACAAAATTACTCTTTTTCTTAATCTGACTTTTTATCCTGTGACCTGAAGGCAATATGTACTAAGAATATTCTGACATTTTGGGGTTTCTCTCATTTTGTGCTTATGGAAAAAATGTATAATGCATCTGGCCCATTTTTGTGTAAAGGCAGCATATTTAGCATATCTAGCCTTAAACCTCTGTCTTTGTTGTTGCACAGGTCATCTTGTCCAGAGTGGGAACTGGATGTGTAAAATCAGATATCTCCCATAATTGACTCAACTGATGACCAGCTTTGCACCCAGTTCTTCCCCTTGCAACCTATTTATTTATTAAGCTTTTTTTATACCGACATTCGAAGAGCATCATATCTGTTTACATGTATCGGGTAGAAAAAAATACATTATAAACCTGGATAAGGAACAAGAAGAATAATGAACATGGATTATACAGGAGGATGGTGTATGTTGGGTATGGGGTAAGTGCGTTGAGTATGGCCTGCAGTGACAGAAAGAGAAACCAGGGTGGCGTGGAGCTTCCATTTTGTTACACAGAGGGACTACTATCTAGTGTTGCTTTTTGCTTACTTATTCTTAAGAAAAAGTTGATGTAGGAAACTCAACGTGGTGAAAACCTGTAAATTTGAACTCCTACCAACAATGCCCAAGCTAAATATTCCTCTAGACTTGGCCAACTGATGACCCTCTTCTAGACCAAGGTTTACATTCACACCATCTCCTTTTGATCCAGATTTCTTATGCATATTGATTATATATATATATATATATATCCTGAGAACCCAAATGGATATGGGGCTCATTTGGGCAGATTTGCTCTAGATCTCTGAAACTACTGGAAAGCAGAAAGTAAGGGGAATAGCATTATGTTAGCCAGTTATGTCTATATCAAATTACCATACAGTAACAGCCTAATTTTAAAAGGCTGGCGCATGTTAAAACTGGGAGATACATGCACGGCCAGGCCGCATGCATTTTCAAAGGGCCGTGGCCATGCACATATCTTCCCATATGCACCGAAGACCGGCTCGATTAAAAAGGGGCGGGATTTGAATGGGGCAGAGGCGGGTCAGGACAGCGCCATTAGGAACTGTCCCACTGAAGTGCGCGCCGGCAGTGGGCCAGCCCACGCAACTTGCTACTGCTCTGGAGAGTAGATAAGTATTACAACAAAAAAAAAAAAAAGAAGTTAGATGAAGGGGTTTGGCTCTATCACCTCGCTGTGCACTTCTTAGAAAGTTTACTCCCCTTACTGTGCACAAGTCAGCACTCGCACACAAAAGTCGAGCACGTGGGTAGTGGATTTTATAACATACATGCGTAGGCGTACACGTTTTAAAATTGGTGCGTCCATGTGCGCGCTCTGGGAACCACGTGCACACGTGTGTTTTAAAATTAACCTTTAGGGAGGCACAGTGATAGATTTTATTTTAAAAAATTTGACTCAAAATGTTCCATTAGACAAGAAATCAATATTAAGTCTTTCCACTGTCATCACCGTATGTTCTTAAATTACAAACTGCAAAAGCTTTTGGTATCACATAAACCCTAGGGTTCCAAGACATCTGTTTCCAGACATTGGACAAATTTACAAAAAACATGGAAAAAATATATCATAAAATGTTCCATCTTCACTGAAACAAAATAGCTCCCACTATAACAAAGACTCTATAGATGAATTTCTTCCACCAATGTGTTTTCTCAGCTGTTTGAACGGTGAACAAAGCTCCGATGTTGGAAGTACATGTCAAGGGACTGTGTTCAGTGAATGAAATGACCAAGTCAGGCACACTTGATATTTTTCCTGCTGTGTTCAGTCAAACCTACTGAAGCTTTCATGAACAAGACTGCCATGTCTCTGCCTGGCTAAAGGCCTCATTACAAACTATACCTATGGTTTATGACATCCATATATAATATCTTATTCTTCTTTTTACCCCTTATTTAGATTTTTCTGTATGTCTCTTGGTAGCTGTTACATAGTAGCTGATGCATTTGCCTAAAAGAAACTACATAAAATAAAATTGCATTGGTATTGTATTTCTGCAAGTCCCAAGTGCAAAAGGCTCGAGGATTTGCTACACTACATACTGTTAAGGATTTACAGGAGACCATGTTATGTCTCCCACTTCATCAGCTGAATGAATATACAGAAGATCTTTTAAAATGTAACAACCACTCTCAGATTTTTTATTTATTTTTTTTAAACTATCATATCCAGGAAAGTTGCACCACAAAAATGTACTTAATTGGTGTGTGTGCTCTGAGGTCACTCCAGGAGGCCAATGTTCCAATGACTGTTAAACAAGAATCTCAAGATTGGCACTGATGTAAACATTTTATGTGCATACAGTAGGAATGAACAAGAAAGCTAATCTTCCAGTTTACTTTATGAAGGAATGCGAGAGCACTAAACAGAAACCTGAACCCCAGGTATGTATTAGTGAAGAAACAGGCAGCCTGGTCAAACATAATGCAGAAGCAGATATGATGCAAAACCCATCAAATTCACTACATAAGTAGCATTGACAGCCATGAAACTGACAACAGTTGATAAGAAAATAGTGGACAAAGAAGGACAAATTTGCAAGTAACTGCTTTGCCTGATAAAGTTTCGGAAAGGCAAGATTCAATATAAAATTCTTAAATGTGTGCACATAATTTGGTACATACAAGCAAACTTGCTGTAGGTCTGACATTAAAGTGTGCTAGTTTACATGCTATTATGGCATAAAAAAAATTAAAGCTGCCTGTTCGAGAAAATTGTACTTTTCTAGACTGTCAAGTGTCTCCAGTGGAACAAATATGCAAGAAAAAGTATTCAGCAAGGCTCTTCTGTGGCATCTGTTAAAAGGTTGGAAAAATATACAAGTATGGCACATCTCTTCCTACATAGTACCAGCTGTCAAAAATGAGTTTCAAACAGATTTTGCACCTCCTGGCTACATGGAGATCTAATGCAACCTGCTTAGAACACTATGGGGTAGATTTGAAAAGCCCTGTGCGCCGGCGCGCCTATTTTGCATAGGCCGCCGGCAAGCGCAAAGCCCCAGGACATGCGTAAGTCCCGGGGTTTCGTAAAAGGGGCGGGAGGGGCGTGTCCGGGGGCATGTCAGAAGTTTGGGAGGGTGACCGGGGCGTGTCCATGGTTCGGGGGCGGGTGGTACCGAGTCCCCTGGCACTGCAGCCTGTGCCGGGGAATGGCGAGGTGACGCGTGCAAGTTACGCCTGCTTCGAGCAGGCGTAACTTGCACAACAAAGGTAGGGGGCGGGATTTAGTTAGGGCTGGGGGGTGGGTTAGATAGGGGAAGGTAGGGGGGACGTGGAGGGAACGGAGGCAGACTGCGCATTTTGCGCAGCCTTGCGCGCGCCGACCCCGGATTTTATAAGATACGCACGGCTACGCACGTATCTTATAAAATCCGGCGTACTTTTGTTTGCGCGCGCACTTTAAGATCTACCCCTATGTGATGGCTTAAGTGGGATATAAAAACTTTTAAATAAAATAAATTGATGTCAAATTTTAGCCTTTGATATGAAATACCACCGGCTCTGGATTTTCAGGACAGATTGATCCAGTCCTGGTATTACCCCACTGCATGCTGGGACTTATTCTGATTTACCTATTGTATGCCCTCAGAAAATCAAGACTATAAGTACCTGCCTGCAGGGGAGTAAAACCAGGACTGGATCAACCTGTCCTGAAAATCCGGAACCAGTTGGCAACCCTGATGCAGTCTAATCTCACTTGAAATTGTCTAGATGTGAGGTAAATGCCCTGCTATCTATCTACCACATTCAAGTACAGAGTAAACAGTTTCTACTCTTCAGAGCATAATTTGAAAAACAGCAGCAGACAATCCTTAAGATATGTTCATCCATTTTGTGGGAAACATACTTCTATAGATCATCTAAAAGCAATAATTTTGTTTAATAATTATTGTGCAGTCATCTATAATCCTAGCATTGTGAGAACAGACTGGAGAGGAGGATGATTGTCCACTCATTGAGAGCCATATTTGCCTATTTGTCTGCATTGCTTCTTGGTCTTCAAAAATTCAACCTTCCCCCCAGACTGTATAAAACTTCAAAGTTTTAAGATTCATATGCAGTTCTCCATAAGCAGATGTCGCAGTTTTCATAGTTATCTCCCATTGTGTGTCAAATAACAAAACATTTCTATGATATGAAAGTGAGTTATGCTATACCACCATTTCTTAGAAATAATACAGAAGTCTACATAATGATAAAACATAACTTAAGTAAAAAAAAAACCCCAAAACAACTTTATAAAGAAACTAAATTGACCTAAAGAAAATATTTTGATAGGGAATAGATATTAAAAAATAATGTTTGAGACTGTTTTCTGAATCAATTTGCATTCACTGTCTTCTGCAATTTATAACTCAAACATTGCTGAAAAATCCCTTCGGCACCTATTCAGTCTATCTTCATTTCAGGAGTAATTTCAGCAAACTGTTTAACAAAATCAAAATTAAATGACAAACATGCAGACATTGGCTTGAAGCCCAGAGTTTTATTCAAAAACATACATCATTATTCCTCCTTTTGATTTTTTTTTTTTTTTAAATCTCCTAAGAGTCAACAATGCTTCTAATCAAATGATGCATTCTTTTGCTTAAAGGCTTACACCAGGGTTTCCAATTCTGGTCTGGTTTACAGAATATCCACAAAAAATATTTAGCAGATGTATTGTAGGGAGATAGCTCATGTTTACCACTGAATCAAATATAAATCATAAGACCCAAGAAACTGACACAGCAAGAGAAAGACTTTTACCCAGGTCAACTTCAAACTACACTGTCTCATGGAAAATGAAAAACTTTTGTCCTGATACACTGAAGGATACCTTATCAGATCTGCCTGTTTGCATGTTCCTGCATCAATAGGAGCAAAGCAGACAGAGAGAAGACAACTTAAACTCCTGAGCAAGTGTCAGGGATGAGCCAAGGCAAGTCTATAGGTCAGAAAGACATTTGGCCTAAGATTAAGATTAATTTGCATAAATTGGTTATTCTGAAAACCCAACCTTATTGTGGCCCTCAAAGACCTGAATTGGGAATCCCTGGCTTACAGCACCATCTGCTTATTCTCAGCTTTTCATCCACTGTATTTCAACCACTTCCTCTTAGAAGAGAGAGCAGCCATGTGAGAATTCTTTGGAAAATATGATACACTCATTCCTCAAAAAAAAAAAAAGAAATCTTCCACTACCGATCAGATAGCTCTCATTCCAAATACATTCCAGACTATTACTTTTAAGCAGATACATGTCACATATAAATAAAACTAATTTCTTAATGGTCTCCGTTAATGAACTGGCAAAACAGTTTGAGCTGCACAGATAAAAGTTAAAGTGATGAACAATCTACCAGATCTAACTACTCAAAATTACTCCTCTCTAGCGGAATTTCTGTTCATGTTTTGACCTCAATTCTTTGGTCTCCAGGGGCAGGGGTGAGTAGTGTAGTTTTTTTACACAGAGCTTGCCTTTATTGTTGTGGCCTTTTATCAGTATTGCCATGCAAGAGTACCAGGGCCTTTGATATGATTTTACATGAAAAAGTCTTATTATAATCTGAGGGAATCATTGCAAGCATCACATAAGCCTTTGTAAAACAATGTATATTACTCAAATAGAATCATGCCGTAGTCCAAATATGTGGAAATCCAAAAGGTTTGAATTTTTGGAATTGGATAGCACAACAACTGTACTGGGCAGCAATGCGAAAGGAGCAGTCTGGGTGAGGGGAGTGGTTACAATTTGAGAGCGCTTTATTAAAAACAACCCCCATAGTCAGCAAAGTTAACTGTTTTATAATGAATTTGATGGGGCTTTAAATGCTAGGACCAATCCAAAATCCAGTGGTGCCAGATAACTCCAAGAATCTGGGACAGGGTGATCTAGTTCAGGATTTGCACCCACTACATTTATTTATTCTAACTTATATTCTACCTAGTGGCAGAAGAGAGAGAATCTCTTTTAAATTTTGGAACTCCCAATCATTGTAGTGAATGGGGCAAAAATAAGGACTAGCTTAACATCTCTCTCTGAGGACATGGAGCAATTTGGAAAGCCTGTAAAAGTCTCAAGGTAACCTGGGGTCAGTTGGCAGATATCTGTTTTATTGGATTTAGTAATTCCTGGGGCTAGTGGACCAATGTTTTATGTTTTACTGACATAGGGTTTGTAATTAATGCTGAGCCTAATTTATACAACTGGAGAATTTTGTAGTACACTTCAGTAGCTATACTAAATATTTAAAATGGATTAGTAGATCATCATCTTGAACTGCCATCTCCTAAGGTTTCCCTTATTTATTTATCTAGGGAAACCAGGGCTCAAATCCCACTGCCACTCAATCAGGCCGATGCAATATCGTCACGCATTAAAGGGGCGTTCATGATTGAGTGCCCGCCCCCTTAACGTGTGCTGATCCCCTCTCCAGGGCGCCCCATGCAAAATGCAAATGGGCTGCCGCGGTAAAAAGGAGGCGCTGGTGGAAATTGCGTGCCCCTAGCGCCTTCTCATCAGCAGGTGCCCGGGAGAGGTGGCTGTCAGCCACTTAGGAAAACAGACGCTTAATTTTAGAGCATCTGTTTCCCTAACCTGACCAGGGCACCCTTTTAAAAAAAAATTTTTTTCTGGACATTATAATTTTGTAGTTCTTCTGACTTAATACTGCCACGATATTGTTACGCTCCACCAAAATTAACGCCTGCTCTGCACAGGCATTAATTTTGGTGAGTAAAAATGTGTGCCTTGGGCGCTTTTTTTTTTTTTTTTTTTTTTTTTTAAATCGGCTGCGCCCGAGCCAATAAACAAAAAACCCACCCCGACCCTTTATATCTAGTTCTTTAGCATCCCCCACCCTCCCGACTCCCCCAAAACTTTCTTAAAGTACCTGGTGGTCCAGCGGGGGTCCCGGGAGCGATCTCCCGCTCTCGGGCCGTCGGCTGCCACTAATCAAAATGGCGCCGATGGCCCTTTGCCCTTACAATGTGACAGGGGCCGGCCAATGGCACCGATAGCCCCTGTCATAAGGTAAGGGCAAAGGGCCATCGGCGCCATTTTGATTAGTGGCAGCCGACGGCCCGAGAGCGGGAGATCGCTCCCGGGACCCCCGCTGGACCACCAGGTACTTTAAGAAAGTTTTGGGGGAGTCGGGAGGGTGGGGGATGCTAAAGAACTAGATATAAAGGGTCGGGGTGGGTTTGGGAGTTGTTTTTGGGTGCCCTTTCTTCCTGCCCCCCCCAAACGATAAGAGAACCCCACTAAATTTTTGTGGGGGTTTTCCTATCGGTTTTGGGGACCCCCCGATATCTGACAAGTTTGAAAATATCATATGATATTTTCTAAGGTCAGAAAAACGATTCACATCCCTAATGCACGGTATTGCATCGGCCTGTCTGTGACCCAGGGCAAGTCACTTTACCCTCCATTGTCTCAGGTATAAACTGATTTTAGAAAGCACTGAATTGAATTGTCTATTGGATATTTACATATAAGTGCACTTTACTCATGTAAATGGCTTTTCTAAATTCCTACAAGAGTATGTTACATTTACATGTGCAGGTCCCTTTAAAATTATCCTTTTAGACTGTAAACTCTCTGGGGATAGGGAAATTCCTACAATTCCTGAATGTGATGTGCTCTGAAGAGCCGAGATGCACGCTTGATCTCATGCTCATCATTTCAGCCCAGAGCAGATTACAGAAGACATATTCACCAGCAGGGTGATCTATATCATAGACAAATTACAATTAAAAATGTAAACAAGGTTCATGAAACTCTCTCAATTTCCTCCTACCCCAACCTATCCCACCAATCCACTTCCAAGCCCATCTCTCCCAGTTCTCATCAAGCACCATCAAGCTACTTCATTGTCTATTCTGCTAGGCATGCTCAGAGAGGGAATCCAGCTATGCTTCTGTTTAATGTCGTTTGTCTTCTCAGTCATTCTCTTCCCTTATTGCAGAAGGAATGTTTTCTGCTGGTTCTTGTCAAAAATGTTTTTCATCTATTCCCTAACTACCCTTTATTTCAAATATACTGCTGTAAACTGAAGTTTAAAAAAATGTGTAAAGAAAAAAAACAATAATCATTACTTGAAATCTAAAACTAACTAACTAAAGAAAGACTTAAGAATGTACTTCTCCTTTTTTGACCACCTACCCAAAAGTATTTTCTATGTTAAAAAAAAAATAATCAGACCCATAGTCTTTCACCCTTTACTTATATACCCCTCATCTCAGACAGTATACCTGGGTGACTATCTGTCCCCGAGAACCAGAGACTATTGCCTACACTAGCAGCAGCAGCAGTTTTGCCTCCCTCCATGGACCTCACTGCATCATTGCCTCAACAATGGCCCCCATTTGCACTAGCCTGCTGCACTGCAATGCACAGCACTGGGTCCATTATGAACTGTTTTTTATATTGTAAATATAAACACAGCTTTCCTGCTACTCAGACTATCTGATGCCACAGAATGTATGTTTGTAAGGGGCAGCGCCAATGCGAAGGGTACATCAGCATGAGGCACTGTATGGACCGTGGCAAACTCAAATATCTTTATTTATGTGGATCACCTCCTCTTAGTTCAAGCCATGAATTACCCCTATGTTTGGGGTGGGGAGTACCACATGAGAAATTATATTTACTAATATGATTTATTTTCAGGGTTGTAGCCTGAGTGGGGGATGAGACAGGGTCCCAGTTACCCCAATACCACAATTCTGTGCCCTTCCCAAACAAACTCTCACTTGTGACACCACAAACCAGATAAAATGTCACACAACAGAATAAAACAGTAATTAACCCTTTTACCAGTATTCTGTATGTAGACAGTAAATCCAACCAGAACATTAAATAAGAAAAATAAAGTAGTGAAGTATAATATGAACTTGCAGAATTATTTTAAATCAAGCAATGCAAATTCAACAGTGCTTGGATTCGTGAGTTTCGTGGACCCTTGGCCAGAGGTGAGGGTTGATAACACCTGAGGGGAGGAGCCCCACAGGTCCTCACCGTCGGGAGGCGAGGTCAGGTGCAGCAGGAGCTTGTGGAGAGAAGTCTGTGGGAGAGTCCCGAGAAGCGGGGTGAGACACACAGTGCAGAGGGACCCTACAGTATGCAAGCAGAGCTGGGACCTACGAGAGAGCGGTGCTAGGCAGCCCCGAGGCATGGTGACGTGATGCAGGAAGTTCAGGAGATATGCTGCAAAGGCAGCCCCGAGGGGCGAAGCTGCATAGCAAGGAAGGCACAGATCAGATGATGTAGGCTATCCCACGGAGCGGGGAAGCTCGAGACTAGTCTCCAGGCAATGACGAAAGCAACCCTGAGGAGCAGGGCTGTGCAGAAAGAACTTCTGGAAGAGGAACGGAGACACCACCCCGAGAAGCGGGGAGGTGTAGTTACAGTCACAAGAGTAAAGCAAGAACACTGCGGCGAGGAGCAGGGAAGCCCGGGTAATCATCGGTGTAGAACATAGGCACGGCCCCAAGGAGTGGGGAAGCACAGTCTCCAAGGTAGTGAGGCAGTTCTGAGAGGCAACCCTGATGAGCGGGGAGACCAGCAGATAGGACCTCTGGGAGGCGCAGGGCTAGCCCGAGTTGCGGGGGAAGCCAGGAGACCAGGTCTCAAATAGAAGCGCAGGCAGGCCCCCGAAGAGCGGGTACCTGAGCCAGAGTTCAAGGTGGAACAGAGACAGCCACCATGGGTCCGAAAAGACAGGAGCAAGCACCAGTAGGGATGGAACTCATTGCCAAGTCAGCAAGCAAGGGGCGAAGGCGGTGCTTAAGAACCCTGACCAAGTGATGTTATCAGTCGGGGATGCCCCTGAGGTTCCCGCTGTAGCGTCTTCAAAGGAGGACCCGGTGGCGCACGCACCAAGGAAGGCCCAGAGTCAGCGAGGGTAGCAGCGGCGTCCTGGCTGCCATGAGGATCTTTGAGATATGCGGCGGTAGAGGCTAGCCCCCGCTGCGAGCAGGCCCGGAGAGGGAAGAAGGGCAGCACAAGATTTAACTAGAAGCGGTCGCAACCGCCTGTGATTGATGGTCATAACACAGAGTATGGCCTGGTAGCAGAGTGTGGAAGGTCTCTCTCTCCTGGGGAGCTTCCCCAAATGGTTTACTTGGTACTAAACAGAAAGTGGGCCTGGTTTCAGTCTCTTACAGAAAAACCAAGGTCCACTAGTTTTTCTTTCCCAGCAAGGGTTTATGCTTGACTTTAGCTAAAAAGCTAAAGCAATTAAGATGAGATACTGAATTTGGGGACAGAAGGCAAAGAAATAAACCTTCTCCATCCTCTGCTAAAATACTCTCTGTGCAAAGTTTAGATTACTTAACTGTCTCTTAGGAAGGTGATTGATCCATGAGCTCTAGGGCCTAGCTATCTCTGAAAAGAAGTCTCTCAATTCTTAGCTCCTCTGTTCCTTGTTGGGATTTTACATGCAACTCAGCTATGAAACAAGAACAGCTGTCTATCTCGGTTTCCTCAGAACAAAAACTTCTGTCCCTCCCTCTCAATAATTAGCTCTTCTGGAGAAGGACTGATTGCAGGGCTGGCAGATTCACTCCTCTCTTCCTGGCACCTGGCTCCAACTCCTGGCTGTCCCCACCCTGCACATACAAAGCAAGCCAAATTGCACCTTTACTACCTTAAATGGTCTCCCAGCATTCTTTTGGCTTCCTCCTCTGCTGGCTTTGTAATGCTATTCTCTGGGCAGGCTAAACAGCACAGCTCTTAGCTCTTTGCTGGACACTGGTTCTTGCAGAACATTTGTCATTCACAAGAGAGCACACATGGGTTTTTCATGCATTTTTCTATTCCTTCACTTTAGCTGTGGTGGCTTGCAGTCTCTGCAGCGTTGAAAGCCCCTTTTTGACAGGTCCAAAACGCATCACTCAGATCCAGACGCAGCTCAAGCCACATTGTAAGGCTCCAACACATGAGCTCATGGAAGTAGGAACCTGGTATAGTAGCTTGCTACATTTACATAACGAGAGAACTTGTAGACTCACCAATAAACTACACTGGCTTACTGTATATTAGCTGCACCAGGAATGCCCTTCATAGAAAGCAGCAGCAAACTATAATAAAGCACAGGAAGCAATGGATCACTAGCTGGTCTCAAGTGCTGGAATCAGGGGTGATCTTTCATTGGGTAGCACGACAAAGAACGGTCATTAAACCCTTTAGAGGTGGATATTTTCAGTATTTATGTTATCAGAAAATATGTTTGTTGGACTTCCACTTTGGAAGCTTAAGATCTCAGGGGCCTCATCTTCAGATGCAACTGCAGAGCTGGAGGAGAAAGGGTTTTTTTTTATATCTAGAGAACAGAATGGGAATTCCCACAATACAGGCAGTCAGGCATCCAGAGGAAATTGAATAAGCACCAGCTTTAGACTAGCTATAGAATATTAGTCACTGGAAATATTTAAATTCTTGTAAATAGGATGTAAAGGTATCGCACTGAAAGCAGATGGGTGTTACAGACTCCCCTGGATCCAAGGCCATAGTTCAGTCCCTTATTTTCAGACTCTAAAAAACATAAATGCATTTCAATTCACGTGTTTCTCTTTCCTGAGGGTTAATTACATGCAGCAACATGGTTTTAACTGAGGACTGAAAATGTTCTGTGATCTTCTTGGTTTTCCAAATTGTGAATGACAGAGGCTAAATTGTTTTGTCACCTTAGAAATGTCATCTACCAAATATGAGCTTCAAAATATAGACTAAGCAGCAAAGAATTTTCATTGGAATGGTTACTGAACTCAACACTAATAAAGAAACATTAATATACGTATGCACCCAAATAAAAAACAGTTATACTTCCCTTCTTTCTAATTAATTGTGTTTAATGAGATCTTTCTCCCCTCAGACGGTGCTGCTAGGATGACTCAGGAATTAAATAACTCCATTCAGAATACTTTCAGATTCAAAGAAACATGGTGAACCTAATAAATTTTCTTTTTTACAGAAAAAAAATGGAAAAAAAATAGTTCATTCAGAGCAGGGGAAGGAAAACCAGGAGCAAAATGGCTTCCCTGTTCCAGAGAGCTGAAAAGTCATAACATAAAAGTGATCATTATAAACCATTTTAATATATCAGCATAGGGGACAGCTCTAGTGCATCAGTTTCACCAGAAAAAAACCAAGGCAAGTGAGGTGAGGACAGCAGAAGTGTCTGCCCCAGCCTTAGACAAGGTACTCTGTACGATATGAAATATTAACTTTATACAATCATCATCAATTTTTCTGAATTTAAAGAAAAGTCCTTAGGTCCGATTTCAAAGGGATTTTCCCCTTCTGTGCCCACAATCAAACATTTAGAAAAAGATCTGTTATTTAAATAACAAAACCTTTATCGAGATCTTTGCAGGCACAATGTAGCGAGACAGTCAGATGCAGTTCTGTGACACAATTTAACAAAAGTAATCTCAAAAGGGATGCAACAGACAAAGGAAAGGCAACAAAAATGATAAAGGAGATGGAAAAGCTCCCTTATGGAGACCAGATGACAGAGATTGAGATTTATAAAATGACTGGAGTGGAACAGGTAAATAGAAAACCATCGCTTACCCTTTCAAACACAAGGTCTAGGGGACAATCTGTGAAACTAATAACCAGAAAATATAAAACATTATTGAAAGATTTTTTTTCACTCTGTGCACAATAAAGCTATGGATCCTGCTGCTGGAGGAAGTTGTCAAAGCAACCAACAGTGGGATTGGACAACTTCTTGAAGGAAAAGTCCATAATCAGTTATTAGCCTGGTAGATTTAGGAAAGCCAGCGCTTATCCCTGGGAGTGTGATATAAGAAATACATCAACTATTAGGGATCTGAGGGGTACTTGTGATCCGGACTGGCCGCTGTTGGAGACAGAATATTGGCTAGATGGACCTTGGTCTGACCAGCATGGCACTTCTTATGTTATAATATTATTACGTTCTTAACACTAGCAGTAAAAAATAAATAAATAAGGGTACGCACAGAAAAGCCTCTCATTTCATTTGCCATTTTGTCTCATTTCATTTGTATCATTTCCCTAGCTATGTCGGTTTTAGTCAATGGGGGAAGCAATGCATCCTATTTTGGATTCTAACATTGGAGTTTTCCATCCAAGGTTTATCAAATTTGAAGGCAGCTAAGGAAATATCACCTCCAAGAAACCCAGCGAGAGGCAAAGGGTCACAAAGAGTGGCATGAACACCCCAAGGCACCACGAGAGAGGCAAAGAAGCCAAACAGTGACATTAATACCTCAAGTTGCTGTGAATGGTGTAAAACTGTACAAAAAAGAAGAGCATGACATCCCAAGGCAACATGATAGGGGCAAAGCGGGAAAAAAAAAAAAAGTGGCATCAAAACCCCAAGGCATAGAGAGGCAGCAAGAAAAGAAAAGAAGCATCAACACAAAAAGGCACTGAACCAAGAAAAAGACATAACAGGAAGAGCAGGCTGGGCAGCATTTATAGCACTGCACCAAGACCCCAAGAAAGGAGCAGGGGAGGAGAAAGTTTTCATTTTTTATCTTTTTACTTTTCGGTCAAAACACCTCAGAGCAACCAAGAGAGGCAGGGCAGTAGGAGCAGGCCGGACAGCAGCAGCAGCAGCAGTGGTGCAAAATAGCAAGGTGCTGAGGGCAAACAAAAGTGTGGGCATTGGTTAACGAAGTTGTGCACTCAGTCTTCCTACCACTTAACGGAAAATTCAGGGAAACCCAACAGAGGGACACTTCCATGGACGATATGGACTCACTATGTCAACACACCAGTTCACTAGGCACACTGGTTGGTGGGCAGCAAAGTAAATGCTGGGTGACCTTGGTCAGATCTGGCCAGATTGTGGTCTTGTATGCCCAGTATGCCGGGGGGGGGGGGTCCGTGGTTGTGACCGTGATGGGCTCTGCAGGCTACTATGTGACTGAAGATGTACAGGGGGTCTCCTTTGGTGCTCTCTGCTATAACTGCTGAAGCTATGGCCCTCTGTCAGGGGGCCGATAAAAGTGGGGGAGGAAGTGATAGCTAACAGGGTGCAGCTGATGCTGACAGGACTGCACAGGGAGCCCACTCTTTCTTCCACTGCATTCCAACTGCCTCTTGAGCTCACATTTCTGCACCCTAAGCCCACCAATTTCTCCTTCTAGTAAATCAGAGTGTTGGACTCATGTTGCTAATCCTTATGGCTATCACCACTGGCCATAGATCTTGCTGGCATTGCCTTCCTTTGGACAGGCTTACCTCCCTATTGCCACATCTGCTTCTTAATACCATTGACAAGATGGACTTTTTTTTTTTTTTTTTTTTTTAAGGAGAGATCACCGGCAAAGGGAATTTACAGTGTTATAGTGAATTAACACCCATTCACACATAAAGAGTAGTGCACTGCTGACTATGGATTGATTAACTCGGACTTTGTCGACTGCTGTTCTGTGTATCAATACTATGACTTTTACAAGCTGTCATGGAGCGCAGCACACATTGAAAGCACAGAACCTTTCCAAAAGTCACAGACAACAGCAGTCTGACCGTGACTCGTCTGCTGTCAACTCTACCGACGTACTGCACCACTCTAAAAGTAACAAAGTACCATTTCTAGTGGCACTATGCAGTGCACTGTATTAAGCAGCAGCACAGCAGTGATAGGCTGATGACATACTTTCTCAATTTTTTTATAAACCTTTCCTGGAAGTCTTAACTCTGAGAAGAAAGGAGCTTCACAGCCTGCATGCTGAACTCTCTGAAATCAGTCACACAGGTGATCCAAAATGGAGTTTGTTATAGCTTAGCTTTGTGTTTCAATTTCAGGTTAAAAAATAAAATATCTATCTATATCTCTATCTATCTATCTATCTATCTATATATATATATATATATATATATATATCTCAAGCTAGGATAACTTGATTGAAAAACTGCTTGCAAGTGATTGGTCCAGCTCCATGCCCCATCTCTTACTGGCTCCAAGGTGTCTGAGACTAAGTTAAAAAAAAATGCACTAATTCTTCCCCCATACTCTTTAAATGGCAACACAACAAAATTAATGAAAATGAAAAATTTTTCGTTGGCAGTGCTATTCATTTCATTACAAGCAAAATGAGAACGTCCTCTTTTCCATTTCATTTTTTAAATGAATGCCCATCCTATTAACAAATAAGCTATGCTGAAGCACAGCATCAACCAAGTGATCCGACTGACTGACCAGCTTGATGAGCTTCAATTTATCAGCTCTAAAACCTTGGACCATTACCTTTCCCAAAATATGCCACCTAACCTACTAATAACTTTTTCCTCTAAAAATGTAGCCAATTTAACTTTGAATGAATTTAATGTTGTAGCCATGACTGTCTCTGTTAACAGAACTGTTTTTCATGGGCGGAGGAGTTACATGTCATGACAATTTGGGAGAGGATTGTGTAGGGAAACCAAGCAATCGTGGCTGCCCAAAATAAACAGGAGTCACTTGTGTCAGAAGAGACATCTTTCAAAACTACTGTACATACAATCTCAAAAACACAAAGAAAAATCCTGAAGAGTAGAAAGTCACGTAGGAAATAAAGAATCCAAATGCTGAAATGCAGAAAAAACAGTAAATGGATATTTTCCACAAATAATGAGGTCAATATTCAAAGACTTTGTATGGGTAACTTTTAGAGTTTACCTAAGCAAAAAAATAAATAAATCAAGATTTCAAAATATCCCCCTGTTCCCCAGGTAACTCAGTCACACAAACTTTAGACAGCTTAAAAGAAGTGGGGATTGGGACTCTTCTGGGGTAGCCCTGATATTCAGCTCTCACTGGCTAGAGATAGCTTGGTAAATTTGGTTGGAAAGAAAACTGTACTAAAAGTTACCTGGGTAACCTTAAAACAGGTACCCTACTAACTTCTGCTGAGCATCCAAGGAACTTTCCTGCTCACTAGCCTGCTAAATATTGATCTCCGTATTCCTGCACAGGTTTAGAAATATGGCCAGTATTCTAGAAAGCTCCCACTGGATTTATTGTCCACACTATTATGAACCATATGTGCTATAAGGCGAATTTTAAAAGCCTTGTGCACACACAAGTTGGGCCAGCACACACTAAGTGGATTTTATAAGCCGCCCGTGCATGCACGTATCTCCCACTACTCGCACAAGTCAAAAGAATTTTAAAAGGGGCGAGTTATGGGCATGCCGGGGAAGTCACGTGCCGCGTAACTTTACTACTGCTATAGATGGCGTGTAAGTAATAAAGTAAAAGACTTCTAGGCTAGTCAGCAGGGTTTTAAGGGTCAGGGCTAACAGAGGGAAAAGTGAGACTATTAAACTGGGCGGGAGGGGAGGTTGGGAAGTCCTATCCCTTAGCCGGCCCCACCCTATCGAATACTCTACCCGAAAACCTAAGGCTGCAGAGCAATATAAAGCAGTTTAAAATACTCCTCAAAACTTGGCTGTTCCAAACAACTTATAGAGACGGCATAGGCTAAACTCTACGAACACAATTCCCATCTAACACACTCTCCATCCTCAATCATGCGAATAAGCCAGGTCTTTCTTGTACATAGCAAATTAGTGATAAAGTTCTTAGTGATCATTTGTTCTGAAGGTACGATCCTCTCCTCACAAAAATTTACCATGAAAGCTAATTATATCTGCCCCCCTTCACCATCTCTTACACCCTCCAATCTCTGATTCAATCACACCGACTCTCTTATACTCAAAGCAGAATATTTAACATTTCCTTAATCACTATCATGTATTGTTTGTTTTACTGCTAATTCCACAGTCTATAAACATCCCTGGTTATATAGTTTCTTTATTTATAAACCAATGTATTGATCTCAGATTGTAAATCGCTAGATGTATTATTATTCCTGTAAATCTTATATTTATTGATGTTATACCTTCACATGTATTGTTGTTATACCTGTAAACTGATGTGAAGGCCAGTACCAAACATCGGTATATAAAAATCTACAAAAAAAATAAAATAAATAAATAACTGGGAACGAACTGGCATTGGTGCGTGTCCCTTATAAAATTCCCTCACTTAGGCCTGGATTTATCAAAATGCGATAAGTATTGCATGCGATAGTAAAAGGGGTGTGTTTTATGCTAATAAACAGTTTATCGCAATTTGCACTAATTACCTATGCAAAGAGCTAAGTTAGCACAAATTGCGATAACAGTTTCAGACTTTGCAATAAGTGCCATACCTGTTGTATTTCCTGCATTCAACCACTGGGGGACCATTGTTTTGAGAGTGAGAGAGAGCAAGAGAGACTAGCCATAATGTCTTTTCCCTAGATAGGTATTTGTATCCCTATGGTAGGCCCACCTAGTAACTCGAGGTGAGGTTTAGGTATTAGTGAAGGGGGTTAGGGGCCACTTTGTCATTCAACGTGAGACGTACGAACAGAAGAGTGGTCTCTTGTGAAGAGGACTGGGTCTCTCCACCTAGCTTGATGGACTGGGTCCATCAAGCTAGGTGGAGAGAACATTGCCCAAATCTCATCTTTGGATGAGTTTCCTCACTCCGAAGGCCATCAAATCTTCACAAGAGACCACTCTTCTGTTCGTACGTCTCACGTTGAATGACAAAGTGGCCCCTAACCCCCTTCACTAATACCTAAACCTCACCTCGAGTTACTAGGTGGGCCTACCATAGGGATACAAATACCTATCTAGGGAGAAGACATTATGGCTTCTCTCTCTCTCACTCTCTCCCCTAGGCTGGTGCTCCAGGAGCTTCAAATCTACTAAAACAGGCCTTTCAGGAGACATAACGCAAGCTATCACACGGCTTAACCCTAACTCCTCCTGTTTTTTCAAATTTGCATAGCACCATATGATATGGTGCTATCGCATGCGTTAAAGACGTTTTCGCATGCGGTAAGGGCCTATTGTATGCGTTAACAGGGCTTTTCGCATGCGATAAGCTCTTAACGCATGCGAAAATGCCTTAGCGCATTTTGATAAATGACCCCCTTATATGGTAGACAGGGCCTTTGCACGCACATGTGCGCTCATTTAGCCTATTTCATACCATGTGTGCATGTATGCACGTATGTTATAAAATGGCCGCATCCCTGGGCCCTAGCCAGCAAACACGCGCACATGTGCGCCCGTGCAGCTGTTTAAAAGTTACTGTCTAAGCATTTTCCCCCACAGATACAAAATGGAGAAAAGCCTTCCAATAGCTCTGGCTCAGTTTATAAAATTTCCATGTATCCACATATTGTGGCAGGTCCCTTTTATTGGCTTTCTTGCTGCAATATGATTGCACATTATAATCAGTCAATTCTGTGCTATTCTTGCAAAGTCGACTAACGAACAGCAATTCTATTTTACAAACTGTGCAAGGATTGTAGTTCACATTGCAATCTGGTGGCTCCATCTAGAGGTAAGATACAAAGACAGATAATTGCTTTTGTAACAATCTTTTCTAAACAATGAAAAAAACTTGGTTGAAATAGCAGCATTAAGAAAAATGTATTATGTAATTCAACAGCAATTAAAATAAAATTATAATTCCCTTTTACTGTTTTGGCTTTAATTTCCCAGGAGATATTAATGTGTAACATCTTTGAAAGAAGGTAGTCCCACAAATTATGAATCTAAGTAAACTAATGTAGTGATCCTTGTCAGAATTCAAGCTGACTTTACAGTAAAGCATAAAATTAGCATGATTAATGGAATAGCAGACTCAAGGAAGATTTTTAAAACTAAGAAGCCTGACCTTAATAAAATGTAATTACCATAAAAGAAGTGCAATGCTGGATCAGACCAATGGTCTATTGAGCCCGGCATCCCGCAGGGGCCAATCCAGGTCATTAGGAATTATCCAGAAAATCCTAATGAGGAGATTCATTCCCTGTTGCTTATTCTCGGAAGTAAAAATCGATGATTCCAAAATCTGTTAATAATTTTTAGTGGACCTTTCCTCAAGAAACCTGTCTAAAAAACTTTTTTTTTTCCTCTGGCTCTACTATTAACCTTGACCACATTCTCTGGAAACTATTCCCCAGTGTAATTGGGTATTGACTGAAAAAAACACTCTTGAAAGTGTTTTAAATCTGCTACCAGTTAGATTCATGAAGGGTCCCCTAGTTATAGGGTAAATAGCTGTTCCCTATAAAATTTGTTCTACACCACTCATGATTTTATAAAACCTCTCTCATATCCCCTCCATAGTTTCCTCTCCGTGCTGAAAAGTCCTAACCTGTTTCAGCCTCTCTTCATAAGAGAGCTCTTCCGTCCCCTTTATCATTTTTGTTACCCTTCTCTGTACCTTTACTAGTTTTATCTTTTTTTTTTTTTTTTTAATTCTCAAGGTATTTATACAGAGACATTATATTATTCTCAGCTCTTTCTATTCCTGTCTGAATAATTCCTATCATTCTATTTACCTTTTAGACATCTTCTGTGCACAAGAAGGAAACTTTCAAACAAATGTGCGTCGCTGATTATGTGCATTTATATGGGTGCGAGTACATCTACGCTAGTATTTTAGAACCTGTGTGTATGATATATGCGCAAAATAAGACATGCATACCTCTTCCTTGCAACATACATGTTGACATATGTAGACATACACAAATATATGTTCTTTCAATGCATAGTTGATACATGCTAACTATTCCTATTAATTTGGAAATATATGTGCGCATATTTTACACGTGAAAATAGAGCAGGACTTGCTTGCATAAATCAGGATTCACATGTTTATTTTAAAACCTACACCATTTTACCAATTAGTCCACCAGGTCATTCAGTCTTTCTCCATCTCATCAAGACCCTCCTTCAGCCTAAACTCCCATAGTTCACCCAGACTTCCAATCCTGTCCTCCCATTCAGTCAGTACTACACAATTAGCACGTTTAATATTTATGCCAGATAATTAGCAGGTGTAAAGTTATGTGAGTAAGTTGGCAAATCTAAGGGCCTGATTTTAAAAAGCCTTTACATAAGCATTGTAATTGTAAATAATGTGAACTGATAGCGTCTAGACAGCCCTTCATTTAGCTATTCATTTTCAGCTACAGCATAATTCTCCATAGAGAAGTAGGCCCAGCTACACTGTAGAAAACAGAAGCTATCAGTTCACATTATTTACAATTACAATGCTTATGTGTACGTTCAGAGTTGCTGGATTCTTTGTTCTCACTGTATTTTGTATAACTTGCTATGTTGGTCAATGACTATCGTTTTTTGGTATATCTCTGATATGTATCTTCAATTAAATTACAATAAAAAAAAGATATTAAAAAAAAAAAGCTAAAAAAAAAAAAGCCTTTACACACTTAAAATTGGGTTTTATATATGTAAACATACTTTACTTGAGTAAGTGGGCTTTTGAAAATTGCTGCAATATATGCCATTCAATTCTCCATAGGATATTCATGTGTAAGTGCACTTTATGCACGTAAAAGGCTTTTTTAAAATTGCTATGATAATGTGTTACATGCACTTGAAAGGGTAATTTTAAAAGGAGCAACACGTGAAATTGTTGTTTTTTTTAAATAGCAACTTTCATGTCTGAATGTTAATTCTGGCCCGGAATATCCCTAGACCACCCATCCTTTTTATTTTTTTTATTTATTTTTTTTTACACACACACTTATATGCACATAAATTAAAAAGTTAAGGGATAAGAGACTATCATATTATGGATTGGTATCTGATTAAGCAATAGGAAGCAGAGAAGAACTGAATGGTCAGTGAAAATGCACATATTCTTTAAACTTTTATAAAAGCCGGAATACTCAAGCAGATGCTACTTACACATTGATGGCCAGATTTTGGAAGACCTGCATGCGCAAATATTGGGGTTTACGTGCATGGCCGGACCTTGTCTGTGCAGGGCAAATTTTCAAAGGGGCCTGGCCACGTATATAAACCCAGGTACGCAAACAAGTGCTGGGCCTCTTCGAAGGGGCAGGCTGGGGGGGGGGGGGGGGCGTATTCTGAGTGGAGCGGGACAAAGGTCAGCTGAGACAACAGCCATTAGCTGCTGTCCTGGGGAAGCACATGCCGACAGCCGGCCGGCATGCATATATTACTTCTGCTTCAGAGGAGCAATAAAACTAAAAAAAATTGAGCTAAGGTAGGTTAGTTTGAGAGGGTGTTATAAAACTGGTATGTCCATGTATGTGCTCTGGGAAGCGCGCGCACACGTTATAAAATCTACCCCATAATTTTTACACGCGTAATGTTTTGAATATTCATCCCCGAGCATAGAATTTCAATGTATGGTCCACAGTGACTTAGGTCCTTTTCCTGAATGGGTAAATCCTAAATTTAAAACCCAGTATTATATACATCAAATTGGTATTATTTTACCCTTTGTGCATCGTTTTGTACTTAACCACAAAAAAATGTGTCTACCATTTAGATGCCCCGTTCTCCTCTCTGACAAGTCTGCTCATATTTTAACTGTTTGGAGTAATTGTTTGTCATCCACAAATTCGATCACCTTACTCATTTCTCCCTTTTCTAGATCTTTAATGAATATGTTAAACACTGATCCCTGGGACAAGCCACTATTCACCTTTCTCCATTGGGAAAACTGACCATTCAGTTCTTCTCTGTTTCCTATTGCTTAATCAGATACCAATCCATAATATGATATTGTCTTTTATCCCTTAACTTTTTAATTTCCTGAGGAGTCTCATGTCGGACTATCAAACACCTTCTGAAAATCTAGATTATATCATATCCACTGGCTTGCCCTTATCCATATGCATATTTACACCTTCAGAGAATTCTAATAGACTAGTAAGGCATGACTTTCCTTTACTAAACCCATCCCAGTTCTTTTCCATATGACTAATAATTCAATCTGTTCTTAATGGCAGTTTCCACCATTTTGCCCAGCAGCTATTTATGCTCCTGGGTCTATAGATTGTGTCATCTCTGGAGCCTTTTTTAAAAGCTGGAATTACATTGGCTACCTTTTAGTCCTCAGGTACAGATATTAAAGATAGATTACCGATAATAGTAACAGATCCGCAATTTCATGTTTCAGTGTGCTGTGGCAGTCAAAAAAGCAAACAGAATGTTGGGAATTATTAGAAAGGGAATGGTGAATAAAACAAAAAATGTCATAATGCCTCTGTATCGCTCCATGGTGAGACCGCACCTTGAATACTGTGTACAATTCTGGTCGCCGCATCTCAAAAAAGATATAATTGCGATGGAGAAGGTACAGAGAAGGGCTACCAAAATGATAAGGGGAATGGAACAGCTCCCCTATGAGGAAAGACTAAAGAGGTTAGGACTTTTCAGCTTGGAGAAGAGACGGCTGAGGGGGGACATGATAGAAGTGTTTAAAATCATGAGAGGTCAAGAACGGGTAAATGTGAATCGGTTATTTACTCTTTCGGATAGTAGAAAGACTAGGGGGCACTCCATGAAGTTCGCATGTTGCACATTTAAAACTAATCTGAGAAAGTTCTTTTTTACTCAACGCACAATTAAACTCTGGAATTTGTTGCCAGAGGATGTGGTTAGTGCAGTTAGTATAGCTGTGTTTAAAAAAGAATTGGATAAGTTCTTAGAGGAGAAGTCCATTACATGCTATTAAGTTCACTTAGAGAATAGCCACTGCCATTAGCAATGGTAACATGGAATAGACTTAGTTTTTGGGTACTTGCCAGGTTCTTATGGCCTGGATTGGCCACTGTTGGAAACAGGATGCTGGGCTTGATGGACCCTTGGGTCTGACCCAGTATGGCATTTTCTTATGTTCTTATCCTTCAGAACAGTGAATACTATCAGGTTAGTTTGTCAATTTGCTCTACCACCTCTTCTAGATTTAGAATGATTTGCTTAAGTTCCTTTGAATTATCTCCTACAAAGAATGGTTCCAATTTGAGTCTCTCCACAATATTCTCTGTAGGGAAGACCAATGCAAAAAATTAATTTAGTTTTTCTATTATGGCCTTATCCTTACTGAGTACCCCTTTCACTCTCTGGCTATCTAATGATCCAACTGATTATCTTACAAGCTTCTTGCTTTTGATGTACTTGTAAAAGGCTTTATTCATTTGTGTCTCTTTGGCAAGTTTCTCCTCCAGTTTTCTTGGACATTGATATTTTATATCTAATTTGTCAGGTTCTTTTCTAAAATTGTCTTCATTAGGATCTGCTTTCCATTTCTTAAAGGATGCCTTTTTTTGGCTTTAATGCCCTCTTTCACAGCATGTTGCCATGCTGGCAGACATTCGGTCTTCTTTCCACCTTTTTTATTCTATGGTGGGCTTCAAGATTGTATTTTTAAAACAATCTCCATTCCTCATGCAGAATTAATCAGATCATGGAAAAAAATATTTAAAAATATCAGGGTAAAGCATTAATAAGACCAAAACAGGAAACATGCCATCTCCAAAACATTCTGCAGGATAGATTGAGAAATCTGGCTGCTTTCAAAAGAAAGCTATAACCTCTCTGTGTAATATGCAATTTCTCAAAAGTACACAGTCACTAGATGGACTGCCATGTCTCTACATGCACTGCCAAATTTTACATTCCTTAATTTTGAAATTCTTTAAAAACTATTCCCATGCAATTACCCCAAGCTCTTGGTCATGGCCATGATGTAAGTGTAACACGTGCCGGCCGCAGCAGACTGGCGGCTCGGCCCCTCTCAGCTCTCTCAAGTGAATCCAGCGCCTGGTCCCTTGTCTCTGGTGCTGGTAAGCCGCCAGCTCTGTCCTCGGGCCACCCCTGGTGTCTCCGGCTCAGCTACAGACCCTGGTACCTACGGTTCGGCTACAGCTCCTGGTGCTCCACGTTGGCCCTCTCTGCATGGCCCGCGGAGAGACGCTGCTACTCAGTGCCGTGCCCCTCCCTAGGTGTGCATATGCATCACTGTGACTTACGTAGGGCCCTCGGCGGAAACCAAACCGCGGCCCCGGATGATGATCTCAGGGAAGTTCCAGTATATAAGCCCGGGCTTCGCTTCCTAGCTTTGCCTTTGTAACAGGTCTCCTTGCTGGTCGAGTACTCGTTGCCTCCTGTGGGATTCTCCTCGTTCATGTGTTCCTGATCCTCGCTGACTCCTGTTCTCCAACCTACCCTCGATTGCCTTCTTGGATCTTGACCTCTGCTTTACCTGACCACGCCATTGCCTCTCTCCAGACCCAGACTTCTGCATCGCCTGACTACTCTGTTGCCTCTCTCAAGACCTAGACCTCTGCATCGCCTATCTCATTGACTATCTCCTCGCTCAGACCTCAGCCTTGCTTGCCACCACTTCCAGATTTCCATCAGCCCTGAGTCAAGCTTGCCTTATGATGCCTCTTCAGTCTACATCCTGGACTTGGCCTATTCAGGCTTTGGCCTGTTCTTGCTCGGGCACCCCATGTCTGACTTTGTTCCTTTGGTGCCGGGGTCTCCGGGACTCTACCTCATCCAATAGAGACGGTACCATTCCTCTGTTGCTGTCTCTGGGCTGACCTCAATCCTCCCATCGATGATGACATACAGAAGCCCACCTAAGCCCAGCCGGTCCTGGTACCCAAAGGCTCAACCCACAGGGAACGAAGGCTGGTATTGGTGAAGCGCCAGCCAGCCTCCGTCATCAGCCCACTTCGCCTGCCGACGGTGGGGACTCATAGGACCCTTCCTACGGGTTACATCAATCGGGACTCATAGGACCCTTCCTACGGGTTACATCAATCCCGTCTTGGCCCAAGGCTCCACCTCCGACGCAACAGTAAGGTTAACTCAGAGGAATGGGATTTGATTGCTTTGGGGTTAGGGAAGACTGTGTGGGCATTTATAACATCATAGCCCATATTTTTCAAGTTGGGCCTACCAACTAGGTCGCTTGATTGATCACAGACGTGCAGAGATATTATTCATAAGCTGCTTAAAAAAATGTGAAAAATAATAGCTTAGTTATGTAGTACTTTGTTTGACACAGTGGCTATTAGTACTTCCCATGTGCACGCTAGAATTATACAGTACACAGAAGGTACAACTTTATGTTAAAGCACATTCTTTCTTATGTAACAAAATAATTCATAGGGTTTTTCTTTTTAGTTTATTCTGTTAGTAAGCCTTTTAAATTTACTATCAGTTTCTCTTAATGCTTATTATTTCTTTTGAGATAACACTCACATTTTAAGAATATCTTAGCCTTTGCTCTACTAACTTAAAAAAAAACAAAAACAAACTATTTTCTTTACTACTCAACCTAGTGAAAGCAGATCCTTCTACCAGTTAATCTCACACAAACACACACACTTAAGACTCCACTGCTTCTCATCTTTCCCTCGGTATCATCTTACTGGTTGATCTTCTTACTTAACTACATGTACATTAAACATATTCCACATCTTAAAGAGGCCTCATTTGCTGAATGTTGCTTTTCATTTATTTTTATTTCAGTTCTTTAGAATTACTGCAATCAAAGAGGCAAGTCTTATTAGTACAATGTATTTTGCAGACTGCTATGTCACAAGGGGAAGCCATGGCCTTCCAGATACACGCAGATCAACCAAATGCCAGGCATAGCACTGGATTCAAATACCATGAGAATGCAAATATATATCCTATGTTTAACTGTAACCAATTGTCTGTCTGATAAATAATAAAATTGTTAGTAAGCTAAGCCTATGTATAGGCTGAAATGAATAATATTAGATCTATTGACAGCAGAAAACTTTCTAGGCATATTCTTAGCAAATATATGCCAACCCCAACCCCCCACCCTACAAAATCAGGAATAAACATTTTGACCCATATCATGATCCACATCTAAACTATGGGGAATTTCCCTGTGAGCAAGATTAATAGTGAGGGTGATAGCAATATTGCTATCATGGGAAATGTAGTTCTGAAGAACAGATTTCTAACAGAAATATTCATCTGAACTACTTATCCCAAAGACTTAGTAAAATGGTGCATGCCTCAAAATGTGAGACATCTACCTTTTATTGGACTGACTCAATACATTTCTAGACTCATTCAACATCAAAGGTCAACTGAGGTTTATACCACCATAAAGAAACAAGGAAAATCAAAGTACTCATATTTTAATCAATTTACTGTATAAGGTTAAATATCTTCATTTTAGCAAATATTAGAAAAATACAGTTCAGATCGTAAAGCTCCAAAGTTCAATGGAGGCAACCGCCAGAGCAGTACCTCCCCATCCCAGGCCAAAACATAACCAATCTTTTTTTCTGGATAGCCACAGAGAATATTCATGAAATATATCTGCATGCTCTGTGTGTATGCAAATCTCTCTCACACATATTCATTACAGATATCTTACAGCATACTACCACTGTTTAACATTATTGTAGTGCTACTAGGTGTACACAGCATTGCACAGATACATATACGAGACAGCTCATGCCATGTATTTACAATCTAGTTGACATACAAAAATGACAAATTTCTAGTAATCAATCACAATAAAACATATTTTATGTTAGGTGTACCTCCAGGACAGGGTTGTGAACTGGCACTAGACCAGGGGTAGGCAATTCTGGCCCTTGAGCACAACAAACCAGTCGGGTTTCTAGGATAATCCTAACGAATATGCATGAAACAGATTTGCATACAAGTGAGGCAGAGTGCATGCAAATCTCTCACATGCATATTCATTAGGGATATCCTGAAAACCCGACTGGTTTGTGGCCCTCAAGGACCAGAACTGCACACCCCTGTACTGGACCACTATTACGAAAATCTAGTAAAAAATTAGCTTGCGACAGGAGTGCTCTTCAATATGCTACGACTTACCTCCTGGCACTACAATATTCAGTGCTCTGTGAAAGTGCAGTCCCTTCTCATTTCATATGTGAAGTATTTAAAATTGTAAGATGAAACTACAGGAGCACATCCTGAACTCTTGACCAAAAGTTGAATGAGCACAGGCTCTCTGTCAATGAGCATACTTCAGGGTTAAACTTGTTGATAGGAAGCAAGCAGTCCAGAATGAAATAAAGAAAATAGACAGCCATGGAGTGCGCAGAATTTGTGACTGTGTAGTGTTCTAGAAGGGAATGAAAGAAGGAAAGCAGAGTTGTTTTTCACACAATCACTACAGAAATTGCAGACATGGAAAAGGAAAGATGTAAAGCTGTGTGTAATTGGGGCAGCCCTGCTCACAGAAAGATATAGGAATGTATGATACGTGGCATCTCATGTGCGGGATAATACGGCACTGCTTTATCAGATGACATGACAGGAGAATCTAACCTGAGTACCTCAAACCAGGCCCAATCTTTCCCTTATCCTCGAGGATGCTGCAATCCAGGCAAATGCAAACCAGTGCACAGCAGCATTGCAAGGCTTGCCTCAATAACCAATACTCATCCGTAAACATCTCACAGGGCCACACCAAGCAGCCTGCCACACTGCCTCAACTGCAGGTCCTGGTTGCATAAAGTGTTGACCAGATCTGTCTCACTGGGCTCCCATCTAGACCTAGGCCATCTCAAGCATTTATCACCACAGCTGCCAACATAGTCCTAGCCTCTCTCAAGATCCCCCTTTCAGGCTTGAGAACACTCTTCAGAGGAGGAGGGAGGCCACCCCAAACATCTAAGCTGGGTTTATGGATCTCTTAATCCCCATGACCCATTTTAGGGCTCACTGCAGTGAACTAAGAATAAACCTATCCCTATATTGAACATGTGTACCTCATAAAGCCTGACTAGGTCCAGGAAGGTTAACAACTGCCCATTCATGGCGGATGTGGCACCCTTCCAAGAGGCCAATTACCATAACCTTCACCACCCCCCGTGTCCACAGCCTCAGGGTAGGCAATACCAGTATCCAGGGACAAATCTCCCACCAGAAGATGCAAGTTTCTAGCAACCAGGATGTAAAGGAAGACATGTCACTCCCCATGCTGTCCACCATCTAGACAAAAAGTGCCACCTACGTCGTTACCTCCGAGGTGCATGATGAGCACGCCTAAGTAATCCATCCCAGCCACCATCCCTCATAAGAGACATGGAGTGACACCAGCACTGCTGATCCAGGTTTAGTGTAAGATCAGAAAAACACACGTAAATTATATTTTGAACACTATGCATGCTTTTTCCCGTAAAATATCTACCTGCACAAAAAGCAGGTGAAAGAGTGTCTGTTGGTGTTCTGAACCGATGCCAAGTGTGAAAGTGAAAGCAAGCATGCACTTTGTTTGAAAGTTGGTGGAGGCAATCTGAAAATTGCCTCCCGTAGTGGAATTATGTATGAAAAGCAGATTGCATCACTTTCCTTATTTCATTTCTGTAGTACTAAATGTATGAAAAACCGAAGTTACAGACTGCTACCCCTAGTAAGGAAATGAATGGGCTGCTATGTACAATATGCGTACAGGGTTTTACAAATTGTACAAATATATTTTTTTATAGAATGTAATTTTTATAGTAATCAATGCAAACAATATATACACAAGAATACTTGCATGGCTAATAAAAGGTATCTTTTTTCAAGTCATCAAGAATATATTTACAGTCTCTGTTCTGATTATAAAATATACATTTTCAGACTTCTTACAGAAATTCTTAAAGTTATAGAAAGTATGCCTGCTCTAAAGGGATGAGCATGTCTTGGAGGTGCTAGAAACATGAATTAAACGCTCTTTCTCCAAAGTTTCTGAGTAATGGCTAAGAAAATAAAATAAATAATTACTGTGCAAGCAAATGTATTTTCCCAAGTAAAAGATTCTTGCTGTGTAATTTTTGGATTCTAAAAGCCTCATGTTATTTGTTTAAAAAAATGGAGTTTAAGAATGCTACTTACCAAATGCCTTCATGGGTTCTATCAACTTGAGTCTAAACGTTCGCATCTTCTCCAATTCCTTCAGCATCTTGGCAACCTCATAATGACGCAAGCCCACGATATTTGCTCCATTAATGCATTCTATGTGATCACCCACGTTGATCACTTTGATTTTGTCAATAACGCTACCATCTTTAATACGCTGCCAAATAATCAAAAGGTTCTTGGTTGTTACAATATATGTCATGTGCAGTGTAATGCAGTACATATTTTACAAATGCATGTCATTTGTTGAAAGTTTTGCTGTATGTTATAGCAAATGCAGCATACCTAATTCAGTTTTAAATAATGTAGAGTCACTGAATTTTGAACCGCGTGTCTTCTATCAGAAAATGCACCAGTCCTCTTTGGTAAGGATTTCCACATATTCTGCTCTTCTTCTCCCCATCATTTAATCAATATAATATCCAAGTCAAAAGAATGTGAGCGCCTTTGTTAACAAGATTTTGGTAGGGATGCCTCCACTTGTGGTATCTGCCAGGCTTGGAACAGAGCCCAGCTTGTCTTGTATGTACCATAAGCTATCAGGAGTCAGCAGGTCCTGCAGTGTCAACATTCTATTTAACCAAGTCCAAAAGTCACGCTTTCCAAATCTTTAATTTTTGTATTTTGACCATTTACTAATTATTAAATTATACAATTATTACAATGTTTACTACTGCTAATGAAAATGAGACCCAACCCTTAAATAGCTACAATTAAAAATCATTCAAAGGTTCCTCCAACACCCTTGCATGACTAGAAGCAGCCATATTGGGAAAATTATCACAAATTACAGTATATTATATTTGGTTAAGCTCTGCCTCTGGACCAATATAAATCAGATACAGTAGGTGTCAGGAAATTTGTGACACTGTTCCAACTATGGCTTCTTCCAGAGGTTCAAGAAAATTATAGGATAATATCGTAAAGAATTTCAAATATAACAATTTACAAGTTAATTTTTAATCACTACACAGTACCTTTTTCTGCCACTCACATACACTTAAAATAATAAGTCTCACAGTAAATGATAGGCACCTTTTTCTTTTAATGCTTTAGTGATCACATCAGTGTTGAAGAATAATTGAGGAACTATACAACTTCTCTTTTAAAACAAATCACATTGCCTGTGGCAAGGAATCATGCATGAAGCTGGAAGGAGAAATGCTCTAGAGGAAATATTATTTTACTAATAAATAATAGAAAAATAAATAAGATCAAAACAAAGAGAAATCAGCAATGACAAAAGGAAATGATTCAGTTGAATACAGATCTGTCTTCAGTTGACTACTTTCTTGCTTTGTAAGCTTACTAATCCCTAGAGTCTTCTGTTATAGCTATAGACAAAGTGTGCTGAAAGGCGCGACTGTTAAGCAGTGTTTGTGCCGCCATCTGTCTTCCTGGCCATTATTTGCAGCATTATTCAAAGCTATTATATATACACCTTGTCTTTCAATTACCAAATAAAGACAGCTATGCGTTCTGGGTTTTACAAATTGCAAGTTTTGCATTGTTTAAAAGCTTCTCTTGCGTCTGACTGATTTTTGTTCAGGTATACAGGCAATGGATTATTCCAATCCTGGACTACTATAGCTCTTTATATTGGTTTGCCGGCTATCTCATTTGTTGCAGAAAGCAGCAGTTAGCTTGATTTCTGGCCAGATGAGAGAACATATCTTCCTAATGCTTCAGTAGTTATATTGGCTCTCAGTCCAGTCAAGAATTTCTTATAAAGTGGCCTTGCTGGAGCATAAGTTTCTAGCTCTTCACTCATGCCCATGGGTTAATGCCCTTCTGAAAGTCCATAATCCAAAATGGGCACTACTTGATATTCCTTCTGTGTGTCAAGCACAGTTTGCAGAGGCCAGACAGTGAGCATTCTCCATGGCAGCTCCAGCATTATGCAACTCATTTCCTGGACTGTATCAAAACATTTAAAGGAAGATTTTAAGACCAGTATTCGGGCATCCATGTACACACTGTTGCATCTGTCTGTCGCAGATGGCTGCGACCCCTCTGCCTCACCTCTCTTCTACCTTTTTCCTCCTGCATGGGAAAGATGGCTGCCTCCGGTGCCGAGTGCTGAAACCCTCGGCATCTCCGACACAGCATGGGCGTCCCTGTCTGCCATGCTCATTCCTGTGGCCTCCTAGGGTGCATGCGCGCTCACACTGCCTATGCTTATCAATACATCATGGCGGGAACCTCGGGGGCGTCCCCACCGCATGACGTCAGTACCTCCGGGTATTTAAGCCTCTGCTCCGCTCCAATTCAACGAGTTAGCAAGGACTTCGGTTTTGCTACTCTGACCGCTTCTAAGCTGCTCGCTTGGATTCCTCGCTACCCTCCGGGATACCTCGCTCCTGCAGAATCTCTGGGCACCCGCTCCTCGGGGGCCTCTCGCTTCTATCTACCCTTCGGGATTCTACTACCTAACCTAAGACAACTGCTCCTCGGTGGTCTTATCTACTTTCTTTCAGGATTCCTCAGCGCTCCTAGGTACTCGCTCCTCAAGGGCCTTTCCAGCCCAGGGTATCCTGCACCACGGACCTTGGGTCCTTTCCTTCACCCTGCTACCAAGGAGGATTCCTGCACTGTCTCTCTGTGAGTACTTCTATACTCCAGCTCTCCATTTCCACCCTTCAGGTTTGGCTTATCCCGGTCTGCGGAACACTACCAACCTTTGCTACATCCGGGTGAGACCATCTTCGTCTGAGACTGTCTGAGCTTATTGGAAAACCTCTGGACCACAGTGCTCCATTTCCTTTGCAAGTATCATCTATCTACAGCAATACAATAAAAGCTTTCTGAGTCTAGCCTATCGCTGTGGTTCCCCACGGGGCCCCTCCCTGTGGGAGGAGTCATCACCACTTCGACCAAGAGTCCACATTATGCCACAATCCAATACACGCGATTGTCAGCATGCGCACATAGACGCGCCAATTTTATAACATTCGCTCGTAAACATGCGCATGTTATAAAATCGCCTACCCGTGCGCACCCAATTTTATATCTGCGCACGCAAGTGCTCACGAGTGCCGCCTCGCATGCATAAGTGCGGGAATTTTAGTAAATGCATGCGGCGATGCAACAGGCCTTTTCCCCAGTTCCCTCCCAGTCCGCTCCAGTATAAGAGTGGACTTCTTAAACCCCTACCTAACCTGCCTCCCTTTTACCCAACTAGCGCCAACCCCTAAAACTCCGCTAACTACCTAAGAATTTTTTGTTTTTATACTTACCCGCATTCTGTAGCAGCAGCAGGTTACAATGGCCGGTCAGATCCCGGCGTGCAATTGTGCGGGACATTGCCTAATGGCACTGTTCAGGCCCACCCGCCCACGCCCCGCCTATTTTTAAAAAGTCCTTCACAATGCATGTACCAGGAGATACGTGCATGGCTATGGGCCTCTGAGATCAGTGCAACACGCGCATGGGCCCATGAGTATCTCCCCTTTTCTCTGCGCATAGAGCTTTGAAAATCAGCCCTTTAAGGTGTTGCTAAAGACTCATTTGTTCTCCTTAGCGTATTCACTATGATACACATGAGAGGCAAATATAATTGCGGGATGAAAATTTTGTGCAGAATTTTTCTTTTTTTTGCTTCTGCACTTGTTCATTTTATTATGGATGTTTCATTTGTGCACTGCCTAGGGCCTTGGTATGTGTGGTACTTAAATACCAATAAATAATCTTATTTGCTTTTGCTAATTAAAATGCCAATGATTTCTTTGCATGACTTATTTCAGTGTTATACTACCACTAACAACAACATTGGCTGTTTAACACTACATATGCATTAAAGATCAATGATGGGCAATGTGTGACCACTGGACTGCATATGGCTATTGAAGGGGTGATATATTTGGCCCCACTGCTTGGAAGTCACTGCTCTGAACTATTGTTTTCCATTTACGTAAAGCAAGTTTTTGAAAGTTTAAATGAAGAATGGCTAAACATGTATGAACACTGTGCCAAATGTGTGGTCTTATTCCTATACTGATCTTATTCATTCTTTTTAATGTGTGTAAAATGGAGACCTTGGCAAATTACAGAAACCTTTCTGACTTACTGAGCCCAATCAATAGTGATGAATAGATATATTTTGACATCAGGCATACATGATGATACAGTAAGTAGCAATGTATAAACCCAGATTTCTTTGCAAATCTGGATTTTGTCTGCTTATGATACAGAAATATTTTCAACAAAATGAGTTTGGTTAATCATTTCAGTAGCCAGCTGTAGAAATTTAGATACTGTATATTCAACAACAGATTAAAACAAAATGTAGAGCCATAGGGAAGGAGTTTTCGAACTGTAAGCTAACTTTATTGGGTTTTCTAATTATTTATTAGAAATTTTCTGCATAACTATTATGCTATTGATCTTACTCAGATTCCTTTTTAGGATGGTACAAATGGTGCAACACCACCAATTCCCTCACTTTACTTTCTATATCTCAGTGCATCCAATTCAGTCACAGCCACTTCCAATTTGGGATCCAAGGCAGGGACAAGAGCAGCACCAGGACTGCAGGGGTAAGGCGGCAGCGGCCAGGACAGGAAGGATGGGACCAGGGTCAGGAGCTGAAAGGAGAGCAGGACTGGGATCAGAATGGCAGGGAGAAGAAAAGCAGAGCCTGGGGCCATGAGACAGGAATGGAGAAGATCAGAGAGCATCCAGCCAGGACCAAAAAGGCAGAAAAGTGGAGACCAGGATCATGATCAGAGGGAAGCAGAGAGGAAGAGGTCAAGGTGAGAGACTAGTAGAGAGCAGGACAGTGCTGGGTACAAAAGAAGGACAGTAACATTCCTGGTGAAAGAAATGGAATTTGAATGTTGCTATTACATTAATAATGATAAATATAAAATGCTTTGTGTGGCCTACTCTATGCTGCTATAAGCCTATAATCAGGATGGTGCTATAGATTGGGTAGGAAGAACTGACTGCTAGAATTATACTCAAAGCTTTGCTAAATATAGTAGAGAGCTAAAGTGAATATCAAAAATTATAACTTTTATATAAAAAGCATAATGTTTGTTAGAAATCATTTAGTCTGTCTGACACAGTAATTGCAGAAAAAGGGAACTTAAGCTGTGCAAAAACTGCTGGAAGCCGGCTTTCTGTTATAACAAAGAAGGCTTCGTTATAACAGAAAGATAACAGTATTAAAACACATTCTCCAGAAATCCCCTCTTATAGAAACACAATACCTGAGTAAAATTCCCCTTGTCATTAAGACCATGATAGGAGCCTGAAAGATAAACAGGCCTAAGTAATGAGACAAAGTGCATAATTGTCTGCACAGCTTCCGTGAAATCACCCCTTTCTGCAGAAACTGTAAGCTATGATATTAAGAGACATTAAGAAAGAAAATGTTGAAAGCAGCCCCCATACCCCCCTTCTCTTGTTCCAGAAGAAACAGGTGCAAGCTACTAGATTTAGGGAAGTAGAGCGAGAACAGCCCCTCCTACCCCTCCTTTCTCCTCTCCCCCTTAAGCCCCCCCAAAATGTACCAGGACACAGAACAAGTTAACTGCCCCTCTGTATCAGTAGCAAGCGTGCCTGATGACTGACACCTGCTGGTGTTGGATTTGTGTGCATCCATTTGCAAATGCTGAATAAAAAAATACTCTTTTCGCTGAATATATTATTTGTTCACTGTTTTATCTTTCCCGAAAGGGAAAAGTGTGTTTGTTTTACTTCCCACACTGGCAACAGCAGCAGAAGGGGCAGTGCTCAGAGCAGCAACCGGAAACATGTGTGGCACACATGAGATGGCCCCGTCCAGGAGCCAGGTATCACAAATATGGGAGAGAGAGGGGCACCGGTCCCCACTCCAGCCAAAGGATGGCGCTATTCAGTCAATCTAAATAGTACAGAGCATCCCAACAGGAGCCCCCTATACATTACAATCAAAAAACACTTAATGGCATACATATGAAGCCTCCCACGCAAACATCACCACCACCGATTTCACCTCCTAGGCATTATATGATAGTTTGGGCAAAGTGAAATGATGGTTTGACAAGGCCAAAGACACTAGTATTTTCACTCTAGCACTAAAACCCACCTTCTCCTTTCCTTAAAACATCTTTAATACAGTAGCTAAAACTTACCTTTATAAAAGAGTAGCCAGCTCCATTGTCAGTAATGGTAAGCCCAAGTGAATCCTCAGATTTCAAAACATCTACTTCCTTTTTCATGCCTCTTACATGGGCAAAGATGAAATCTTCAAGACCAATTTGCCCTCCTAAGAGTTTGTCCATATCAATTTTATGCGTATTTAAAGTACAAAACAAGATCTGCGAAGGGAAAAAAAAAAACCCCAAAGTTGTTCAGTTCATTACAGCTGTTCAGTCTTAAAATAATACAAAGCAAAGAAGCACCATGCAGAATCTGAATGTCATTCCAGAAATTCAGAAAAAAACTTACACAAGATTTTATTGTCTTTTTGCAATATCATTTACGTATTTAGGGAGGGTAATTTTCAAGTAGTCCTCTTGCCCCCCCCCCCCCCCCCCCCCCCCCCGACATTAGACAGAATTTTCAAAATAGATTCAAGCATATAAATCCACTTTGAAACTTCATGGGAGTGCATGGAACCCCCTGAGCCATACATGCATAAAAATTGCACATGCACAAAGGGTAACTTTGTGCATGTGGATTTACATCCATACTTACAAAACGTGAAAGAAGGCACATAAATCCTGATCCTGCCCCAGCTCCCTCTCAATACCTAAATTAGTACGTGTGTAAAGGTTTGCAAGAAATTGTGTTACAAGCGTACCCACTGGGCTATTTTTAAAAAGCTGCTTACACAATTAAAACGGGAGTTTAATGCACACAAATGCCCATGAAAATTACCCTAGCATGTCTCATCTGGGCTGGGCCGATGGTTCAGTGGCAATGCAGTGCATTGCCTTGTAAATGACTGAGCTTGAATCCCTGGGCAAGATTCTTCTCCCCGGGTTGAAGATGCTGAAGCAACAGTCACAGACCTGGGGTGGAGGGAGAAGGGCAGAGTACCAATCGCCGTACAATGGCGACACCCAGTGGCTGCATTTAGGGACCGCAATTCCAGGATGCTGGAAGGAATACAGATTTATGGTCCTCAGCTAAGAATTGTCACTGCAACGATAGGGCTATTTTGGGATACAAGATAGGGGAAGGCCCATGAAGGCTCATGGCATTGTAGCCCATTGGCGGTAGACTCCAAATGAGCTGGAAGTCACAGGAGGAAGAGGATTTGCTGGTACAAAAATGAAAAAAAAACAAAAAAACCACACACCTTCTTGCAGAAAAATTAGTCCCTTCCAAACAGTAATTTCTAATATAAAAAGTATTTTGTTGCAGAGAGTTTTCAAAATGGAATTCCAGCTTTTTTTTGGTTAAAAAAAAACAAACAGTGCATTGTGTTATCTGTTCTTTGAACATCAGAAGTGCCATGTTGGGCTATACTATCAGTTCGGGTCCCTTGAAAGTAGTGCTGTCAAATCCATTCCCTGTTCACGCTTGGAAGTTAAAAGGCAGAGATTCCCAAGTTTACAGCCTAATCATCATTAATGCATCTGTTCTCCAAAAAACTTGTTGAAACTTTTTTTTTTCCAACCAGCTACACTACCACATTCTCCAGCAACAAACTTAACAGCGCACAGACTGAAAATATATTTCTCTTATATTTGTTTTAATTCTGCTGCCAATGTCATGGAGTATCCTTGAAAGGGTAAATAACTGTGCCACACCAATTTTATAAATTTCTGACATATCCTCACTCTGTCGACTCCTTCTCCATTCATTTCTTCAGAAAGGAAACCCTTATGTGTTGCCCTTCTCTCTACCTTTCTAATTTTGCTATATCTTTTTTCAGATGCGGCAACCAGAAATTAATACAGTACTCATAATGCAATCACACCATGTTTCCTTACAGAAGCTTCAAAAAAATTCCCAAAGTTGTTTTCTATTCCTAACATTCGGTTTAGATTTACTGAGCTCAGCATTTTAACCTACTGTCCACAATGACCCCCAAGATCCTTTTCCTTAGTGGTGATCCTTAATATGAAACCTGGCATTATATACATATAGGGGTCAATGTAGTAACATGTGTTAATGCATGTTACTAGTTCCATTAATGCACAAACTAGCTTTCAAAAGTTCTACCTTGAAATTAAGTAAGTAATTAGGGAAATAGCTCATACCTACTAGCACAGCAAAAAATTACAAGTGCAAACTGCTTCGCAACATTAACAAAAAAAATCTATACCTCTATTTTCCATACATATACACATTGCCCATGCAATGAAAATATTAAACACTGGATAATTACAATGGATTATTGGGCTCCCAGGTACAAAGATATCCATAGACTTCAGCTTTTGCAAAATAATGGAACCCACTTAACATCAAGGAAAAGATTCTGTGACCATATTTCTCCTGTCTTACAGGATGAACACTGGCTCCCTAGAGGAAGCTGGTTTCAGTTTAAAATCCTGCCAATAGTCTTTAATGCACTGCATAGTTTGCTCCAGATTATCTAAAAGAGAATCTTATTCTTCATGAACTATGCAGAGAATGGAGATCTGTGGAAGGAAACACATCAGCTTTCCTTATTAAAGGACGTTAAAGCTGCAAAGAACCTGTAACAGAACATGTTGATATGCAGGGCCCTACTCTGGAACTAAGACGCCTGCCTTATGTCACATTGCGGGTTTTCTAAAAAATCATCAAGTCAAGTTCGTCTAAATTGGCTTTTGGGTTAATTTTATTTATATTCCATCTTTCATGACACTTCAAAGCGAATTACATTCAGGTACTGTAGGTATATCTAGTATACAAGATGGTGTGGTGTTTCTAGTTGAGGTTACTGATAGACTCCATTAGGAGGCGCACAAAGGTGCTCACTTTGGGCCGGATTTTAAAAGGGTTACGCGCATAATGTACGCGCGTAACCCTTTTAAAAAACCCCTGCGCGCGCCGAGCCTATTTTGCATAAGCTCGGCAGCACGCGCAAGCCCCGGGACGCGCATAAGTCCCGGGGCTTGCAAAAAGGGGCGGTTGGGGGCGTGGCGGAGTGCCCCAAAACAGCGGCCTGTGTCGGGGCCTGGCGCGCGCAAGTTACTACTGCCCGGAGGCAGTAGTAACTTTTCAGATAAAGGTGTGGGGGGGGGGGGTTTAGGTAGGGGAAGGTGCAGAGGGAACGGGCAGCGCGCGCAGGGCTCGGCGCGTGCAAGTTGCACAAATGTGCACCCCCTTGCGCGCGCCGACCCTGGATTTTATAAGACAAGCTCGGCTACGCGCGTATCTTATAAAATTCAGCGGACTTTTGTTCGTGCCTGCTGCGCAAACAAAAGTACACACGCACATAGAATTATAAAATCTACCCCTTTGGTTTTAGTTTATTATTATTGCATGAGGTTTTACATGCTTAAACCCCATGTCACTCTATATAGCAGACACATGCAAACAGTCCTAACCCATCGCAAACCAACATCTTTATATAATCCATTGTTGTGAAAGTTACAAAATTAATTTGTAATGGAAGAAACCTAAAGAGCATGTTTAGAGGGATCTATTTATTTATTTAAGAGGTTTTTTTATACAGAGGTATAGCTAGCTGCCTTCACCCCGGTTTACATGTACAACAACGTATTACATATAATAGAGATTGAAATTTGCATAACAACCTATTACAATTAACAGTGTTTGAAACCTGAGAAAAACTAATTATTACAGTCGACAGCAACATTTATAACAGGATATATCCATGATCAAAACATGAGCAAGGGCTGAACAGATTCTGGGGGATATTATTAGGATATTACGATGTAACAAACAAGACTGTCAGATAGCCTATACTGCAATGGCTAAGATTATATCTTTGTTCTGTTTATTTGTTGTGATAAGTCTTAACATACAAATTAGACCAAAAAATTATCATATGATTTATTGTTTGTAAGTGATTTGTGTATTCTGTAATGAAAAAGTGGTTTATAAATGAAAATAAGAGTTCTTGTTAAGTTTTTTTAAATATTGTCAGTTAGTAGATACATACTTGCGTGTATGTGTGTAGTTTCTGCCTCATTTCCAGGTCATTAACCTTGGCTGTTAATGTGTGTGATAAAACACCTCTTTTATGAATGTTAATAGCTTATGTTAGCACAATTTTTTAATTTGGCCCCATAGTTTGGATTATTTTACCCTATGTGCATCACTTTGCACTTGTGCATGTAAAATTTCATCTGTCATTTAATTCGTAATTCTTTAGTATGCTACAGTTCCTCACAATGTACTCATGTTTTAACCACATTGAATAGTTTTGCCTCTTCTGTGAATGTGATCGCCTTACTCATTGCTCCCTTTTCCAGATGATTAATCAATATGTTTAATAACCCTGGTCTCAGTACAGATCCTTTAGAAATAGATTGTTTTAAATTAAGGGGGTATTTTTACACACACTGAGAAGTGTTTTGTGGGGCGGAGTTGTGGCACAGTCTGCACTTAATACACATTTTTTTATTTTTAAAATGCATGCATGTTAAGTGTATACAAACAGTTACGCCTTTCAAACAGGAGGCATAACTTTGAGAGTGAATGCGTATATGCATGCTCTGCCAAATTATCCAAGAATTTTCAAAGCAAACTTCTGCATGCAAGTTTGCTTTGAAAATACTCGGTAAAAATCTGACTGTACAAAACATACACACAGTTCACTGTTATGCGGGCTGTTTTTAAATTACCCTTTAACTGCTAAGTGTATTTTGCCCTATAGAAAATGTGTGCCACACTGAAAATATAACTGCATATCAGTTTCAGAATTATTCATTTTTCTATGGTTATTGAAAAAGTATGAACTGGCTCTTTTCTGGCTCCATGTCCATTTTTTAAATTTTTAAATGAAAGAGGACTGAGCATTGTTGTTCAGCAGATGGATACATCTTCTTTCAATAAGTATGACAATGAATATTTTTTCATGAACAGATCAAGGCATAAAAATTGAAGACGTGGCATACTGTATGTAGCCTAATGCTATTAGCATCTGATCAAACCAATAAAAAACAGGAGCAAAGATATTCAGACCGTTTTATTGTATAATGTGAACTGAAAATCACTTAGGGCCTCAGCTAGCCGGCAGAGATCGCACTATCGCGGTGCGATCGCTGCCGGTTTCACACCCAATAGCGCCACCATAGGAGGTGTAGCTATTGGGAGCGAAAGCTGCCGTGAACAGGCACTTACCTTTTCGCTGTCCGCAACGTCGGCGCAGAGTCGGCCCCGGTGACGCCCCGACTCCTCCTCTTCCGGGGCAGACTCCGCCCCGACTCCACCCCCATCCTGGTATCGCACGCGATAAGGGACTTTTCGCGTGCGAGCAGCGTGGAAAATGAGGCCCTTAGTGACATGATTATGGACACCAAAAAAATTTTTTTGAAAGGAAATTCTTAGTCTAAGAATGGAGGGCATATGTCTATCAGGTCTAGGAGACTAGATATTAAGAATGTAACAGAGCGTCCATGACACAAAATGAGAAAAACCCTTTTAAAAACGGCTATTCTCCATATATGAGAATCACTCAAAACTGGAGTTATCAATTCCTCACCCCCTCTCCTCTATATTCCAATTTCTTTTTCTACAGTTTGAGTTGATATGTGGTATACGTGTTCTCTAAACATAAATGCACAGCACTCTGTGAAGTCTGAATAGCAAAACTGCTCAGCTTTCTTTTCATCTAAACAGAATAACTTCCTTTAAGTGGCATCCCTCATAGGGTCTATTATCTCAAATTATAAAAACCAAGTGTCACCTGGGATAGCATTTATAATGAAAGTCTGCTAGTGGTGAGAGTGAGATAATCACAGCTGAGGAAAGATAAGAGTTTCTGGTACTTGGTCAGTGAGAGGTCATTTATAAGAAAAATTACTATAGCTAAACCAGACACTTGTTGGTTGGAGTCCCAATTGAGATATTTCCAAATTATACATTTGCCAAATTATATAATTCAAAGACTTAAGGCTTAAGAATTTCTTTGGACAAGATTACAGACCATCATCAGGTTAAAGGATACAAAATTTTTTAAATATTTTATTTATATTGATCATGAAGTAGATTGTATTTTTATTCTAACTTTGTTTTATTATTTTTATCTTATTTGAATTTTTATGTTACTACCATTGTAAACCGCTTTGATCAATCTTGTATTGGTAAAACGGTATATAAATATTTTAAATAAATTAAATAAAATTATGGCACAAAATAGAAATAGCTTTGACTGATGATGGTAGTCATCACATTTCAAGCTTTTGATGTTTCAAGAGATATTACCTTAAAATATTAATGGTTAGTGACAACATACAATGTATGGGCAAACTGAGCATGACACAGCTCCAACTGCCTTGGAATTCTTTTTTTCAGATTTTTCAAGCAGACTGAATGATAATTTTTTGGTCATATTTACAGAAAGTGTACATTTTGTCATATTTACAGAAAGTGTACATTTTTAATGCAAATCCTGAGATTTTAATAAGAGCCAACTCATGTTTTTAATGTGAACTGACTCAAAATGTGGTCTTCCTGGAGCAAGAAAAAATCATTTTTCATTACCCAAGTCACTCTCCCACCTAATAACTTTTGGCAGCAATCTTACAGCAGTTAGATTTTGGGTAAGTATCCAACTTTTGAATCACCTTTATCCCAATTAGACATAAAGGAAAATAAGAACTATACCAGGGTGAGTTCAGATTATGATGAGACAAGTCAAGCCACTTGAGTTTAACATAACATAAAGGGCCGGATTTTAAAAAGGTTACGCAAGCCGGGCCTATTATAAAAAGGCCCACTGACCCGCATAAAGCCCCAGGATGCGTGTAAGTCCTGGGGCTTTACAAAAGGGGCGGGGCAGTCTGGGGGTGGGGCCAGAGGCTTCCAACAGAGTGGTCATTGCCGATATGTCTGAGGATCGTGTGCTGGCAGCCTGCTGGTGTGCGCAACTTGCGCCTGCCTCTGGGCAGGCGCAAAAGGTAAGACAAAGGACAGGGGGGGTTAGAGTAGGGCTGGGGGGGAAGGCAGCGTGGCTTGGCATGCGCAAGGTGCACAATTGTGCACCCCCTTGCACACGCCGACCTCTGATTTTATAACTTGCGCGCGCCTGCCTGTGCGCGCAAGTTATAAAATCGGGTGTACATGTGCGTGCACCGAGTAGCGCGAGCGCGCATCTTTTCAAAATCTACCCCAAAGTATATAGTAATGATGGCAGGAAAGGACCAGATGGCCCATCCAGTCTGCCCTGCAAGTTTCTTATGGTAGTATCTGCTGCTCTGTGCAGTTACCCCCAAGCCTTATGACAGGGGTAGTAACATTCACAATCAAAGCCAAGCAACTGTCAAACCCATAACAGATTACTGCCAGCAACATGTTTATTGGGTGAGGAGCCTTCTTGATAACTCAGACAATGCTGGCTTGATGTGCTTTGAATTGGGACTTGGCAGTAGATGCATGTCCGTACCTAGATCGTAAAAGTCAGGACCCATGTTGGTAGTGGTCTGAATGAGAGTCCCCTTTTGATTCCCCCCCGGAATTCCCCGCCCCCCCCCCCCCCCCCTCCCGGCAAAGCAGGAGCGATATTGCAGCTGCCTCAAAATCATCAAGGCTATCGGTTGAGGGTCGTGGTCCCCTTGCTTTCTGTTAAGGGTTGTAATTGCTGCTCTGTGCAATTTGACTCAGTTATGATGAAGAAAATTTAAACTGCAATGGAAGATGAGTCAAGAATGAGCTACCCCACATTTTCTTAGACCCCTGCTAAATTTGGGAAATTTAAGCTTTTTTGTGCATGTTTCCTTGGACATATAAAAACTGGTTTTTAAAAACCCCTGAAAAACCTTTTATTTCTCACTAGCGGACCCCGGCCACGCGTTGCAGTGGCTGAGTCAGATTCTTTTCCCTCACTGTCCTTTCCCCTTGCTCATTTAGCTCAGTCACTCATCCTCTTCCCCCTTGGTCACTCCACCCCCGCTTCCCTCCCCTGTCCCCACTCCAACTCTGTCCCCTCACACTCACCTCTCCCCTCATTCTTCCTCCCCTGACAGTTACCTCCCTCCTCATTCTCCCTCCCCTCACTGTCACCTCCGTGACTCCCCACCTGGTGAGGGCTGTTTTGTAACCTTTCGGAGATGGTGCACATTTTGTGTATGTGTTTGTGTGTGCCCTCCCCCTTTGCACCCCAAAGTAATCCCCACAGAAACGTTGTGTTTATATAAGCCTCCCCCACCCCAGGCCGGCAAAATAGACTAACCCACAAGAGTTGCAGAATCTCGGAACTGCCTCCTGGCCTCCTCCCCCCCCCCCCCCCCTCCCGAACATGGACGCAAGAACATGAGATCTGAGCTATTTTTGTGACATTTATTAACAAACAAACCTGTTCATCTTAGATCAAAAATAAAAAATATAAATCATTGTAAATATTCATTTTGTACGTGGATTTCAATAACCACAGAACTAATTCTATCACTCCCAATTAAATATTATTGGCAGTTCAGGTTATGCAAATTTGTGAATTTAAGATTTTTATTATGATTTTTGCTACAGATTTATCCAGATCCTAAATGGTTTGGTACAGAGTAAGAACTTGGTTCATTTTTTCTCTACAAATGTAAAAGGGCAGGATTTATTACCCTTCCTTTTTATCTTTTAATATCTGTGCATCTGTCCTCATGTGAAGGTCAGACCTCATATCGCATAACCTGTGCTATGAACTGCCCTCAGAATTGGCAGTGCTGTAAACCGAATCCCTGACAACATAAAAAGGGGGGTCTCTGCAGAGCCTGGATCTACAGTAATCACAATGAGAAACAAAAGGCTGTAAATGCTCTTAGCTTTGCCGCTGGGGGTTAGCGACATACACATTAGTGATGAGTTGTTCTCACATGGAGGAAGAAACTTACTAAAAAGTAATTTTACCTTTTGAAGGTTATACAGCATAACATACTTGCAATATGCACCAGTAGTGTAATATAAAGAGTCACATTATCATGCTTCAATAATTCAGTTAGATGGCTCCATTTTTGTCTCTCCCTTTAGCAAACATTTTGCAGAATAGCAACTGCCATAAAAGGGACTTATAGGAGAGAGATTCAGGGCAGGCTAACACCTGTATCAGGACCTATAAAAAGGTTGTGTGTGTGATCAGGTGGTGAAGCCATCATAAGATGATCCACTAATACCCTCCACGCCACCCCAAATAGGCCCACTAAGTGGTGGTTATTCACCCAGACACTTAGTTTTTAATTCACATCCTGGATGCCACCACCCTGAAAATACTTATCCTTGCCAAGCAAGCCTGCGCTGCCTCCCTCTTATCCATGCGGCCCCCATTATGATCCATGAGAGGAAATCTACCAAATCCTTTTCCTCCCATGGATAATTATGGTAACTCGGCCGGGCTGCCTTCTGTCCTTTTTTTTCTCTTTCATAGAAGCGGTTGGTCAGCAGTCATAAAAGGTCCCATTTTGGCATCCTCTCTCATCGATTTTAAAAAGACAATACCACTTTTCTTTTTTATCCATCTGGAGGATTGTTGGAGGGCGGGCGATCTGGCCAAGGCAGTGGCCGTGGTCCCTCCTCCTACCACGGGATCTTCTCTCTCTCAATGAGCAGCAAAATAATCAATGTTCAGTGCCAATGAAAGAGTGGCACATTAAAGCTAATCTTAAAAAAAGGACCGTTTTTTTTGCTTATTTGAAACGACTGGACAGAACAAAAAATAAACACATTTTCTGCCATCAAGTATTCGCTTTGCTTTAATCCACGCTTCTACCTGTACCAATAAGTTTTCATTTTGGTCAGCAAAGAACAACGTAAGTTACAAATGTTAAACACAGTCTCATTTCCCATGCATTTAGAGCTTGACCTTAGATGACAAATCTGAAAAGACACTGCACTTCAAAGATCAGCATTCAATGTGTAGTTTTCCATCTCCAGTACGTAACTCACACAGTCTGTCAAAAAGGTCTCTGCAGACTTCCAATTTTCTGAGTTCCCCCACAGTTTGCACATGACATTCTTAAACATAAGAAAACAATACACATTTCACTTTCTCAAGAGTAAAAACTGTGCTTGATATGATCTTGCCAAACACAGACAGCCGTTTAGTAACTGATTTCACACTTTTGAATAGATAAAATTGGCAGCAGAACAGGAATGTGATATTTAGAAACATGATATGGGATTTACTTTATTTGGACCATCGTTGGAGTGGCACGCAAACGCCAGACCATGGCACAGTCTAACTTTCTACAAACGAGTCAGATCCCAGCCAGCAGCGGCAACTTTCAGAAAAGCAAAACAGCAAAAAATAAAAAAGTGAATCATCTACACAGTGCTGCAACCTTCTCTCTTTCCTGGAAAGATCCAAGTGCTCAGACTATATTGGATCTACAGTAAAGGTCAGCAGAAACTACAAAACAAAATAAAAAGCTCTTACTGTACAGTGTTCAGAGGGGCAAGCTAGTGGCTTGGTGGCAGTCCTGGGTTTGACTGCCAGATCAGGTCTTCTGCTCCCTAGGACGGATGGCCAAAGCTGGGGATGCTGCAGGGGCATTGCTCACAGCTCCAGTCACTGTGCAAAGCCACACCTATTGGGCCAGAACCAGGGCCCATGAGTGCAGGGGTCCAAAATAACCCACTGCATGGCCCCAAGGCAAGGACGTTTGCTGCAATAACTGGGCTGTGTGAGTGGGGAGGGGGAAAGCACCAGGTAGTTGGAAATGAAGGCCCGTGGCGCCATTTCCCACCTCTGGTTCGAGGAGGAGAATCGCTGCCTCCATAACACTCTCGTCCCACTCCCCACCCCCAAAGAAAGGAGCCCACCAAATTGAAACAGAGGTAGCAATGGAGCCTCATACCAGAAATTCTTAGAGAGTTTCACAAAGTAGACTGTTTAAAATGTGTCAATTTCAACCATTTGTATACATTTACAAAGGCAGTAAGGACCCTCTTGTGCGGTCCAAGATAAAAAAAAAAAAAATCAAATTCTGGGCGACCATAAAACATTTGCTTTTTTTATTGTGGCTCTGCATATAGAGACTCTTTTTGTGGGTTCCAGTTCAGTGTTTATTGCATATTTCTATTTATACTTTCTGGTCTCTTTATTCTGCATTTGGTCAGGGTCCATCTGTGTTCTGCAAATGTGACCGAAGGGAGGTATTTTAGTTGTATGTAGTTTCTGTGTAAGGATCTATAGCAGTCTGATTTGTTTTGGTTTCCTAATAGGATATGGATTGGTGTTCTAGGGCCCAATGTAACGTGTGCAGTGTTGCCTTTTCATAGATAAAGTTGCTTTGGCATGGGAGGGTTACTATATTGTAATGGCAGTTCTGTTTATGCATGGCTTTGAGGGCCAAGCCCACACCCAGCACGCATTACAAAATTCCATACCAGCTCCAAGTGTCTTTTTTTCAGTTTTTTCTGGCTGGCACCACTGCAATGCATGTTGTGGGTGATATTTTTGCCTTAGCAGGCTGTACTTTTTGAATTTTCTTTTTCATGTAAAATCTGTTATAAATGCATAATTTGTGTGTGTCTGAGGAGGGTGTGGGAGTGGGGGAGAGTGCACAAGGCCTCCCCTTGACCATGGGTTTCGTGAAGAGGAGTTTTTAAAAATATAGATTGCTGGAGAAAGCAGGGCTTTTTTTTTTTTTTTTTGACAGACCCAAGGCAGAGACTGAATTAATTGGGGGGGGGGGGGGGGGCACGTTGCACAATAATTTTTCACATAGGGCAGGAAAAAAGCTAGCACTGGCCTTGTCAGGGACAGCACACCCTCCCTTCCTGAATTAAAATGTACGCTCGGCCTGTGCTGAACACACATTTTAAAGGTAGCCGGCTTTTTTTTGTTTTGTTTTAAAGTCCTGATGCATCAACTTGATGCATCGGGAATTAAAAAAAAAAAATTATCTGAGCATTAAGACTGGGTGCTGAAGGTACAGAGCACTGGCATGCCCAGGTCAGCGATATTGCAGACCTAGAGAAACAGACAATCTTAAAAGCATTCTTTTTACATTACAACTTAATCTGAAGTCTCTATCACAGCTTTCAGGGATCCCCTTGAAGTCTTAGTTTATATTTTTACTGTTGGGTGTGCAGATGACACGTTGTACTGTTCTTACCTATGGTTTTATATTTGCACTAGTTTGCTTATGTTCTTTCGAGCCCTCTTTTACCTCAGTGACATTCAATTCAATGTAGTGGTACTGTACAAGATGTATTTATTTGTTCTCAATGATATATGCAAAAAAAAAAGTAAAAGAGGTTTTTTGTTTGTTTTTTTAAGCACACAGTGTTTTATTGCCCAGATTGCTACATCAGCCTATAAGGAACTTGGAGAGTCAGAATCTGCTCCACAGGAAGCAAACCCCCCCCCAAAAAAAACCTGGAAGCAAAATGATGGGGATGCCATGAACATACTTGTCCGGAAATTAAGCACTTTGCAAACAAGTTGTGTTAGTAACCAGACTGCGGCAAAAGGCATCTGACAACATTTAGAACAGGCAAATAAAGAAGGTATCCTTGGGGGGGGGGGGAAAAAAAAAAGAAAATCTTAATCATGAGAAATACTCCCAAGTGGGAGAAAGAAGAGACTGCTATCACCTACATACATTGTGCACAGATCATTAGCGGAACAACTCCAAACCCTAGGAGAGCTAATGCAGGAGGCAGATGCTGCATCACTAGGCATTCAAGCCTACAGCATACTATGGAGTGGCCAGAAATTTTGACATGTGCAATATGTCAGAGCTGACTTCAGAAAATGTCCAAAATGCACCTGTACCAGAAGAACAGTGCCAGAGAAAGTGTTCTTCAGAATCGGCATAAGGTGCCTGCAGAGTTTAGAGAAACTTCGGAAACAATGACAAACAGAAAATAAAATATCGTCACTGCAAATATAAAAAAAAAAATGTGGCCATTAGCAAGAGATTGCTATTCTGTACCCAAGGGGAATGAAAATCGTCCAAATACAAAAGGGACTAATTATGTTTTAAGCAATGAAAGATCAAAGATAAAATAATCAAAGAGCAAAAATAACCAGTCATCTAATGATGAGAACACTACTGGATCCAACAAGAAGCAATATGCATTCCATGTAAAAACAAGATCAAGAGACAACTGGCAGAGCCATTTTCAGTAATTCTCATGCATCAAGTCATTTAACTGGACAATGTTAATTCCTCAGTAACTATACTGCAGTACAGGACAGATCTATTACAAGGGCAGATGGCAAGTCCAAGGAAGCAGCAGTGGGAGTCAAAAGCATTCAATGCAAGCCATATGGAGACAATGACTCTGAAAGTCTGAAAGCTGCACCTTAATTTGCTGATAATCTCATATTGGTTTCCAAATTAACAGATGCCAGACAAAGTGATTTTTAACCAAGACAATTGTGAAATCAAAAAATGACAAAGACTTTTTGTTCACTGCATAAAAAAAAAAAAAAAAAAAAGATTGTAATAAACCAAAACACTCACCACTAGAAGGTGTAACCTCAGAAATAACTAAATCCACAACTAACACTTTCTATAAACTCTGTCAAAAATGGACCAAATTCAATATATTAATCTCAAAACATCTAATGTACAACGATCTAAAAATAATTTTTTTAGAAATAAAATGTTTGTGGTTTCATATTGGGCTAACACTGATACCCTCTGAGTAATCAGAGCCATTGTATATCTATAATCATTAACCACCAACCACCTTCCCAGAATTAGTTTTGATATGTGGAGGTGATATACCAGCACACCTCAATTACCATGAAGAGTCAGCATTGCTATAACTTTTTCCCTTTGTATTTAACTAGATAGCATCTGATGCATTCAAATACAAGAGCCTTTTTTGTGGCATCATGATTGGGTAGTTCAGCTTCAACTTGATTGATTTAAGAGGCATTTTAAATGTGATTGGTCTATTCCAGGTCACATGAGTGTGTTATAATAAATGGATGCCATTTAAAACTTTATTCAATTTATGAACTGCGGAGCAATGAATACTGTATGAAGCAGTGGAAATTTTGTATTCAGTGGCATAGAGCAATATCCCCTGACGAAAGACATCGTCTGAAACGTGGCCTTGTTGGGAAAGCATAATTTACTTTTTGATGCTGTGGATTAACATTTAACTGTTGATCATATAATTTGAGAAATTTGGATTTACAATAATATATATATATATATATATATATATATATATATATATATATATATATATATATATATATAGATAGAGAGAGAGAGAGAGAGAGAGAGAGAGAGAGAGAGAGAGAGAGAGAGAGAGAGAGAGAGAATTACTTTTTTTGATGCAGAATACACTGTTTTTAAATTGCTTAAAAAAAATTTCAAAAAAAAATATTAGATTCTAAGGAGGTTGATGGTTAATGATTATAGATATACAACGGAGGGTATCAGTGTTAGCCCAATATGAAACAACCAACTCTTTCTTTAAAAAAAAAAAAAAAAAAAAAGTTGAGATTGTTCTTTTTTTTTTTATATTTTATTGCATTATTAGCAAAATAGATTGATAAGATCTACAGGAAATCAAAGGAATATCAAGAAAATATAACATAATATCCAATATTATATTTCAATAAACAGTCCCCTTAAAGATTAAGGAAGCGCTCTCAAAGCATAACCTAAAACAGGTTTAAGAAGGAAAGTACAATATACAAGAGATACAAAATATGGTACCATCTATACCTCAAATTAGACAGTCATCAAGACTCATCTACAAGAAATGTCTCACGATGGGAAGGATCGTGGAAAATAAATTTGTTCTTGTGATATGTAATAAGGCACTCACAAGGAAATTTAAGGAAAAATAATGCTCCCAAGGATAAGATTCTTGGTTTTAAAACAAAAATTGTTTCCTCCTTAATTGTATAGATCTAGCAACATCTGGAAAATATTTGAATGTTTTTACCACAAAAAAAAAAAAAAATATCCTTGTTTTTAAAATATTTCTGTAGCACCAAATTTTTATCTTGTTCACTACAAAATTATACCAAAAGAATGGCCCTGGTGGGAATATCATCAATTGACCTCCTTTTTGGAGGCCTCTAATTAGGACCATCTCCCTATAACACATCCAATTCATCCTCCTGTCCCTCAGATCTAATTCGGGACCAAGGAATATAGTATTTTGGGGGATTTACCATTTCTTTATTCGAGGGAATAAGTAAGTAACACTTCTCCAATATACTTTTTAAATAATTCTGCAGCAGATAACCTAGAAATAGGAAAATTTAAGAGACGAACATTCTTATATCTCAACTCATTTTCCAGATTTTCAAATTGTTTTTGTATTACAAGGCTGTCTTTTATAAAAAAAAAAAAAAAAAGTGTTAGATAACTGTAATGAGGCAATCTGAGATGATACAGAAGTAGAGGCAGCTTCCAGATTAACTGAGTTCCATGATACTCAAATTTCCTAGTTTCAGTAGAAAAACTCCCAAAATGAGACAGACTGAGGCCTATATTTTCTATCTCACCGCGGCGGCGTGAATCGCGAAGTGCAGGGGGACAAAGCGGGGGGTGGGCCTGCGAAAGCCGGCAGCGATCGCACCTCTGCGGTGTGATCGCTGCCGGCTTTCGCACCCAATAGCGCCATCATAAAAGGTGGTGCTATTGGGCACGAAATGGGCAAGGAAAAGGCTCCTTACCTTTTCACCCCGTCCACGCTGTCTTCGCAGCATCCGCCCCGACTCCGCCCCTTTTTAGCTATCGCACGCAAAAAGGGACTTTTCGCATGCGAAACGTCCCTTTTCACGTGCGCTAGCTTTAAAAAATGACCCCCTGAGTAAGCAACTTTTCCATATTTGTGACTGCCCTGCAAACATCTACAAGAGTAACATTTTTAGAATCAAGAAGCTGCAAATTAGAACTTCCTGGCAGGGATACCCCTGCAGACGGGGAACTTTTGGGCTCTATGTAAGCCACTATTGGATCACCCGATTGCATCTTGTCGTGTTGGGAGGTGTTAGCTGCCGGGTCTGAAGAATAAATAACAGTCAGAGAATTAGCTTCAAGATGATTAATGTTTATTGTACTGCTGATTTTTATTGTTTTAGTAATAAAACGATGATGATTGCTATATTTTATTACTGGTTCATTGTGCCACGAAAACAAAATGAAAACAAAATGACAGCATATCCAGGTACAGACTGCTCTCTACCATTATTCTGGGCACTAAGAATACCCACTAGGTGAATATTGTAAACACCACGCAAGAAGAATTCACCTCCACCTAAGAACACATTACTACAAATCTGTGGTTGTGACCTTCATATATTCTTTCAGATGCTGACTGCATTCATTAGTCAGAATGACAATGTTCTAGCAATATGCATCTAATTGTATAATCTTAGGTCACTCAGGGGGTCATTTTCAAAAGGGATTGCACGCGAAAAGTCCCTTTTCTCGTGCGATACCTAGATCGGGGTGGGTTCTGGGCGGCATCCGCACCAGAAGGGGAGTAGTCTGGGTGGCACTGGGGCGGATGCCGCAAAGACGTCGCTGACAGCGAAAAGGTAAGGGTCCTTTTTGACGCCAGTTTCGTGCACAATAGCATCACCTTTTATGATGGCGCTATTGGGTGCGAAAGCCGGCAGCGATCGGCATTCACAGGCCGGCCCCCCGTTATCGCCGGATTTTCTAAGGTCTGCGACCTTAGAAAATCCAGGCCTCAGTCATTTGTTTGGAGAGAAAAGAGGATCAGAGCATCAGCAATATTCAGGTACCACTTACAGGAAACTTTAAATTGAAAGAGTATCTTTGTACAGTGTCCATGGAATCCCTGATTTCACAAGAGAATAGTTGGGATCCCAGTAACAGAAGAGGGACCACAGTTACTGGTTTAATTATTTCTGGAATGTGGATTTACCAAGGAGAAAATGTAATCTGTCAGATTATCTGTACTGAACATGTGTTTTAGCAAAGACTGTAATGCTGCAACAACCTTCACATGCCCTCTGTGATTTTGTGCACTTGGAGACAGACATACAGAAGACTTAGGTACTTGGAAGATAAACGTCCCTCCCCTTGAAGATAGGGCTTAAGTAGAATGAATGATTTGAGAATGTGACTTGGGCCCCAGTATCGACAGTGACTGGCCTTGACTCAGCGTGATCTACATGAGTCAGGGTTGCACAAGTATAAATCACAAAGAGAGATAATAGCTCATTTTAATTTTGCCTTCTGTTTCTCTGCTAAAGTACATGCACATATTCTCCTCTATCAAGAGCTCATCTTAGCAAAAGTCAGCCCGCCTAATTAAAGTCTTCATGTAACCCAACTCTGCCACGATTCTTACATTCAACTACACCACCTGATGATTATTGGACCCACAGGATAACAGCAATACTTTACCCACTTACCATTGCCAACCCCTGAACTGTGGATTTTTTTTGTTTTACTAGTTAAAGGCGCATCCCCGGATCGAAGTTCAGAACCTTCTTGCCCGGAGCTGCAGAGAGGGTACTAGGGTTAAGAACACCCACACAGTCCCTACTAGGAAGTGCCTCTCCACCAAGGCACGTAGCAGTGGGGGTCATAGTAGGAGGTGGCATTATTCAGACACACCCCAATGGGAGGTGCCTGAAGGCTGGCAAGAAATAATAAGACCTAGGAGTGCAGAGGGTTCTGGACTCTCTCTTCTGCAGCAGTCCACGACTCGAGATCAGAATCACTGGGACTACGGAGAAGGAGTGAGTGCTTGGAGCAGCTGCGAGGAGCTCAGAGTAGGAATCTTTGTGAGATTTCTAGCGAGTGGGAGTATTCCCCATGCTCCTCACTCTAGTGGGAGTTGTTTTTAAACCAGTGGGCCTGGAAGAAAGTGAAGGATGCAAAGGGACAGAGAAAACCTGAGTGTCCCCTGCAGCTGCAGAGAGGCTTTCGGTCTTGCTCAGGAAGTCTTTTTTTTTTTTTTCTCAGGAGAAAGCAAGCACAAATGAGGGCATTCCTAAAGATGGAAGATTTCCTTGGTATCCTGAGGGTATGTGCAGGGAGACCCCTGAATGCTTGTGAGATACTTTTCTTGGCTTTTTTAGACTTATTGCATGGATATTATCCAACGGAAAGGCATGTTTTTATCAACTGATCACCCTTCATCATGCTTTCTTCGTGTGAAAGTGTCTATTTTTACCCCACAGGAGAGGGTCTCTAGCCCTAAGGACCCTGAAGCAAGTCTTCCCCGATGGCAGAAGAACTCACAGAGCCCCTGTGGGTTGTATGAAGGCCCAGCAGCACTGAGATGTGCAATCAGGAATGGAAGGGGGAGGTTTCACTACAATCTATTTACTAAAGCTTTCCCGCCCCCTCATTGTTTTGTCTGCAGGAAAATGCTTAGCAAACAGGAATCTCTATTATGTGGACCGATATCCGCCCCCCCCCCCCCCAGCAACCCTTTTCCCTTGGTTACTATCTTATGAATGGTTCCCACTAAATCTCCTTCTATCTGTATTCCCTCTGCTAGAAGATTGAAAAATCCCACAACTCCAAATAATAGATGCATTTTCCATCTTTATCGTGCCCTGCAGTAACTCCTCCTCTCCTCATATTCCTTGCATGCTCGCCCGAGGGTGTACAGCACAACATGTAACACTATCCCTTTACAGGGAGTAAAACACCATGCAAATTTAGGGATGTGTCTGAGTTCTCTACTTGATAGAGTCAGACATCTCGACTTTAGTGGTTAGATTAATAGCCTTATTCAAAAAAGGACTTTTTCGTACTCTGTACCTATGGAAAAAAACAACATTATGGGATAAGGAAGATCTTAAATTGGTCAGAGACAATCTGAAAAAAAAAAAGCAACTCCCCCCTCTTCCTCCAAAGAAAATAACCTAACTGGATCTCATCCTTTTAGGTCACAGCCCTGGCCATATAAAAGTCAGTTCATCACTAATTCTAGTGTCTAGAAAAATGTTTCACTTGAAATATTCATTATTTGGAAGAGGCTGAATATACCACCACCAGGTCCGCTGCACTCGGGCTTCTCGGTAACTAAGGCTTTACAACTGCAGCGAATCTCAGGCTGACACAAAAAACATATTGCTTTATTCTCATTCTCACTTTTGATAAACCTTCCATATTAGGACTTCCAAGTCATGGCTATAAGATTCCACATTTCATGTTTTAGGAAAAGTCAAACTGTTGAATGTGGTGGTCCAGGCCCAGATTTAGGCATAGGCAACACAGACAATTGCTAAGGGCACAAACTTTTGCCAGTGCCAAAAACCCAGGACAAGAGGAGTGCAACTGCCAAGGAGGAGCCTGCGCCAGCAGTCCACTGCAAAGGGGTGCTGCTGTGGCACTCTGGGACTTGGGGGGGGGGAGGGCATTCATTACTTTCCAAACTCCAGGGTATCCCCCACCTCCCACTCTGCCTATGGGTACCAAACTCTTAAATCCAGTCTTGTGATGGTCCCAAAGTGGACATCTGTGAAGACTGCACCAGAGACATACAATAAAAACAGGGTATCCAAGAAAGTAAACAAAAATAGTAATTAATTTTCAAACATCACATTAAGCAAGTTAATTTAAAAAAAAAAACTATTTCTGAAGAGTTCTGTCTCATAAATTAAGCAAAGTTCGATTTCAGTACATTGATCTGGATGGCAGGCTCATATTTCCCAGCTCCTTACTAAATTGTTAAGATGTGATGTTATAAACAATTTGCTTGTGCTGTCAAAGAAAAAGCAAACTACGTTCTTGTTTTGCGGAAAGAGTCTCTTTCCCTTTCAAACAAATATGGATCAGGTTTTTCCATGGTTATGATAATAGCTGTGTACAAATCCCCAGAAGCAAGAAAAGATTCTGAACTACATCTGCTGTAGGTTGCATTTAATTGACAGGACCCACTTGACAAAAAAAATGGTAGCACCTTATAGACTGATTTATTGAGGCATAACCTTTTGAGAAGAGGAATCCATTTGGTCTGACAGGTGATGCACTTAACCGAGGTGAGCAGTCTTTCATTTTGTCTTTTCAAAAGCAATTACCAAAATAAAGCACCACAGCACGGAATGAAGACAAAAAAGTGTTTCCCCAACACCTGGCACCGCTATGTTTTACTTACATGGCAGGCAAAACACAAGCCCTCAAAGAACACACACCTTTTCGGGTATTTTCTTATTTTACAACTTGTCATTCAAAACTATATCGTGTTTAATTCACTTTCTAAGGATCACCATTACGGCAACTTTTCTAACAGATAAAGCACGTGGTTTTCCCGTACCTTACAAAGACTCGCGCTCTCTAAAGCTTTAAGTTTTCTGCGCCTGCTCCACACCTGAAACTACAAAGCTGGTTCAATCAAGTCCGACATGCAAAGTGGTTTGGGCTTGTGGGGAACATTTTCTGGAAGTCGTTATCCAGAGTTGGACCCAACCTCCTGAGATTAGAACTGGGTCGCGATGCTTTTTAAGTGGGCCCCGTTGTCTAGCAGGTGCTCTCACTTTCCGTGTAAGGAGCCCGAGTTCCCGGCAAGTAAAGAAAACCCCCCAGGAAGGCAACGCGAATGGCCAAGGCTCGGCAAGCCTCGCGTGCGGCACGCGGCCTCCCCCCCCCCGCTCGCCTTACCTCGTCCGCGGGGATGCGGAACGCCTCGGCGATCTTGGCGTAGAGCTCCTTGACGTTGCTGAAGCCCTCGATCCTGCCCGTGGCGCTGCCGTGCGCCAGCTGCGCGTGGAAGACCAGGCGGGGCCGCAGGTTGGCCGGGGGAGGGGGCAGCCCGGCGGCTTTGGCGGCGCTGGTCCCGGCGGCGTCCGCCTCCACCAGCCTGGAGGTCTCCTTGGACTTGGCTTTCTTCTTTCCCCGCAGCCCGAGAGGCATCTTCACCGGTAAGGGTGGGTAGGGGGGGAGGAGGCGGGGGTGACTGGAGCGGCTGCAGGCCTCGTGCGCAGGTGCAGCGCTCGTGCACTAAGCCTTCACCTGGCTCGTACTCGACTTTGCCCTTCCTTGGGCAGGGGCCTCCAGCTGAAGGAGCCAATGGCAGCGCCACTTCCTGCTTCCCACCTGCGCTCGAGCCCAGGATCCACAGGCGGCTACTCCCCCCCTCCGTCCCGGGCTTCCCCGCAGCGCTCCTTCTGCAACTGCTGGGGTTTCCGCCATACAGTAGGAACAAACTATAAAAAAAACGTTTTCGTGAAAAATCAAACGGTAGGACTAGTGGCCACGAAACTCCAGGAGGGAACAACTCAAAACCAGCATCAGGCAATATTTCTTCCCGGAGAGGGTGGAGGATGCCTAAAATGCCCTTCCGGAAGAAGTGGTGAGGACGAAAACGGAAAACAAATTCAAAAGGCATAGGATAACACTGTGGCTCCCTAAAGGCTAGAGGTGGATGTGAAGAAAAGGGTGCATGCCGGTAATCTGCATACCTGACTAATCCGCATTGAAGTGTCTAAAAGGCGTAAAATAAATTGAATAAATAAATGGAGTGGCAGTTACTACCTTTAACAAAAGGCATTGGGGATTACTACTCTTAACCAATTAGCTTTCAGGCTTTTGATGCAACTAAAACGCTGCTTTTTTTTTTTTTTTTTTAGGGGATGGGGGAGGAGAATTGGACTAGGATGACAGCCAATGCTGGGTCCCAGCTTTTACAGTCTGGGGTCCTGATAGGCAGATAGGGAAAGAGCACAGGACTGCTTCTGTGGCCATATTCAAGTAGCTTTGTCTGACATATCAAGAAGACTGCTCACCCCATAAAAATGTAGCTAGCAGTAATTTTGTTATGTGTTTGACAATTCTTTGGTTTTGATCGTAAATTATTACTCTTAACATAAGGCTTGGGGGTAACTTGCAAGGTGCAGCAATTACTACCATAAGAAACTTAGGGGGTCATTTATCAAAATGCGGTAAGGCATTTTTGCATGCATTAAGGGCTTATCGCATGCGAAAAGCCCCATTTTCGCATGCGATAGGCCTTTAACGCATGCGATAGGCCTTTAACGCATGCGATAGGCCCTTAACGCATGTGATCGCACCATATCGTATGGTGCGATGCAAATTCCAAAAATAGGAGGAGTTAGGGGCGGAGAGTGGGCTGGGTTAGCCTGCCTGCGAAGAGCTATCGAACAGCCATAACGCCGATTTTAACAACACCTCTTTCAGATGCGTTAGGCTGTGCGATAGCGGCCGTGACCATGCGGTGAGGTTTCAACAGGTCTGGCACTTATGCACTAACTTAGCTCTTCGGACAGGTAATTAGCGCAAATTGCGATAAATCCTATATTAGCATAAAACACACCCCTTTTGCTATCGCATGCGGTACTTACCGCATTTTGATAAATCCAGGCCTTAGGTAGATTGGATGGACCATTTGGTTTTTTCTTCCATCCTTACTATATTATGTTACTAATTGTGTTTTACAAGGAAAAGGAATAATTGGTTTAGACCTAAGGCTGCCTAATTCCAGGATTGAATACGGGAGCCAAACTGAGGGTAGCCACAGCCTTTTTCCTGATTTATAAGGTATGCAGCCCGAATTAGGCAAGATAACAAGCTTGTTTTCATAACCTGTATTCTTTGTTGACAAGCAGGGCTGAATTAGATTTATGTGTATGACATTATCTGACAGCACCAAACGGAACCTTTTCTCTAAGCTCATGGAGCTTTTACTCTATTGACAATGTGCGGGAATTCCTACATGGCCATTGTTTTAGCCTGTTGTGTTTTTGGTTTTGTCTGAGTTTCAGCATGGACATGTGTGTGAAATATTTTTCTCTCATCAGCGATAGTTTTTTTCAATTATTTCATTGCCTTGCTGCTTTAGCAGCCCCCTGCCCCCAGACCGTACTTCTCAGTACCATATTAAAAAAGAAAACATTTCGACAAGCCTTCCCTGATCTATGACCACCCCAACTGCAATAACTCGCCTTGGTCTGCCATTCTACGCTCCCCATCCCTGACATGGCTTCCGACGTTATATTAATCAGTCCCGAGTTTTATGAACTAATACTATTTTTAGTCAGGAACATTTGATACTTTACAGCCTTGTATATAGGATATTATTTACATATTGGTAATATTCAGTACTAAAGAGTATTATAGCCCTAAGTATATGACTTGATATTATTTATTCCTATGTTAGTCATGACTCTGGCTTTTCCTCCTCCCAGTTCAAGTGCCCCTGTTTTATTGTAACTTTTATTCACTTTTTCACTCTTCACGTATTGTTCACGTTGTTGTTAATGTTATTGCACCGCTGTTTATTGTAAACCGATACGATATGATTGGTATCATGAGTGTCGGTATAAAAAAAGCCCTAAATAAATAAATACTAACAGTAATGATGGCTGAGAATGATGAAATGGTCCACCCAGTCTACCCAGCAAATTTTTTATGGTAGTAACTGCTGCTCCATGCAGGTTACCCCCAAGCTTTATGGTAAGGGTAGTAATATTAACAAAACCCATTAACTGTCATACCCATAACAAAATCACTTCTACCAATATTTTTACAGGATGAGCTGCCATTTTGATAATTCATACAATGCTGCTGTTTGAACGTGCTTTCCTTTTGGGTTTGGCTGTAGAATCAGACCTATGCTTTTTTTCCTAATGTCTGCATATCAGTACCCTGAACCAAAAAAGGCAAGGCCCAATTCTCCTTGCCCCCCCCCCCCCCCCCCCCCCCCCCCCCCCCCCCGTCAAAATGGAGAGCAATACTGCAGTTATGTCAAAATCATGTAACCTAATTGCTTAAGGGTAGTAATCCCCATGCCTTCAGTTATGTGTAGTAGCTGCCACTCCATGCGGGTTACCCTCCTACCCATTTAATCTTTTCTTAATTTCCAACTCTCGCCTTTTGGGATCCACAGTGTTCTTCACAGGATGTTTGCATCCATGAAGCCCACAATTCAGAGTGCAAATGCAGTAGAAAAACTTATTTTAAAAACATATATTCTGCTTATTTCCAAAATCATTCAAGGCAGAGAACAAAAGTTACATACCTAATTTAAAATAAGACAATAGCAAAAATAGGAACTGTATTGCAATAAGAGATGATTAATGTTAGAGAACTGAATCATATGGGACAAGAGAACAAAAAATCCAAACAAAATAAAGTCTCTATCAATTGTAAACAACTTGTATAGAAAGTGATCAACAGCCGCCACACCTTAATATCTCATTTACATAAAAAATCTAAAAATAGGTAAGGCCCCAGGCCCTGATGGTCTCACTGCCAAATTTTATTTATTTATTTAAGCATATTTATATACCGAGTTATGTTGGGAACATCACCTTGGTTTACAGGGAACTTAAAGCAGCAAGAAGCTTTACAATGAACAAGTAAAATGAGGCAACAGGAAAATCAAGTAAAAAAGGTACTATACATATGTATACGTATTGTATACAAAACCTTTGGTCTCCATCTAATATCCCATCTACAAAAACACTTTACCTCCGTGAAGGGGGCACGCTTCTTCCCTCTTCCAACATGGCTAGCATTACTATTATTGATAAACTGGGCCAAGACCCCGCACTATGTGCGTCTTACCGACCTATCTCCATGATTAAACTCAATTCTAAAATACTAGCAGATAAGCTGAACTATTTTATAGCCCAAATTATACATTCAGATCAGGCTGGATTTATTCCAGTTCGTATGGCAAGCAACAATGTGCGTAAAATTATCAACATTCTATAGGGCACCACTAAACAATCCATGCCCACGTTACTGCTGGCCATAGATGCAAAAAAGGCTTTCGACATGGTCCATTGGCCTTTTCTGTTCCAGACCCTGGAAGCTATGAATTGTGGAGGTTCCTTTCTACATTGGCTGCGGGCCCTCTACACCTCTCCCACAGCCTGTCTAAAAATAAATGGCAGATATTCTGATCCCTTCACCGTCCAACGTGGTACTAGGCAGGGTTGCCCCCGCTCCCCTCTGCTTTTCGCCATCTTTCTAGAACCACTAGCTATTCGAATAAGGACTAATTCCTCTATTCACGGCTTCAACTTAGGTCCACAAACATACAAAATGTCCCTGTTTGCCGACGACATTATGCTCACTATGGGGAACCCTGAATTCTCTCTATCAGAGAGAGAATCAGAACTTGCCCAGTTCAGTGCGATCTCCGGATTCAAAATTAACTGGGACAAATTGGAAATTCTTAATATCTCATGTCCATCACAGATGGAGACCGATTTGAAGAATCGTCATCCCTTTAAATGGGCTTCCACTAAACTCAAATATCTGGGAGTTAATGTAGGCAAACAATTTTTAACTACTCCCCCCTCCTCCAAAACATAGATCGTGATCTCAATAAATGGGAACAACTTCTGCTGTCCTGGCTGGGCCGGCTGTCTACTCTTAAAATAAATATTTTACTCAGATTTCTCTACTTTTTTCAGACCCTGCCCATAGCAATATCCAACACTACTTTCAAAACTTGGCAACAGAAACTTCTTCGTTTCCTATGGAGACACCGTCCACTCAGTCACCAGAACTGTGTTATACCAAGCTAAAGAAAATGGGGGATTAGGACTGCCTAATCTAATGTGGTACTATGCAGCTGCCCAGCTTCGGCCCCTAATAGACTGGCACAACACATCTAGCACCAAACAATGGACACAGATGGAACAAGAATGGCTCACAGATATGCCATTACAAGTGATGCCATGGCAACCCCGATCTACATGGCGCCCATGCCCACACATAGCACCAACAACTAGGCACACTCTGAATGTTTGGTCAGCATGGAAACATAGGCTGGTCAGCAAAGCAACCTACTTTGCATGGACTGCGCTGTTCCACAATGTCTCATTCAAACCCTGTCTCCCTATCCATGCTTTTCCCTGCTGGAAAAAAAAATGGCATCATCCAATTTTCACATCTCACCCCTCAGGGGTCACTTGTCTCATTTACAGCATTGAGTTCTCTGTATAACCTGTCTAATGCTGATTTTCTCTCCTACATGCAAATTAGCCACTTTATCACACACGTGAAGAGAAGCGGCCTTTTGGCGTCAGACAGATCTCTTTGAAGGCTACTGCTCATCTCCCCGTTTGCCTTGAGGCCTCTTTTCAAAAATTTATAAAATTCTGAACTCTCGCCTACTTTCTAAGCCCCACCACATACAGGCATGGGAACAAGATCTCAATTGTTGCCTCTCTGACGATGATTGGTCCCGGGTTTTTACAGGAATTTCACATGGATCAATTTCCATGTGGATCATGGAAGCAAACTATAAATTACTTTATCGATGACACTTAATGCCCCTGCGCTTACACAAATTTTGTGCCTCTCTGAAACCTCAATGTTGGTGACAGTGCTCACAACCTAGCTCATACCTACACATGTGGTGGGATTGCCCTCTTATTGCACCCATGTGGCAAGCCGTCGCTGATACCATACAGCATATTCTCCATGTCCCTTGCCAACTAACAACTTCTACAGTGCTCCTGAACCTGCTACATCAGAGCAAACTTTTAAATACCAATTCTGCACTGCCACCAAGATGGAAATTGCTGTGTCATGGAAGTGTCCTACGCCGCCCACTCTTCCCATGATTTTGCATCGCCTAGACAAGATCTGCACACTTTATCATTTTAACTGCTATTAAATGCCACAAACTCTCTCAATATAATTCCATCTGGGAGCCTTATTTGATCTGGAGACAACTTTTCCCGAGGATACGGATGGAGAGTGACATTCACCAAACGCGAAGCAGATGCATCAACCTTTTATATCCTATCTGCATATCAGGAACGGGGGGGGGGGGGGGGTGATTTATACTTTGTCATTTATTATCCTGTTACTGGTTATGAACACTGTGCCTATTTGTTGTTTACGGCAATAACAATTGTTAATAATAAAAAAAAAAAAATGCTCGTAGTCTGGGCAATAAAGTTCCAGATCTGCAAGCCCTAATAGTAGAGGCGAACTTGGATATTGTTGCTGTTATGGAAATATGGTTCGGTGAAGTCTCATACATGGGATACGGCCATATTGGACTACAGCCTATTCAGAAAGGACAGAGATGACACATATCCAAACAATTGAAATGCAGGGGGTGTGGGGAAAGGAAGAAGCACTGTGGGCTGTCTTAAAAAGAGATGATGGTGCTTCCATTTACACTGGTGTGGTCCACAGGCCTCCAAATCAGCCAGAAGAACTGGATAATGATCTGGCCAAAGACATCCAAAAGGTGGGAAGGAAGCTTGAAGTGTTGCTCATTGGAGATTTTATTATACCTGATGTGGACTGGCGTATGTATCCCTGCTGCCGAATCTGCAAGAAATAGAGAGGATGCGAATGCCCTTCAAGGGGCTATGCTCAGATAAATAGTGATGGAACCCATAAAGTGAGGAGCCATACTAGATCTGGTATTCACGAATGGAGATGCTATCTCAAATGTCCAGGTAGGTGCTCTCTTGGGCACCAGTGATCATTAAACGGCATGGTTGTATATAATGGCCAAAAATGAGGGAAGTCACATGAAGGTCAATCCTGGATTTGAAAAACACAAACTTCAGTAAAGTGGCAATGTACCTCAAGGAGGAGCTAGAAGGTTGGGAGGAAAGGGGTAGTGGAATGATTTTTTGTTTTAACATTGAAATTCCCAGGAAAAATAAAAACTGAAAATGTTTCTATATATAGGTTCTTTTTGTTTTTGTTTTGTTACAGGTAGTGGAGAGATGTTGCAGTTACTAAGGTGACAGCAAATTTGAATATTTTCTTTTTGTGTGGTGATCTGTTGTTGGGGGAATTGATGTGGAGTATGTGTGAAGAGAAACAGAGGTGCAAGGTTTATATTCAGGCCGATTCAGTACGGTGTGCTCAGGCCGAGCGCATCATTAGCCCCCGTTTGGACATGTGTTTTTTTATGCGCTATTATTACCCCTTATGCATTTTGATGAGCCTATTAGTTAGTCCCACTCGATTCAGAAAGTAAAATGCGCAGCCAAGCCACACATTTTACTCTCAGAAATAAACTCCTGCCGGCACCGGGAAAGTGTACAGAAAAGCAGAAAAAACTGCTTTTCTGTATACCTTCCAACTTAATATCATAGCGATATTAAGTCTGAGGCCTCAAAAATAAAATTTATTTTTTTTTTAAATCTGCCCACGGGTTGGAAAATGGACGCTCAATTTTGCCGGTGTCCGTGTTCCGAACCCGTGGCTGTCAGCAGGTTCGACAACAGACTGTCAGTAAAATTAAGCGTCGGCTGTCAATCCCACTGACAGCCGACAATCCTGCTGACAGCCGACAGCTGACCCTAGTGTCCCTAGCACCTCCTTATTAGCGCGGGCCCTCATTTGCAAACTGAATTGCGCGCCCAGGAGAGTGGCCTTGGGCGTGAATTGAGAGAGCAGATGTTCGCCTCGGAGCGCCGGCTCACTCACGCAGATTACTGAATCAGCCTGATTGAGATTCTGTCCCATCTTGTGTAGACTCTATTCACGCTCATCAAACTGGTTGAATGATGCTATCCATAATTTTAATGGCAGTGCTCTTTTTTTTTTTTTTAAGTGAGAGGTTGAAACTGGTCAGGGGTTTCTCTAGTGCATGGAAGGCCTCCGGGAGCTTTTTCTTTTAGTGTTTCATAGGCTGGGTGGGTGGCTGCAATATGTGGAAACTTTACTTTGACTTGCCACCCTCCTATACCTAACTAACTGCCCTAAAGGCCTCTTCCACCACCATCCTTCCCTCTCCTCCTCCCCTCCAAATATTTCTGACTAGAGAAGCCCCTGATAAGGAGAGAAGAACCAAGAATGGGGAAGGAGGATGAAGATGAGGGAAGATAAAGGAATTGATGAATTCTAAACTTTTCTCCTGAGACAGATCATTTTATATTTGTCATGACCTTATATTGAGGCCAGTGTGATATATTTTAATACTGTACTATGTGTGCATTTTAAATAGCTGTTCCTGGAACATTTCCATGTGTTGAGCAACAACATATTGAAAGACAGCTTTGTCGGTAGTTGCTATGGAACCATGTTATAATGTGAGCCATGTAAATAATAAGCAAACAGAATGACTAACTGCTTCAGTGGAGTGTGACTGGAATACAGTTCCTTAAGTCTAAAATGTGGAGAATAAAGTTAGAAATTTTAAGTACCAAACACTTTTTTCTTTGTTTTCAAAGCAAGAAGGTAAAGATCCATCAAGAACTGGATCATGTCACAAAGGTGTACTTACAGCTTCATATTTTTAAGTTATCTCTACAAGTCTAGACAAAAGTTTGGGTTTAACATTTCAAATGTAGAAAAATACAGAAAATAAGGTTGTCAACGGTCTGGATTTTCTGTGGACAGTAGCAATAGGTGGGGAAATGTCCTGAAGCCGGAAGGAGGGCTAAAATGTCCGGATTTCAGCCCTTCCATTCCAGCTGCAGTCCGCCCATCATGAAAACCTCCCCCTGCTCAATGCTGGGGCCTTCCACTAAGTGAATGCTGTCCCTGCTGGCTCTTGCGGCGCGCAGGTCAAACCTCAGCTGACGTTTGAACTGCGCTCCACAGGAGCAACAGAAGAAGCGGCAGATTTGGCAGCAGGGACAGCATTCACTTAGTTAAAGGCCCCGGTGCTGGGCGGGAGCTGCAGCAGCCCAGAACGAGGCCGAGGGAAGAAGAATCCCAGGAGCAGCGTGCAGGCAGGGAGCCCAAGCCAAATGTATTAAGAGGGGCTGGGAAAGTGCAGTGAAATGGGGAGAGGAGGGGAAATGGGAACATGGAGTGGGAAGGGGAGGGTGTGACCCTTTGTATTAGCCTGCTGGTGGAAGGGGGAGAGTAGAGGGAGAATGGGGATTTGAGGGTGGACAAACTGGAGGGACTCTGGAGTTGTGGGGGAGCAGCTTGAAGGGGCGAGGGGTACTCCAATGGAGGGGGAGGGCAGAACAGGAACTTGGGTATGGGGAGAGCTGAGACTCACTGACTTGAGATTTGGAGGGCAGCGACAGTGGGAACTTTGCAGTTAGGTAGATATAAGTGGGGAGTGTTAAATGGGCTGGGGATATGTGAGATGGGGATAAAGAGTGAAAAGGGTTTGCAAGGAGGTGTGAATGCAGTGAGGCAGTGGAAAAGGATGTGGGATCTATGAAGAGAATGGGAATGGGTTGAGGAGGCAGTAAAAAAGAGGTACTTGGAGGCAGGGTGGGAATAAAAGATTGAAGAAAGGGGCTGGATGCAGAGGAAGGCATGAAAAACAGGGAGAGAGTGCTGATGAGAGGATTAAAGGCAGAGGAAAATAGAGGTACACAAGAGCAATCTCCTCCAGCCTTGCCTTGCCCAGCTTGTCTTGACCAGCCAGTGTCTCTTGTGTGTCTTCATCCATTCTTGGCCTAATCTCTTGCTTTGGACCTAACCACGATTGCCTGCCACCTCGACCTGACCTCTTGCCTTGGACCAGACTATGGTTGCCTGCTGCCTGCCCTGACCATTGGCCCATTTCTTATCTCTCCAGTCTGCTGCCTGTCCTGACCTTGGGTGCCTCTGGACTTTTGCTCACTCCACCGTCCTAGGGATCCTCCTAAGTCCTGCCTTCCGCCAGAACCCAAGGGCTCAAACTGAGGCAGCTGGTATAGCCCAAACTCCTGTCTGTCCCACATTAGGGCGCATTTGCCAGCTGTCGGTGTAGGACTTGTAGGTTCACCTACAAGGCTGTGTCAACTAAGCCACAGCAACAAGGGTTCACTCTTATACTGCTCATCACATCGCACAACAGTACATAACAATTTTCTAGAGCCCACTGCAATATTTATAATGACACCTTTTCATAAACTTGGTTACTGCCATTTACCTTCTGGATGTTAACTCTGTTTGGGAATTGCAGATTTGGTACATTGGTGATGAATGTGCTTTTTGCAAGGTTTTGTGTTGCTTCACAGACTGCCAAGTAGAGGAGGGAGTTTGTCACTATTACTGAGATGATGCCAAAATTTGAATATTATTATTTTTATTTTTTTTAATTATTATTTTGGTTAGTAGTAAGAGCAAACATCCTAGCTCTGCATCCTTATTAGGGTTGTTTCTATGGACACAGAATATTTGTTTGTAGAACTGGAGGTGCAGGAATTCTGTGGCAGTTCTGTTCCATTCTGTACAGTTTATTTATTTATTTATATTTATTTTTATTTTAAATTTTTATATACCGGAATTCCTGTATGCAATACAAATCAGTCCGGTTTACAAGTAACGAAAGAGGTTGCCCTGGTCTGGGAAGTTAGACCTGGGTTTTTTTACATAGAACATGGAACAATAACAATAAACCATTGAACATTATTACAAGTAAGATAGAATGTAACAATAGCATTTAACAGATTTAACCTTTTTTACAAAGAACTTTAGTAGCGAATATGGTCTGCAGTAGACGGTTATATAAAGGTGAATAATGACTGTTAGAATTGTGAATAAGCAATTACGGTATGAAAATTAAGTGGCAAGCTGTTGGTGACACCCTGCAATGGTTGGATCTGAAAGTCAGGAGGAGGTGCCTATTGGAAAGCTTGCCTGAAAGTTCAGAGTTAATAACAGATCCCAGGACTCACTCTTTTATATAAGAGGATTGATTGAATGATATTGAATAATTGGTCTTTATCTGCTATCATTTATTGTGTTACTAATGGTGGGGTGGCAGTAACAGCCGTTTGTGAATGTGGTAGGGAATCATCGCCAAACGTTTACTCAGCACCTCCAAGCGTTCGGAATTTTCACAGTTGAAAGTTGACATCCCTAAGTGTAATGTATAACAAAATGGAATAGCCCAGTGGTAAGAGCAGCAGGCTGTGAGCCAGGGTTCAACTCCAGGACAGTAACAATGATAGCTTCTAGCACTGCTACCGGAGCAATGCTGGATGGGCGCAGGATTGTAGTGTACTGTGATGCCAGTGCTACAAAAGGAGGGCCGACTTTGCTCTGGAAGGTACTGGGTGAAGGATAGGATGGGGGTGGGGGAGATGAGACTTTTTTTTTTTTTTAAATACATGCAGTTTACTGGGGGGAGGAAGAGAAGAGCCAGCAGAGATTTTCATTGGAGGAGTTGGAGGGAGGCTGGCTATGCCAAAAGAAGACTTTTTACAGTTTACAGAAGAGTGGACAGGAATCAGGCTAGGAGTCCTGTAGTAGTTTTATTTTTTTTTTTTTTTATACCATGCCACTTAACCAGATATTTTCAAAAGAAATCCAGTTAAATGGCAGGTTATCCAGCCAAACAAGGCCGGATAACTTTAAATCTAATCGGCCACATTCAAAAGCTGGCCGATTTAGTTTTAAAGTTAACGAGATAACTTTAATTAGAGAGATTCAGCTGGACATTTATCGTTAGCTGAATAACTTGCTGAGTCAGTGAAAATGGCACACCCTCCCTTTAAAAGCTGGTAGAGTTCACTCACTCTTACAGGCCGATTCACTACGGTGCGCTCAGCTGAGTGCTCCGTTTAGCATCCGTTTTCCCTGTGCCTGGGCGCTCAACATGGAGCACCAGCTCTCCTGCACCTTATATTGAATCGGCCTGTTAGCTCTGTATTTTTAGCCGACAGAGCTCTCAAGTATGCAACATGTTTTTTTTGTGGTTTTCGTTAGGAGCCCCTTTCCAACATTAACAGCATTCACCCATACACTGAGTTTATTTACTTTGCTACCAACCTTATTTCCATTTTTTATTTCATACACAAGGTATAGGGAAATCTCCCTGCCCTCTTCTCTTTTCAGTTTCTTTCTCATGAACTACTCAGTTGCCACAGTGATCCCAGCAGTCACGCTCTGCTGTTTTTCTCCACTTCCTGATGCTGTCTGTGGGCTTTCCCCTGCCCGTGTGACCTTTTAATCTCTGCATGAGACAGCATAGTAACTAAAACTGTTCCCTCTGCAATACAGAGGGGAACCAACTGTGCTTGCTGCTGTTTTCTGCCAGATCCCTTTTAGTAAGAGCATACCCTAACAGCCCCTTCTCAATGCTGTAAGCTCTGGACTGTAACCATAGAGGACTCCCAAGGAAGTCTCTCTTTTTTTTTTTTTTTGTAATTTAATGTTTATTAACACAACCATGGATAATAATGTCATACAGGCAATTGAACAAGTTGAAACTGTATACAGTGTGGTCATTACATGCTAAATTAACCTAGAGTGTTACTGTACCAAAGCCATATCTCAAATGCTTGTAACTAATATGTCTAAACAATAGGACATGAACCCCTGCAATGGTGCGGCATTAGACATTGTATATTACAATAACATGAAAGAAAAGAAAATGAGTGAATTTAATATCAACAGAGCTGTAATTTGTTGTACTCAGTTCTTAATCTTCATTGCCATCGGTACTTTAGAGTGTGTGTGTGTTTGTCTGTTTTCTTTTATAGACATATGGAAGTATGCAAATGTAAATACATAAATTCTGCCCCCTCCCCCCAATCTGGGGCTAGAATTGATCAAGGGGAAATCCCTACTAGAAACTTGGTGTTCTCAGCCAGACGGGGTTAAAAACCCCATTACCAAAATTCTTACCCTACTGAAGGGGACGAGTAGGGGCAAAGCAGCATTCCAAAGGGCTTGGGAGAAGGACCTAGGGATGACTTTGGACGATGGGGAATGGACCCAAATCTTTAGCACCTTAAAGGGACTGTTGGTCACCAATACAGGTATAGGAGGAAAATATTATTTTCCTCTTTATTTGATGTATATTCTGCTTTTATAGACACTTCAAAGTGGATTGCATTCAGATACTAAATTTTTCTGACCCCCAAAGGACTCATATTCTCTGGAGAAAGTACAGAGAAGGGTGACCAAAAAGATAAAGGGCATGGAATGGCTCTCCTATGAGGAAAGGCTAAAGAGGTTAGGGATGTTCAGCTTGGAGAAGAGACAGCTGAGGGGGGGATATGATTGAGGGCTACAAAATCATGAAAGGACTTAAACGGGTAAATGTGAAACTTATTTCCCTTTTGGATAATACAAGGACTAGGGGGCCCTCCATGAAGTTAGCAAGTAGCACATTTAAAACAAATCGGAGAAAATTCCTTTTCGCTCAACATATAATTAAGCTCTGGAATTTGTTGCCAGAGGATGTGGTTAAGGCAGCTAGTGTAGCTGGATTTAAAGGTTTGGATAAGTTCCTGCAGGAGAAGTCCATAAACAGATATTAAGCAATAAAGAATAGCCACTGCTTGTTGCCAACATTAGTAGCATGGGCTCTGTTTAATGTTTGGGTACTTGCCAGGTACTTGTGAGTTGGCTTGGCCACTGTTGGAGATAGGCTACTGATCTTGATGGACCCTTGGTCTGACCCAGTATAGCATATCAGTGAAGGAGAAGACAGATCAACTAAGGCCTAAAGTAACGCAACAGCAATTTAATTGGGCAAACCTGATAAGCATTTTGGTCTTTGCCTGCCATTACATTTGTTTCTGTAAAAATATTGTTTGCTCATCCTGCTCTGGTAACAATTTGGCTATACTTTTATACAAGGTATTAGCTAAAAAATATTAAGGTGTGGAGGAGTAACCTAGTGTTTGGAGCAGCAGGCGGAGAACAAAGGAAACCAGGGTTCACATCGCACTGGTGCTTCTTGTGACCTTGTGCAAGTCATTTCACCCTCCATTGCCTCGGGGACAAACTTTAGAATGTAAGGCTTGCGGACAGGGAAATACCTTCAGTACCTGAATGTAACTGGCCTTGAGCTAACAATGAAAAGATTTCTATGGTAGAAACTTGAGAAGCCAACTCCAATAGTTCAAACAAGTGTTTCATGAGTTGGGCTAGGACCACATTTTGATCCCATGGAACAGGTGGTTTTATGATTGGAGGTTTAGTCTGCCATAAACCTTCCATGAACTTCGCAATGAGGTTTTTACTCATTCTGAGTATGGTAAGTGGCTATAGTGCTAAGATATACTGTCCCTGATGGAAGTGCTAAGGTCTGAATTTGAAAGAAAAAGCAAACAATTAAGCAAGTCTCTCTGGGTTTGCATGAGAATGGATCCAAGGAATTTTGCTGACATCATGTGGAGAATGTTTTTTCTGTTTAAAAATGTAGTCTTTCCTCGTGGAATTTTTTTTTTGTTTTGATTTTTTTTCTGATACTACAGTGTCCTGTGATCACTGAGCACTCAACATCTAAGCTGTCTGATTGAAGGATGGTAGGTTTGGATCAAACAAATGTCCTTGGATTAAAAAGATGGATCTGATCTGAGATAGATCAGAAGATTGGTTTTCATATCTAGTGCAAGTATTAAGCAAACTTGTCTGAGCCACACCGGAGCTATGAGGATCAGACGGGCCTTGTTCTTGATCACTTTTTGCACCATTCTGGATATTAGTGGAATCAGTGGAAAAGCATACATTAGATCTGCATTCCAGTTGATTAGGAAAGTATCATGAGCTGTTCTGAGTTTGCGGGGAAGAATGGAGCAAAACTTCTAGTTTTGAGGTGAATAGGTCTGTCACTGTAAGTCCCCCATAAACTGAACAGCTTGCTGGCTATTGATTGTAGGGTGACCACTGCCCGGTTTTCGACCAGACAGCCTTGTTTTGCAGCCTGTTGTACAGTGTCCAGTTACTGTAGTATATTGATGCAGACACCATTTGTGAAGTTGAAAGATTCTGAGGTAATCTACCAACATATTGGAGATTCCCAGAAGGTAGGTTGCTTGCATGATGCTTGGTTGCCCATTCCCATATTTTTGTCACTTCTAGGCAAAGATCCATGATCCTGTGCCTCCTAGTTTTTTTGTTTTGTTTTTTTTTTTCACCTAGAACATGGCATCCAGGTTGACAGACTGAATGAAAATGTTCTTTCCCTTGAGCATTCAAGTAAAGGTTGTTAGAGGGTATCTGATTGCACTCAGTTCTAGGAGACTGATTTGACACTGTCTTTCTTGAAATGACAAAGTTCCTTCTGTCTCAGTTGGAGTAGTGAGCCTATCTTGCATGGCCACAAGATAGGCTTTAACTTGCTGAGGCTGATGCACCACCTTAGTGGGTCTATTGCCTAGCCAACCACCTCCCCTTCTAGTTGAGCCTGCAGGTTCTGGTGGCCGGCAGGACTTACATGTCTGCATTTGATGGAGACAGCAGAGACAAGACTGGCAGCAAAGAAAAGTGAGAGCAGTCTGGTCTGTGGTTGAGATAGGTGGCAGACAAAAGGAGAAGGCCAGATCCCTACCAAGGTCAAGGTGGGGCAGTAAAGCTAAAACATAGTCCAGTTCCATTCCAAGGTCTAGGCAGCCAGAAAGCAGAGGATTAATCCAGGTCCATTCCGAAATCAAGGCATGAGAGCGTCCAAGGGAAAGCACACAGTGGGACCGAGACACTGGGAAGAACAAAAGGAGATGACCAGGAAGAGAGGCAGGAACACAGGGACACACAAGTAACACCCACTGCCAATCCACACAGGAGACCTGTTGCAAAGGCGTTAGTCAGATGTGTGAGCAGGGTTTAAATTTCTCGAGTGGGTAATGTCAGCAGGCACCATAAGGGGATTTCCCACTGTGGGCACTACAAGTTAGAAGTACGTGCATGCACACACAACTAAAGTTCCGCATGAGGAGGCAGCAATTGAGGCATGGCGTCCCACATGAGTGAAGCAGGCGATGGAGTGGTTAGTGTGGTCAGCCAAACAACACCTTAAGTCTAAAAAGGACAAGTGTGAGCTTACCAACATTATTTGGTGAGGGGGTGAACCATAATGGAGCCCTCTTGAAGGGTGAGAGGATCTAGGCACCAGCATAGTTCCTGTTTCCTTTCTATAGATATTTGCACTTTTGAAGTCAAAGGCTGAGTGGGCTGATCCCATTGTGAACGATTACCCCATTGTAATTGTTGTATATGAAGGTAGGTTAGAAGAATTACATGGATCATTGCTGCCATGTGGCCCAGACCAAACATTACATCTGACTGTTGATTGATCTATGTTCAGCAAGCTGTATACTAGCGACTTGAGAATAGACGCTCCATCTAAGGGAAGAAAAGCTCTGTCCTGTAGAGAATCTATCCATGCTCCAATCAGTTTGATTCCTGAGTGGGGATTAGGATTGACTTCTCAAAGTTTATTAGGAATCTGAGATTGCAGAAGTTGTATTCAGCCCTGCCTATCATCAAAAAAGCTACTTATATATTTTCAGCTTCTATTCTGCCCATTCATAAAGGCTTCAAGCTAGTTTACAAAAACAGTAAAAATAAAATACATAGTTTTGTTTATTATATTGTGTGTCTGTTTACTATTAAACATTCTGTACTAATTCTCAGACAAAAGAATTTCTCTGAATTTCTCAGTACTCTTCTGGTTATCAGGTACAAGATTAACAGTCTAGGAACCAGAGCATTCTCTACTTTGTATAAATTAAGTAACTATTTCCCAGACACAGCCAATGTTTTCCATGTTTTTGTTTGTTCGACTCAGTAAGACAGGTTTGTGACTTTACACAATGTTGCTCCTGAGGTGCTGCCCTTTGGGATTTTTCATTTCCTTGAAACAGCATTAGTGATTTATTTGGGCAAATACTTTCTATTATATCACACAACATGTTTTGCACCCAGTGTTTGCTCATTTACTAACTCAGGTGAAAACCTGTTTCCTTCTAATGTGCCCAACAGCAACACAAGTACGGCTTCGAAAAAGACTTTCCCCGATTGTTTGCCCATGGGAAAAAAATCTTTAATAAATGTTAGCTTGTGCAGGTTGGCTCTAATTCATGTCAAAATGTTCTAAACCATATTGGGGGGGGGGGGGGGGGGGAGAAATATTTTGAAATTTAAATTTCACATGTTACTTTATTTTAGCCTTGCTAGTTGTTCTCTTCTGGTATGGACTTTACCCTCAAGTGCAAGGAATGGTAGCAAGGAATTATTAAACCAGACTACCAGCTTGTTGGCCCTGGTTGCTTTTTACTGCTAGTGTAATATTTACCAGACTATCTGAACAGGAATTAGGTTTTCTACAAAAAAAAAAAATAGAAGTCATGTTGCCAAAAGTAATTTTTTTGTACATTGCTTTGTTATGGCCAGGGCCGGCGGGACCATTAGGTGGACTAGGCGGTCACCTAAGGCACCGGAAGTGGGCAGGGTGTTGTACTCTCAGCGAGGGCAGCATTTTTTAAATTGCAGGCAGCTAGAGAGCTGAGCTCTGAGTGTAAGATCACGTCAGGGAACGGAGCTGCATTCTGCACAACTTGGGGGGAGGGGCAGAAGGTTGAGAGAGAGAGTCACCATCTAGGGTGGCTGGACACTTGCAATGACAGTGGTTATGGCGATCAAAGTTTACTATGAAAATACATGTTTAGAATATTTATTGCCAGTGTTTGTTTTAAAATCAGGGCACTGCATCTATATATGGCAATTTTCAAAAGCCATTTAATGAGGCTTAAGAATCTGTCTGAAAATTTGACCTTCACCAGTCTAAAAAAAAAGAGATGTGGGCTTCCAAAGTGTGCACACATTTAGCCGGATGGCATGTTTAGGATGCAGGAAGAAAAAAATGCATGCACATGGGATTTTCAAAAAACGTGCCCTATTTTATCCCCTAAGAGATCAAATATAGAAGGAGTAAAGCAAAGATCAAATTGGAGACCCCAACCAGATCTCCATCCCATGCAGCACTGGACACAAGCTGGGAATGGGTGGAATTCTGTTGAACTGCTGGTACAAGACTCTTTTTTTTTTTTTTTTTTTTAGGTGACTCCCCTCAAAGTTTCCTTTCAAGGCTGGGACCCTTGCCCCACAGACAAGAAAAAGAGGGTGAGCTGCTTCCAGGGAGTAATTCTAAGATCACCTACACAGAGTAACGAAGAGAGAGTTCCCTATGTATGACCCAGATTGAATCATGAAATACAGTAAATATTATAAATCTTTAATAAATTGTATAAAATTTTAAAGTTTTTGTAACCATCACCAAGGATACAATGAAATGGCATACAGTGAAAGTGTCAACAATAATTGAATATGCTCTCACACAAACATATATGTGGTAACAAATTAGTAAGCCATGTGAGATGAAGCGAGGAGTGCATGGGGTGCAGGATGCTGTCTCCCAATGAGATGCGAGGGGCGATGGATAGTCAAACTAGATGGGCATATCAAGGCTGCTTCAGTCAAGCCAGGGCACTGAGGATGAGGTCCATGACGTCTGCAATATATTTCTGGATTGTCCAGGAAATCGGTGGTATCGTTGGAAAGTCCTCCCAACTACGGTATGAGGAATGCATCCTGTGCAAATCGTTGCAGTCTGGGATAGATGGAACAGAACATTCGCTTCCTGTTGTGTATTATGAAGAGGTCCATGCACGGAAGACCCTCATGTTTGTAAGAGGCTATCTGCTACTGTCTGGCTGAAAGCCCATTTGTGGGATAAAATATCCTGCTGAGTCTCTCTGCTTTGGTGTTTAGGATTTCGGAAAGATAGGTCGCCTGTATGGAGAAGGACTGTGCCTCTGCCCATTGCGTGATCCAAATCACTTCCTTGCACAGGATCCAGGAACCTGACCCTCCTTCCTTGTTGATGTAGAACATGGCCACCTGATTGTCTGTATGGACCATGACAGTCTTTTCCTGGAGGTGGTTGTGGAATGTGTGGAGGACATATCTTATCACCCTCAACTCCAAGAGAGTTATTTGTTGGTTCCTTTCCTCCGGGGACCATAACCCCTGTGTTTTAAATTTCTCAAATAAGCTCCCTAACCTCTAGTGGAAGCATCTGTGGTATGAATTAGTTGATGTGCCAGGTTGCAGAACGGGGCCCTGATCTTAAGGACAGATGGGTTCAGCTACCAAGTGATATCCCATCTCATGGCCCGGGTGAAAAGCACAGTCTTGGACAAGGGCTGTGTGAATTGTTTCCATTGACCCTTCAGCCCCCACTGCAGGTGGCACATATGTAAATGAGTGTGAAGGACCACATCTATCGCTGCCACCATGTGCCCAAGAAGGGTTAAGATTTGAAGCGCAGAGGGGTGCGCACAGCTTTTCAACTGCGAAGCTAGAGTGCGGAGGGTTTGGGTTCTTCCTGCTGGAAGGTATGCCCTCCCCACTATTGTGTTGAGGCTTGCTCCGATAAACTGAAGCATCTGGGTAATTTATCATACCACCAGTCCTTCCAAGCAATTTAACGTAACTAGCTGATGCGTGCGAAGAATGGCTGGGTCCACCGTCACCAGGAGCCATTTGTCCAAGTAAGGGAACAGTTGAATCCCCTTTTTCCTGAGGTGGGCTCCTGCTACCGCCATGCACTTTGTGAAAACTCTCAAGGAAGATGACAGTCCAAAAGGAAGCACCTTGCAATGGTTATGACGTGCATTGACCTGGAAACATAGGTAGTGCCATAAAGAACGGTACATTGGAATGTAGGAGTAAGCAGCCTTGAGATCCAGTCAAACATCCAATCATCGGGTTGTAAGAAGGGCAGGATGGATTTGAGGGATGTCATCTTGAAGTTTTCTTTCCGAATGAACTTGTTGAGGGCCTGTAGATCTAAAATTCGGTGGAGGCCTCTTGATTTCTTCAAATGAGAAAGTATTGGGAGTAAAACCCTGTGTTACGTTGATGGAAAGACACCTCCTGAATTGCTTATGGACTAAGCAGGGTGTTGACCACCTCCTGCAGCTAGTGTAACTGAGTATGGTTCTGCTGAGAAGGGACTAGCCGCGGTAGAGGCGAGTGCCTCTTGAAGTTCAGTCTATATCCTTCTCGAATGATGGTCAGAATCCACCGGTCCAATGTGATTGCTTTCCATGAGATGTAAAACTGGGATATTCTGCCCCCCACTAATAGTGGTAGCTGTGACCCAGTGTCCCTCAAAAACTCTCTGACGCTGGCCCCTTGTGATCGTTGTGGTTGTTGGTGCTGTGGCTGGAAGACCGGTTGACAGTAAGGCGTATATGTCCTGAAGGGACACCTCTGATAATGGAACTTCCTGTAGGCAGACTAGTACCTCCTGGCTGAGGTCTGTTGTTTAGCCGGCAAGGCCAGGGACAAGCCCACCACCTGTTCCTTCAGCTGGGAGACAATCTCATGCAGCTTGTCCTCTAACAGGTTGTCACCTTTACATGAGAGATCTGCCAACTTTTCATGTGCATCCTCCCGAATGGCACTCATCTGCAGCCAGGTTATTCTTCGGGCCGTAACAGCCACAGCCAAGGTACGGGCTGATGTGTCAAATGCCTCATACACCAAACGAAGGAGCTGCCGCAATCCATCTTCTAGATAGGTAAAGGGCTGAAGGGGCACACCCTAGAGAGTGTGCTGCTGGCAAAGTGCAGTTTGAGAGACTGTAGGAACTCATACAGGTACTGCGTGATGTAAAATTGATGCTGTTGTATTTTTGCGTTCAGGATGGCTGCCTGAAAGACCTTCTTCCTGAAGTCATCCAGGTACCGGTTGTCTCCACCCAGCGGAGTGTTGGAGTGCAGCCTAGATTGTTTGGACTTCTTCGTGGCCAATTGCATGACCACAGAAGCATGTGGTAGCTGTACTGTGCCACAGTATGGTGATTTCCACATCCACAATTTAAGGTCAGTCTTTCTGGATGTTGGCGGCCCCAAGAAAAGTGACTCCCAAGCCTTGTCCATCACCGTGTCTAGGACCGGGACCTAAACATTTTTAGAATTCCAAAAACTTCAACTCTTTGGTCTGGCACCTTCTTTATTTCAATACTGACGAGTGATCCCACCTTTTCAAATTTAGAATGGGAGAGGTCCTCAGGCAGCAAGGATGGCTCTGGCGGGTCCTCCAGTGGGTCTAACGGAATACCCGTGGAAGAGCCTGGTAAAGATGGAGGGGAGTCCCTGGGGTCTGAGTCAGGTTGCAGAGAGAATCTCAGATGAGCGCTTCCTGCCCCCCCCCCCCCCCAAGGTGGACCAGAATAGTCATGTGGAGATGGAGACTTCCCCCCCCCCCCCTCCTCTTCTTGTGATGGACTCAATGGATGTCCCTGTTTGCTATTTTCTAAGGAAGTGAAAAATTGGCCAGGATCTCAAATATCTGGGACATCGCCTAGGAAGCTAGTCTCCCGTCTCTAGGGGTCTGATGTGACAGTTTCCCGTTGGTTGGAGCCATCCTATCATGCCACCTGTTGTTGGATGGGGAGGGACTGCGGCTAGCAGGATGGTCTAATCCGGTCCCCTGATCCTGGGTTGGGGAAGTTCATCTTGGCGAAATGGCTTGGGCCTCTTTACCAGGGGCTCCTGCAGCTGAGGGCAATGGCTCCTGCTTCTTGATACTGAGGACATGTCTGAGAATTCTTTAAGGGAGGAGCCTGAGGATCCCACAGAAAGGTCATTGTCAGATGAAGGGTCCACATTAGAGAAGCCAATCTCCCGGAGCTCTCGAGGTGAAAAAACCATGAGGATCCTTCTCCCTCCAAGACGAATGGGGGGGACCTATGCTTCACTGGTGCCTCTCCTTGCGCCTGGATCGACACGTGTTCCAGACTTGTTGGATGCGTCATCAGTAGGCGCTCTGTGGCAGGCTGCTGTGTCAACGCCACTTTAGGCGGCACCTACATTGATGGGCACAATGCTTTGGAGCTTCGCTTTGATGCGTCGTGGCCCTGCAACACATCCTTCCATCTTGGTCTCTCCCCTTATATGCATGCATTGGATCACCTGTGCTTAGAGTGTTATGCATCTGCTTCACCGCCTGTGTCTGTTTAGCGGCCTCGACACCGATTTTGATGGAAGTTTAGGCGGCACATCTCCCAATGCCAGGAGTTTGTCAAGGGTGCGGGTTTCAAGCTCTGTGGGTGCAGGACTCGCCTGTTTCTGGCCCTTAGTCGCAATAACTGGCCCTAGTGAGGAGACTTTCCATTTTTTGGCCAGACAGCTGGTCTTCAGCCCAGAGGAGGAATGTGAGGAGAGCCACTCCGATGTCGGAGCATAAGATCCTGTGCCGTCCTCCCTCAAATGGGTGGTCTTGAGAGCTCTCTAACTCTGGGCCCTAGGGGACATCAGGCCGCAGTCCTGGCAAGAGGATTGGTTGTGATCGGTTGTGAGGCATATGTAGCAGTAATTATGCCCATCGGTTTATGGACATTTTTCTACATTGGCAGTATTTGAAGCTTGGTGGCTTTGGCCCCATGCCAGCACTGAAAAGTGTTTTTTGTTGAACTCCGAGAGGAAGAAAAACAATAAAATGAAGAAAGAGTGCCTCGCATAGCAACACGAAAGAAAAAAGTGTGAAAAGGCAATTGCGCGGAAAGACGCGTGCAGTCGCACAGAGCCAAAGCTCTGTAATCTTTGAGAGAATCTCCACCCCGGGCTGCTGGAGGACATTCCAAACAGCATGGATAATTCAGCCTGCTTATCGACAGGAAAAAGTCACTTTCCTGATATCACCAACATCTGGAACTTGGTGGAAAAAATGCACCATGCATGCTCCAACTGTGATGTCAGCTGAAACTAAAGACAAAACTTAAAATGCTTGCTTGCTTTCTTACACTTAAATCATGTGTGCTTCATTTCAATATATTTCATATCACTTACATGGTCCAATAACATAGGAAAATAACATAAAAAAATAAAAAAGTTTGGGTCCTGATGGAAAAACGCACTTCTACTTAAAGAGAAGATAAAGAGAATACTATTCACAATGGAATGCTTATGAATGTAGTAATCTCTTTGTACACTCTTCTTGTCCTTATTGTCTTATCAGTACCATTTTCAGATAGAGGAGCAATACCTTCACATACAACTTACCTGCGTTTTACTAGTCTGAAACTTCAATGTCTACCCCTCTTAAGATAAGACTTGATAGGTCAGTACTGATTATACTAAGCAACCTAATACAGAAAAGGGGGTAAGATGTGCCTCGCATAACAGGAACATATTTAACCTTCAGCAGTACCAAGCTGAAATAACACGAGGCACATTATTCCCTGCACAATGACATACACATGATACTACAAATGAAAGAGGTTTATAAAATCATGAACAGAATGGAACAGGTAAATAGGGAATGGTTATTTACTCTTTAAAATAGTATTTATTTATTTAGATATTTTATATACCATCGTTCCATGCATAGATCACAATGGTTTATAATTATAATTCAACAAAAAAACAATGACTAGGTACAGAGGTGGTATTCATAGACAGGCATTAATATCTATAAAGTGATATTATCTAGTACGTATTAAATCATCTAGTACTTAAGGCAAAGAAGATGGAAAATTAAAACAAAATGATAGTTTCACATCTTAGTCAGAGGGTTGTTTTGAGAATCTTACATTTTTCTCTTGATTTATTCTTCAATGATTCAATTATCTTCTTTTGTTTTTCTTGTCTTATTCATCTTGTCTTGCGTTTTTGAATAGCCACATTTTTAGTTCACATTTAAATCTGTCTGGTAGAATACGTAACTTCTGCGCGTAAGTATTTACGCATACATCTCTTTGTCTTCCCCCAACACGCCCATGCCCCACCCAGACCATGTATATGCCTCGTCCCTTTTCTCAACTTTTGTCTTGTGCGTGTAGTAGGAGATATGCGCATATCTCCTGGCTTTGGTGCACGAAGGGCTTTCAAAATTCACTTTAAAAGATTTAAAATTGTGATTGAAAGGAAACAGAGGCTTAGAGAATAAAAATTTGTGTAAATGTTGCATGGCCTAATTATAGGGAGCAGGAAAAGCACAAACTGACCTTTTAAATGTGACGTTTGCATAGAATAGTAAGTATTTAAACATAGGGAAAGGGTCTTAGACTCACAAAAAGTGTATCTAATAAAGTAAAAGAGGATTTGTTCCAGTTAACACTCCTATTTTTCACCAAATATAAAAATGTTTTAAATGTTTCAGTATTGCTCCCATAGAAGTAAAATTTAAGACCCGCACATGTACGCACACATGCTCAAGTTGCCGGTGAGCGCACATTGACATGTCTATTTTTATAACGTGCGTGTATATGTGCATGAAATAAAATCGGCTATCTGCGTATTCATACACGCACGATTTAATATTGATGTACATGTGCACGCAAATACTGTCTCAATTGCATTAATAGGTATGCGTGGTAACGCAATAGGCCTTTTTCCCAGTTCACTCCCAGTAAAGGAGAGGACTTCCTAAACCCTCTAGCTAATTTGCCTCCCTTTACCCTATTAGCCCTGAGCCTTCAAACCCTGCTGACTAGCCTCATTTTTTATTACAGGACTTACACGCCGTCCAGAGCGGAAGTAAAGTTACAAGGTAGAGGACTCTGGTGCACGCTTGTGCGTGTAACTACTTTTGTGCTGACTTCATGTTGCAGTCCCGGCCTGCCCATGTCCTACTCACACCCTGCACGGGTCCGAATCATGCTCGTATCTCCCAGTTTTGGCGCGCACAAGCCTTTGAAAATTGACCGGATAGTAAGTAATGGGAGGCTGTGTGTTTGCAGCAGGGCTCGGAACAAGACTTAACCCAGCTTAACTCAGGACCAAGACCATTGAAGTCTGAGGGCTACTAGAAACATATTAAAGTTGCATATGTATTTGGGTGAATCAGTGTTTCTAGGCATATCTATAGGAGGAATGAACGGTGTGAATGAAGCATCTATAGTCACATAGCCTTCTGTGCACTCCAATTGTCTTTTTTTTTTTCAAGCTATGACAATTGTTTTTTAATTAATACCTCTCAAATGTCTGCTTTTACAGCAGTCACTATTCAGATATTTTCAAGTTTTTGACAATCATAGGATAAAATGACTGAGTGAATCAACTCCTTAATGAACAGGCTACATATTTGCTTAGTGTAATCTATGACCTGCCAATAAAATACTCATTTTGAACAAATTGGCAATGAAATAATATCCCTTTTTATATCTGACTAGTAGTTTTCTTCACATCTTTTGCTATGTTTTTATATTTGGAAGTACATATTACAAGAAAAAGTGTTTCTGTGGCAGATTAGAAATATTTAAAATAAATAACTGCATACAGCATCAGTGTGCAAAATTTTAAAGCAAATAATAGATATGAAATATCTTTTGATCAAGTTCTTTACTTTAAATACTGTATTACAAATATTTGCATAGCCTATTTAATGCAAAACACACATTAGAAATATACTAAACAAATTCTAATTAGAAAAAAAGCAGAATAAAATACTTACAAGTGATTTCCTCTTTGATGATAAAAGTCAAGATTATATGTTTGTAGACTTTTTTTTCCTATGCATGCAGCACTGTAGATCTACCATAGTAAGAATTCTTAATGAAGCTATGGATTGCACTTTAATGTAACAGTAGTGTGGGGGTGTGGGGGGGGGGGAGGCGGGGGAACCTTAACGGTGAAGGAATACCAACATATTGCTAAATGATAGTCTGCATATGGTCTTTTGTATTGTACTTAACAGTGAAACGCAGAAGGCCCTCTAGTGGCCTGTATCAGACTACTAGAAATTAAACACTGATTTTCTTGCTTAAAAGTTTGGGGTTTCCACATTTTTTACATCTGAAAAAATACTTAGGTCACCTGACCATTATGTGCAAAATAAGTGCAAACAAAATAGCATTTTGTTTCAAACTGAAATACTGAATTGCTCTGCAATGTCAATATCCATTAAAATATACTGAATATTGATTTCATTTATGAGACAGGAAGATGTCTCTTAAGTACTTCTTTTGATGATGTAGGTATGTTGTCTGGGAAGCCCACTTCAAATTCTAGAATCAGATCTCCTTTCTGGTCAGGGTTTTTTGGAAATGGCAACCCATACCCTATAACTCTTCTTCTCATTCCAGGTTTCACCACTTCATTTATTGTCATTGGTATGCTCCTTCCTTCTATTGTTGGAATAGTGATTGAGCAGCCACATAATGCCTAAAAAAAAAAAAAAAAGAAAAATCACAAAAATACATCAACAGTCAGAGAAATGTTTCTTAACAAAACCAAAATGTTTTTCTAAAATAATGTAGGTGCCTTTAATATAGGCACCTTGTATTCTTGAATGATTTACTGAAAAGTAATGCTAAAAATGAATCCAGAGCATTGAATTTTGGTGTCCATTAAGGTGAATTTTAAAAGTTTGATGCACGCCGAAATTAAGGGATGTGCGAATATGACAGGCTCCTGGGTGCAGAGCGGATTTTAAAAGCCACACGAATATGTGCATAAATGCCACTAGGTGCATATCTCGGAACTTCTCAAAAAAGGGACGGGGCGTGGGCATAGTCTTGGCAGGGCCTGGGCGGTATGTGGGCGTTTCAAGACTTGAATCAGTAATTAGCGCTAAAATACTTACGCAATCCGACACATGCTGAGGTACCCTGCTGAGTAACTTTACATCTGCTATGGATGGCATATAAGTAAAAAAAAAAAAATTAACTAGCCAATTCGGAGGGGTGTAAAGGGTCTGAGGAATCTGTATATTGTACAAACTATCAAACCAGGAAGGGTTTGGAGGTCCTAGCTGGTAACTGGGCTAACTGGTGAGAAACTGGTAAAAAAACAGGCAACGGCGTCGTCGCGTGTCTCTATTTCCTCGCTTGCATGATAGAAGCGGCTTTTGCGCACAACTGTTTAAAACTGGCACACTTGTGCACACAGCCAAGCTATAACATTCATTCTTATATGCACGTATGATATAAAATAGCCACGTCCCTGGGCGCTGGCCAACGAATGCACGCGCAATGTACACCTGCGCGCCAGTTTTTATATTCACTTTTAAGTAAGTACTGCATTGATGAAAGCATGTAGATCTACTCCCATACCCTGAAGGCACTAATTTATAACACAGAGGTGCTTCTTCATGTACAGAAGAAGGTGGTAGTAACAGTTTATTTTTTTATTTGCCTCTTTTTTTTTTTTGTTTAATATGCCTGGAGTCTGTGTGAAGAGCTACAGGTTATCTGAACGTTTATCAAAAGGGTGGCATGAAGAAGTAGTCTAGTGGTTAGAGCATCAAGGTGTGAGCCAGGGTTCAAAACCCACTGCTGCTCCTTGTGACTTTAGTTAAGTCACTTCACACCCTCCATTATCTCAGATACAAACTTAGGAGTCTATTGTCTAAGCTGTAGGATTCACTAATTTATTCATAAAACTATATACTGCATAACCTGTTCATACAATAAAAACTGTTTACAGTGAATCACATATATAATTAAAACCAACAAAAAATCAATCCATAAAACAAAATATAAACTACAAAACAAATAAATAACCTAATTCAAAAATAAAATAAAACAAAACATAAGAATTGCCATACTGGGTCAGACCAAGGGTCCATAAAGCCCAGTATCCTGTTTTCAACAGTCTTTTCAAATGTATATTGATGTTGACTGAACTTCGTGGGGAGTTTGTATGTTTAGGACTCATTTCTTATCAACACAGGCAGTACTGCGTTCTCTAGGTTAGTGATTCCCATAGTATTTTCCCTAAGGAAGAATTCCATAGCTTGGATAGCCCAAAAAAAAGACACCATACAAGGGTAGTCCCACATCCTGAGACCACCATTTTTTAGAGGGTTCAAGTGGACCATATACTGCACCTCTCACCCCATATCATTAAAAACCTTGGGGGTCTCTCGTAATGGTGCACAAGTGTCTATGTGATATTTAATGTGGATAAGTGCAAGGTGATGCATATAGGGAAAAATAACCCATGCTATAATTACACAATGTTGGGTTCCATATTAGGTGCTACAACCCAAGAAAGAGATCTAGGTGTCATAGTGGATAACACATTGAAATCGTCGGTGCAGTGTGCTGCGGCAGTCAAAAAGCAAACAGAATGTTGGGAATGGTGAATAAAACGGAAAATGTCATAATGCCTCTGTATCGCTCCATGGTGAGACCGCACCTTGAATATTGTGTACAATTCTGGTCGCCACATCTCAAAAAAGATATAATTGCGATGGAGAAGGTACAGAGAAGGGCTACCAAAATGATAAGGGGAATGGAACAACTCCCCTATGAGGAAAGACTAAAGAGGTTAGAACTTTTCAGCTTGGAGAAGAGACGACTGAGGGGGGGATATGATAGAGGTGTTTAAAATCATGAGAGGTCTAGAACGGGTAGATGGGAATCGGTTATTTACTCTTTCGGATAATAGAAAGACTAGGGGGCACTCCATGAAGTTAGCATGGGGCACATTTAAAACTAATCGGAGAAAGTTCTTTTTTACTCAACGCACAATTAAACTCTGGAATTTGTTGCCAGAGGATGTGGTTAGTGCAGTTAGTATAGCTGTGTTTAAAAAAGAATTGGATAAGTTCTTAGAGGAGAAGTCCATTACATGCTATTAAGTTCACTTAGAGAATAGCCACTGCCATTAGCAATGGTTACATGGAATAGACTTAGTTTTTGGGTACTTGCCAGGTTCTTATGGCCTGGATTGGCCACTGTTGGAAACAGCATGCTGGGCTTGATGGACCCTTGGTCTGACCCAGTATGGCATTTTCTTATGTTCTTATGTGGTTGGCCGGTGCCATTTTTTTTAAATGGTGATGCCAGCCTGGAGCCCTAGGGATGCTCCAAGCTCCACTAAATCACTGGGACTTGTAAGTATTATTTATTATTATTTAAGGCTTTTATATACCGACATTCGTTTGACACATCACATCGGTTTACAGTAAACTTAGGAAGGATGAAAGGGAAATTACATCATAACAAATTGAGTACTAAGAAGGTATAAGATGAACCAGGAAGGGGTAGGGCTGGGGACTTTGTAACTTTTTAACATTACTTTTCCTAATTTGGCCACTTCATGGGGCAGCCAGAGAGAGAGGTGGTGAGATTAGAAGATCTCAATAAAACCACCAGTGTGCTTAACTATAGTGGGGGTCAGTATGTGAGCTGTGCGGGCCTTTTAAGGATATATTCTGGGAGCACTGGGACATGCATTAACGTCCAAATACTCCCAAGGAAAGTTACCTGTCTCTCTGGAGATGTAGCTAATTTTCAATCAAATAATGCAGGTTGATAATTTTGAGGATCCACCCTGACTAGAAACACTACAGGGAGGACTGAGAGGGACCCAGTGTCAAATCACAGGCAAACAAATTGCCTTTATTAGCAAAAAAACTGGAAAGCTTTCCAGCACAGGCCAAAAAAGCCGAAAGTGAGGTCACCTACTGCGATGCTGTCAGCTCTGCAGAAAAAAAAAGCTGAAGAGGAACCCTGCGTGGACGCAAGGTATAGGGCATACTAGCATGCCAAGACAAAGGTTCTAGAAACTCTGACATGAGGTTTCTGTATCGAGCTTCATCTGATGTCACCCATGTTGTGGATTACCATCCCTGCTTGTCCTTGGAGAAAAATTTCTCCTTCCTTTCTCATCCTGCTATATTAGTCCAAAATGATTGGAAAGTACTAAAGCCCAGTTATTCTGGATGGGATGATTATACCCGCTCTGAGAACGCTTGCTCCAAAATTAGCATCTTCTTTCACAAGAACATCCAATCTACAATGATTACTAAAAGAATTTAAAGACCATGTTGCAGCTTTACAAATGTCTAGAGCACATGTGACCATCATGGGGCTAAATGTAAACATGCACTCTGAATCCACAGGAATCCCCTCAACCCCCAGCAATGAGTGAAGAGCAGATCTAGGGCATTACCCTGTACAACTCGCCATACAAAAAAGATATTCTGGTTCTAATGACATCTCAGTAAAAGCAAAACAAGCTCCTTTTACTACCAGGTACAATAGCCTCTCTTATGAAAAGACAGTAATTTACCACTAATGCATGTCCTATTGAGAAAACACAACAAATAAGTGATACAAATGCCTACATGCTAGTAAAATACCTTACCTCTGTCACCAAGTACAGAAAAAAACAAAAATTATAAATATGGAGACAGAAACTGGAATGGAAAACCAAAAAAAGCCACTCTGCATGCAGTGTGAACTTGGAAAAATGGAAAGAGAAATATAGCACCTAACAGACTCTCAGGATTTGCAATAATGCACACAAACTAGCACCTGTATTATGGAACACACTCAAACAGTGACAACCCTATCTAAGAAATACAACTATTAAACCAGACCCTAAACACTAATACATTTCCTATTGGGAAAACAGAATAAGCCAAGCTGCTATAGAGCCCCACACAGAAATAATTGTAAAGCTATACTAAAAATGTTACAAAACAGCTGCTGAACAGAATAATAACCAACAATTAAAAAACTCATAAAAATTATTAAAACATGTCCAAATATCAATAAAATATTTTAACACAGCAGACATCGCATAATACCCAATAATTAAAATGGCGGTCAATCAAGAAAAATAAATTTAAAAAGCCACCTTTACTTACCCTCTCTAGCAACTCTCCTATTCCTTTCCCTTCCAGGCCAACAGCACTCACCAGAAGCAGCAAGAGCTGCTAAAGCTCTGTCCTCACAGTCCTCTTCCTTAGCACCCACAACCAGTCACTCACACACACACCCCCAATTAGACCCCACGACCAGTCTCTGTCTCTCTCACACCAGTCATCTTCCTGACCAGTCTCTCTCTCAATCACACACAAATGCTCTCGCACCCATTCACACCAGCTCTCACCCAGGCACCCATTCACACCCACAGACACAAGCTCTCACCCAGGCACAAGCTCTCACCCAGGCACCCATTCACAAACAGACACACCAGCTCGCACCAAAAACTTCTTCTTCCTTCACTGCAGGGATGGGCTCCAGTACTGCCACGGCTTTACTCTGGCGTGCCTTCTTTTTTCACTGCCACGGGAATGGGCTCCCGTGGTGGACTCGGTCAGGGACAGGTTTCCTCTTTGCTGCCACGGGGTGTGACGGCCTTGCTTGAGCGGGGTTGGGTTTTCCTCTTCACTGCCATGGGAATGGGCTCCCGTGGCGGCCTTGCTCCATCTGAGTTCAAACTGCTGTTCCTCCCACCCCACTCCCGGGCTATGCCGTGCCTGCCTCACCGGCCAATCAAAGGCTTCCTCCCTTCTTCCTACTGGCAGATAGAAGGGAGGAGGCTTCCGATTGGCCTGTGTGGGGGCAGGCAGAATGAAGAAAGCTTCCCATTGGGCAGTGGGGGTAGGGAGGCTTCCAATTGGCCCACGGGGGCTGGAAAAAGGGAGAAGGAAAGTACAACGGGGCAGTGGGACACCGGGAGACGCAACACACCGGTTGAGAAGCGCTGGTCTAGAGGATGTACAGCCACTGCTTCTACCCAAGAGGAAGACTGAGCTCTTTTGGAATAGGCTCTGATAATTTCTGGAGCCTGCTATCCCTTTAATATTTGCTGAAGATATCGTATCCTTACGCCACCTTCCTAAGGGTGCTTTTGGTAAATGTTCCTCCAAATAAAATGAATAATTTATCTGATTTATGAAATAAATTAGTAACTTCTAGAGATATAGACTGATTTAAATGAAAACCTGAAATCACTTTCAGTAAAAATGAAAAAACTGGAAAAATTACTGAATCATGAGTAAATTTAAAAATAGATTCCTATAGGATCCTTAATATAGATTCCCCTTCGAGCTCTATCAAGACCCTCAATCGGACTGGAAGCTATCAGCATCTGGGCTCACAAACTCTGCATAAGACAGGTGATTGGCCCGCAGTCAGCTATATAAGTTGCAGTTAAAGCTGCATAGTTAAGCTATTTTAACTCACAAAATAAATAAAAACCATTACATAAATTCCTGCTGCACCACCATTGTCTCTGCTGGAGGCAGGGAATATTGGCTTTAGCTGTGTAGAACCACATGTAAATAGTGATGTCACAGAAAATGTTATGTGATCTGCTTTCATCTGCAGTAGGAGAATAAAAACTAATTGTTCTGGACTGATGTAGCAGGATGAAAAAGGAATATATTGTTTAAAGGACATAAGTGCTGATTCCATTGTAGGGAAACAAAATCAGATATGCATTACTACATTTTAGCCTATGACCTATTTAAATAAGGAATTTTCAAAGCCATTTCTATTAAACAGTGCTTTACCCTCGGAAATAGCTTTTGAGAAAACTGCCCACCCAATAAGTTTACCCACAGTGAGCAGAAGCATTCCTTTGAGCACGGTTGGGGAAGGGCTTGCACTTCCATGCATACTTTTCCTTTTTTTTTTTTTTTTTTTTAATTTTTTATTCTGTTTTCAAAATTTTATAACATTATATTATAAATTGAATATAGGTAGTTAAAGTAAAAACAAACTTCCAAATATAATACTTCCTAGATATAATATTACCTGTCCTATTATAAGAAATACACGAGCTAAAAAAAGAAAATTAAGTGGTTAAACAAAAAGGTATAGAACTATACCCCTAATTCAAATTGTTAACACAGTTACACTAAGTAATACCATACTTTTTGCTTCTAACTATTATTGTGTGCTACTTGGGGTATGAGAGCTCAAGAACTTCTGGAGCTGAGTCTCTTCATAAAAAACATATTTATGATTTAAAAAGAAGATCTCACATCTACATGGGAATTTCACAATCATTCTTGCAGCAATGGCTTCTACAGCAGGTCTAAGATTAAAAAAATGTTTTCTTCTAACCTGAGTTAACCTAGGCAGATCTGGATATATCCAAATCTTTTGGCCAAAATACTTTTCCTTTTTTAAGTATGCAAGTAAATTTTCCCGAGAAAACCTTGTACACAAGTTCGGTATGAATGTGTGTGGGTAGTTTTAGTGGAATCATTTTCAAAGAGAAAGTATGTGCATACTTTACCTTTGCAAATTGATGCAACCTTTGCATATATTTGATTTAAAATGTATGCAGGCCTGCATTGTAACTTTCTGCACTGATGCAACGTCTTTACCCATGAACTTTACACTAATTTTCAAAGTGAAATTACATGCAAACTTTCACACTGAAAATTACCTAGGAAAACTACCTGCACAAATTTATACAGGTAGAAAATATACACACATTTTGAAAATTCAGGAAAGTGCATGTAAATGCAAACCCCTTTCCAACTCTTCTCATCTGACTACAGATCAAGTCACTCATATAATGGCATTGCATGCATAATTTTAACTATACATAGAGTGGGACATTTTCAAAAAGCCAATTTCCATGGGAAAATCACTGTTTTATCTGCAGAAATGGCTTTGAAAATTATCCTCTAAAAGAGGAATCTCTATTTGAAGTGCCCTTTTTTAAAAATGTATGATTTACAATAATTTGGCAAATTATTACCATGCAGTCATAGAAACATACAATACAACAGTATATAAAGACCACAAAGTTCATACATTCTTCCCATTTTCCATCCCATTGTGTTGCAATACTGCAAAATCCATTTCAGCTCTAGTTTTACCTTCACTTTCTTGTAACTAAGTTCCTCTGTGCCTGTCCCATGCTCCCTGAAATTCTGAAACTGTTGTTCCCTCCACCAATTCCATTGGGAGGCTACTCCAAGCATCCATCACCTTTTCTGTGAAGAAATATTTACTTATGTTACTGCTCAGCTTACCCCCTTTCAGCTTCCTATCCTGACCCCTCGGTCTACAATTTCCTTTCCTCTAAAAAAAAATAAAATATTTAATTCTTGCAGATTATTTATAACTTTGATGTACTGAACATCTCTCATTTCCCATTTCTCCTTAATCTGCTACAGAACAATAATTCTGATAATGCCTGAAATTATTTATTTATTTTTATAAAGGATGGGGGTGGCACATGGAGCTGTCAATCACAGCTTTAGCCGATCCTGGCTTCCAGTGTCATACTACTTACTTGCCATGTCCTGCTACTCTGACCTATCAACATTGGAGGAAATATTAGAGAGCTGGTTCTTGCAGTTAACCAAAGCCTCCCCAAGCTAAATAGCTGACACAAGACAGTAAAAAAAACAAAAACCCAAAACACATTTCCATTAATTTAAGGGTTGTTATTTTATAGCATCCAGCTGCAAGGAAATAATCTATGCAAAAAAAATCAACAGAGATCTGAAAGCATCTGAATAAAGAAATATTTACTATTTGTATCTGCTAATAGGAATGTAGATCTTGTTTCTAATGACAGCACCCAGCTACACAACCATTTTAAAAAGGCTGCCAAACGATATTTTTCTGCATTGAGGTTGAATTGCCCCTATAATTAATACTTAGTCAAAATAAACTTTAAGGCACTTAATCTTACCCCTAAAATATTTAGTGGCACTATGTATAGCACAGAGTCAATGCAATAGAAACACATTATTAGTTTAACCTGCCTCAAGGTAATATGATATTAGTAATGCAGAATGGCACACCCCATTGAGAGCAAAGGTCACTGTAACTAATGGAACTATAATCTTATGTTGCTTTTGCAATCAATTATGTTTTTAATTTGTAATAGCACCTAGAAAAGCAATACACTGAGTAATCATTAAACAATATGGATGTTTACTCAAGGGACACAACCTTCTCAGGAACACTAATTTCACTATCAGTTGATGATGCAAACCTGTTTTTAATTCACATCTCATATCCTTTTGGAATGCATGTTCTGCTTTTCCAAGAAACAAAGGGCCTCATTTTCCAAGCCGCTCGCACGCGATACCAGGATGGGGGCGGAGTCGGCCCCAGAAGAGGAGGAGTCTGGGCGTCACCGGGGCCGACTCTGCGCCGACGACGCAGACAGCGAAAAGGTAAGTGCCTTTTCGCTGCCTATTTCGCTCCCAATAGCTTCACCTCCTATGGTGGTGCTATTGGGTGCGAAACCGGCAGCAATCGCACCGCGACGGTGCGATCGCTGCCAGCTAGCGCAGGCCCGCCCCCCGTTTCGGCCCCCGCCCCTCATCTTCTAAAGTATCGCAGGTCTGCGATACTTTAGAAAATGAGGCCCAAAGTCTCACTAAAATTAAAATTGTACTTTGGTTTGTGAATTGAAAATCCTTGGGTGATTATGAAGATGAGAGAAAAGGTTTGTTTTGGTATTTTCTGTGACTGATGCCTCACACAATCATTGCTTTAAGCTCGTGCTGTGGAAGTAACATCTCTTGATTTCAGCAAGGGTAAAACTATGAACTGACATTTTTCAACAAGGTATATTAACGCTATGATTAAATTGTGAAAAGATTAACATTTCTATCTCAATTATATTCTATACATTTGTAATGCAGCCAACAGCTTTGGAAGCTTTAATTTTATCCAATATCTAAAATTCGGTCATCAAGTAATTTAGAAACATACCTCCCGTAAGCTTATCTTGACAGGATAGATTATGTTTGAACCATCCCTCTTGAAATATGAATGAGGCTTATCTTTAATAACAAAAACAATATCTGCTGGGATAGTGTTGGGTGTTTCATCACCCTCTTTTGGGAAAGTGATCTTGGTGCCTTCCTTCCATCCCTTCTTGATCTCAATGGTAAGGATTTTGTCCTCTGTTCGGGCAGTTCTTCCATCAGGATTCATTCTTCTCCTGGAAATCTTCATCCTTTTTGTGCCGCCATTGTATATGTCTTCCAATGATACTCTAAGCTCATGAATAACTGGGGGATCTTGCTTACGATGGAGTTGACTACCTACTTGATTTCTCTCTCTAGGAAATCCATTCATATTAAAACTGGTAAAGGCGCCAAATGGATCTCCATCTACTTCCATATCGTCATCATCTCTGCCACCATGCATTCTTCGTCCAAAGAAGATCTCAAAAGGATTTGCTCCTCCAAAAAATGCTGCAAATGTGGCATGTGGGTCACCATGGAAAGTATATCTAAAGTTGCCACCTTGCCCATCAGGTACTCCGGTTCCTCCTTTCAATCCTATTAGGAACAGAAAGAAAATTCAGAAAAGTCTGCATCGTATTTAATTCTAAATCATCATGCTTTCATTAGTTATAGTAAATGTGATATTTTTATCTTCAAGAATTACAACTTGCATGCCTAAAGGTGTATTGCCAACTACTCAAGTTAACATAAGCATTAAAAAGAACATGATTACTTGTTGGTCACTTACTAATTTTAAAGTAGATATGATTTTTTACCAAACATATTTTAACATAGTTTTAGTATTTAACATATTTTTAGTATTTAGTCTGGGGAGGAGGAATAACCCAGGAGACCAGGGTTCAAGTCCTGCTGTCGCTCCTTGTGACAAGTCACTTTACCCTCCATTGCCTCAGGTACAAAAACTTAGATTGTAAGCTCTCTGAGGATAGAGAAATACCTACAGTACCTGAATGTAAACTGGTGTGATCTCTTGATTGAGATCAAATGTCGGTATATAAAAATAATAAATATTAAAAAATATGTTAGATTCAGCAGTAATATAAGGTTAGGAATTAGTTGCCCTTTAGCAATTCTGATTAAGTTTTACAACTTATTAGAATCTATTCTTCTAAAAATATGCTTAGTCTAAAAACAATACAAAAAATAAGGAATCCACAAAGACAGGAAGTCAGTAGCAAGAACTACAAAAATGCAAATCCTGAGACATGAAAGAAGTGGGAATCAAAGCTCAAAGAGACCTCATATAGAAATGCCAAAAGGCTAAGCGATTATGAGCTTATGGTAGCATTAAAATGTTCTAATCATTGGTCTCTAAGGGGTATGTATAAAGGGCGCTTCACCATGAGGCTGCCCAGTATGCACTTTAAGTCTGTGAAGTACTTGAGGTACGGATCGCTTAGATATTAAAGCTTAAATCCGACGATGTACTTATCTTGTGAAGTAATGTCCGTTGACTAGCCTTGGGATGATAAAAGAGTGGTAGACACCGACATGATCCCGACACTGAGTGTTTCGGAGCGGACCTCCTTCTTCAGGGGGTCGGGTGCACCTGGAACCGGCTCTGTCGTGATCCGGAGAGTGAATTGCTTATAGTGCAGAAGTAAATAATTTGTGCGGCAGTGCCAATTATGTCCAAATGTAGCTCTGGTCACCACAAGATACTGACTTCTGCGATGCCGCGGCTCACGGCTAAGCGAATGACTACAGACCATTGTGATAGTAGTGAACATTGTAGGGGTCTCATGTGAGCTCGTGCCCATGGGACTAATTCCAGTGTGGATGCCATGAGGCCAAGAACTTGTAGGTAATCCCATGCTGTGGGGCGAAGTTTGCTCAACAGGGTTCATAACTGGGTCATCAGTTTTGATATCCTTGTCTGTGTCAGGATGACCTGGTCTTGTTTGGTGTCGAACCGGACTCCCAAGTATTCTAGAGATTGGGAAGACTGCAGGCAGCTCTTGTTTGTGTTGACCACCCACCTGAGGCTCTCCAGTAGTTTTGACTGTTGGTTGCTTGGTGGCTTTCCTCTGGGGATTTCGCTCTGATCAGCCAATCGTCTAGATAAGGGTGCACGCGGATTCCTTCCTTCCTTCCTCAGTGTTCCTGCCACCACCACTATGATCTTGGTGAACGTCCGAGGTACAGAGGCTATCCCAAAAGGTACTACCCGGAACTGGTAGTGACGGTCCAGGATCGAGAAGCGTAGAAAACGCTGATGCTCTTGATGGATCGGAATGTGTAGGTAGGCTTCCCACAGATCCAGGGAGATAAGGAATTCTCCCAGTTGTATCGCCTTATTACCGAGCGTAGGGTTTCCATGCGGAAGCGAGGAATCTTCAGGTGACGGTTGACCGACTTGAGGTCCAGGATGGGTCTGAACATTCCTTCCTTCTTGGGAATGATAAAATAGATGGAATAATGGCCAGTATTTATTTGTTGTGGAGGCACCGGTGTTATAGCCTCTAAGGCTAATAATCTGGTCAGTGTAGCTTCCACTGCCATTCTCTTGGAAGGGTCGTGACAGGTAGATTCCACAAACTTGTCCGGAGGGAGGTGGTGAAAATCCAGGTAATATCCCTCTCGAATGATGGATAGGACCCACTTGTCCGAAGTTATCTCGACTCATCTTTGGTAAAATAGGGCCAGTCTGCCTCCTATGGCTTCTTTCTTTGGATGGGTCGGCTGATTTTCATTGTGGGGTGTGGCAGGGGCCTGGGCCCGAACTGGCTCCCCTTTTATTGTGCTTGTTCTGAAAGGACTGGCTCCAGCCTGCAGGGCGGGCCGCTTGATATGAGCTTCTATATGGGTTGAAGCGCTGTGATCATCTACCCCTGGAGTTCCGGGGGAAGGATCGCTGGTTTCTCTTATTCTTGTCCTCCGGTAGCCGCAGCAGTGGGGACTCTCCCCACTTGTTGGCTAGTTTCTCTAGTTCGCTTCCAAACAGGAGTTTTCCCTTGAAAGGCATCCTTGTGAGTCTCGTTTTGGAGGATGCGTTGGCTGACCAGTTTCGTAGCCAGATTTGTCTTCTGGCCGCCATGGCGGATGAGACTCCTCTAGCTGCTGTGCGTACCAGATTCGAAGCGGCATCCACGAGGAATGATACAGCTGGTTCCAGGGCTTCCCCAGAAGTGTTGTTCCTGGTCTGTGCTAAGCAGGCGAGTGTCACCACGGCACAGCAGGCCGCGATCTGTAAAGACATAGTGGAGACCTCAAAGGACTGTTTGAGGATAGATTCCAGACGTCTGTCTTGAGCATCCTTGAGTGCTGCTCCTCCCTCCACCGGGATAGTAGTGCGCTTCGAGACCACGGCATCCACTTTCGGACATGCCAGGAGATCTTTGGCGGCTGGGTCCAGAGGGTACATGGCTGCCAGAGCTCGGCCCCTTTTGAACGTGGTTTCTGGGGCATCCCATTCCAGGTCAATTAGTTGTTGGACGGCTTGTAATAGTGGGAAATGGTGGGAGGTCTGACGAAGTCCCTCCAAAGTGGGTTCGTCTTAGGTTCCCCCGAGGCACTTGAGCCTGGGATGGCAAGCTCTTTTAAGCAGTGTGACCAGGTCTGGAAGCTCGTCTTGGTGAAGAAGCGTCTCATGCTTCGGTGGGGTGCTGTCCCCGGAGGGAGTTCCCCTTCCTCCAGGGGTTCTGACTCCTCATCTGAGATGTCTGTGTCCCCGAAGGTGGGGCTTCTGGACGGTGGGATCACTTCCCTGGGCATAGAGGGTCCTGGCATGTTGAGGTCCTCTGACCGCATTGTAGGAGGCCCCGGTTGCATGTGGACGAAGGTATGCAGACCTTTGAAGAATTCCACCCAGGAGATAAAAACTGGGTCTAGACTAGGGGGAGCCGTATCCCTGGGGAGCCCCGTTTGAGGGGGGGTCCTGCTGTGTGATGCTAGGTCCGGCGTACAGCTCGAGAGGCTGGGATCCGGTACCGGCTGGGGAGGGCCATGAGCTGGGTCCCCTAGGGCCTCTTCGCATTGTATACACATGGCTGTGGCCTCCTCATGCTGTGTGCAGCTCTAATGTGGCATTCAGGGCAAAGGCCCTGAGCTTTGAACTTATTTTCAGGTGGTGCCATGGCTTGTGCGCATACAATACAGTTGTGCGCTCCGGTATTCGTCGAAGTTGCACGTGTAGGTTGGTGCATGCGTGCAGAGAGATGTGCGTGCTGTTGTGAGCACGGGTTGAAATTATGTGCCCGGCACAGTGAGCGCGTGGCTATGCGCTTCGCTTGTGTGCCCGGTACTTGTGCGCACGACATTGTGCACACAAGGTATTTGTGCGCATGGCTCACCTCTGTGCGCACGGATCGAGACGGCGGACAAGGCAGTGAACAGGGCCAAAAAGGTGGCGGCAACCACCTCAGAGGGTCTCCACGTGGGAGGACCCTCGGATCTGACCGGGGTCTAGCCCTGCTAGGGTGGATCAACCGGTGGCACTGGTCTCGGCTGGCGACCTGTACGTCTCCTCAAGCTTCGGAGACCAGAGACTTTTAAATAGATTTCTACCTTATCTTGTCCCGGCGCTTCCCGTTTCGTTCCGGGTGGTCTCCAGCTACGGGGGGAGAGGGAAAATACCTTCACCGCCGCGCTCAACGTTGCACCCGCTGCCTCTCAGCCTCACCCGATGTCGGGGGCTAGGTCCCCGCAGAGGGTCGGCCGCCGGACCGAGGCTTACCTCCGAGGGATCGCGGAAATCGCCTCGGGAATCTCGACTGGGGGAGGGACCCAACAGGTGTCGCCGCAGGAGAGTGGGGCTCGTCTGTAGAGGTAAGATTTCTTCTTAATTTGGATTTCTTTGGTAAAATTTACTCTAACGCTGTGCTAGCATGCATAGAGTCCCTAACTGCTATGGAGACAGAAAATACTGAAGAGCTGCACTTCCTGCAGGGGTATATGTACTAGGGCTGATGACAGATTGAAATCTGATCCGTCTCCAACTATCAGGAGTACACTATATCCATTGGTCCTCTGGTTCGCACCACAAGAATGCATGTAAATATGATATGCATGTTGTAAGTGTTATTGCGTCAGAAGACTTTACTTTTGAATGTTGTTTTTCATGTAAAATTTGTTAATTTAATTGTGTGTGTCTGTAAAGGGTGTTGGGGGTGTGCAAAGCTGTAAGGTTTGTCTAGGGTATTCACATCTTCCCTATTCATGGGCTGTGGGGTGGGGGCATGTCCATTTTTTTAAATATAGCTTGCAGGACACAGCTGGGCTTTATCTGCTGGGCCTTGTATAGACACTGAATTAATCGGGGGGGGGGGGGGGGGGGGGGGGGGGGGGGGTGGGGGGGGGGGGGGGGGGGAAGCACAGTACTTTTTCGCATAGGGCAGCAGAAAAGCTAGCACCAGCCCAAACAGCCTCTTACCTATTGTCCCCCTTCCCATTAACTCCCTGCCCCCAAAAGAAAGTTCCTAATGCCAAACTGGAAGCAGGATACAGCCTTACTTCCTACTGGTTCAGCACTCAGTGTTTGTTGCTTTTGCTCTGCTTACCTGTGCTTTGAATTTTGAACCACCAGTAGGTAGAGCCAGAGCAATGCTGAACACAGTCTGTAAGAGATAAGGTTGGTTCTCATTCCAAGTTGACTTTAGGAACTTTTGGGAAAGTTCTGGAAGGTTTGAAAGACTCTTATTGTATTGGAAGGGGAGGAAAGATTGAAGGTGGAGAAGGCGGCTCTTTATCTTGATAAAATGGGTGGGAAGAGGAATTGGGTTGAAGGTGCTATTTTTTCACAATCAGCAGATAACTTTCAATTAGTACATGGCCCCTGCATGGTTTAATGTGAGCCCTATACACAGTGCATAATTACAATGGTGTGCTTTTCATAATGCATTTTTCATAGCAGTGGTGTGCTATTTATATCATTAGTTTAGTACAGCAGTATGAAACCTAATGATTAACACGACTTATAAAATATGTGCTAATTTTTAGGGCACAAATGAAGAAGAGTGTAGAGGAAATAGTCCTTATGAATTCATAACATTTCACATCTTTATTCAAAAGAAACTCCTGAATCTTGAGATTGGTCATATGATGCAGTAAAAAAATGTCCCCCTAATTTTTAGGGCACCTTTAATACATCTTGCCTCAGTTAATAAAGTATTGCTATATCTGCCATTCACATTCTTTCTGCAAAAAACATATACAAACTAAATGATTGGGGAATAATACATTCTATTCATCTGTCTTAGCATATCATGTTTCCTGTGAACTGTAATATAGTACAGACCTATATAAAATACTACTGTTTAATTAGGTTTACAGTACTGTGTATCATGGATGACCTCTAGTAAACAAAGGTATTTCTCCATCTTAGTCAAACTGCACTGGTATGTATTTTAAAAACTTGAAAATGGAATTATATTTTAATTTCATTGCACAATTATATTCATATTGCCAATGCATGATTACAGTCTGCATGCTATTTCTCTTACCAAAATAAGTAACTAGAGCAGCACTGTCCCCTGCTCCCCTCTTTTCATAAAACCAATGTATTCTGCTTAACTTTTCATGCTTACTATGCTATGGTGGGGGCCCCATTGCCCTGGCACTTTATTACTGTTTACAATTAGGCTAAAAACTGATCCTGGTATTTCATGACATCATGCAAATTCTTTCCTCCTCGGCAGAGCGCCAGCTAGCGCCTCCCCTTCTCTGCAGGGATGTACTGTACCGTTATGTGTCCAAGGCAAGCCGCCCCAGTCCAGCTCTCTATCAAAGAAAAGCCACTATAAAAAGGTTTGATTACCCAGTCCTATTCACAGAATTAGCATTGCTCTATCCACCTACTTACATCAGCGACCATTCATTGCAAACGTTGAAGCCATTTGGGGATCACAGCATGGATAAAAGGGTTAGTTGATGTACGTATTTGGTAACATAAAAGAGAGGATAACGGTGATCTCCTTTATTGGACCATCTAAACTAAATTCTGCTTAGTAGTCAACCTCGTAGTGCTAACAGAGGAGACCGTTTTTTTTTAGCGCAAAAAAATAATCTCTTTTTTTCAGGTAGTCAACTGCCTGCAGCCAAAAAAAAAAAAAAAAGGAGTAAAAGTGAAAGTGGCGAGTGTGGGTTGTGAAGGGGAATGCATCGCTCGGGTGCTTTCTGGGTTCTCAGGAGTAACTCGATCCGCTTTTCCCACCCCCCCCCCCCCCCCCCCCCTCCGGCCGAGGGAGAGACTCACCTTCCTCGCCGAACTGATCGTAGATGTCCCTCTTTTTGGGGTCGCTCAGCACCTCGTACGCTTCCGCCACCTCTCTGAACCTTTCCCCCGCCTGAGCGGATTTGTTCTTGTCCGGGTGCCACTTCAGGGCTTGCTTTCGGTAAGCTTTCTTGACGTCCTCCTCCGAAGCCCCCTTCTCGATGCCCAGAACTGAATAATAATCCTTCCCCATGCCGATGGGCCGAGACACGAGGAGCGGGGGGAAGTTTTATTCGTTTTAAAACAACAAGAGCAGAAAAAAAAAAACAAACCAACCCCAACACCCGAATCGACAAATGTGTTGGGAAGCGACGGTCGCGTCCCGGCAGAGCTGAGAAGGTCGCGCTCTCTGGACAGCTCCCCTCCCCCCCCAGCGCCTCACGCCCTGCCCCCCTTGCTCATATATAGCGAGACTGGCCCACAGAAGCCCCGGTCTCCCCACCCCCAGACCCTCTTCTCCTCCCCCCTCACCTCTCATAGCTGCCTGACAACCGACCGGGAAGGAATCCGGCCGGCTGCTCTTTCTAGAAGAAGCCAAAGGTCCGGGCGCGACGAGAGCAGCGCGTCACTGCCCCCCCCCCCCCCCCCCCCGCTCCCACCAGAACGCGGGGCTCCTCGTCCCCTTCCCCACACATGGGGGTTTCCCGTTCCCCTTTTGAGGCGCGTTCGTCCCCTCCAGGGAAGCGGAGTCCCCGAAGAGATGGTGCCGCAGCAGCTGCAACCTACTAGGAAGGCGCCCGGGGTTGCAGAAAGATCCTTCCCCCCCCCCCCCCCCAATACTCTGTTCCCTACCAGTCAAAATGCTCTCCCGTGAAAGAAAATTTGGTCTTATTGTACCCAGGGCCGGTGCAAGGGGGTTTGGCGCTCTAGGCGAGCCGTCTCGGCCCCGACTCCTACTTCATTCTCAATAACGCCTGCTGACTATGGTTTTGGCCCGCCAAATCTCCACTCCTCTTTGCCACTGCTTGCAGCCCCATAAGGCTCGCACCCAGTGGCGCACCAAGGGTCTCCGGGGGGCCAATGCATTTGTGTGCCTCTCCAGCATCCCCCCCCCCCCCCCCAATCCTTCTTGTACTAATGCTTAAGGCCACAGAAAATCAGTGGTGATCTAAGAAGAATTTTTTTTGGGGGGGGGGGAGCCAAAATGACATTTCTTCATCACACCCACCTCTATAGCATGGATCCTGCTTTAAGATTGGTTATAAAAAAAAAGTATTAATAAAAAAAAAAGTCCAAAGGGTGTTCGGCATAATTTTAAAAAGCTGGCCAGTTTCTCACTATAAAATTATTTGATAGCCTCATTCAACTAATTCTATATGGCTATGAGAGTGAAGTCTGGAATATATAGGAAGGGACAGAATATCAATACAAATCCTGCACCTCCAGTTCTGTAACTCTCTGCATCCACTGAAATTCCCCCAAACAATGGAGCTTGGATGTTTCCCTTACAGCTCATCATACTAAAAGATATTTTCAAATTCTGGTGTCCCCTCACAGTAACAGCAGCACAAACACCTTCCACTGCCAGACACATTGTGAACTAACACAAAACCCCGCAAAAAAGACACTCAAAATCTATACTGCAATCCCATCATAACATAACAGTAATAACACCAAGGACTCAAACAACAATAACCCTACTTGTGAATAAGCAAGGGTAAATATTACACTGGGTCCTAGAATAACAATACACCACCTATTGAGGAAACAAAACAAACCCGATTGCTATAGATCCCTATACAGACACTACATCCTAGCAGAATCTCTCATCATGGTCACACACACACACAGAGCAGAGACAGACTCTCACCAAATACAGAATACAAAATAAAGGAGCACAAATTAGAAAAAACAAATGGAAACCCTAAGAAGCCAGACTCTGTGTATTAACAATGGAAAAACAGAACCACCATTCCTCATAAAACAATATAATCAAGAAACATAAAGCATCAGTTATAATAGTAAAACCATACTAATAAAATAACATTTTAAAACTACTGATAAATAGAATTTCTATTAATTAAAATCATATACATTTTCTACAATTTCCCAAACACCAATAAAATATTTCAAAACAGCACATATATCAAATAACACCCAATAATTAGAACTAATAAGGATTTTAAAAAGCCCCTGCTGTCTAGAGATGTGAATCGGAACCGGAATCCGTTCGATTCCGGTTCCGATTCAGATCTTATAATTTTTATCGTCCAGCCCGATTGGTTTTTTGTTTATCGGCTGCACCCGATCCGATAAACAAAAAACCCACCCTGACCCTTTAAAACTGACCCCTTAGCCTCCCCCACCAAAAACATTTTAAAATTACCTGGTGGTCCAGTGGGGGCGCAGGGAGCAATCTCCTGCTCTCGGGCCGTCGGCTGCGCTAATAAAAATGGCGCCGATGGCCCTTTGCCCTTACCATGTGACAGGGTATCCGTGCCATTGGCCGGCCCCTGTTACATGGTAGGAGCACTGGATGGCCGGCACCATCTTTAAAAATGGGTCAGTTTTAAAGGGTCGGGGAGGGGGGTTTTCTATTGGGCCATCGGCGCCATTTTTATTAGTGGCAGCCGACGGCCCGAGAGCGGGCAATCGGTCCCGGGGCTTCCACTGGACCACCAGGTGATTTTAAAACGTTTTGGGGGGGTGGGGGAAGGTAAGGGATTAGTTTTAAAGGGTCGGGTGGGTTTAGGGGTTGTTTTGGTGTGCCGGTTTTCCCGCCCTCCCACCAAATAACTCCTGTTAGTGGACACAAACCCGATTAATGATTTTTCACGATAAATCGGGGGAATTTCTATATATCGCACTCTTTAATGATTTTTGACGATTTAAAAAATATCGGACGGTATTTTAAATCGTCAAAAAACGATTCACATCCCTACTGCTGTCCATACATGGGAACTCTTGATTTCCAGTCACCCTGATATTGTCGAGGATTAGGAGGTTATCCTCTCTCTCTCACACATACTCACATGTCCATTCTCTCTCACACATACACTATCACATACATACACATTCAAGCTCTTATACCTACCATAACCTCTCGCTCTCACATACACTGACACACTCTCAGGCTGTAAGACACTCTCTCCCCCTCCACACACACCACACTCTTACTCCCCTGGATTTTCTCATTCACGCTCATGCTCTCACTCTCACTGGCTCCCTCACATACACACAAACACACCCCCCCAGGCAAGTTCCCAATCATTCTCACACAAACACACACACCCAGGCAAGCTCCCAATCATTCTCACACACACACCCAGGCAAGCTCCCAGTCATTCTCACACTGACCCCCAGGCAAGCTCCCATTCATTTTCACACCACTCCCTCCCCATCCCCCAGGCATGCACACATTCATTCTCACACACACAGACCCCCAGGCAGGCACCAATTTATTCTCACACACACACATACACCACACACAGGCAGGCACCTATTCTCATACATACAAACCCCAGGAAGACACCCATTCATTCTCATACACAGACACACCCTCAGGCAGGCACCCATGCATTCACACACATACACCCCCAGGCAGACTCCCATTCATACACATGCACACACTAAAGGCAGACCCCCTCTCTTTCTTTTGTCAGCAACCTCAGAGCCTCTCTCATTACTCTGCTGCCACTGTCACTGCTGCCGCGTGGCTATTGGGGAGGTGCTGATTGCTGCTACTGGCACTGAAGCCCATTCTGCTGCCTCCTCTGTGCAGGCCCCGTGGGCTTCTAGTTCCTCCATGCTGATCTCGTACATTATGAGATCCGCATAGAGAAAGTGCTACTCTTGCACATTCCCAAAGATTACATGTGCCAATCAGTAAAAAGTAATTTATTTTTTTTACATTTGCTGTCTGATCTTAGTTTTCTAATCGGTTGGTCACAGGCTTTTTTTTTCCACCTTCCCTTTCTTATTTTTTTGCCAATTCCTTTTATATTGTCTTTTTTTTCTATTTCTTTTCTCTCCATCTGTCTTCTTCCCTCACACACACAGTCTCTCATTCTCACATGCTGTCTCTCTCTCTCTCTCTCACACACACACAGGCTCTCACTCTCACATGCTCTCTCTCATACAATGATTCATACAGTCTCTCACTGGCACATGCTGACTCTCACACACCCAGAGGCTCTCTCTCATACAATCATTCATACACCCAGTCTCTCACTGGCACATGCTGTCTCTCACACACACAGGCTCTCTCTCACTCCCACATGCTGTCTTGCTCAAACACAGGCTTTCACTGTCACATGCTGTCTCTCTCATACACAGAGGCTCTCACATGCTGCTCTGCAAACATTCAGGTCTTCACTCTCACACAGTCTCTCAACTCACTCTCACACACAATCTTTCAACTCATCTCATACATGCACACATACACACTCTACAGGCCCTCAGCCTCTCTCTCACCTTTGGGCCTCCTCTTCACGGGTCGCCGCAGGATGGGCTCTGCAGCAGCCCTGGTCTTCTCAGGCTGCCCACAATGTGGGATTTGCGGTGGCCCGTAAGCGCTGCTTCTCTTCTGCACGCGGCTGACGCTCCTCCTCCTTCCTGTCCGCGCGGCTCCGGCAACATTTTTCTTCCGGGGCCACGTAGGCAGGAAGGAAGAGGAGCAGCTGCACGTTTAGACGCGACCTTTTTCTTCGGCAGGGCCGTGGTGGAGCTCACGCTACCACGCTACCACGGCCCTGCCGATCTTCTTGCTGTGTGTATCCGGCACACGGCACAGCACTAGTTCACTGCACAGCTGCCAGTGGGATGAGGTCCACTGGTGGCCGCATGAGCCTTCATGTCGGCCATCAGCGGCTCGGCGCCCCCTAATGCTCGCCTAGTTGCTCATAGTAGGCTAGTTTTGTTTGAAGACTGTAGTTTTTCAGCCCCTGTCTTATAACAGTTGTTAGCAAGTAAAAGATTTTCTTTGGCCAATTGTCCAGCATACTTAATGAAAGCTTATTAAGAAGTGATACTAGTTCGTTTGCCTGTATATTTGTTAATAAATTTGTATTGGAACACAATACAACAGTTAGTTCTTTATTTTGCCTTGCTTGCAGGGCTCTGAGATTAGAGGAACATAAAAAGGGAAAGTTTTTGGAAAGCATTGTTTGGAATCTGATTTTTTGTTTGTCTGATTGATGCCAGGATGTAATGCATTGCAGTGAGTGGGGAGCACAGCTCAGTTTCAATTTAAATTGCCATGGAAGTTTTAGAATTTGAAAGGACATTGGGAATTGGAGAGAAGTAGGTTGGAAGATAAGAGGTATGAGACAGATAAGGAAAGTGAATGGCTCTGGTGGAAAAAAAAAAGAGAGATAACAGCTGTCTTAGAGATGAGATAAGATTCCTTTTTACTTTTCTGCTTTAATAAATCAAAAATCATGTGGTTAGAACAGAATAGGATTTCTTTTTCTTTAGGTTAGGTAACATATTTACAGTAGTTTCTGTAGTAAGAAATGAAAAGGTATGCAGGGTCTTCCCAGGTGATTAGACTTAAAGATGAATCAAATTTTTACAAATAGTTTAATGTTCCAGCACAGTTACTGAACCAAATAGATACTGTAGATTTAAGGGAACTTATAGCATTAGGACAAAATTTTGATTGATTTCAGAGATCGTTAAATGTCCCTCTATTGGGGAAATTGACAATTTGATTGCTGAAAGAGCAATTGCTAGTGTTAAAGTTTAAAACTTGAAAGGACAAGGCAGTTAAGGGGTTAACAGCAGAGAGAAGGGGGTGAGTGGGTGATGCAGGAAAGTATTTCTCAGGAGAAGACACAAACGGAGGAGAAAACTCCATTCAATGAATTAATCTTTCAGTTTAAAAACAGATTGGTGAGCAATTAAAAGATATTAAGAATAATAATAACCTTAATTTAGCAAGAATGTTTAATTTCATTTATAGTGAATAGAAATCTGTATCTTGTCAGTACAGGGAATACAGAATTGAATTAACTTTTCTTTTTTGGAAAGAGTTTTGAAAATTTGAACAGGGCGTTACTACTGTAAGTTTTTCGAAGGTGTGAGTAAGTGTAACTGATGGAGCAAGTTATGACACAGAAATGTTAATTATATATTTATTTATTTATTTATTTAATTTCTTTTACTATACCGATGCTCAAGACTAGGTCTTATCGTACCGGTTTACAATGTAACTGAGGGGAAACCAATTAACATCAAGGTAGAAAGTAAAGTTACATTAAACAGGGAGCGTAAAACCTGGGCAATGGAAGACAGTACAGAATATATATATTCAGTGCTAAAGTATTTGTCAATTAATGATACCAGATGTATCACACCCCTGTTTTTCTTAGTGTCTGTAATTAGAGTTAATCACCAAAAATAAATCCTGGCCAGTATTAAATTTAAGGATTCAGAATTAACCATGACTTATAGCATTTACAGTTTCATGCATTCTACCTCATCTGACAGTTATCCCAAGGAGTCAAGATACTTCAGTATTCTTTCACCTAGTTTTGCCTAGGCGATACTGAAGAAGATATTAAAAGGTAAACTTCAAATGTGTCAATTGTAAATGAAATATTCTTACTATCTAGAAGGAAGAAGAAAAAAAATGACTACTGAGAGAATTAAGGCTGTTTTGAAAGTACAGGTCCCTGGGACATTGAAAAAGTTACGAGCATTTCTTGGCATGGTATCACTGGTGGGGGTTGGTCTCAGCAGTCAGGGCTCTGGCTATTACAAAGCATCCAAAGATTCGGTCACCACACCTGCACACCTAAAGCGCCCCCTAGGCCCTTTCTTGCAAATCCAAATTGATTTTATCGAGTTGCCTTTATGTCAAAATTACAAGTACGCACTAACAATGTTTTTGCTGTTTCTCAGGATGGGAGGAGGCTTTCCCAGTAGTAAAGGCAGACGCAATCTCTGCAGCTAAGATTCTGCTGTGAGAATTTATTCCAAGATATGGAATTCCAGAATCAATTGATAGTGCCTAGATGTAAACTGTTGTGATGGTATATAACTTAACGACGGTATAGAAAAGATTTTAAATAAATAAATAAGTAGTGATCAAGGGACACACTTTGTGAAAGACATAGTAGGCATTAGGCATCTCTCTCAGGTTCCACACCCCTTACAGAACTCAAGTCTCTGCCCTTATAGAGAACTTCAATGGCAGTTGTAGTAGTGCCTCCTAGAGGCATAACAATAAAGACAAGAAAGTAGCTTCATGACCGCTATTTGCTGAATTAAGGCATATCAGATTGTTTAGTTTCAATGGAACTGTAATTCCACTGTAACCATTATCTTAATTTTGTTGTATGCCAGACTTTATATTTTTCCAGGTTGACAACAAAGCTGAGCCCCAACAAAGCCTTTTCTGCCATGTGAGATATACCGCTTGAAGATTACATTTTTTCCCAGTTTGATTTCTTTTCATTTTCAAACAGATCTATTTTAATTATGACTTTTGTTTTATTCTGGATCAATCCAAATACCTATTGGTCTAATTTTTTAGCTCAAATATGTGTTAATTGTTTATCTTTTTTTGTTATTTGTGTATCATGACACCTGAACAATGCAATGAATGAATTTATGTAGTCAGTTCAGTTAAATAATGTTTCTATGTAATGTCTAAACATTTAAGTTGTTTGTGGTTCTGACTATTGCATGTTACCTAATAATAAAGTGGGAATATTATGCAGATTAGTAATTACTAAATGCAGGGAGTTATGGCCATGATGGAATCTTCTAACTGATTAATTTGAATTTGTTTTGTTCTTATATTAGGCTTTAATCCATAACATATACATCTAATAATGAGTAACGAAGCTATGCTCTGATGTCAGAAATACACCATACTGGGAGAATATTGGGAGAACTGTATACGCCATGTGTCATTGATTCCAGAAATCATCCCATCCTTTGCCATAGAAGCCATCTCGCACCCTTGATCATATGAACTGAAATGTTTACACTTCTTGCCTGATTTTTCTCTTTATGTTTGTCTTGTTCTGTGGATGGGTGGTCTTACCTAGATGCTGTTTTCCTTGGTTTTATGAGGCAATGTACCTTTATTTGACATGTGATAACTGATTGTCATAACAAAAAATATTTTTAGTGATATACCTAGTCAATATCTGGTTAGGTACCTATTTGCAGATACCATTATTTAGATTTTCAAATTAATGAAACAGTCTGAATTAATGCAGTTTTTATTAGTCCCTACATTCCAAGCGTTTTGTAGCATTTTCCAGTCCTACTGAGTCAGCTAAATGATTGCTTGATATGTTCTCCTTTACCTTTATCTATGGAAGCTGGTCTGATCACATTCCAGGTTCAAGAGGGATGTATAATTCTTAAGGCCAACATATAGGGTTAGCCATTACAGGTGTCATTCCATTAGTTACAGGGGTTCCTTTTCCAAGTTATGGTACGAAAATACAATGCTTACAAGCCACTTTAGAAGTTATGGCTTATGAGTATGAATATGCTTTTAACAAAACTATTAATGAATTATCACAGCCATATGCATATTATCCCAAGGCGGAGTATGTGCTATTGTAAAAGGACAATGTTGTGTTTTCGTAGATGACAACTCAGAATTGGTAATGGATTCAGTCAAACGTGCCAAGGCGGTAGCGTCTGTCCCCAAGTATGACCATTGGTCTACCTGGTGGGAACAGCTGGTAAATTGGATCACATCCCTAGGGGAAATTGGCAGGGGTTTTTTGTGGCTTGCTCTGGTCCTTCTTATAGTTGTGATAGCAGTGTGTATGTGTTTGCCTACTTGTTTATTGCTTGGCCAGCAGATAATGCAATGCTGTTGGGCTCAAACAACGTCTCCTATCACCTTGAACATGATCAACATTCAGAGGTCAGGTATGACACAGAACCTCTATGCTTCCCTCAATGCAGCAGTTTCTCTTGAAAGGGACCCCCCTCAGGATGAGTCATGTTGACAATGAATGGTAAGATCAGAGTACGCCCTCTGACAACAGAGTATGCTCTCTGACAACAGAGTACGCCTTCTGATGTCAGATCAGAGTACGCCCTCTGACAACCTAAGACAGTCGCATGGCCCTGATGGTGATGATTATCCCAGTCATCGAGAGGGAAATGAGAATTTTGATAACTGCTGCTTTAGAATAACTACCCCCATGTTGACTGGTAACTGAAAAAAAAAAAAAAGAGGTCAAGGAAATGCCAACTGAAGTGGTGGGGAGAGGGATGACTGCATGAGTAAAGAATATGTGCAGATAAGAAGGTACCAAATGGCTACAGGAATAAAGAAACAGACCCTGAGAGAGGGACCTCAAGGAAAAAAAGTGTAGCCAGGTTTAACAGGCTATATAAAAAAGAAGCCTTGGCACGTGAAAGCCGAGAAAATGGCATTGCGCGAGAAACAGTATATTCTGTAATCGGCTCCGTTTACTCCTTTAAGGAAACACAATCTTGATTCCTTACAATTTCCACTATTTTTACTTTTGTATGCATGCATGAAATAAACAAACCTGCCAGCAATTATAGATCTTTAAGCTACTTAATAAATGTTATGTTTTGAAACCGAAAGGCTGCCTCATCACTGGCTTTGTGGCTTCTCTGGGGAGGAAACCAGGTGGGGTAAGTTCCAGGATTCAATAATTGCTATCAGTTGGGTGTTCATTGCAACCTTCTTTTCCATTATAATACAGTTAGGGGTAGATTTTAAAAAACTACGCCCACATGTACTTTTGTTCGCGCAACTGGCGCAAACAAAAGTACGCCAGATTTTAATAGATACGCGTGTAGCCGCGCGTATCCTTTAAAATCCTGGGTCAGTGCGTGCAAGGCTGTGCAATATCTGCAGCCTGCGCGCGCCGAGCCGCGCAGCCTGCCTCCGTTCCCTCCGCACCTTCCCCTCCCTTCCACCACCTAACCCAGCCCCCCCCCCCCCCCAGCCCTATCTAAACCCCCCTACCTTTGTTGGCAAAGTTGGGAGCAGTTTCGGAGGCCTAGGCCACACCCCCGGACTGGAACCACGGCCCCGCCCCGGATAACGCGTTGCTGCGACACGCCCCCAACACCCCCCCCCCCCCCCCCCCAGGAAAGCCCCTGGACTTACGCGCGGTGCAGGGGGAGCTTGGGGCAGGTTTTCAGGGGGTACGCGCGTATCTTACGCGCATACTCCTTTGAAAATCTGCCCCAAAGTCTCTAAATAATATTTTCCTGTACAACAATAAAAATGTATAGGCTAGGGCAAAAGTCTCCTTTGTCATACTTGTCGGAAATTAATCTTTTGCTGGATGAATTTTAGATTTGCAAAAAATTGTTTAAGAATAGAAATGGAAAATAGGAGAAAATCCTTGGTTAGGCCTTTATAGCAGGAATTTACCATAACTGATGTTCACTTTTGAAATGCTACGTACTTGCTGCCAGTACCGCACACCTGTACAGTTTTTCTTCCGCGCCTCCTTTCCTATCAATTTGCATTGATTCCAGGAAAACAGGGTTTATGACATTTGCAGGGAGTCCAAGTGCTCCAGAATAACCGATGAATATCTTGGTCATGTGATCTGACTTGCTTCATAAAATATCAAGGTAATTATTTTCCCACTGATGTTTTCCCCTCCTCCACATTTAAATAAAAATTAACTTCTAAAGTTCCTAGAAAATGTGGTTGATCAAAGCAGATTTTGTTATTCTGTATACCTAATACAGTAGGCCATGGAGACATACAGTGTCAGGCAGGGACAGTTTGGGAAACATAAAAAAAAGTCAGAAATCTGCAAGTGGACTTTATCTTTGAAATATCCTGATACTGCACCGTGCTGGGGCATTTTCAGGAGGTGTTTTTTGTTGGACAGTTCACAATAGACGGTGCAAGAAATATCGCAGGTGTTAAACTTTCCGTGAAGCGTGCAGTAAGCTTTTTTCTCTAAAATGTTTTCAGGGTGTTCGATTTATGCTTAGTTTTCTGGTATTTTATGATTAAGTTCTGATGACAATCAACAGTAGTACTCCTGTTTACTTGGAGTCATAGTGGAGGAAGTGCCTAACTAGAAGCTTTCAACATCTTTAAATACATTTCTCCTGAAATAAATCCAAATCAGAATAGAAAAGGGGAATATTAATCATTTTGTAAACAGCCAAATAAATTTATGATATTACAGCTGCTTCAAAGGAGACGAGGTCATGTATCAGAGCATTTAGAAATGTATAATCCTTCAATATACAACAATTTAAGGAAAGCAGAGATTACATTTTTGTGTCTAGTTTGCTGTGCTCATTTGACTTAGCATTGTTCTGAAAAACAATTGCTGAACTTTCAGTATGCAGCCCGTTCTCAGCTTTACCCTAATGCCCAGGGAGCCTGCCAATGCAATGGTGGTGTGTCAAAGCCCTTGGGACAAGTGGACTACCTCACACACAGTTCTAACAGGATCAGCTGAAATTGAAAGACACCTACCAAAAGAAAGAAAAATACAGCAAGTAATAAATAAAATCAATGGTGCAATCATGTTAAATAAATTGAAGATAAGTAAGAATATGGCAGAGAGGCCTGAGCATTGCCGAATTTGCCAAATTTCAGTAACAATCATGTGATCTAATTTCCTGATCCCACTTCCTCGGTATCAGCAAAACTTCTCCAGCTGGCATCAATATGGACTGGGAGTGAGATGATAAAGAAAAAAACATTTGTATTTTAGTGAATTTTTTTACTTTGGTTTTTCATTTTTAAAGTTAGCTGACAAAATATGGAGTGCAGTGTTGAATAGGAAGTAGTGGGTTAAAATCTGGAAATAGTTCAGAAAGAAAGCAAAACAAATCAAGATACCAACATCCAACCTCAAGGGTTCAAGAAAATATAGCAGAAAGATACAAAAATAATCCAATTGCATTGGTCACCACGGGCCTGATTTAAAAAAACTTCCAAGTGTATCTGGACATGCTGCCTATACCTATTACATCTTGTGAACGCCAGAGGGCGGCTCTCGTTGGTACTCTGCAAGTATTAAAAAGGGCATTAGCAGTAAACTTGACAGATTGAGATCCTATCCAATAAAATACCCTGTTTTAGGAGCAAGGTTCATTCCTGTCATGGTATGTGCAAAAATTAGCCCATTAGGAGACATTAGCCCCGGGTCTTATATATATATTCCCTAAAATGGGGAAGAGTTTCATATTTCCTGTGGATTCTCCTCATTAAAACAGCAGTGCAAACCAGATTCTTCAAAATAATTTGACTATTGCTTCACTGTTTTCCTTTTGGTCTTATGCCTAGATTTATTTTCTTTTGTGTTACATTTTATTACTTTCTCACACTTTTTGCAATAAAAGATAGCTCCCCCCCCCTCCCCCATGTTTTAAAGGCACCTTCCATGTGTCCACACTTTTGTTGTTCATGCTATATTTGTTAATTATATTTATTATTTGAATTATATTTTGCCTTTCAAACATTTAAAAAAAAAATTACATTCAGGTACTGTATGTATCAGTGTAATGTTTGCAGGAAGTTCTGATTGTGTTTTGTTCATAATTCCTTTATATAACTGGTGTCTTCATTTCAGCTTCATACATTTATAGAACGTCATGTATGCTGCTGCTGCTGTTTTCTGAATAAATAATAACAGATAATAGTTATGCATAAAGTGGTTACTGTGCATAGCAGTGTACAAAATACATCACATGTTTACAAGGGGCTGCCCTAGAGCTCTGTTAATTTGGAGCATAGGCCATTTTAGCATTTTAGAAAACTTGTTCAATGCCATAGAACCCGAGTCCCGATTTCACCTCTTTTGTCTTCTAAATAGGCAACACTGCAATACCTAGAAGTGACTCCCTTTGTGGAAAACTGAGCTGGTAGGTGTGTTCATTAAGGGATCACATTCTGACAAACTCTGTCCTGCACCCTTCAATCATCACTCTCACTAGCATTAAAATTAGCAAAAGATTAGCATATATTTCTCAGTACCCATTTGAAAGAAAAATATTAAAAGACAATGAGCCAGACACACTGAGCAATTTTATTCTTGGAGTCTGACAGATGTAACTATTTTCCATTGTGCCACAGAATCAGTTTTTAGTTCTTAAAGTGCAGTAAAATGACAACTATTTTTACTTTACTATATAAGGAATGGTACACTGCTCCACTGTGGTCATATGATCGGTATCCTTACGTAAACGGAGGGGGTGTCTCCACATGTCCATATTTGATTTGCCTGCCTATTGGCTCACTTGTCCAGAGCCCACCCTCCTATTGCTCCATTTCTGAGTCATACAGCTCTTAGTGTCTCCATAGATCAACAAACATGACCAGGTTCCTGAAAACAACAAGAAAACTGTAACATGCATTTGTAATCTACTTTACCTGTTATCTTAAAAGTAAAGGGAAATTAAAGTTTACTACAATTTAATTTTATCTTTATTTTCTAAGTTTGAGAGCCTGTGGTATTGTCTGAATATGGCTCATCTGCTGACAAAATAGGATTTATATTCCAGAACAGCAGGAAATAAAACAGAAGTTCCATGCTGAAATCTGAAGTTTGCTGTTATATATACTTCCAATAGGCTAATCTTCCAGGATCAAGACTGTATTAAATAAGGAGATATAATAAACATCATCCTTGCTTAGGACATGACTACTTTAAATATTTATGCTTCTTTTATTTACATATAGTGCTAACTCTTCTTTCTCTCTTAACAGAAGGCATGGGAAGGGGGGGGAGTAATACACATGAAGCGCCAGTTACTACACTTATAGAAGGCATGGGGGTAACGTGCACAGAATAGCACTTAATACCCTTAACAGAAAGCATGGGGGTAATATGCACAGAGCTGCAGTTACTACCATAAGTAACTTGCTGGGCAGACTAGATGGACGAGTTGGTCTTTATCTGCCATCAATTACTATGTTACTATATGACTGGCAACAGACAATATGATTTCATAAAGTAAATTTAGACAGAGTTTTTATTTTATAATGGAAAATTACTGGTCCACTTGTGATGGCACAGTGACCTCCAGCAGAAATAATTGTCTTTGCCTTTACTGTCACAAGATTTGTTCACTTTGCCTTTACTTGGAGGTCAAAATTTTTCCAATATTTGCCTCATTGCTAGGTTGTATTTTTCTGACATTAACCATAAAGGTGTGGACTGTTTTATTACCTATAACCTTCCATTGAACTGGACCATTATTATAGAATGCACTACATAATATTACACTTTCTCCTATTTATGGAAGGCAACCTCTGAGAAAAATCTGTCATATACTTCTGTATAAAATTAATGTGGTTTAAAAGAATATAATTTATGGGATGATTCTTCGTTGTTTAGTCACACAATAGAAAATACCAGTGGGTTCCAGTCATAAATCAGGCTATAACCCATCTTTATTGAATAGGACTGTTAGGGCTGAGGACCCAGCTCAGCTGGGGAACCCCCCACAGGAACAGTCCAGGACTCCAGGGGCAGACTAGGCTAGGGGATCTTCGGCTTATACCAGCCACCTTCCCCACAGGTTGAGCCCTTGGGTTCTGGTGGCTGGCAGGACTTGAACAAAGGAGACCTAAGGCTAAAGTTGGACTGGAATCCAGAGTGGAGAGGAACGAACTTAGGTAAAGCTGAACAGGCCTGGGGATTTCATGCTGCAGGGCTGGAGACAGAAGTCAGGCAGGACCGAAAAGGCAGGCTGCAGGGCAGGAGGCTGACGTCAGACAGAACTGGAGACAGAAGCCAGAGCAGATTTGTGATGCAGGTCGCAGGGCTGGAGGCTGATGTCTGGTGGGTCTGGAGCTCAGGCAGGAACCAAGGTCAGGGGTAGAATACTGGAACAAGACAGAGGTTACTGATACTGGCAAGCTTGAGACAGGACGCTTGGGAGTCACAAGGTAAACTTGGAAGCAGGAAGGCTTAGGGAAGCTACAGGGAAGCCACAAGGCAAGCTTGGAGACAGGAAGGCTTAGAGAAGCCACAAGGCAAGCTGGGAAACAGGAAGGCTTAGGGAAGCCACAAGGAAGAAGGCTGCAGAAAGCCACAAGGTATACAGAGATAAGAAGGTTTAGAAAAACCACAAGGCAGAAGGCTACAGAGAGCCACAAGGTATATAGAGATGAGGGACCAAGCAAGGAGCTGAGCAGACTCAATGACAAGGCCCTGAGTGTAGACAGAGGCAGGGCTAAATAGGCAGGGAATTGCCAAGTCATGAGGTCTCTGAGACTGAAGCTGAAAAGAGGGTAGGTGCAGCTCCCAGAGGACCTCTGGTGGTTGGGAAGCTGCATGACAAGCAGAATCACAACAAAGACTGAACTATGTTATGTAGCTACATTATACATTTTCAGATACTAGAGAAATTAGCAATTTCTAGGAGTAAAACATACTTTTTTAAAGGCTTGTTACCCATAATCCTCCTTGAAGTTCAGTATTACTTAATTAATAATACCTCTTCTGTGATAATACTACAGTTGAAAAAGGACTATAAGCAAGAATATTTTGTGAGGGACTGTCACACTGCTATCCTAGGAAACATCACTTAGGACCAGATATGCTAAGTATTTTTTATACTGACACATATATTTGTTTTTTTAATTATATACCGCATTTTCACTGGTATCGCAGCGGTTCACAATAAAAACATACATAATTTCATATTGCAGAACAAATACTGTACACGGTGCACATGAGAGGTATATTATGTCATAGAACACACATAAACAAATATTGCAAAAACAAAACATAGTTTAATAAATGTTGTAAATATGGATAATAAATCAGCAAAGATAAGTAATATCAAAATTGAATACAGTATCAAAATAAGTTGTACATAAATCAATATGGGAGGGTATAGAGTCCAACAGGATGAAGATCATACAAGAGACTAAATGCTCAGTAGAATCTATATGGGTAGAAATCCCATGTGTGTTGGTTAAGAGTATAGTGATAGGAGTATACTACCGTCCACCTGGACAAAATGGTCAGACAGATGATGAAATGCTAAGAGAAATCAGGGAAGCTAACCAATTTGGCAGTGCAATAATAATGGGAGATTTCATTTACCCCAATATTGACTGGGTAAATGTAACATCAGGACTTGCTTGAGACATAATGTTCCTGGATGTAATAAATTGCTGCTTCATGGAGCAATTGGTTCAGGAACCAACAAGAGAGGGAGCTATTTTAGATTTAATTATAAATGATCTGGAAAGAAATACGACAAGTGAGATAATCAAATTTGCAGATGACACAAAATTGTGCAGAGTAGTTAAATCACAAGCAGATTGTGATAAATTGCAGGAAGACCTTGTGAGACTGGAAAATTGGGCATCCAAATGGCAGATGAAATTTAATGTGGATAAGTGCAAGGTGATGCATATAGGGAAAAATAACCCATGCTATAATTACACGTTGTTGGGTTCCATATTAGGTGCTACAACCCAAGAAAGAGATCTAGGTGTCATAGTGGATAACACATTGAAATTGTCGGTTCAGTGTGCTGCGGCAGTCAAAAAAGCAAACAGAATGTTGGGAATTATTAGAAAAGGAATGATGAATAAAACGGAAAATGTCATAATGCCTCTGTATCGCTCCATGGTGAGACCGCACCTTGAATACTGTGTACAATTCTGGTCGCCGCATCTCAAAAAAGATATAATTGCGATGGAGAAGGTACAGAGAAGGGCTACCAAAATGATAAGGGGAATGGAACAACTCCCCTATGAGGAAAGACTAAAGAGGTTAGGACTTTTCAGCTTGGAGAAGAGACGACTGAGGGGGGATATGATAGAGGTGTTTAAAATCATGAGAGGTCTAGAACGGGTAGATGTGAATCGGTTATTTACTCTTTCGGATAGTAGAAGGACTAGGGGACACTCCATGAAGTTAGCATGGGGCACATTTAAAACTAATCGGAGAAAGTTCTTTTTTACTCAACGCACAATTAAACTCTGGAATTTGTTGCCAGAGAATGTGGTTCGTGCAGTTAGTATAGCTGTGTTTAAAAAAGGATTGGATAAGTTCTTGGAGGAGAAGTCCATTACCTGCTATTAAGTTCACTTAGAGAATAGCCACTGCCATTAGCAATGGTTACATGGAATAGACTTAGTTTTTGGGTACTTGCCAGGTTCTTATGGCCTGGATTGGCCACTGTTGGAAACAGGATGCTGGGCTTGATGGACCCTTGGTCTGACCCAGTATGGCATTTTCTTATGTTCTTATGTTCTTAATTCTTAGTGGAACGCAGGATTTGGTGGGAGAGGTAACGGTGGTGGGGCCACTTGGCAACAGTGATCATAACATGATCAAATTTAAACTAATAACTGGAAGGGGGACAATAAGTAAATCTGCAGCTCTAACACTAAATTTTCAAAAGGGAAACTTTGATAAACTGAGGAAAATAGAAAAAAACTGAAAGGTACAGCTGCAAAGGTTAAAAGTGTTCAACAGGCATGGACATTGTTTAAAAATACAATCCTAGAGGCGCAGTCCATATGTATTCTACACATTAAGAAAGGTGGAAGGAAGGAAAAACGATTACCGTCATGGTTAAAAGGTAAGGTGAAAGAGGCTATTTTAACCAAAAATACATCCTTCCAAAATTGGAAGAAGTATCCATCTGAGGATAAAACATAAGCATTATCAAGCTAAGTGTAAAACATTGATAAGACAGGCGAAGAGAGAATTTGAAATGAAGTTGGCCATAGGGGCAAAAACTCATAATAAAGACTTTTTTAAATATATCCGAAGCAAGAAACCTGTGAGGGGGTCGGTTGGACCATTAGATGACCGAGGGGTTAAAGGGGCTCTTAGGGAAGATAAGGCCATTGCAGAAAGACTAAATGAATTCTTTGCTTCCGTGTTTACTAATGAGGATGTTGGGGAGATACCAGTTCCGGAGATGGTTTTCAGGGGTGATGAGTCAGATGAACTGAACAAAATCACTGTGAATGTGGAACATGTAGTAGGCCAGATTGACAAACTAAAGAGTAGCAAATCACCTGGACCGGATGGTATGCATCCTAGGGTACTGAATGAACTAAAAAATGAAATTTCTGATCTATTAGTTAAAATTTGTAACCTATCATTAAAATCATCCATCGTACTTGAAGACTGGAGGGTGGCCAATGTAACCCCAATATTTAAAACAGGCTCCAGGGGCGAACCGGGTAACTATAGACCAGTGAGTCTGACTTCAGTGCCGGGAAAAATAGTGGAAACTATTCTCAACATCAAAATCGTAGAGCATATAGAAAGACATGGTTTAATGGAACAAAGTCAACATGGATTTACCCAAGGGAAGTCTTGCCTAACAAATCTACTTCATTTTTTTGAAAGGGTTAATAAACATGTGGATAAAGGTGAACCGGTAGATGTAGTGTATTTGGATTTTCAGAAGGCATTTGACCAAGTCCCTCATGAGAGGCTTCTAAGAAAACTAAAAAGTCATGGGATAGGAGGCGATGTCCTTTCATGGATTACAAATTGGTTAAAAGACAGGAAACAGAGAGTAGGATTAAATGGTCAATTTTCTCAGTGGAAAAGGATAAACAGTGGAGTGCCTCAGGAATCTGTACTTGGACCTGTGCTTTTCAATATATATATAAATGATCTGGAAAGGAATACGACGAGCGAGGTTATCAAATTTGCGGCTGATACAAAATTATTCAGAGTAGTTAAATCACAAGAGGATTGTGATACATTACAGGAGGGACCTTGCAAGACGGGAAGATTGGGCATCCAAATGGCAGATGAAATTTAATGTGGACAAGTGCAAGGTGTTGCATATAGGGAAAAATAACCCTTGCAGTAGTTACACGATGTTAGGTTCCATATTAGGAGCTATCTCCCAAGAAAAAGATCTAGGCATCATAGTGGATAATACTTTAAAATTGTCGGCTCAGTGTGCTGCAGCAGTCAAAAAAGCAAACAGAATGTTAGGAATTATTAGGGAGGGAATGGTTAATAAAATGGAAAATGTCATAATGCCTCTATATCACTCCATGGTGAGACCACACCTTGAATACTGTGTACAATTTGGGTCACCGCATCTCAAAAAAGATATAGTTGCGATGGAGAAGGTACAGAGAAGGGCAATCAAAATGATAAAGGGGATGCAACAACTCCCCTATGAGGAAAGGCTGAAGAGGTTAGGGTTGTTCAGCTTGGAGAAGAGACGGCTGAGGGGGGATATGATAGAGTTCTTTAAGATCATGAGAGGTCTTGAACGAGTAGATGTGAATCGGTTATTTACACTTTCAAATAATATAAGGACTAGGGGGCATTCCATGAAGTTAGCAAGTAGCACATTTAAGACTAATCGGAGAAAATTCTTTTTCACTCAATGCACAATAAAGCTCTGGAATTTGTTGCCAGAGGATGTGGTTAGTGCAGTTAGTGTAGCTGGGTTCAAAAAAGGTTTGGATAAGTTCTTGGAGGAGAAGTCCATTAACTGCTATTAATCAAGTTTACTTAAGGAATAGCCACTGCTATTAATTGCATCAGAAGCATGGGATCTTCTTAGTGTTTGGTCAATTGCCAGGTTCTTGTGGCCTGGTTTGGCCTCTGTTGGAAACAGGATGCTGGGCTTGATGGACCCTTGGTCTGACCCAGCATGGCAATTTCTTATGTTCTTATGTTCTTAATAGGAAACAGACAAAAATAGTGAGAGAATATTAATCAAAGGACAATACAGAACAAAAAAGAACACCTCCCTTATACATCCTCCTTGTTATAAGCCAGTGTTCATAGAAACCTGGAAGACTTTACGAGCTCGAGGGTTCTGAAAAGACGAGCTCTCTGGTCCTTTCGGCTCATCCAACTAAATTAAGCAAATGCTATGTCTTATATATCCCGCTGCAAGTTAGGTGTTTCAAAGGAATATCAGTAGCAGTCTTTTGATCTCCCATTTGGTAAAAGACACCAAATGTTTTAACTCATTATCAGCTCATTGGTATCAGTACTAGTCTTTAGCATTTGATCTTCCCAGGTGTAAAGAGACTCCAGATGTCATAGCCTTTGATCTTCCCAGGGACACCAAATGTTATTTTGACATTCTATCAGCTCATTGGTACTAGGAAGTCTCAGGAATGAAAGGAACAAATGGTGATAGTGTCCTGCCTTTGTACTTAAATTATATGCAATATATTTTATTTTATTTATTTATTTATTTATATTCCGCTTTTCACACTTTTTTTCAGCGCTTCAAAGTGGATTACATTCAGGTACTGTAGGTATTTCCCTATCCACAGAGGGCTTACAATCTATTGATTCATACTCATCAATCACTGGAGTCTGTTCTGATCTGTAGCTCTCTATTCGCGGTACAAAGTCTTCCGGGGATCTAGCTAAGCTTGCCTAAAATTATCCTTTCACAAATACCAAACAAAGCAGGAAAAACAGACAAATGTAGTTTTGATAGAACTGGAATAACTCATAGATTATGACATCAGATCAAGACCATAAGATCCATCTAGTCTGCCCAGTTTAAAAACATAAGAAATTGCCATGCTGGGTCAGACCAAGGGTCCATCAAGTCCAGCATCCTGTTTCCAACAGAGGCCAAATCAGGCTACAAGAACCTGGCAAGAACCCAAACACTAAGAAGATCCAATGCTATTGATGCCAGTAATAGCAGAGGCCATTCCCCACGTCAACTTGATTAATAGAAGTTATTGGACTTCTCCTCCAAAAACTTATCCAAACCTTTTTTAAACCTAGCTACACTAACTTCTCTTCATTTCTAGTGCAACGCCAGAGATGGACCACAGCTGATTTCTGTCTTTTCTCTTTCACTTGTTGGAAGTTGCTTTCGTGAAGTCCATGATCATTTTTGTCTCCACAAAATGGGAAAAACTCTTTAGATCTTTAATCTGATTCCAAAATATGTCTATGTAGTGCCCCCCTGAGTCAGCCACTAGATGACCCTAGTTCCCTGTTTAGAATATACAACTCTGTGAGCCTACCACCCTTTTCAGCCCCTCCCAACCTGGGAATGGTTGCCTAATCCTATTCAGTGAAACCATTTTAATGTTCGGTGTGGTTATTTTTAGTTAGTCTCATAGCAGTGAGGATGCAGTTTTCTAACTACCTGGTGAGGCCTCTCAGCCTCATCATGAACTTTATTTTTTTTAAGAAGTTCCTCTCTGTGCACACCCTATCAGAGTGCTGTCTCCTAATTATTTGCAATGAGGTAGATTTTTGCCAGATCCCATTTCAGGATTCCCATGAAGGGGCTGAAGACTCGTGAGACTCATTCTAATCCTTAGGTGAGGCAAGCACCAGTGACAGTACCCACAGCATGAGATTTTTGATGGCCAAGATTTATCCTGATTTTTCAGAAGGGATGGCTACTTAAACCTAAAAACGATCTGTTAACCTAATCTCATATATGTTCAATTCGCTTGTTGTTAGAAATTGTTCTTTTAAAATGTTATGGTTGATCAATTAATAAGTCTCTCATTCAATTGTATAATTACTGCAATATACTGTTCCAATGTTAACGCAATGTAATAAGTTGTTTTCATGTAAACCGGAGTGAAGGCAGATTGCTATACGTCGGTATATAAAAGATTTGAAATAAATAAATAAATAAATAAACCTTGCAGCCTTTGGAGAAAGCCCCCCCCCCCCCCCTGCCCGGGCACAAAGGTCAAGGGCTGAAGACCTGTGAGCTCTAATCTTTCTCTAGATAGGGCAAGCACCAGTGACAGTGAAGCAGCAGTCACCAAGATATTTTTACAGAAAGTGAGTATTCATATACTGTTTGTGAAGAGGTTATTTGACCCATCCCTCCCTACAAGGGTTCCAGGGCTGGGATAGCCTGGTTCCTGATTCCTAAGACTTTTCCTTCAAAAGAAGTCACTGCTACCAAGACTAAGGAGAAGGCTCAAGATCTATGGAGTTTCCCCACTGGATCTCCACCCTATGGGACCAGGGCAGGCTGGGTGACTCAATAAACTGGACTCAAGTAGGACTTTTTATGTTTGAGGGGACCCCTCCAATAAGATTCCCATTTGGTCCACTGAGAGAGCTTTATGCATTTTAAAATCATCATGGGACACTTTACCCAAATACCTGAGATAAAGGACACCTACTCTGTAAATCAGTCAGCTATAATTTCACCTTTTATGAAAAACTGAACTTTAATTTAATTGTAAAAGAATCAGTAAACATTTAACACTCAGAGCCTTGTCCTGCCTGGTTTATCCCAGCATCTAACACCGCACAGGGAGAAGCATTCCATTGCCTGGGCCATAAGTCAAGTATGGGAAGAGTACTGGCTGGTGCATGCCCCAAAGACTAAAAATAAGTTTGTGTGCCCTTGGGTCTTAAACCTCCCAACTAACAGTTACACCTATTTCTTCCATGAAAACAGTTTGTACACAATAAAGCCTCCTAGCATATTACATGGGTTATTTACCCATATAATTACATGTTATTTACACTTTTCAAACAGTACAAAGAGGAGACATTCCATGAAATTATTAGCAAATATAAAATAAATTGGAGAAAGTACTTTTTCTTCATTCTATGCACAAACTGTGGAATTTGTTGCCAGATGTGGTCAAGGATTCTAGCATAGCTGGATTTAAAAGGAGTTTGGACACATTACTGAAGGAAAAGTCCATAAACCTGTATTAGCTTGGCAGAGTAGGGAAAACTGCTACTTATCCCTTGGAGTGAGCAATAAGGGATGGATCTACTCTTTAGATCGATAGGGCACTTGTGACCTGGATTGGTTAATGTCAGAGACAGGATGACCCCTTAGCCAGGTGGGTTTCCTGGCTGGGGGGGGGTCATCCGGGACAGGTTTAGGAACCACTGCACTAAAGGATCTCTTCTATTTTGAGTCTATGGGAAAATGTTTAGTATATGAGACCCAAAAAGAGCTTAATAATTCTTCTGGCAAATTTAGCATATCCCATATTTTTGTATTGGTCCCAGGTTAGATGCTTTGGCAATTATGGTATCTTTTTGTAGAACAAACAAAATAAAATTTTCTCACACAACGGATTAAAGACCTAAAATCTCTGAACGCTAACATAGAATTACATCTATACAAACTTTAGTGGGGGAGGGAGAGAGAGAGAGAGGAGGGATTCAGGAAAGCGCATCGTAAACTTCTAAACCTTTAATCCTTTCAGCAACGTAGTTTCCGTTTGGGCCTTTCCCTGCTGACGTCATCTACATGTCACAGCAGCCCTACGCAAATACCTAGAATAATTCTACGGACCACGGACCCACATCGCGTTTCCCTCAGAAAGCCTCGCGAGAAGCAATCTTAGCACGATGCGCCGTAAGAAAGTGAACGTCCCCGACGGCCGCCATTTTCTTTCTTTCTTGGGAGACGGCGAAAGGAGAGAGAAGCGGCGTAGCAGAGATGGCAGACTATTCTACGGTTCCACCGCCTAATGCTGGTGCGCCTGGTGGAGTGAATGACGCTTTCAAGGACGCTCTGCAGCGAGCCAGACAGGTATGTGTCGTGAGCCACGGATTCGCTCCCATTTTTTATTGCGGTAACTTTGCCCCGCACGCGAGGCCTGGCCTGTGAGGGAACGCGTGCCCTCATTCCTCCCGGGCAAGGCCGAGGCCTCTGTGGTGGGATCTCACGTGCAACCGAGGCTTTGTGAGCGGAAGGAGGAGAGGTTAGAAGAGGGCTTTACGTATTTAAGGTTGTGCTTCTGAATTATGAGTGGAACTGGTCGGTACCCTGAATAAATTTGCAGTACAGCGTGAGGAATCTCGGTGGCGGGAATGTGAGTCCACATCTGGGAGCGAGGCCGCCGCCTCTTTTGGATATTTTTCTTTCCACATGAGGAGAGGCGCACCTAGAAATCTACGCGTGGAGGCGTATTTGTTATCCTTCAGCCCCTGTGGTGTTTTATTTTACATACCATGTACCTTTTCTTTTCCTTTCATTCTGCGGTTCTGTATTGCGTCGCAGATTATCTGGCTGGGTCATACCAAGCTGCTCCTCTTCCATCGTTATTTCCCAATGGACGGTTTCTGAGCCTAAGGGAGGAGAGTATCATGCAGTAATTGGGGTGGGGAGGGACAAGGTCTTGCATATATCGTCCTTCATGGCTCGCCCACTGTAAAGGGGCTCCATCTGCCCATGTGCACCCTCAGAGCTACCTTTGCGAGGAGAGTGTAGGTTTCAGACGTGGGTGGTTTATGGTTGAATGGAACACTAATTCGGGAAGGCTCCGACATGGAAAAGATTGCTTAAAACCAGCAAACTGATTGAGATTGTGGCCTATGGAAGAGGCGAGTGGTGAGAATGTGACTTAGTATCCCATTGAAGCACATCAAAGAAAGTCACGTTTTAAAGCGATAGTGGTAAAAAGAAAAAAAAATAGAACACGACTTATTAACCGAATCAAAAGTAGCGGCAATCTCTAAGGTTTCTATGGTTTGGTACTTGAATAAATCACTAGGACCAGTATGTTTTACAGTTGTACTACAATTCAGAAGATTAGGTTTTATATTCTTGAGAATGCAATTCAATAATTAATGAAATTCTTTTGCAAAATTCTGTCTGTGTAACTATTAAAATAACTGGGAGATTTTTATCCCTGGAGTTGTTTCTTGTGCTGAAAAATAAGTATCTATATGGATTGTTTCGGAAGTTGTTTGGCTCCATCCTACCAATTATTTGCATTCTACTAAATCTCTCATATATTTTAGGGGATAATTTTCAAAAGTAGTTATGCGTGTAAATATAACTACTATTATAGCGATTTTCAGAAGCGATTTTACTCGAGTAAAGTGCATATGCTCTAGTAAATGCTTTTTAAAATCAGGCTCTTATTGTTTTTCAATAGGGTGCAGCTAATGCAATTGCTGCCTTTTTAAGTGTCCTTTCCCTCTCTGTAAATCTAAACTTCAGAACTTTATTTCTGATGGCTGTTTTTACACATCCAATTGTTCTATAAAATTCTTCTTAATCATGGTAGTACAATAAATATATTACATTTATTGGTTTGGAAGAACATGATTTTTTGTTCTGTATACTGTAATTGTAATGTTATAGTTTTTGTTTTTCAAAATGCAAGCTAATAGTTTGATCCATTGTGTATGGTACACAGATATGGGCGGTTGACATATTTGTTAGTTTGTCCATAAACTAATTCTCTTAACACTTCTTTTGATTTAATTTTTGATTAAGTAGTAATGTAAAATGGTTAGCGGACTTAGTAAGTATTAGACATTCAAATGACATTCCTTTTGTGGGTGTGTAACTTCTCTGTATTGTGCTCCAATGCTGATTGAGTGAAAGCCAACTCCAAGAAACATAATTATTCTGAAAGACAATTTCCTTGTCCAGAAGCCATATAAATAAGGCAATTTTTTTTTCTTTTTAGCTGCTTATTGACTAAGATAAATACACAAAATAACTGGGATGTTTTGTAGCTGGGAACATGCAGGGTCATTTTTAAAGAACTGCTAGATTATTTACTTTCAAATATAATGTTAAATATGACCTCAAATGTTTTATTTGTACACATTTATTGTATTGATGCACCCTGCTAATATTATTTCCTTTTAATAGATTGCAGCAAAAATTGGAGGGGATTCTGGAGGAACACTGAATTCCAATGATTACGGTTATGGTGGACAAAAAAGACCTCTTGATGATGGAGGTAGGCAGTAACTTACAAAGAGTTATCCAAGATATTATTTAGTCCTCAGACACAGGGGGGAAATACATTTTGTGGATGCCTTCTGTCATGATCCTCTTCTAAAGTTTTAAGACATGGAATGTGAACAGTGGCTAAAGCTTTGATGGAGCAAATTTGACAAAAAGTTGGAGTTGAGACTTGTTAGGAAATATGTATGTTGTACAAAAGACTGATAGTTTAGTATCAGAGTGTTTAATATTCAGGTTGGCACTATTTTTTATATTTGTGTAGGATAGGTTTGGTAACTTTCTACATACTAATTTACCTATTGTGATGTGAGAAACTGAAAAAAAAAATGTTTCCAACTTCTAGTTTTCTTTGCTAAAAGCTTTGTTAAGCCAGTTAGCTCAATGCAGTTTGGTTAAAAATCTGTTTAGGGTTAACTCAATAGTTTTTGTTATGTATTAAAAATTAGTTATGCTTGTATTTATATACAGATTCTTAAGCATGGGTATTCTGTTTAGATCTGAAGATTAGATGCATAATGTAATTGATTATTCCAGTTTCTTTACAGGAGGAGTGTAAAAGTTTGATATTCTGCAATATTTTTTATTTCCACTCATTTCTACTATTTATTAAATGTTGAAGTTTACCTCTGTTCTGATTTTATAAATTTGTGTGAACTTAATGGAGTTCAATGCTATCTAGTCTATTATATACATACATTTCTTAGCCAGTATGTAGAGTGGAGTTTGAACACGTGGAAATTTTTTTCCCCCTGTTAGCTTTCCTGTATGAATTGCAGTTTTTCCCAAATTTTGTAAGGACAGTGATTTGGTCAACTTGGGAGTACTTATTTGTGCTTTTATTGTGTGATGGGTTATGCTAATTAAAACAAGCTAATAATACTTCAGATGTATGTAATCTTTTTGTTTTGGTAACACTCATTTTTAAAGGCAGAAATTTGTATTTGTTGCTCATGTTCAATATGTAAACATGAAATTAGTGGAATCATGAAAAGGATGGCACAATATTTCATTTTTGGGTTACATGTTAACGTTTTACATATTTCTGATTAGTTATACCGTGCCAAATTTGTGTAGAAGAAAACATCTAAACTATGCATTACTTTCCTTCATTTGTTAATTTAGTATTTGAATGTAGTGATTGTTGCATTTCTGCTTTTACTGAAATTCTGTGCTGTAAAACGTTTGGTACTGCAATATTTTCATCCTTATAAGGTTTAAATTGTATATGCACAGATTTAATTTTTTTTTTTTGGGGGGGGGGGGGGGTCGGGGGTTGAAGCATCTTTGGCCTTCACACTCATTTTGTTTGAAATATAGTTGTACTAGCCATTAAGCCCGTAACAACGGGCTACATTACCTTTTTTTTTCGGTCCATTTCCTTACCCCTCATTCTCTCCCCCCTCACTCCGCACTCCCCCTCTCAGCTCATTCACAACCCCTTCGGATGGCGCAGACAGAAGATCTCCGGGGGAGGTCCCTCCCTCTCGCGCTCCGCCGCTACTGCTCTTCCCCGCGAAAGAGGTCCCTCCCTCCCTCGCACGCGCCGCCGCTACTGCTCCTCGCCGCGCCAGAGGTCTGTCCCTCATTCCCTCATGCGCGCCGCCTCTACTGCTACTGCTCCTCGCCGTGCCAGAGGTCCATCCCTCCCTCCCTCGTGCCGCTGCCGCTACTCCTCGCCGCACCATTTTTGTTACAGGCAAGCTCTGACCGACATGCTGCCCGCGAATGCGCGGTAGAGTTGCTCTCTACTGCGCATTTGCGGCACGTCGGTCAAGCTTCATTTATCTAGTAGATTTAGTTGTATTGTGCTTTATTTTACATTGTGTGTTTGATAAGTTACACTGGCAATCTTCACTAAAACTGATCTTTCAAATTTTTTTATAGAATTTTTTTTTTTCTAATTTCTGCAGATAGAAGAAATACTTTTTTCTCTTCATGCATGTAAACAGGCTGGTAATCGGTGGCTTAAAACTGTGCTGAAATCCAGCCCACAGTTTAATGCACAGATTAAAATGTTTTTAACTCTCGATGCCGTAAACTAATACTATGCTAATGGCATCCCAAGTTTGTGCCCCCCCCCTTTTTTTTTTTTTTTTTTTTTAAAACAGCCAAATGTGCATTTAGCACAGGCTGAACACACATTTTAAAACTGTATGATGAGTACAGAGGGGGGGACGAGTTGGAGAAAGCTCTGACCTGCCCAGTGTTTGGCTGGGAGGGTAGGAGGAGTCCCTGAGAGAAGAATGAAAGAAAACCACATGGTGCTAAATGCTAGAGATGGCATTTTGGGGGCTGGTGCTGTGGAGGATATTGCAAGGCAGTTAGGTGAAAAGAAACACAAAAATCCCAAAACATAGCAACCAGTGGTTGCTGTTTGTTCACTCTTGCCATTCCCAACACACCTGCTGGAAACTTTACTCCACCCCTGACCAGGAGTAAACTTTGCAGTGCTAAGAAAATGCAGACTACCTTTCTACATTGAGAGGCCATACTTAATGCTCTCATTAGCATGGATTTCCCATGGGAGTGTTCTAAATTGACTACAGATTTTCTTTGCTTAAAACTCCTTACCACCTCTGCAGCAAGTCTTGGGCACAGAAAGAGCATTCAAAAGCAGGTAAAATTGCTTTTGGCTGAATGCAATTTTCTGCATCTGTCTATTTGGTATATTTCATTTGTCCAGAAGATGGACGTTAGACTGGAATGTTTTCAACCAAAGGGGCATATATTCATTTAATTGCAAGTTGTTAGAAATCACAAACACTTGGAAGCCATTGGTTAGTTTCATTTGTTGCCATAAAATGTTAAGAGGACAAAAAACAGCCGATCCCAGGAGCTTCTGAGCTCATTTGAGAGAGCATTCCTGCTTCAGTGTTTGTTGAATCTGATGCCATTAGTGAGGTGACTACTGATACAGGAAGATAGCCACTGCTATTTTAGCATCAGTAGCTTGGGATAGACTTAGTTTTTGGGTATTTGTAGCCTGGATTGGCCACTGGAAACAGGATGCTGGACTTGATGGACCTGTGGTCTGATCCAGTATGGCATGTTCTTAAGGTGATGCCACCGCTTAAGGAAGCTGACCAATGGCTTGATCATTGTAGTTGCTGAGCACTGGCAGTTTGGAGCGACTGGTTGAGGAACAAACTGAACCGGTAAACGGGGAAGTGGAGAGTTCATCTGCTTCTTTGCTAAACATTAGGACATCAGCTCTTGATCTTCACTGATGTTGGAGGGTGAAGGAGAAAGTTTGAGTGAGATTTTGTATCCCTGAAGCATAGTTTTGCGCTCTCTTTCCTGTTGCAAGCTCCTAGTGTTTACTTACAAGATATATATGGTCAATGGTTATTAGGATTGAAAATTCCCAGACTGGAAAGTGAAAGAACTGTCTCTATGCTCTTAGGGAGTGTCCCTTAAATTGAAGGACCATGATGAAAAGATTTCTTTAGACTTTTTCTTTCAACTCATCAGTGTGAGAGAAATTTCTTCAATGCAAAATTTATAGACTTTGGTGGTAAAGGATAACTAACTTACAGGCCGATACAGTACAGTGCGCTCTGACGGAGTGCACTGTTAACCTGCCCTTGGACGCATGTTTTCCCTTACCCCTTATTCAGTAAGGGGAGGAAAACGCGCGTCCAACCCACAGCACCTAATAGCGCCCTCAACATGCAAATGCATGTTGATGGCCCTATTAGGTATGCCCGCGCGATACAGTAAGTAAAATGTGCAGCCAAGCCGCACATTTTACTTTAAGAAATTAGCGCCTTCCCAAAGGTAGGCGCTAGTTTCTGCCGGCACGGGGAAAGTGCACAGAAAAGCAGTAAAAACTGCTTTTCTGTGCACCCTCCGACTTAATATCATGGCGATATTAAGTCGGAGGTCCCGAAGTATAAAAAAAGTTAAAAAAAAAAGAAATTTAAAATGGGCCGGCGGCTGTGGGGCCGAAAACCGTACGCTCAATTTTGCCGGCGTCCAGTTTCCGAGCTCGTCCCTAGCACCTCCGTTTGACCCGCCGCTCTGGGTCAAACGGAGGTGCTAGGGACGAGCTAGTGTCCCTAGCACCTCCTTTTGCCCGTTTCTACAGCACCACCTAATTTGCATACTGAATCGTGCACACCGGGAGAGCGGGTGTTCGTCCGCTCTCCCGCGGACTTTACTGAATCGACCTGTTAGATATATAGTGGAAATGCTGGAAAATAATACTAGAAGATGTTATCTTAGATTTTATTAATTTTCCCAGACTTTTATCTACTTCACTAAGAGACATGTTTCATAAATATTTGACTGAGGTTCTTACATTTTCTGCTGAATCATTACTACTGAGAATTCACTCTCTTTGAATCCCCAATTTACAGAGGGCTGAAGGTGGTGATGATAGATCTCCATAGTCTTCAGATGAAGGACTTAATGTGATGCAGATTTTGGAACAGTCTTATCATGAAGAAAGTAGTAGAACAACATTGGTGTCTTTTATCTTGGAGCCCAATAGACATTGGACTCTTGGAGCTTTCTTTAAGAATAAAGATGTTCTCTGTCTTGGGGAAAAGATTAGGGTTTATCCATATCTTTGTAAGGTCGCTCAGAGGAAAGTTTTTGGTTTTGCAGAATAGGGGTATAGCCCTTCGTGTGGATTTTTTCCTCAAATTTCCTGTGAAATTTATAATTAAATATCACGGGTTTCGCTTTAATGGTCCAGTTAGAGAAGTTCTTGGAGGGTAGATCTGGTTAGCTGAAGAGTTTTTTTGAGAGTGATGTTAGTTTTTGATTTGTTGGATAATATCTATGGTTAAACTGGTATCTACTTACTAACATATCAATTAGCCATCAAGTTTTGTAGGCCCCTTACTCAGTCAGTGTTCAACAGCAGCTCTAATATGGTATGGGGTCATTTTGCTTTATTTAATTATCTTTTGTTCATTTTTTATATATTTTTTTCATATTTATAAAACCAATCTCCAAAGTATGCTGACGATAAGCAGTTTGGAAGGAGTCATTCCCCTGAGGCAGGACCTTTTTGGTCCGAAACACGATCGTGTCGGGACTGGGACGCAAAATGCGATGAGTATTACTGTTGGAGTCTGTCTGTGACTGTGACTTGCTATTACAGCTTCAGAACATAGTATGTTAGTTGCCAAGGGTGCGTGTTAGCCTGGAATTCGTCAGCATACTTTGGAGATTGGTTTTATAAATATGAACAAAAGATAATTAAATAAAGCAAAGTGACCCCATACCATATTAGAGCTGCTGTTGAACACTGACTGAGTAAGGGGCCTACAAAACTTGATGGCTAATTGATATGTTAGTAAGTAGATATCAGTTTAACCAAAGTTTTTGATTTGTTGGATACAAATAAGGTTACTGGAATACACCTTTGTGTGGCTGTGGGTGTTATATGTGATTGATATCTAGCTATTATCCACCATCAGTTTTAGTTTTTTTTCCCTCTAGATGTTTTTCTCTTATTCCCCCCCCCCCCCCCCCCCCCCCAGAAGACTTAATATGCACTCTGTGATTTAAGGGTATTTTATTTTTTGCTTTTTTACATTCACATGTATTTTTCCTATTTTAAGCTTAATTTGACTTAATATTTGGAAAATTGCAATAAATAAAATATTAAAACATTCTTTTCAGATCAACCAGAGCCTAAAAAAGTTGCTCCTCCAAATGACTGTAAGTATTTTTGCCAGTTACTATGAATAATACCTAAGCTTGCTAAGCTTTCAGGATTAATTGATGCATTCTTCTGCCATACAATTCAAAGTTGCTCTACTTTTTTATAGATTAAGAAATCTACAAGTTTCCATAATGCCACTTGTTTGTCATGTTTACTAGCATCTTGTTTCAGAAACTTTCATAACTTGCAAAGTTGAGTTCTTTTGGGTTTAGTATTCTAAAATTTTTCAGAGTCTAGGTATTTATAGCTATGAACTGTAGATCATCATTTATTTAAATTAAGTAAAAGTTATTCCCTGTAAATATCCAGATCAGTCCAGAATCCTGGGTTTTGCTTCCTTGCCAGCAGATGGAGACAGAGTTTCACTGTATGTAACCCCGTGTGCCCACCTGCAGGCCCTCAAATTTCTCTGTTTCCAGTAGATGGTGTAAAACCTGCAGTCTGAAGAGAGAAAAAAAATCTGGATCCTCCTAGGGGGTTCTGGTGGGGCCACCCTCCTGGTTTGAGGCAGACGAGTAGGGGGTTGGTGACTCTTCTGATAGCTCAGTCCGGAGGTCCATGGGGTGGACATCTGGTCTGGAACCCTCATCCCCCACGAGACAGCAGAGGAACCTGTTGGCAGTTTTGCACTACAAGCCCAGTGGAGTAGGGAAATATCCATTTTATTTGATTTGCTCTGAGCTGAGTCACTAAAGTTTGGCAAAAAAGTGGTTTGGCTCGTTTTTGATCTGCCACATGGCCTGTGTTCCTTGACCTGGAACTTCTATACCAAAGGAAAGTATTGGTCTCTGGTTCTGGTAGAGGTCTTCTGCCGGTTTTAATTTGCTTATTGCAAAGCTTGTTTAGCAGAACAAGCAGCAGGGGGATGCTGGCTCTTGGCCCCAGTCTCCATGGATTCTCAGCCATTCAAGAGGCCTGAGCCGTTGAGAAGCTCTTCAAGTTTTTGATGATTTTCAGTACTGGATGTTGAACAGATCCAGGCCTAAACTCACTGAAGGTCAAGGCAGGCTTTGCTTAACCTCGTGGTAGGCCACGACAGCAGTTCTTTTCTCATGTGTGTAGGCGTGTGCGCACATTCTTGCCACGTGGCAGTAGTGTGAGCAGGGATTCTGTGTGTATCAGGCCTCAGCCTATATTTGAGCATGTATTTCTGCGAACTAGATTTGAGCGCATATTTATATAGGTACTTGTGCGCATAAGGCCGCGACTTAGACTGGGGCGCTATTTGCGTGGGTACTTGTGTGTAAATGACCACGGCCTATACGAGCATAAATTTGCAAATGTATCTGTCTGCATACGATCACGGCCTAGTCTTGAGCGCGTATTTGTGCATGTCCTGGTGGGGTGTGTGTATACACCTAAGTGGCATTGGTGTGTGAGCAGAAGGCAGGCTAGAGGCAAAGTTCAGGAGAGCTAGGTGCCAGGGGCGAACAGGTTCAAGTGCCTTGCTGTCTTTGAGGCTTGTTGTCTGATAGCAATTAAGTCCTCACTTTCCATTTGTGACAACACTGTTTAGATACTTAAAGCGATTTGACTACTACAGCTTTTGTGCATGTTGGAACATTCCCTCTGCTTATGATGTCTCTGGAGGGGAGTAGAGATGGAGGTGAGGCAACGGTCAGTTCTCTTCCCTTGTTCCCAAGGGCAGAAGCTTCCCTGAGAGAGAGAGGTTGGAATGAGTAAGTTTGGGCCTATGGACTCCGGTATAGCTCCATCCTCCTCCTGGGTACAGTGTTTCCAGGGCCTGCAGAGGTGCCCAGCGAAGACAAAGCAACCTATTATGTAGGAATCGTGTGCTCAGACCTCCCATTTGTCAATCATGGTGAGCAAATGATAATTCTGATGGGGAATTGGTTTTCTCACCTCTAGAAGAGGGAGAAATTGCATATGATTGAGGGCCATTTTGGACTTTGCTCAGATTTTTTCTTTTTTCACAGAGATATCTTGCTGAGTTTGTTGGCTCAGACCCTGAACATGCTCAGCGTGGTCCGAGCCTGTTCGCTCAGTCTCTGAACATGCTTAATGTGGCCAGAAGTCATTTTTAGGTTGTGTCCTGTTCCCCCCCCCCCCCCCCCATCCAATTCAAGAGATACTGTATTTATAGAAGGTAAATGCGGCTCTAAATGTTCCCTGCTTTCGCATGGAGACACTGAGGTCCGATTATAGCGGCGGTGTGCAAGGGATAGTTCTTAGCATCTCTCGCCTTGACAAAAGTGTATCTGCATATTGTGATCAGGTTGGAATACGAGATTTCTGAGGTTCATGGTCCTAAGGGGACATTCTCGGTTTTGAGCCATTCCCTTCAGCTGGCGACAATTCCACCTACCTTCACCAAGGTGGTGGTGATGGTGGGGGCGGCCACATTTCAAACGGAGGGTGGGTTGGTGCATCTGTATCTGGATAACTGGCTTATTCGTGTGAAATCAGAGGACCTCTGACAGTTAACACAAAAGGTACCGATGCGCTTGAAGTCTCTAGGATGGTGATGAATCTAGCAATGAGCCATTTAGTCCTCTTTCAGACTCTGGAATATCTGAGAACTCAGTTCCACACGCTGGCGGAGAAAGCGTTTCTCTTGGTGAGAGATTGCTGAAATTGCAGAGTCAGATTAGGCTGCTTCTAGAGCTTTCGGTGCCCAAGATCTGGGACTATTTATAGGTCCCTGGGTTCTATGACATCGACATTGGAATTAATGCATTGGGCGTTCGCATATACAGCTTCTGCAGTGGGGTTCTTCTCTCCCACTGGAATCTGTTATTAAAAGAGTTTCGTTTCCTCTTCTGTTAGAAGGGGAAGCCAGGGACAGTCTTTTGTAGTGGCTTACTTACACCAATCTCGAGTGTGGTGTGGAATTGGAGGTTCCAAATTGGGTAATAGTCACAACCAATGCAAGCCTCTCCGGATGAAGGGCGGTGTGGCAAGATCAGGTGGTGCAGAGCCAGTAATTGAAACAGGAGGCCTCATGGTCTATCAGTCAGTTAGAGATGAGAGCGGTGCATATTGTGTTGCTTGCCTTCTGTCAAGGCTACACGGCCATCCAGTACAGATCCTATCAGACAATGCAACGACGGTGGCCTACATTAACCATCAAGGTGAAACCAAGAATCAGGCAGTGTCTCACGTTGCCAGAGTGAACAACGTTCAGGTGGATTTTCTCAGTTGGAGAAAGTTAGACCCCCGGGGAATGGGAGCTTTCGGAGGCAGTGATGTCTCATTCACGGAAGATGGGGATAACCTGCCCAAAGAATACCAAGGTGACTCTGTTTTACAGCCGCTGAACAGAACATGATATGGAAGGAATCTGAGCTTTGGTGCTGCCATGGACTCCAGGGATTCTTCTTTGTCTTCCTTCTGTGGTCTCTCATGAACAAGGGATTACGGCAGATAGAGAAACATCTGGGCAATGTGATCCTGGTAGTTCAAGAGTGGCCACAGATCTGAGGTTTGGACATCAGTCGACCTTTTCCACCAGAGCCCAATATTTTTGGGTTAAGCATCTCACTTCTGTCTTGCAGCTTTGCTTTTGAGAGGCGATGACTGAGATGGAGCGAATATTCCAAAGTGTTTATTTCCACCTTATTGCAGGCTAGGTGACATTCTACATCCTTGATGTATGTGTGAATTTGGAGGATCTTCTAGTGCTGGTTAACAGAGTGCAGCCTCGGCCTGTTCAGGCTATGGTGTCACACATTTTGGATTTTCTACAAAAGATTATGGTCAAGGAGCTGGCCTTTAATTCTTTGAGTCCAGGTAACTATACTGGGTTGGCTTTGGGGTAAGGTGCAAAGGTATCCTCTGTCCGTACATCTGGATGTTATACAGTTCGTTTGGAGAACTAAGAACTTGTGTCCTCAGGTGTGGAACACTTGTTTGTCTTGGAATCTGAATCTAGTCTTTAGAGGATTGTGTGAGGCTCTGTTTGAACTACTAAAGAGAACTACAGTTAAGGACTTGACTCTTAAAGTGGATTTCTTGGTGGCTGTTTTTTCAGCCAGGAGAATATCAGAGCTCTAGGCATTGTCGTGGTGAGATCTTTCCTACAGATGTCTGATTCAGGGACATTTTTATGCATGGTGCCTTCGTTTATACCTAAGGTTGTCTCAGAGTTCCATCTTAAATAGTGGAGCTTCCAGCTTTTCCAGATTTGGAATCCTTTATGCCTCACGTGGGTCTCTTAGAGGGGAGACGTGCATTATTGAGGTATCTAAAGGTCACTTATGATTTCCATAGATGGGATCACCTTTCTGTACTGAGGAGTGGTCTAAAGAAAGGAAGTAAGGTGTCTAAGGCTATAATTGTGTAGTGGCTGCAGGAAGCGATCAAATCAACTTACATTTCTAAAGGGTGCCTGCTGCCGGGGGGGGGGGGGGGGGGGTTTAAGGGTGCACACTGTGTTCTCAAACAGCTTCTTGGGCTGAGCCACAACAGGTGTCTGCATACATTTTACTGGGAAGTTATTGCACAGTTTTTGCTAGACATTATCGCTTGGATGTTTTGGCTCCGGCTTCCATGTGCTTTTGTAGAGTCTGCTTGTACTGTTGCTTTCTATATAGTATAGAGTTTTTAGTGGTTTTTAGTGCTGATCGCTTATGAGTTTTCCATTGTGCTTTTGGACAACTTCACCTTCTTCTGGCTCATTGGAGGGGATGGAGTTTTCTTAGAAGCTTGCTTAGAAATTTATGGTTGTTGCAGTCATCTTGGCTTGGGTACAAGTTAATAGTAAGGGATGGCAGGCAGGTGGCACATTGTGTTATGTACAGTGTCTGTGAAACTTTCACTGTCTCCATCTGCTGGCAGGGAGCCAAAATCCAGGATTCTGTACTGATCTATGGTACTACAGGAATGAAAATTAGCAGGTAAGAACCAATTTTCCTTAAACGTAGTTATTGTATTTTTCATGCTTTTTTGATTTGACAAAGGTAAGAGCAAGAAATTGATTTTATTGTGGGTTCCTGCTAGACCATTTGTTAAGTAGCATTTGTTGCTGCTGCTGCCTACCCTTGGTGGGTGGAAAGAGAGGTTGCTTAATAGAATATATCTCCGCTGCCAGCCACTTGGTCTCAGGATTTGAATTTTGCACATCCCACATTTCAGATGGAGCTGAAGCTGAGCTGCAAGGTGATAACCTTGGTAAGCATACTCTCCCTCCCCCCACAAGGGGAGGTCCAGTGATCTTGCTGGGTGGAGGCTCGGGAGGGAGGCAGTAGCAAAAGAGCTGTAATAAAATTGGCTCCTTGATTATGTGTAAAGTTTTGAAAATATTCAAATTTTCTTTGTAGCATTTGGTACACAGATGCCTCCAATGCATCAACCACAAAGGTAGGAACCTCTTAAGTTTATTTTTAATCTTTAATTCTTGTGCATGTTTTTATGTGTATTAAAGCAGTAGTCCTTTTTATATTTTTAAGGAAGTGTTTCCAAGTAAGTGAACATTGTTTCAGATGCCTTTTTATAAAGTTCCCTTTTCAGTGAATGAATAGTCATTTTCGATGTATTAAAAATTCTCACTTTTAGCCTTCTGCTACTGCTTAGCATTACTGAAATGTACTGCAAACCTTTTATTTTGTTTAAAAGAATAAGAAACAGAGCAAACATAACTTACTATTGGGTCTGTCCTACCCAAACTCCATAGTTTGCACTTAACAATGGCAGGAGAGAAGTGTGGGGCTGGTCTGTGTTCTTTAAATTAAAAAGAAAAAGGAAAAGTTCCTTTATAATGGGCATTGTAGGAAGGCAAAAGGGAGAGGATTTATTTTCTAAATGGAATATTTTCTTCCACCACTCATTTCGATTAATAATTTTTGTCAGTTAAGCACATCTATGATGGATGTTCTTGTTCTCGTGTGTGTTTGCATACTGAGCTCTCTAAATAGTGTTGTCATTTGCTGTATAGGATGGTCAATCACTAGTGCAGTTTGGTAACTGTAGTTCAGTTTCGATAGACAAACCTTTGTAAACTTATCTTGATTTCCAAATCAGCACTTCTTCTCTTGACTGTCTATTCATTGCTGCTTTCTTTTTAGCTTTATTGGTTTGCCATGCTCTTGATCTTTTCAACTCTTTGCTCTAGTACAGTGGTATTCAGTCCCAGCCCTTGAGGACTGCTAATGGGTCAGGTTTTCAGGATATCCTTAACGAATGTTTGAGATACTTTTGCATACAGTGGAAGTGATGTGCATGCAAATCTGCCTTATGCTGGGCATGACTACCACTGCTTTAGCACTTTAATACCAGTTTTATAAATGTGCCATATCTATCATATCAGGTAGCCTTAGACAGTTCAAATTGCAGACTGCAAGTGGGAAGAGGCAGCAACCACAGAAGAAATGCTATTTTCCTTTCTGGGGGTAGAGAGCTGGAATGTGCAGGCTGTGTTTGGAGGGAATGATTGTGATTATGTGAGGAGGAGGTTATATAGGGGATGGAGAGATTAGGTTTCTGAGGGGTTTGTCCATACAAGTTGACTTGCTTTAGGCCCTATGTATCCCTAAGGTCAAACCTATGTATGGTGGAGTTAGTGGTGCTAACGTTTTTAAAATATTTTTCCAGCCTTTACACTAGTTACTACATTTTTTTTGTCTTGACTGCTTCATCTCTTGATGCCTCTCAATTTGCCCTTGATATTCTTGAAAGTCCTACTACATCTGACCAACCACTTTGTGATCTCTCATCATTCTTGTTTTAATAGATATTTCAGCATCTTTAAACTTCATGAACACAGTCTCATTCTCCTCTCTAAGCAAGAAATGGACAAATAACATTCAGCACAGAGGAGATTTCCCTGTAGTCCAGGATGAAACTGAGTGTTCCTGGCTCTTGATGGTGAAAACATGTTTCTTCCATTGGAAGTTATGATGCCATCAGACTTGGGGGGGACGACATCTCCCCTTCTTACTGTTCCATAGATCTCTGGAGGATGGAGGGGAACAGGACATGACATTCCCATGCTCCTTTGGCCCTACAAGGGAACCCATCAATGTGGCCCTTAGGCCCAAAAGCTTGTCCATCCCTGCTCTTAGGGCTAGCAAAAAACTAGGTGCCTGAACTTTGGAGCCTGGCTCCTGTCACCAGACTCGAGTGGAAAAATTTGTGCCATATTGTAAGATTAAAAAGAGTTAATATTAGTTAACGATTGAGAAGCTAATTTCCTCAGGAAATTGAAAAGTCATGGGAAAGGAGGCTATGTCCTATTGTGGATTGGTAACTGGTTAAAAGACAGGATACTGAGTAGGACATTGTCAGAATGGGGATCTTTATGCCTGTTGAGATTTATTATTTTGCTCTGAGATTTTTTGGGTAGATTTTAAGAAATTGCGCGTAGGCGTCCATGTGCGTGCGCGCACACATGGACGCCCAATTTTATAACATGCATGCGCATGGCTGCTGTGCCAGAGGCCTCTGGCCCTGCCCCTTTTTCGAAGTACCGGGACTTGGATGAGTCCCGGAGCTTTATGCACATCGCCGAGCCTTTGTAAAATAGGCCTGGCGCGTGTAACGCTTTTAAAATCCTCCCCTTTGTCTATAGTAAAACTTCCTTTTTCTTGCAGTGTTTGAATTAACTGGCAGATGGCAGCCTAGCTCCTGCTGTCCAGAGGTGCTGGCATGCTTTGAACTTTTGTGCTGCATGATTCAAAGTATGACCTGGCCAGCAGTAGAGGGAGGAGAGGGCATAGCTTGATGATCTGTACTGCTGCAGTCCTCTAAATCGGGGACAGAAAAGAAATAGGAAAGTGCTTCTGTTCCTGCTAATGCTCGGATTCTGGTCTCCCTCGGTGATTCCACCAAGAATTGGGAGTTCTATGTGAAGGACTGCATTTTTCAGCCCTTACTGCATAATGGGTGAAACTATGGGCCTTGCTTAAAAGTTCATGAAAAATATATCCTAGTTTTGGACAATATGACACGCTAGAAAATAGAGGATATTTAAAATTTATTGTCCTGGAATCTCTAATATCTTAGAATATGATATGCTTATAAGTTAAAGGAAAAGCTGGATGTTCCTGAGGCTCTCTAGCAATATCCTATTCCTATTACCTTTCTACCAAAAGAAGAAAGGGGGATACAGTTGGATACATTCCAAAGTTCTGTCACTAAGGTGGGCACTATGGATGTATGAAACTTTTTTTTTTTGCTAACCTACTACCTGGCTTCATGAACAAAGCTATTTTATTAGTTACATAAGTTTGGGAATTCAATAAGGAATAGGCTTTTATAATTTCTTAAATGTGAAAGATTTCCCTTGACAAACTATTCATATTTTCCCAGATGTATTTAGATACAAAGTTTGTTTTTTTTTTGTTTTTGTCTTTTGTCTTAAAAACCTAGTGATGTGTTTTTTTTCTGATCTGTCTTTTGGCGGCAGTGTTTATAATCATCTGCATAGCTACCTGTTTGAGTTATAACAGAAGGAATCTTCCCTGAACTCAACAAATAACCCAGCAGATGAATGGATGACACTGTTCCTCTCCCCCCCCCCCCCCCTTTTTTTTTTTTCCTTGAATTTTCAGTCTAGCTTTTACTTCAGTTTACAATTTTTTTTTTCCTTGACTTTCCCTCTGAATCAGTTTCCCAACCTTTTCAAGCCCAGGGCACACCTACTTTAACAAAGTTGTGTGGCACACCAGCCTTTACACAGCAGGATGTGAAGACATGGCAAGAACTCATTTGGCTAAAAGAAGAGCTAGGGAAGTACTGCCTCTTCCAAATTTTAAAACAAAAGGGGAAAGGGGGCAAGGACACACACGAACATGTTATGATGTGTGCTTTCATAAAGGCTGATGTAATAAGACCCATGGCAAACAGGCCCTAGTTATGAGCGCAGGTTTTGATCACCTTATGCGGTTGAAGCTGCCGCTTCCGTGAGATGCAAAAAACAAATTATGGAAATTTGCACGCAGAAATCTGTGCACATACGGGAAAATGTGCATACCTAAGCACAGTAATGACCTATGTAATCAGCCACATCCGTACTCAAAAGCCGTGCCGATAATCCGCGCATAAAAGTGAGCGAGCGAATGGGTCTCCCTGTTAAGTGATACTATGACCCTGGAAAGTATTTTTAATATTTGAAATAACTATGCACCAATCTGGATGCTCGGGTGACAACATAGGCACTCAGCCGGGAATGAATATGGATGCTGTGGCGCCCAGAAAGGCACCTAGCAAATGTTGCCGCTCAGGTGCTGAGCTAGGCGCTTAGTTGGTCGCAAATCTATATGATCGGTTTCCCAGAAAAGTGCCTAGCTAAGCTGGCCAGTCGGACACCGAGATAGGCGCTCAGCTAGATAGTTCTCAGAACGCTCGGACACTGACATAGCCGCCACCCCCCCCCCCCCCCCCCCCCCCCCCCAAGTTGGCGCTGGCACTTAACTCATGCCCTGACCATGTCGGTAAAAAACTCACACTAGCTTTAGCACGGCTCCCTGCATTGCCTATGATTAGCTAATTGCCTCCTTAGCATCATTTGTGCAAGAAAAACTACGGGTCTGAAAGTGTTCATATGCGCTTTATTCCCGTGCACAAAACCCTTATTACATCCCCATATAGGGCTTTGCAAGCGAAAACGCGCATAGAGGCACTCACAAACCCGCAGCAGCTTCAGCGCACCTTATTACGTTGGCCCCATAATGTTTTATCAACACTAAGAAAGCACACACATTTGAAAAGTACTGAGAATTTTTTTTTAAATGAAAGGGAAGAACCTCAGACACTACCGCTAGTTAAGTTCCAATAGAAAATGGGGCAATGTCTTTATCCACACACTCTGACTTCAAACTTCCCAAGTCAGAATGGTGTTCATTTTAGGATAAGGGTTCCCAGTCCTGGATAGCTAACCAGAGAGATTCAACAGAACCCATCAGAATGTCTTAAATAATCCTAGCCTTAAATTTCTCAAGAACTAGCTCCAACATCAAAACTCCTTCCCAACACTTATGAAGTCTCTCTTATATATATCACTAACCTGCCCATCCCCTTTGTGTAGGTCCCTCCTATCACTTGCTATCCAAACTTAGGCTTGGATTCATCATTCCGCTATAAATATAGCGGAATGATGAGCCGCAACAAAAAAAGGAAGGGGTCAAGATAGTGAGCAGGCGGCCGCATCACAGTGGTGCGTTTTCGCCCATACTGCACACTTATTACCCCTGTAGTACCAGTGAAATAGCTGTAGCTATTTCCGGCGGTACTGCAGGTGATAATGTGTAATACATTATCGTCCACAGTGCTACAGGCCCCTAATTTCTCTAAACCCCACCCAAACTTCTCCCCTTTCCCTAATTTAAATGTTCAACTCAAGATGTGGTAGTTATCGCTTGCGATAAGGGATTTATCGCGTGCCCTAATGCATGAGATAACAGCCCATCGCAATTTGATTAATGACCCTGTTAGTTCTGTTGGACCTCCCATTGCAGGACATTTTTTAATAGTACAATGTAGTGAAACTCAAAACATGGGTCACACAGAATTTCAGAAAGGAGCTTTTACACTGATGGTGGTGGGGCTGTAATAGTTACCTTTCTGGACATATCAGCATTTGACACTGTTTTGCACAGCATCCTTTTGGATCTTTTAGAGAATATAGTGATTATAGTTCAAGTTTTGTTTTTTTTTTGTTGTTTTTTTATTTGTAATATGTATACTGTGGTAAACATAGCGAAAACACCAAGAAGTAAATGGAACCAAGACAAATATGGTTATCTATAGGTTAAATTACCTTCAGATACAACAATCAAATGAAATATGTAGTTAATGCAATAGGTCCCCAAATCCTTAATATCGTAATTCTGGTGTACAATGCTATACCGAATAATGTTGCGTAATCTGACATATGTACATAATTTTCTCTATTTTGATAAACATAACTCCCCAAACCACCCTCCCCACCTTTCCAGGTCTCCGCAGTTTATAAAAGCTATGTGAGAAGTACTGTAAAATAAAGTAATAAAATATGGATGAAATAAAATACTTTGAACTATATTAATCGACTCTGTGTTCCTTGCTAGCTGCCGTTTGGGCTATAGCTTGTCATTATGTCAGTGAAAGTATACATGAAGTCCAAGAGCTAAGTATCCGCCCCAGAGGATAGCATGTTCTGAGTATGTAACCAATGGATCATAGGTTGCCAAATAGCCTGAAATGTTTTCATGGCATCATATTTCACAGCAGTGAGACAAGACAAATGGTATTGACTGTGTAGTCTATCAAGAACCACTGCCATAGATGGGATGTCTGGTGACTTCCAAGCCTTAGCCAATTCAGCCCTAGCTGCTATAAAGACTTGGGTAAAGAATTTGATAGGTTTAGGAAAGCCTTCCAGAGGTACATGTAATAAGACACACTTAGGACTCAGTCCCTGGATCCAGGTACCACAGTATCTAACCAATCAAGGATCCCTTTCCAGAATAATAGTACCTTCGGGCATTGCCACCAATTATGATATAATTTATTTAAAGCTTTTTTTTTTGTATACTGATATTAGTAGCAACATCATATCGGTTTACATTAGAACTAAAGGTTGAAAATTTACAAATAACAGGTTACAGGGATGCGAAGAAAGGAACTAAGTTACAAAATGAACTAAGAAAGCAAGCAGAAAAACTGCTGTAAAAAGGCATAACATTTGCAAAAAGGAACATAGCAACAGTAAAATCGTAGTAGTAATATAGTGTAACAATGTAACGGAATGTTATACAATACTAAAAATCCTTATACAGAAGGACTGGATGGGATTAAGGAGAAAGAGGGCAGGAACCTTGTTTGAAGAGCCAAGTCTTTAAATTTGCTTTGAATCTAGTAGCAATAGGCTCAAGTCTGAGGGTTCTAGGTAGTGTATTCCAGGTGTGGGTCCGGCTATTGAAAGGGCACGTTCCCTGGTAGATGTAAGTTGTGCCTTTTTTAGGGAGGGTACGTGGAGGGTCCCTTTGGTGCTAGTGGGGCGATTGCAGCGAGTATATTGGAATGGTTCGTCTAGCAAGTCGGAGTTGTGGGTGTATATGGCTTTGGGTATAATATTAAGGGTTTTGTATAGGATACTAGAGGGGATAGGGAGCCAATGTAAATGGGATGATCTTAGTGTTTGGATAATTGCCAGGTTCTTGTGGCCTGGTTTGGCCTCTGTTGGAAACAGGATGCTTGGCTTGATGGACCCTTGGTCTGACCCAGCATGGCAATTTCTTATGTTCCTTGAGGATGGTGGTGATATGTTCATATTTACAAGTAAGAAATTGCCATGTTGGGTCAGACCAAGGGTCCATCAAGCCCAGCATCCTGTTTCCAACCGAGGCTTTATGAAATATCCCATGTCTCTTGTCCTGTATGTTTATTAATTGTAAGCTCTATTGAGAAGGGACTGTCTTTGTATGTTTGTACAGCTCTGCTTATGTCCTGAAGCACAATAGAAATGTTAAGTGGTGGTCTACTAGAGATTCCTCTCTTAGTTATCAGGCTTCTCTGCTTTGGAACGCATTGCCAATGGAAATTCGTGTTGAGTCTAACTTTACTAAGTTCAGGAAGGCAGTTAAAGCTTTACTTTTAAAACAGGCATTTAATACCTCCTTATAAGCAGGTATTTAAGATCTCCCAGGAAACAATTTAGCTGTAAACAGGTAAATGCCTTCCTGTAAATGATTGTTTAAATTTTAGGTAATTGCATTAAGAACTGTATTTGTTTGTGACTTTAACTTTTATTTATTTAAGACTTTTTATATACCATCTTTAGCAAATTTGTACAAGAACGGTTTACAACATTGAGCATAAAAATAAATACTAAACTTTCATAAAGTGAAAATAAAATAAAATTTTAAAAAGAATGAATAAAATTACATAGTAACATATCAATATCAATATTGCTAATTTCAATATTACTAAGGATGCACTAAGCTAGAAGTTTTCAGTAACCTACATAAGCATATTAATGTTAAATTCAAACTGCCTAATTTGTTCCTAACAATCAGGTTTAACTTACACACCTAGTTTATTATTTTAAATTGTTACCGTACTATGATGGCACACGAGTAATTTGTAATCTATACCACCCATATTTCTCTTTATCGTGCCCTTCTGTAAACCGTTGTGATGGTATTTAACTTAACTACGGTATAGAAAATTTTTTTAAATAAAATCCTTGTACCTAAAGAAATTAAAATTAAATTAAGTTAACTTTAAATTTAGCAAACATAAAAGATTTAAAAAAAAAAATAGGAAGAATAATAAGCACAGCATAATAGAAACAAGGGAGACTGCCCAGTCTCTTATTCAGTGGTTCTGAATGCTTCTCTAAAGAGATGTTTAATGATTTTTTTAAAATCCTTAATATTTGAGATTTGGCGTAGGGCATTCCCATGTATGGGCCCTGCTACAGAAAAAGCTCTTTGACGGGTAACGTGTAGTCTTGCTAAACTGACAGAAGGAACATCCAAAAGACTCATATTTTTTTTATCCTCTTTTGATTTAATGTATTCTTGCTTGGTTAACATGCTTTACAAGCGGTATATAAAATGTTAATAACCAGGGTACATTTCTGCATTGAGCATTGTACTTGCCAAATGCAGAAATTGGACAGCATTCTGAAACAATTTATTTTTGTTTTACCTTTTAAAATACTAAGTTGGGGTACATTGAGCACATACTCCCATTCAGGAATGAGGCTTATGGATTTTAGAATTAAAGGATATTTTAGCAATTACCTTTCTTTTGGAAGGGATGCATACTGTCAATAATATTCTTCATGATCATTATACTGATCATCAGTTACAGATTTGTGCTTTGGAAATGCTGGCATCCTTTGTTCTACTGGCAGAGAATTAAGACAGGCTAATGAGTAACTCTGGTGCTAGTCTTGGACTAGTAGCAGAGACTGCAAGTGAATACTGTTGCCATTGTGAAACATCTTCATCCCTACATAGGTTTCATAAGTATAACTGACCAACCTAGAAGTCAATACGGAATGAAGTTTTGAGTTGCTGTTGAAAAAATCTTACTAAAGATTAAATGCTTTTGCAGTATTAACTCAGGAGTTGGTTGCATTCATCTAATGATTTTTAATTTTTTTTCCCCTCAAAACCCAGTGGATGAAAAATACTTATCCCTATGATGCAGGCAACAACTTCAGTTTTAATAAAGTGAAGGGCAATATTAGTAACCATAACCACTTTACATAAAGTATTAACTAAAATGTGTGCAATATTACTTGCCAACCATTTTAAAACAGTATGAAATGTGGTATAAATAGATGTTTTCACTTATTTACTCAACATTTAATGTCACTGGTTGGTTTCCTTCTTGAGCTTCCAAACTAGATCAAAAGATGAAAGTTCTGTCTGTATATCAGGTCTGCTGTTGCTTTCTCTTCTATTTTGTTCAGTGGTAGCTCACTCCTGCCTTGCAAGTTTTGCATGGCTTTCAAGTTAAAGTAGTTTAATTACATATTTTCTATTTGTTTCAACTTTGTAGGTCTGTAATAGCAGAGGAGTATAAAGTACCTGATGGAATGGTTGGATTCAGTAAGTAACAAAAAAAGAGCCAAAGAAGCACAATAAAAAAACATAAAACAGGAGCAAAACAAAAACCACTATTAGTGGACCTACACAAACTCACAAGGTGTCAGCAGGCCAGTCATTGTACCATGCAATGCATGGACCACCTGGTCTAATTCATCTACTTTAGGACACCAAATCTATTTTTCCAAGAGTTTTTCGGAAATGCATATTAAAATTGTATTTTCTTTGCGTGTAGCCAGATGGACTCAGATCCAATGATTTTATGCTCACCTGCCAGCGGATGGCGACTGAGTCAGGTTTCAAAGGTGACGTTACCCTAGAGAACCCCTGCAATGACCTCAGCCCTTCAGTATTTCTCAGTCTCCAGCAAATGCAGACATGCTTTCCCTATGGGGATTGCTGTACCTTTTGGAAGAAGAAATTCTACATTTAAATTGGAGAAATAATTGAGCCCCGCTCTCCTGCAGTGTTACCTAAAGGTCCTTCCCTCAGCTGAGAATTCCTGATGTCATTTCAGACATTCCTCAGAGGTGTGCCTTGGTCCGGTAGCTAGTTCCTGGTTTGGACTTTGCTGCTGAAACAGCTGAAAGGCAGCGGGTGCTTGAAGCTGAGCGCAGGGGTAATGGCCAAAGCCCTTTCCCCCCGCAGCCGGAGACAGTCTCTGTACTCAGCTGGTAAGTGCTGAGACCAGGTAAGTTTAAAAAAAAAAAAAGAGGAATTCCTCCCAATTCAGAGATATTGGAGGGGTTTTGGTAAGACTTCCTCCGGTCTCCTTGCTCGGCGTGCCATATAGATGTCGTCCCCAATCACGTTGGGGTAAGTGGAAGTGAGTTTCTGAATGGGTTGAGGGGCCCCCGGTAGGCTAGGCCTCGCTTTAGGCTTGGTTGGCACACTATGTGGTAGGCCGCGGCGGTGCCATCTTGTGTGCGTTTTTGTTCCTGAATTGCCAACCATAGATCTTTGGTACGTGCAGTTTGTCTCTGTTCTGCGCATAACACAGCGCACAGGTTGTGTGGGTACCTTGCTGCGGCCTGCGTAGGCGCAGGAAATCTGCGTGCATAAAATTGTAAGCGTGAGCTATCTGAACATGCAGTTACCGTCGTCAAAGAAACATAAGCACCTTTCTCTCTGCGCTGCTTGTCATATTAGGGCTGTACAGTCTGACCTGGATACTTGCTTATGTCAGCACTATGAGGAAGCTTAGGGAAAGTTGGCCTCACTGGACTTTGCTAAGCCTGGCTCCTTCCATTCAGAGGATGAGTCAGCCACAGCTTTAACCGGAAGTACCCCGGGTCTGGGCAACCCCTGGGACAGGGAAATTTAGCAGCACTTACCTCAGTATCTCCTGGTTAGGCATGGGATGGCCGCCTTCTCTTGGGTGCAATTCTTTCAGGGCCTTCAAGCCTTCGTACAGGTGCAGTCTCCTACCTCACACCTGTCTGGATTGAATATCAGCCGGTAAGCTCTCCCTCTCCCAGTCCTGTTGGCAGACCTCGAGGCATGCCGCGACTCACCAAGTGTATCCCTGGCAGGGAACCCCGGACAGCAGATGAAGAAGAGGATCCAGATTCTTTGGAAGATGGGGAAATCCCCCCCCTGGTTTAGAACCTTATTGGACCATGTTATGGTTTTTCCATAGGGACGAATTGCCGGCCTTAGTTTCCCAGTTGCTGGGAGTTCTGGGGTGGACTCTGACGGAACCAAAGAAGAATCCTATTCTGATTTCCCTATGGAAAGCCTCTTGCTACTTTCCAGTGCTGGAAGCCATCCAGGAGTTGATTGACCTGGAATGGGATGCCTCAGAAGCAAGTTTTAAAGGTGGATAGGTGTTAGAAGCTCTATACCCACTGGATCCGGCAGCAAGAGAACATTTGCATTTTTCTAAAGTGGATGTGCTGGTCTGTGCCAGTGGAGGGAGGAGCAGTATTTAAAGGATGCGCATGATAGGTGGATGGAGTCCATCCTTAAACAGGCCTTTGACGCAATAGCAATGACCTTACAGATTTGCTTCTTGTTGTGCCCTGGTAGCTCGTTCATGCCTGCTCCTTTATCAGGAGATGGATGACTCGGGGGGGTGGGGGGGAATTCCAGAGTGGTTATGGAATCTGCCACCGGCTTTTTAGGTGATGCATGCTCGGACCTAGTCCAAAACTTGGCCAGAGGAGTGGCCTCAGTAATGGCAGCCAAAAGAGAACTATGGCTGTGGAATTGGTTAGCTGATGCAACCTTCAAGGCAAATCTCACAAAGATGCCCTTTAAAGGATTACTCCTCTTTGAAAGCGAATTGGAAAAGCTGGCTGGAAAATAGGGCGAATCTCCAGTGCCCCAGCTACCGGAAGATAAGAGAACCCCTCACCCATGAGGGGTTGATCCTGGGGCTCCCAATGCTTTTGCCCCTACAGAAACTCAACATTTCAGAGTTCTCGATTGTTTGGGAGGTCTGTCTTTTCGGCGTCAGCCCAAGAGAGGGTCAGACTCTAGTTCAGTTTCGTCCCGAACCCCCCAATGAAGTTTTGCCATCCCACCCTCTGAATGAGATAAGGGGTTGAGTTGAGATCACTTCGGATAAATGAGTACTGGAGGTCATATGAGAAGGATATGTGCTGGAATTTTGCAGCACTCCTCAGGATATATTCATATCATCTCCTTGCCACTCCCAGCTCAAGAAGCAGGCAGTGGAGACTATCCTGTTAAGGCTCCTTAGGATGAGGGCTATAATCCCCGTACCTGCGCCCCAGGAAAATAGGGCTGTGGGGTGTTATTCCATCTATATCATCGTACCCAAGAAGGAAGTTTCCTTTTGCCCCGTCCTGGACTTCAAGAGCTTCAACCGACATCTATGAATGATTAATTTCCGCATGGAAACCCTACTTTCTGTGATGATGGCCATACAATCAGGAGAGTTCTTAACCTCCCTGGACCTATCCGAGGCCTACCTATATATGCCAATCTGGCAAGAATGCCATTTCCTACGCTTTGCTGTACTGGGTCTCCATTATCAGTTCCGGGCATTGCCCTTAAGCGTGGCCACATCCCCAGAACCTTTTCCAAGATATGGTGGTTGTAGTGGCAGCATTGAGAAAAGAGGGAATCCTGGTGCTCCCGTACTTTGACAAGTGGTTGATACGGGCCAAGTCCATGGAAGAGAATCTCCGGGTGATCAGCAGGGTGACATCCTTCGTTCAGGAGCTCGGTTGGGTCATAAACCTGGACAAAAGCAGTCTCAAACCCTCCCAGTCCTTGGAATATCTGGGATTCTGGTTCAACACCAAGCAGGGCAAGGTAGTCTTCCAAGTGCGTCTGTTGATGAACATGATACGCCCGACAGCATGGAGCTATCTTCAAGTCCTCGGTTTGATGGCGCAACCCAGGAAGTAGTGCCGTGGACGAGAGCACACATGCGACCACTTCAGCGCGCTCTGCTGTCATGTTGGAACCTACTGTCTCAAGACTATTCGATTTGCCTCCACTTACCAATGGAAGTATGCTCTTGGTTCCAGTGGTGGCTGCAAGAAGTTCATCTGGGCAAGGGTGTACTCCTGTTCCCTCCAAACTGGCTGGTCCTCAACAGATGTGATCCTCTGGGGCCTGGGAGTTCACTGTCAAGAACTGGAGGCCCTCTGGAACACAAACCGCCTGGAAGTCTGGGCAGTCAGATTGGCGTGTCTACAATTCAGCCATATACTCCAGGGTCAAGCGGTCCACGTAACGTTGGACAACGCAACAACGGTAGCTTACATCAACCGCCAGGGTGGAACCAAAAGCCAGCAAGTGTCACAGGAGAGAGATCGCCTTATGGAATGGGTGGAAATACATCTTCAGGTGATCCTAGCTTCCCACATTGCAGGAAAAGACAATGTCAGAACAGATTTTCTAAGCAGGGAGAGTCTGGATCTAGGAGAGGGCGTTGTCTGTCAAAGCCTTTCAGCTGGTATTAGATTGCTGGGGTCTCCCATCCATCGACCTGCTGGCTGCATCTCACAATGCGAAGGTTCCCCGATTCTTCAGTCGCAGGAGAGATCAGTTGACCCTGGGGATCGATGCTTTCATTCAGACCTGGCAGGAAGAGGAGCTGCTATATGCCTTCCCTCCGTGGCCCCTCCTAGGCAGGGTCATCATTATCAGAATTGAGCTCCACAAGAGATTAGTCCTACTGGTAGCTCCAGATTGGCCCAGGCGTCCGTGTTATGCGGAGATGTGGAGACTCCTGGTGAGAAGACCCTCCTGTGCCTGCCACCACACAGGGACCTGCTACAGCAGTGACTGGTCCTTCACGAGGAACCGACTTGATTCTGTCTTATGGTCTAGCCATTGAGAGGGCTCACCTAATGAAGCGAGGATATTCGGCAGCAGTAATTGCCATATTATTCCACGCGCGGAAGTTCTCTAAGTCCCTAGCGCATGTGCAGGTCTGGCGAGTATTTGAGGCCTGGTGCGAGGAATGCAGTGTTTCCCCTTGGATGATCAAAAACCCACTCATTCTGGAATTTTTGCAAGACGGCTTGTATAAATGTTTGATCCTTAACTCTTTGAAGGTCCAGGTAGCGGCTGTCTCCTTTTCAGGGGCGAGGTGAACAGAACCTGCTTGTCTACTCTCCAGACATGACCTGTTTTCTGCAAGGGGTGAAGCACCTCCAGCCACCCCTATGGTGGCCGGTTTCTTTGTAGACTCTTAATCTAGTATTGGAGTTTTTGGCAGGGCCCTCCTTTCAGCTGCTCCGCAGTCTTTCCTTGCATTTATTAACCCTGAAAATGGTGTTCCTGGTGGCTATACGCTTGGCATGTCTCTTCTCTGAACTACAGACGTTGTCACAGCTTCATACCGTTCCATCCTTCTTGCCCAAGGTGGTCTCTGAGTTTCATTTGAATCGGTCCATTTCGTTGCCATCCCTAGATAAGCACAAAGACGCAGAAGAATACCACCTCCTCTGCCATTTGAATGTCGGTAGGCTTTTGGTGCAGTATCTGGAAGTTTCTAAACCGGTCCAAAAGACGGACTGCCTGTTTGTCCTTCATGGTGGAAGGAAGCAGGACTAGCCAGCTTCTTGGGCTACCATAGCTCGCTGGATTAAGGAGGTGGTCATAGGAGTCTATGTGGAGGCAGGAAAGCCATTACCCCTTCAGGTTAAAGCTCATTCCAATAGGGCTCAGGCAGTCTTGTGTGCGGAAGCTAGCCTGCTGTCTCCCATCGACATCTGAGCAGTGACGTGGTCCTCTTGTCACATCTTCTCCAGGTTCTATTGTTTGGACGTTCAGGCCCGGGAGGATGCAGTCTTTGGAAGGGCAATGTTAAATGGAGTATGGGCAGCCTCTCCCGTAGGCTAGGAAATGGAGAAATTACTTACTCTGATAATTTCGTTTTCCTTAGTGTAGACAGTATCCCACCCACGGGCTGCTCAATAACGATGCCAAGGATTCACCTGTGGAGTGGATATTGATTAGAAGAGATTACAGGTAAGCCATTATCCAGTTCCTAGATCAGGGCATCTATAATCTTGCTGGGGTTCAGTGTTGGGTTGAATACAGTTACGGTTATCCATTTTTAATAGTTTTTTCAATTAATATTTCCACAGTGGCTTTTGAAGAGAATACATAAGGGCTGATGTCACTCCATGGGTGTATCTAGGGTGAGATCAGCTTTGAAACCTGACTCCATCTGCTGGGAGGGGAGCATAAACTCATTGGTCCTGAGTCCCATCTGCCCATCTGTCAACACTAAGGAAAACAAAATTCAGGTAAGTAATTTCTCCATTATGCTTGGTTTTGATCAAATACAGGATAAGACTGATTGTCTAGATATAGATATACACAATTTTTTAATGTGCATTTCCAAAAAAAACTCTTGAAAAATAGATTTGGTGTCCCAAGATGGATGAATGAATTAGACTGAGTGGCCTGTGCATTGTAGGGCACACTGACTGGCTTTCTGACACCTTGTGGGTTTGTGTAGGTCCACTTTGTGTGGTAGTGGTTTTTGTTTCCCTCTTGTTTTGTGGATTCATTAAGTATCATACTGAGGTGTGGGTAATTCCAGTCCACAAGAGTCATAAATAGTTCTGGTTTTCATGATAGCCACAATGAAAGTTCAGTGATTTGCATGCACTGCCACCATAGAATGCAAATCTCATGCATATTCATTGTGGATATCCTGAAAATCAGACCTGTGGCTGCTGAGTACCAGAGTTCTTCACACCTGTATTAAATTATTCAAGTATGTGCCTACTTATTTTGTAAATTACTACAGAACATAGGGTTCTTTATATCAAATGCACATGTAAATACTGTAAACAGCAAAAATATTTGAAAACAATTGTTTTAAATTTTACACACTGCCAAAGTATTTCTATATGTATTTCTATTTTGTGACATACTTTCCTTCCCTCTTATTCAAGTAATTGGCAGAGGAGGTGAGCAGATTTCACGCATTCAGCAAGAATCTGGATGCAAGATACAGATTGCTCCTGGTAAGATGTTTTCACAGGTTTATTGTGATTTTATATTTAAAAAGATTGCAACAAAATAACACTTCTAATTTGCTTTGCTTATATAAATACTTTAAAGGGGATGAGGACTTTATGTCCCTATTTGGCTGTAGAAGCTTAAAGCTGAAAAGGTTAAAGCAGTTTATGTGCATGCATAAGTTAATTACCTTGGAAACAACACATTTGATAAATTGATAAATGCTTTTGAATGCCTATTTCATCATGGTATACTGCAGTCATAATTGCCTGGAAATTTACTTAAAAGTTTGTTGACTAGTTCAGTGGCTTGGCAATAGTGATGTAGCACAGAACAATAAGGAAGCCCAAATTGCTATAAACTAGAACTAAAACTGCTCCGAATGAACTTGATCAATATTTTGTCTACTCCTAGTGTGTTTGAATCATATTGTTAAAATTATAACCCTTGTTTTTAGATAGCGGTGGCCTACCTGAAAGATCTTGCATGTTAACGGGAACACCTGAGTCAGTTCAGTAAGTTAGATTTTATCTTAATCTGTTAACATTTCTATGGAAAACAAAATTTTAGTTTTATATAGGATGTCATGAGACATCTCTTGATACATATTTTGAAAACTTTAAAAGAAAACTAAATCAATATCAAAATATTTGAAGTGACCCTTTGTTCATTGAGCAGCATTATATTTAAATGTGCCACAAATGTTAATTAGCAACACTTTTTGGTTTTTGCTTTGTGTGTGGACCTGCTTATATACAAACCTTTGCTTATATACAAACCTTTGCATTACACTGTGGAGTTGCCGAAATAAAATCTAAAAATCTTTGCATTAAGAAGTGTGGACATTTAAATTCCTCTGCACATTTTCCTGTGGATTGCTGTGATTTAATACGTGCAGTAAGCTCCTGCTTTGCTTTCTGAAACATTTATTTGAAACATTTCTTCTTTTTGTTTTTTTTAAATAATTTTCCATTATTTAGAGTAGAAAATTATATTCCATGGAAATAGGCTGTACTAAAAAAAAAAAAAAATTTCACAGGTTTAACCTGGCAATATGACATGGCACGATGATTGAATGCAAAAGGAGCTTTCCTAGCATGTAGCCAGATGAACTCAGGTTTGTGCTACCCTGCCAGCAGATGGAGACTGAGTCAGGTTTCAAAGCTGATGTTACTCTAGATACACCCCTGTAGTGACATCAGCCCTTCAGTATTTCTGTCTCCAGCAGATGCAGACATGTTTTCCCTATGGGGATCCGCCGTATCTTTTGGAAGAAGAAATTATATTTTTAAATTGGAGAAAAGATTGAGCCTCTCTGTCCTGCGGTGGTAGCTAAAGTTCCCTCCCCCAGTTGAGAATTCCTGAGGTGATTTCCGAGATCCCTCAGAGGTTTGCCTTGGTCCGGTAGCCGGTTCCTGGCGTGGACTTTGCTGCTCAAGCAGCTGAAAGTCAGCAAGTGCAGGAAGCCAAGCGTGGCGGTGACGGCCAAAGCCCTCTTCCCCTGCAGCCGGAAACTGTCTCTGTACTCAGCCAGTAAGCACTGAGCCCAGACAAGTTTAAAAAAAAAATGTACTGATCCAGAGACAGTTGGAGGGATCTCTAGTAGGTTTCCTCTGGTCTCCATGCTTGATGCGCCATACTGCTCCCAGGGGGGGTAAGGGGAATTGAGTCTCTGAGCAGATTGAGCAGTCCCCGGTGGGCTAGACTCTGCTTTAGGAGCACTCATGGTTGACCTCATCGGCGCCATCTTGCGCACATTTCTGTGAGTGCAGTAAAGCCCTACATAGGATGCCGGTATGCACAGTGTGTTGGCTCTGCGCCTGCGCTATTCGCGTAACGTCAGTGCATACTTACGTGCACAACGTCATAAGTGCATGTAGGAAAAGCTGAGCGCATGGACAGAGTGTGTGCCTCGTGCCCCATCTAGGCGCACTAAATTTGTGCATATACAATTTTTTTAGCGCGAACAGATTGGAACGTACAGTTACCACTGCCAGTGGCGCTAGCAACCAAGAAACGTAAGCGCTTTGCTCTCTGTGCTACTTGTATTAGGGCTTCACAGCCTGACCTGAATTCCAACCTGTGTCAGAACTGTTGAGGAAGCCCAAGGAGAATTCGCATCTTCTGACTTTGCTAAGCCCGACTGCTCCCATTCAGATGATGGGTTAGCCACAGCGTTAACTGGAAGCACCTCGGATCTGAGTATCCCCAGGACTGGGTCATCCGTGGGAGAAGGAAATTCAGTGACACCTACCCCAGTACTTCCTGGGCTAGACATGGACCTGGCTGCCTTCTCTTGGTGGAATTTTTCCAGGGCCTGCAAGCCGTCTGCTATTTCATTTGCCCCTGTCCAGACGGATCCTCAGCCGGTAAGCCCTCCTCTCCCAGTCCTATCGGCAGACCTTGAGGCATGTCTCACCTCACCAGGGTTATCCCTGGCAGGGATCCGGACAACAGGGAGGAGAATACAAATTCCTTGGAAGATAGGGAAATCCCCCCCCACCCCCAGTTTAGAACTGTATCAGACCATATTACAGTTTTTTCCATAGAGACTAATTGCCGGCCCTGGTTTCCCAGACCCTGAAGATGCTGGGAATTCCTGTGACAGAACCAAAAAAGAACCCCATTGGTGCCCTCTTGGTACTTCCAGTACTGGAAGCCATCCAGGAGTTGATTGACCTGGAATGGGATGCTCCAGAAGCAAGTTTTAAAGGGGGACGAGCATTAGAAGTTCTATACCCACTGGATCCGGCTGTGAGAGAGCATTTGTGTTTCCTTAAAGTGCATGCGTGATGGTCTGTGCTGGCTCTAAGTGAACAACTATCCCAGCGGAAGGAGGAGCGACCTTTAAATTATGCGCACGATGGACGGATGGAGTCCATCATTAAACAGGCCTTTGCTGCATCAATCACCTTACAGATTGCTTCTTGTTGCACCCTGGTAGCTCGTTCTTGCCTACTCCATCTGTCTACACTAAGGAAAACGAAATTATCAGATAAGAAATTTCTCCAATTTGCTTGCCATATGTAATTTGTGTAGTGTGTATTAAAAAAATCACTGCTTGTTTTTATATCTATTTAGTTCCATGGTTATAGCATGGTTTTAATTTGTTACAGACCCAATCTCCCATGAAGGTACAGACTATAGAATTGTGGCATTTGTTTATTTTTCTGCATTTCTTGTCATATGTCAAACATTTGAAGAAAAATTTTTGTTTTTATTATGATTGTGTGAGTCCAGCTTGAGTCTCTTGTTTGCTACTTTTTATTTTTTATGACAGGTCAGCAAAAAGGTTACTTGATCAGATAGTTGAAAAGGGGAGACCTACGCCTGGTTTTCATCATGGTGACGGTCCGGGAAATGCAGTCCAGGAGTTAATGATTCCAGCCAGTAAAGCAGGATTGGTGATTGGAAAAGGTGGCGAGACAATTAAGCAGCTTCAGGTAAGACTGTTCTTCACTGGTATTCTTTTCTTTTTATTTTATTTTTTTGTGGGGAAGGTAAGATTATGATAAATTGTGCATATTGTACAAGGAAATATGTTGTCAAACAGGAACGAGCAGGAGTCAAGATGGTCATGATTCAAGATGGTCCACAGAATACTGGTTCAGACAAGCCACTTAGGATCACAGGAGACCCTTACAAAGTTCAAGTAAAGTTAACTGCATTTTTAATACTTATGACTTTTCAACATAGAAAAATATATACTGGGATCTTAATTGCTGTTTTTTTTTCTCACTTTAGCAAGCCAAGGAAATGGTGTTGGAGTTAATCCGTGACCAAGGTGGTTTCAGAGAAGCACGAAATGAATATGGTTCAAGATTAGGAGGAAACGAAGGGATTGATGTAAGTACATTGGGTATGCAAGCCTTACAAATGTGCATTTAGTGTGAGAAAATTGAAAGCTGACATACATAGATGAGTAGTAAGTTTAGTTCATGTCTGTTAAAATATTTTTTATTCTTTTTTTTCCCCTAAGGTGCCAATACCACGCTTTGCTGTTGGAATTGTAATAGGTAGAAATGGTGAAATGATCAAGAAAATACAGAATGATGCAGGAGTTAGAATTCAGTTTAAACCAGGTATGGCATTATTTATATTCAGATTGATATTTTAAAGCAGGCCAATTTTTCACCTACCAAGAGCCAAAAAAACACTGTTTAGGGTCAAAAAGTCACTTTTTTTTGTACTGCCTTCCTGTAGGTCATGACTTATTCAGAACTAAAACTAGTACAGTCACACTAACTTTGCTTTCTAGCATCTATCACCTCCTCCTTCCTGCTCAGTATATACCCTTTCTCTGAGCCCAGGTAAGTAAAGAACTACTCCTCTGAATCAGAGATTTGGAAGGACTTTGGTAAGTCTTTCCTCCGGGCTCCTTGCTTGGCGCACCATACAGACGTCGTTCCCGATCTTATTAGGGCAAGGGAAGGGGATTTCCGAGTGGTTTGAGCGGCCCCCCGATGGGCTAGGACCCGCTTCAGGCTCGGTGGGCACCCCACTTGGCAGGACACGGCGCGGCCATCTTGCATGCAGTTTGGTGCTGCACCATTTTCCCCCATTGATCGTCTGTATGTTTGTTGCGGGCCAGCCCTATTGTGTGCCTAGCATGCACATAAGTACACGCACACCTGTGCACATACCAACTCGCATACCTGCACACTTAAGTACACACATAACCGGACGCTTATACTTACTCATGCTGTAGCGCATTTGTAAGTGCTCGAGCTCGGGCGCTAACTAGCTGCACACACAAGCTGCAGTGTACTATGGCTCTGGCAATAAAGAAGCACAGCTGCTGCCCCTGCCCTGTATGAATCCCAGCTGGGAAGGCCTTGTGCTCCCAGCCCTATCAGCATACCTCAGGACATGCCTCACCTCACCAAGGGTATCCCTGACAGGGACCCAGAAACCATGGAAGACGATGGGAATGCAGAGTCATTGGAGGATGGGGAAATCCCTTCAGGCCTGGAGTCATTCCGGACTATGCTATAGTTTTTCCACAGAGATAAATTGCCGGCCCTGGTCTCCCAGACCCTAAAGACTTGAGAGTTCCTGGCACGGACACTGTCGGAACCAAAGAAGAATCCCATCCTGGTGTCTCTACAGAAAGCCTCTTGCTATTTCCCCGATGCTGGAAGCCATCCAGGAGTTGAATGACGTGGAGTGGGATGCCCCGGAAGCCAGTTTTAAAGGAGATCGGGCCTTGGAGCGCCTGTGTTTCCTGAAAGTGGACGCTCTGCTCTGCGCCGTCTTGAAGCGAACAACTATCCCAGTCGAGGGAGAGAGCGGCCTTGAAGGATGTACATGATAGGCGATTGGAGTCCATCCTTAAGCAAGTCTTTGACCCAACAGCAATGACCCTGCAGATTGCTTCCTGTTGTGCCCTAGTGGCTTGTTCTTGTCTGCTTCTCTCTCTCTCTCTCCCTCTCCCTGAGAGGCGATCGAGCCTGCTGTGGCCTTCCTAACTGATGCAGTCTCTGACCTAGTGTGCACCTCTGTCAGAGGAGTAGCATCAGTGGTGGAGGCGAGAAGACCGCTATGGCTGCGAAATTGGTCAGCAGACGTAACCTCTAAGGCAGTGGTCCCCAACCTTTTTTGCACCAGGGACCGGCTTCAAGCAAGACCATTTTTCCATGGCCCTGCAGGGCAGGGGCGGGGCTTTGGTCATATGAAGGCGGGATTATGGAGGGGGTTGGATTTTAGTGCACACTTATTTAATTATGAAATTTATAATGTGAATGTGACTCAATTCACCATAGGTTCTCATATGCATGGCACACTGACCCATGATCGTCACGGGGCTAGACGCAAAAGTACAGTTTGTATCCACGGGAACCCCCCTGACCCACAATAATGGATGTAAAGCAGAATTATGACATTCCCCATACAACTCACCCTACAAAAAAGATGTTCTGGTGACATCTCAGTAACTCAAACTCCTACTTCCAGGCTCAATAGCCCTACTTATGAAAAGACAGCAGTTTACCACCAATGCATGTCCTCTTGAGAAAACACAACAAATAAGACGGATACAAATGCTTACATGCTAGTAAAATATCTCATCTCGGTAACAGACACAGAACCGACCTAACATACTCCCAGGATCTGTAGTAATGCACATAAACTAATCTGCACACAGTTACACCTGTATTATGGAATACACTCAAACAGGAGCAACCCTATCTATGAAAAGGCAACACTACAAATATTAAATCAGGTCCTAAAAACCAATACACCTCTTATTAGGAAAACAGAACTAGCAAGCAGCTATAGATCCCCACACAGAAATAATTGTAAAACTATACTAATAAGCAGAATAAATGTTTCAAAAACAGCTATGAACAGAATAACATCCAACAATTAAAAACTCATAAAAACTATTAAACATTCTCCAAACACCAATAAAATATTTCAAAAAAGCAAACATCACACAATTAAAATGGCAGTCAAGAAAAATAAACTTAAAAAGCCACTTTTACTTACCCCCTCCAGCAGCTGTCCTACTCCCCTTCCCTGCAGGCCGTGGCACACACCAGAAGCAGCAGTAGAAGCTAAGCTCTATACTTATGGTCCTCTTCCTTAGTGCCCATGACTCACACACACACCATACCAGTCATGCCCCCATGACCAGTTTCTGTCTCTCACACACCAATCATCTCCCAAACAGTCTTTGGCACACACACACCAGTCACCTTCCTGAACAGTTTCTCTCATGCCATACACACACACACAGGCTTCCCACTCCCGTGTTCTACTTACATATTTGGGCTTCTCACTCTCATAATCACTTTCTCTGTCTCTCTCTCTCACACACACACACACACTCACCAGTCTCTCACTCCCATGTTCTCTTTCAGATATACAGGCTTCTCCCTCCCATGATGTGTCTCACACACACCCAGGTTTCTCACTCCCATACTCACTTCTCTTCACATGCACAGGCTTCTCATTCCCATAATCACTTTCTCTCTGTTACACACACACCAGTCTCTCTCATTTCCATGCTCACTCTCCACGTGCACAGGCTTCTCATTCCCTGAATCACATTCTCTCACATTCACACACACCAGTCTTTTTCTCTCACACACACCGTCACCTTACCAAGCAGTCTCTCTCTCTCTCATGCATGCACACTCACCCAGGTTTCTCACTCCCATGCTTTCTTTCACCCCCACAACACCAGGCTTCTTACGCCCATGCTTTCTCACATACCCAGATTTCTCACTTCCATGCTTTTTCTCTCTCACACACACACATCAGTCACCTCCCTGACTGTCTCACACTCTCACATACACATCAGTCATCTCCCTGAGCAGTCACTTTCATTGTCTCTCACATATACACGCACACATCAGCTCTCTGACCAGTCAATCACACACAGGCTGTCTGGCTGCTTCTCTCTCTTTCTCTCACTCACTTCCTCTTCCCCCCCCCCCCCCCCCCCCGAGCACAAACGGTAGCTGCACCACCTCCTCCTCCAGCCCCGCAGGCCAAGAAAGAAGAATCCCATCGGCCGCGGGAGGCTCATGTTGCTGTTTCCTTTACCTATTATCAGCTGCTTCGATTGCTCGGGGGCCGATGCTGCTGTCGCCGCTGCTATTTTTTCGCGCGGCGCGGCTCTTTCTCCTTCCCGCGCACCGCAATTCACTTCCTGTTCCGGGTCAGAGGGGGGAGGGGCGGGAAGAAGAAAAGGCCAGCGGCGGATGCCACAGCTTTTTTTTTTTTTTTTTGCACCGCTGCGCCCAGCGGCAACGGCAGCAGGGAAGGAAGAGCAGCGGGAGAGACCGGGAGCGCGCGACACACCTGCCGGTGCTTGGCGGCGCCGCGGACCGGCAAAAAACTCCCACGGCCCGGTCCCGGTCTGCGGACCGGTGGTTGGGGACCCCTGCTCTAAGGGAACCTCACAAAGATGCCCTTTAAGGGATCTCTCCTATTTGAACATAAGAAATTGCCATGCTGGATCAGACCAAGGGTCCATCAAGCTCAGCATCCTGTTTCCAACAGAGGCCAAACCAGGCAATTACCCAAACACTAAGGTGATCCCATGCTACTGATGCAATTAATAGCAGTGGCTATTCCCTAAGTAAACTTGATTAATAGCCGTAAATGGACTTCTCCAAGAACTTATCCAAACCTTTTTTGAACCCAGCTACACTAACTGCACTAACCACATCCTCTGACAACAAATTCCAGAGCTTTATTGTGCGTTGAGTGAAATAATTTTCTCCGATTAGTCTTAAATGTGCTACTTGCTAACTTCATGGAATGCCCCCAGTCCTATTATTCGAAAGTGTAAATAACTGATTCACATCTACTCGTTCAAGACAGCTCAATGATCCTTCCAAACTGGTTGCTTCAGCTGTGCTCAATTTGTTCTTTATTGGTGGAGTTTCCCCACCAATTAAGAGCAGCATTAGGCTGCTGGTTGGTTTTGCAAAGTTGAGTCGATCGCTGCAGTTTCTCTCCCTATGAAGCCCTGTAGTGAATGGGGGTGTGGGGAGGACTTGGGTTATGAGTTTGCAACAGAAAATACTGGCAGGCTGAGGTAAGTACAAGATCCTGTATAATGTGACATCAGCAAAACAGTTGTTCTGTGCCTCCATCTGCTGGTAGGGGAGCACAACTCACTTATTTGGACTGGCAGGACTCAAGGAAAGGAAATCAGGATGTAAGATTAAAATTTCATCTTTCGTAGGATCTTGTGCACATTATATTTAGTGTACTTTTCAAAGGAACAAATACAAAAAGGATAATATAGATAAAGTATTGTTTCGCTGTATCCATTTTAGTTTTGAATGAGGCATGCATTATGTTGGAAGAAGACTTGCAAGTAGGTCTGGAAAGTGTTTGCTCACACAATTATTCCACAAGCTAGAGGGAAAAAAGAGAATTGCTTAAGATTTTCATCCAATACTACTGTTGGCTCTCACTTTGAAGTCAAATTTGAGAAAGTTATCAAATAGAACAAACAGTAGGTGGAACCCCACTCCACGCCCTGTATTGGCCCATGTCCTGTCTCATGTGGGAATTGAAGTCACTTCCTATTAGCATCCAAACCACGTTAATGGTCTGGAAATGATGGAAATTCAAATTTATTGGTGGAAAGCAATATTCGGCTATGTCACATCTCTGATATCGATTTGTAGACTTGCAAAATCAATTCCACTTAACCAATGCAGATTTCTTGGCCTATGCACAAATTAGGCGTTTTCTAGTTACCCTGGGAATTACAATGCCCTCGTTCAGAGTTTGAAGGCTATTGTCTTCTAGCAGGACGCTTTCAGAAGGGAATCTCTAAGGTCTATCAAATCCTTATATGAGGCGGAGAAGGGAGGAGCCGCTCATCTGTTGGCATGGCAACACGAACTGCGAACTCAGTGGAACAGGGACAAGTGGAATGAGTGTTACCGGGCCCTGGGCAGTTTCTCAATGTCAGCATCCCTGATGCAAAAACGCTACAAACTTCTATATCTGTGGCACTATTCCCCAGCTAGAGTGGAATTGGCTCCTGGGTCGTCGTCGCCCCCCCCCCCCCCCCCCCATTGGCAGTGTTCCCAGTATGGTTCGTTCTGGCATATGTGGTGGCAATGCCCCAAAATATAACTGTTCTGGAGGGACTGCCAACAATTAAGATATGGGGAGTTTGGATTCCACTGCAGGCAGAATATTGGCTGTTAGGACTTCCTTACCTAGAATTAGAGGATGAGCAACAGAAAATGTTTATTCTTCACAACAGCTGCTAGGTTGCTGATTGCTGCCCGATGGAAAGACGTAGGCCCACCGGAATTACCTCAGTTTTACCTTAAACTGAGGCAACTCTATCATATGGAGAAATTAACAGCCATAAGACGGGACACCTTAAATAAGTTTTATAGAATGTGGTCCCCTTTGATCTGTCATATAGCAAGGTTGGAGGGCCACAGTCATGCCGGGAGGCCAGCGTTGATGATTGGAGATAGCCAGGCCAGCGGCGGGTCAAGCAACGCCAGTTGTATGACCAGACTCTGACCATAGACGCAAGAGCAATGGAGAGAATGCAATGGTACTCAATCCCAGAGGAATCGGGGGGGGGGGGGGGGGAATTGGATGGGGGGGTTATAGGAACTATGTGATGTAATGGTTTTCCCGCTACATAAAATGTTAGCAAGAGGGTATCAAATAATGGCGAAATGTTCTCTGTCACAGTATACTTTTGGTAATTAGACCATTATGTATTTTTTTTTTGTGTTACTGGAATCACTATTACACTCAATTTACTTTGTACTATTGCTATCATTGTTATAATGCAAGTTATAGTTCATAATAATTATAAAAAAAGAGAAAAAAATTTGAGAATGTTGTTTGACCATGTAAAGTGTTTTGGAGGTGGGTTCTGTTACTAATTTCATATGCCTTTTATTGCAGATGATGGATCAACGCCTGATAGAATAGCTCAAGTAACAGGACCTCCAGACAGATGTCAACATGCAGCAGAAATTATTACAGATCTCCTTCGGAGTGTTCAGGTTTGTCCATCTTTAAACCTGGGTTAGTGATCCTCAGACTTTATTGCTGCTGCTTTCAACTGGGCTAAGTTTCTTAGAGCCACATACAGATATAATTAATATATTTCCACCTTCTCCTGCTACACCAGTCCCCTGTCCTGACAAGTGGCTGGAGGAGTCAAAGTCTCAGGAGACTCCAGTGTGGGACTCTGTAATTAAGGGATTGCAGAAGATCTCCACTGCCTTCCCATTCCATCCAGTGATAGATGATGTTGGCTGAATGAGAATCCCCCAGAGTTAGACCTTCAGGATGTCAGTATCTTGCAGTGGTTGTATCCTCTTCCTCCAGCCTTTATACAGAGGTTTTTCCAGGTCCCGATTGTGGATGCTCTGGTTATGGCTGTTACCAGTCATACCACCATTCCTGTGGAGGGAGGTGTGTCCCTAAAGAGATCACAGGACAGGAAGATGGAGCCATCTTTGAGAGAATTATTTTGTTGGCAACTGCGGTTCAGATTTCCATGTGTTTGGCTATGGTGGTCCGGGCAGCTGTTGGATCCAACGGAGCAGAATGAGGAATTGGCCAGGATGGCATGCATGGCAGCTTTTCTAGCAGACTATTTCTTTGACTCTTGATGCTCTTTTCGGTTAGTGGACCTTTTGGTTGCGTTGTCTCAGCTGCTGTAGCTATGTAATTGGGCGGTTAACTCTTGATCTAAAACCTGCCTGGGGAAGTTGCCCTTTAAGGGTAAGCTACTGTTCGGGGAGGATCTGGACCAGTTGTTAAAGAACCTCAGAGATCCAACACCCCAACGATTGCCAGAAGACACAGGCCCCCTCCTCTTATAGAGCGGGAACAGTTCGGTGGCAGTTTCAAGCCTCTAGGCAGTACCGGTAAGGTAGACAATATTTTGGGACAACCTCCTTGGCATATTCCAGTCTGACCAGTGGGTGTTGGCGATAATCTGTTCAAGTTATGTGTTGGACCTTTATTGTTTTATTCGGGATGTTTTTATGGTGCCATCCTATTCCACGTCAGCCAAACCTGCTTATCCGCAAGACCCTATTAAAATTGCAGATCCTTCGGGCAGTGGCACTGATGCCTTCTTCAGAGCGGGGACAGGTCGGTCATTCCATTTATTTTGTGATGCTCAAAATGAATGGTTCCTTTTATCCCATCATAGATCTCAATTGTGTGACCTGCTGTTTGCAGGTTCCACGTTTCCACATGGTTCCGTAGTGTGTTCTTGCTGCAGTTTGTCGGAGAGAGTTCCTGTGTTCATTGGACCTCTCGGAGGCCTGCCTTCACATCCTGATTCAGGAACGGGATTAGTCACCTGTGTTTTTGCATGCTGCAGGAACATTTTGAGTTTCAAATGTTACCTTTTGGTCTAGCAACTGCACTACTTATGTTTACCAAGGTAATGGTCTTGGTAGTGGCAGCTATACAATATGAGGCCATCATGGTGCACTCATACCTTGATGATTTTGAGGAGTTGGTGCGTGTGACTCAAGTGGTGCAGTTTTTAGAAGGCTTGGGCTGGGTGATCAATTTTGCCAAGAGTACCGTTCAGCCCACACAGTCCATGGAGTACTTGGGGGCACTGTTCGATACTCAGGTGGGACAAGTGTTCCTCATGGTCAAGAGGGTCTGAAATATACTCCTTCAGGTTCAAAGTTTCCTGGGGCTGCCAGTTCCCTCTGTTTGAGACTATTTTCAAATGCTTAGGTTGATGGTGATTTTGGACTTGGTCCCATGTGTCAGGGCATGCATGCGCCCTCTCCAGGCATTGCTCATGTTGAGATGGTCTTTGGAGTTCCAGGACTATGGAATGTGGCTTCCTTTGAGTCAGCTGGTATGAGAGGCCCTATTCTGGTGGATGATTCCTTCACATTTGTTGAAGAACATAAGAAATTGCCATGCTGGGTCAGACCAAGGATCCATCAAGCCCAGCATCCTGTTTCCAGCAGAGGCCGAACCTGGCAAGTACCCAAACACCAAGAAGATACCATGCTACTGATGCCAGTAATAGCAGACGCCGTTCCCTAAGTGAACTTTATTAATAGCAGTTAATGGATTTCTCCACCAGGAACTTACCCAAAACGTTTTTGAACCCAGCTACACTAACTGCACTAACAAATTCCAGAGCTTAATTGTGTGTTGAGTGAAAGAATTTTCTCTGATTAGTCTTAAATATGCTACTTGCTAACCTCATAGAATCAACCTAACCCAACTGTCCTGGTTGGTGACTATGGACGTGAGACTCTCCAATTAGGCTCATTGTCAGTATCAGGTGGCTCAGGGCAGTTGGTCTCCATCAGCTGACTAGAGACCAGGGCCATTCATTAGTCCTACTACACTTCTTCCTGTTGATTCAGGGGAGGGCCATTTGGGTCCTCTCTGTCAACACCACTGCAGTGGCATATGTAAATCAGGAGGGGGGAACCTGGAATCAGAGTTTTATAGAGACATCACTTCTATTTCCTTGGGCAGAGAGGAACCTAGGGTTGATCTCAGCAGTTCACATCCATGAAGAAAATGTTCAAGCCGACTTCCTCAGCTGAAATGTGTTGGAGAATATGAGTTAAGCTCAAGTGGTGCTGGATTTTGTCATAGGTGGTGCTATCAACAGATGGATTTTATGGTAACTCAGAAGAATGCAAAGGTAGTGTCTTCAGCTGGTGACAGGAACAGGGTTCGATGGGCATTGATGCCCTAGGGCAGCCCTGGCTGGAGGGCACTCATAGGCAGGCTGGTGTGGAGAATAGAGCTAGAAAGCATCAGGGTCGTTTTGATTTTGTTGGGCTGACTTTGCAGGCCTTGGATTTCATTTGGTTGCAAGTGGCCTAGCCCTTTCGCCTTCCGAATCACAGGATCTTCTAGCTCAAGGGCCCATTGTCATGGAGCATCCTGCTCCATTCTGTCTTATGGCCTGGCTCTTGAGCGGCGATGATTCTATAGGAATGGGTGTTCGTTAATGATTTTTCTGTTAAAGTCTCTGAAATGGTCCACTTCCTTGGCCTATATTCACATCTGGAAGCTGTTTGAGCAGTTCTGTGGGTTGAGGTCTGAGTCTTCCTGCCAGGCAGATGTTCCCTGTGTCTTGGCCTTTCTTCAGAGCAGTCTAGATGCTTGATATGTATTTCTTGAAGGTGCAGATGGCTGCTATTTCCTACTACTGGGGCCTGCTTGGGGGGTCTCTAACAGCTTATTTGGATGTGTCCTGCTTCTTGAGCGTAAAGAGGTTCCCCCATGGGACCTTAATTTGATGCTGAAAGCTCTGATAGTGGGCTGCCTTTGAAGAAGACCTTGCTGAAGGATCTATCGCTGAAAATTGCGTTCCTTGTGGCAGATCTCGGAACTGCAGGCCTTGTCTTGCCAGGATCCCTTTTTGGTAATCTTGTTGGGTGCGGTGACTTTTCATCATGTACTGTCGTTTCTTCCTAAAGTGAATTCAGTGTTTCATATCAATCAAGCAATTTCCCTCCCAGTGTTTTCCCAAGAGGAATGTGGGGAGAAGGGATTCTTAGGTCCTTAGATGTGTGGAGGCTTATTCTGTGTTACTTGGAGATCACGAATACCTTCTATAAGTCTGACAAATTGTCTTGCTTGGAGGTGCGAGTAAAGGGGAAGTAGCTTCTAAGGCTTTCCTGGCTTGCTGTATAAAGGAATCTATTGTTTCCTAGCGTGTAGCAAGATGAACTCAGGACCAATGGGTTATGTGCTCCCCTGCTAGCAGATAGAGATGGAGTCAGGTTTCAAAGTTGACATCACCCTAGATATGCTCCTGCAGTAACCTCAGCCATTCAGTATTTCTCCATCTCCTAGCAGATGTGGAAACTATCTCCACACTAGCAGCAGTGTTTAACGGGATTGCAGCACTAGTTCATAGGAGAAATGTACCTTTAAATTGAAAGATCGAGCCCCGCATTCTTGCGGTGCTACCTAAGGGCCCCCCCAGTTGAGAATTCCTAAGATGATTTCTGAGATCCCTCAGAGGTGTGCCTTGGTCTGGTAGCCAGCTCCTGGCGTGGACTTTGCTGCTGAAGCAGCTGAAAGGCAGCGGGTGCAGGAAGCCAAGTGCGGCGGTGATGGCCCAAGCCCTCTCACCCTGCAGCCGGAGATCAAATCTGTACTCAGGTGGTAAGTGCCGAGAAATCTGTACTCAGCTACTAAGTAGAAAAGAACTCCTCCGATCCAGAGGTGTGGAAGGGCTTCAGTAAGTCTTTCCTCCGGTCTCCTTGCTCAGCGTTCCGTACAGACGTTTCCGATCCCGTTAGGGCAAGGGAAGGGGGTTTCCGAGGCTGCCCCCCCCGATGGGCTTGGCCCCGCTTCAGGCTTGGTGGTCTCGCCACGTGGTGGCCCACGGTGGCGTTATCCTGTGTACGGTTGGGTGCGGTTAATGCAGTTAGTGTAGCTGTGTTTAAAAAAGAATTGGATAAGTTCTTGGAGGAGAAGTCCATTACCTGCTATTAATTAATTTGACTTAGAAAATAGCCACTGCTGTTACTAGCAACAGTGACATGGAATAGACTTAGTTTTTGGGTACTTGCCAGGTTCTTATGACCTGGAATGGCCACTGTTGGAAACAGGATGTTGGGCTTGACCCAGTATGGCATGTTCTTAAGAAGGGATCCTGGTGCACCCTTAATTGGACAACTGGCTGATCTGAGCGAAGTCTTTGGAAGAGAGCCTTCAGGTGACCAGCAGGGTCAGGTCCCTTCTACAGGAACGCGGTTGGGTCGTGAACATGGACAAGAGCAGCCTCCAGCCCTCCCAATCCTTAGAGTGCCTGGGAATCTGGTTCGACACCAAACAGGACAAGGTCTTCCTCCCTCCCTCAGAGAAGGAAACTGATGGACCAAGTGTGTCGGTTGAGGAACACAATGCGCCCCAGGGTGTGGCACTATCTCCAGGTCCTCGGAGACCGAGGGAGGAAGGAAGACCTTGTCTGACGAAGTGTGGATATTCGGCAGCCATGATTACCACCTTGCTCCGCGTGCAGAAGTTCTTAACATCCCTGACGTACATACGGATCTGGAGAATATTTGAGGCCTGGAGCGAGGAACGCGGGGTGCCCCTGTGAATGGCCAAGATCCCCATGATTCTGGAATTCTTACAGGACAGCCTGAACAAAGGATTGTCCCTCAACTCCTTGAAGATCCAGGTGGCAGCCCTGTTCTACTTCAGGGCCAAGTTGAATGGAACCTGCTTATCGGCGCATCTGGACCCGGCCTGTTTCCTAAAAGGGGTTAAACACCTCCGACCACCCTTAAAGTGGCTGGTCCTCCTATGGAATCTCAATCTAGTATTGGGCTTTCTAGCAGGGCCTTCCTTCAGACCACTGTGCGGTCTGTCGCTACACCTATTAACACTAAATACTGTATTCTTGGTGGTGATATGCTTGGCTCGTCGCAACTCTGAACTATAGGCGCTGTCATGTCGGGAACTGTTCCTTCGGTTTACTCCAGGAACAATACAGCTTCGCACCGTCCCTCCTTCTTCCCAAAGGTAGTTTCGGAGTTTCACCTGAACCAATCCATTTCCTTACCGTCCCCGGATAGGCACAAGGACACGGAAGACTACTGCCGCCTTCGCCATCTAAATGTCTGTAGGCTTTTAGTGTGGTATCTGGAATATTCAGAACCGATGCGCAAGACAGATCGCTTGTTTGTTCTTCACGGAGGAAAGAAACAAGACGAAGCAGCTTCGTGAGCTACCATAGCTCGCTGGATAAAGAAAGTAATCACGGGAGCTTACGTAGAGGCAGGGAAGCTTTTACACCTCCAGGCAGTATCCTGGGCGGAAGCTAAGTTACTCTCTCCCGCTGACATCTGTTGAGCAGCGACTTGGTCCTCCTTACACACCTTCTCCAGGTTCTACTGCCTGGATATCCAGGCCTGAGAGAACGCAGCCTTTGCGAGGGCGGTGCTAACCGGACCGCGGGCAGCCTTCCAGCACATTTGGGAGTAGCTTTTGTACATCCTGTTGGTCCTGAGTCCATTTGGCTACACGCTAGGAAAAACAAAATTTCTTATCTGATAATTTTGTTTTCCTTAGGGTAGACAGATGGACTCAGCATCCCACCCATGGCTGCCCATGAACAGTACCAAGAAATCGCCCATGAGGCAAATCTTGATTCCATGAGGTGGCAGGTAAGCCGTCGCCCTATACCCAGATCAGGGCATCTATAATATTGCTGGGATCCAGTGCTTGAGTGATTGAGTACAGTTGTGTCTCCAGTTTTTTAATCGTTTTAATCAAATATTAAGTTCAAATTAGGTTTTCAATAGTATGTCCACAATGACTTTGGAAGAGAATACTGAATGGCTGAGGTCACTGCAGGAGCATATCTAGGGCGACGTCAGCTTTGATTCCTGACTCAGTTTCTATTTACTAGCAGGGGAGCACATAACCCATTGGTCCTGAGTCCATCTGTCTACTCTAAGGAAAACGAAATTATCAGGTAAGTCATTTCTCCAATTTGGCTTATTTGCTCAAAGGCAAGAAGCCTCTGGAATTAGTTCATTTGCAGTTGGCACCTTGGGCAGAGGTGCATGCGCTCATGCCAGCTGATACTTGCAGAATGGCTACATGGTCATCCCTGAATACCTTTGTGAAGCATTATCGACTGGACGTGCTAGCTTGGGAGGAAAAAACTTACAGGGCAAGGGTTCTGTGGGCAGCCTTCACTTCCTCCCACCTGGGTAACTGAAGCTTTGGTACTTTCTACTTTTGAGGGCTGGACTGGTGTAGCAGGATGAGATGGAAGGAGATGTTTTCTTACCTTTTTAATTTCCTTCTGTTAGTTCTGCTGCACCAGTCGAGGACCAACCCGGGAAGCACGGCTGCGTATTTTCAGACTGTTCTGGTTAGAATTCTGATGTAAGGCAATTTTGAGCCTTTTCCTTTTCTTTCCAGTATTGTCGTTACTCCCTTCCTTTTGTTACAGCTGGCAGGGAAATTTCATGTCTGTGTTTTTTCTGTTAATATTTGATGCCTCTTACATGGAAAGGGTCTGACTTGAAGCTGGCTAGAAAGATGTAAACTCCATAAACACGTGTGCTAGTAGGCAGGTAGGTCAAGTCATTTGCATCAATTGTTGCTCTTAACTAGTAAGTTGTTAATGTTAAAATAGACTTCTGCAGTTTATTGGTTAAGTACTACCTAGACTAATTTCCAGTAGCAATATTGCATTTCTAGTTAAAAATTGCTGTAGTGTGTAACAATGTCCTTATTTCTTTGCATAGGCTGGTAATTCTGGTGGCCCTGGACCTGGCGGTCGAGGAAGAGGTAGAGGTCAAGGCAATTGGAACATGGGACCACCTGGTGGACTGCAAGAGTTTAATTTTATTGTTCCAACTGCAAAAACTGGACTAATCATCGGCAAAGGCAATGCATCTTAACTTTTATGGCCGCTTTTTCTGATTTTATTTTGTTAATGCTTCTTTAACTTCCTTAAAACATGTTTCTCCATAATATGGGACCTGTCCCTCTTGCCATTTATGGGAAAGGCCCAGGAACTCTTCAGAGATGCAATTTATTTTTTGAAAAACTAGGTTGAACATTTTGTGCTTTAATTGTGCTCTCTGCCCCATCCAGTTCAGTCTGCTAGCAAGTACTAGTGCTGTCTTGTAAAAAGAAGATAGTGTACCTCATTTATATAGTTTGAATCTTTATTTTTCTAATTTAAGAAGCAGATGCATTTTGTAACTAACTTGAATAGTATTATGCATTTACATACAGTATTTCTATTTCCTAGTGTGTTGTCAGATGGGTTATATGCTCCCCTGCTACCAGATGGAGACGGAGTCAGGTTTCAAAGCTTAGGTCACCTTAGATACACCCCTGCGGTGACCTAAGCCCTTCAGTATCTGTCTGCTAGCAGATGTAGACATGCTTTCCCTATTGGGATCGCTGTACTCTTTGGAGGAAGAAATTTCTATTTTTAAATTGGAGAAAGACTGAGCCCCGCTCTCCTGTGGTGAAACCTAAAGGTTCCTCCCCAAGTTGAGAATTCCTGAGGTGATTTCCGAAATCCTCAGAGGTGTGCCTTGGTCTGGTAGCCGGTTCCTGGCATGGACTTTACTGCTGAAGCAGCTGATACAGGAAGCCGAGCACAGCAGTGACAGCCCAAGCCCTCTCTCGACGCAGCAGCAGACAGTCTCTGTACTCAGCCAGTAAGTGCTGAGCCCAGGTAAGTTTAAAAAAAAAAAAAAAATCTAGTGATGATTGGAGGGACTTCCAGTAGGTTTCCTCCAGTCTCCATGTTCAGCACACCCTACCGATGTCGTTCCCACTCCTAGGCACACCACGTAGATGGCCTCATTGGCGTCATCTTGCGCGTGTTGCTGTGTTGTACGGCCCTATGTAGGATGTCAGTACGCGCATGTCATAAGCTCGTACAGGAAAAACTGAACGCACACGGACAGAGCGCGTGCCTCTTCACACCCCGTCTAGGCACTATAATTTTGTGCACATATAAGCCCGAGCCGATTTGAACACAGTTACCGCCATCAATGACACCGGCAACCAAGAAACCTAAACGCCTTGCTTTCTGTGCTGCTTGTCATATTAAGGCTTCTCAGCCTGACTGAATTCCAACCTGTCAGAACTGTGAAGAAGCCCAAGGAGAGTTGGCTTCCTCGGAATTTGCTAAGCCTGGCTCCTCCCATTCAGATGATGGGATGGCCACAGCCTTAACTGGAAATACCCCAGGACTGGGCCATCAGTGGGAGAAGGAAATTCAGTGGCAGCTATCCCAGTACTTCCTGGGATAGGCACGGGCCCGGCAGCCTTCTCTTGGATGGAATTATTTTTCCAGGGCCTTCAAGCCTTTGTAAGGTGCAGTCTGCTACCTCACTGGCCACTGTCTGGACAGAACCTCGACCGGTAAGCCCTCCCTCTCCCACCCCTATTGACAGACCGGGACGGCAGAGCATTCCTGCAGGTGACAGTCTTCCGCCTCCCAAGGGGTTGTGAGGTCCTGAGGGGACCATCCCCCCTGGTTTCAGAGGCAGCTGAGGTATGGGGTTGAAGACCCAATTACCAGCTCAAACAGATACTGGGGGTGATATCGGGGAGCCTGGCTCACTCCCCCCAGTAGGTCCATGACCCGGAGGCTATTGAGCAAGTTTATCAGATAACCAATTTTCTTTTCCTTGGACCAGTCTGATTTTTCCCTACAGAGTCGATTGACCTGGATTGGGGGCGCCCCAGAAGCAAGTTTTAAAAGGGAGTATGGGACGAGCGTTAGAAGCTCTATACTTACTGGATTTGGCAGTGAGAGTGTGTTTAGAGGTGCTGGTCTGCGCAGTCTCGAAGCGAACAGCTATCCAATGGAGAGAGGAGTGGCCTTGAAGGATGCGCATAGTAGTCGGATGGGGTCCATCCTTAAACAAGCCTTTGATGTGACAACAATGACCTTATAGATTGCTTCTTGTTGTGCCCTCATAGCCCTTTTATCTGACACGGACTCTGACCTGGTCTGTACCTCGGCCAAAGGAGTGGCCTCCGTGGTAGCGGCCAGAAGACAACTATGGCCATGAAATTTGTCAGCTGACACAACCTAAGGCAAATCCCACAAAGATGCCCTTTAAGGGATCACTCCTCTTCGGGAGTGAATTGAAAAAACTGGACAGTAAATGGGGTGACTCTCCAGGGCCACAGCTACCAGAAGATGAGAAAAAGCAGTTACAGCACCCCTTGCCCATGAGGGGTCAGCCCAGGGGCTCCCAACACTTTTGGCCCTATAGAAGCTCAAAATTTCAGAGGCCTCTGTCCTTCAGGATGTTTGTCTTTTTGGAGTTGGCAGTCCAAGAGAGGGGCAAGTTTGGGTTCCAGTTCGTTCCGACCCCCCCCCCCCCCAGTGAAGTTCTGCTGACCCACCTTCGGAATGAGGAGACAGAAGGTTGGCTGTCCTCTTACCAGCGGTGGGTCGAGATTGCTTTGGACAAATGGGTACTGGATGTCATACGAGAAGAATACACGTTGGAGTTTTGCTATTCTCCTCAGGACATGCCCATGATGTCTCCTTGCCGCTCCCAGCACAAGAAGCATACAGTAGGGTCTACCTTGGTAAGGCTCCTCAGGTTCAGGGCTGTACTTCCAGTACCTGTGTCCCAGGAAGACATGGGGCATTATTCCATCTATCTTATCGTACCCAAGAAATAGGGTTCCTTTCACGCCATCCTGGACCTCAAGAGTATCGACCATCATTTGAGTTATTCAGTTCCGCATGGAAACTCTGCGCTTCATCATAATGGCCGTACAACCGGGAGAGTTCTTAACGTCCCTGGACCTTTCCGAAGCCTACCTTCATATTTCAGTCCGCCAAGAACATCAGCGTTTCCTACTCTTTGTGGTACTGGGCCGCCATTATCAGTTCCGGGTGCTGCCCTTCGGCCTGGCCACCACTCCACAGCATTTTCCAAGGTTAAGGTGGTTATAGAGGCGGTACTGAGAAAAGAGGGAATCCTGATGCACCCATGCTTGGACGACTGGATGATCCGGGCGAAGCCCGTGGAATAGTGTCTCTGGGTGACCAGCAGGGTGACCTCCCTGCTTCAAGAGGTCAGTTGGGTCGTATACATGGACCAAAGCAGTCTCAAACCCTCCCAGTTCTTGGAATATCTGGGAGCCCGGTTCAGCACCAAGCAGTGCAGTGTTTTCCTCCTGCCCACACAGGTAAGAAAGTTGATGTCCCAACGGTGTCTGAAGAATTCAATTCGCCCAATGAGGTGGAGCTATCTGCAGATCCTTGGTTTGATGGAGTCAACCCTGTAGGTGGTACAGTGAGAGAGGACACACATGCAACCACTTCAACACTCCCTGCTGTCACGTTGGAACCCCCTGTCTCGACTTTCAATTCACCCCCGCCCACTGGTGGAAGTATGTTTTTGAGTCCAGTGGTGGCTGCAGGAAGCTCACCTGGGCAAGGGTGTAACCCTGTGCCTGCCAAAACTGGCTGGTTTTCAAGTCAGATGTGAGCCTTCAGGGCTGGGGAGCTAATTGACAGAAACTGATGGCCTAAGGGTGTTGGACCAAGGAAGAGGCACTCCAGAGCATAAACCACCTGGAAGCCCAGGCAGTTAGATTGGCTTGTCTACAGTTCAGCCACAAACCCCAGGGTCACGCAGTCTGCGTGATGTCGGACAGTGCAACAGCAGTGCCCTACATTAGTCGCTAGAGGGGAACTAAGGCCATCAGGTGTCACAGGAGATAGAACTCTTTATGGAATGGGCGGAATTACATCTACAGATTATCTTGGCCTCCCACATTGCAGGGAAAGACAGCGTCAGAGCAGACTTTCTAAGCAGGGAAAGTCCGGATTCAGGAGAATGGGCATTGTCGGCCAAAGCCTTTCAACTAATGGTAGATCGTTGGCCTCCCATCCATCGTCCTGCGGGCCGCATCTCACAGTGCGAAGGTTCCCTGATTCTTCAGTCACAAACGGGTGACGGACCTCCAGCCACCCCTACAGTTCCCCTGTGGAATCTTGAATTTTTGACAGGGCCTCCTTTTGGCTGCTACACAGTCTTTCCTTGCACTTATTCTCCCTGAAAATGGTGTTCCTGGTATCGATATGCTTGGCTTGTCGCATTTCTGAACTACAGGCACTGTCCTGTCTGGAACCGTACCTCCAGATCTCTCCAGGAGCGTTACAACTTCATACTGTGCTATCCTTCTTGCCCAAGGTAGTCTGTTTTACTTGAATCGGCCCATTTCGTTGCCATCCCTAGATAAACTCAGGGATACGGAAGACTACCGCCTCCCCCGCCATTTAAACATCTGTAGCTTTTGGTGTGGTATCTGGAAGTTTCAGAACCAGTGTGCAAGACCAGACCGTTTGTTTGTTCTACATGGTGGAAGGAGACAGGGTGAACCAGCTTCTCGGGCTACCATAGCTTGCTGGATAAAGGAGGTGGTCACAGGAGCCTATGTAGAGGCAGGAAAGCCATTACTCTTCAAGTTAAAGCTCATTCCACTAGGGCTCTCAAATAGTAGCTTGGGTGGAAGCTAGACTGTGGTCTCCTGTAGACACCTGCCAAGCTGCGAAGTGATCCTCCTTGCACACTTTCTCCAGGTTCTATCGCCTGGATGTTCAGGCCCGAGAGGACGCAGCCTTTGCAAGGGCAATGCTAACTGGATCGTGGGAGCCTCCCACCCTGATCGAGAGTAGTTTTGTACATCCCATTGTTCCTGAGTCCATCTGGCTACACGCTAGGGAATGGAGTAATTGCTTACCTGATAAGTTCGTTTTCCTTAGTGTAGACCAATGGTTCTCAACCCTGTCCTGGGGACCCCCCCAGCCAGTTGGGTTTTCATGATATCCACAATGAATATGCATGAGAGAGAATTTGCATACACTGCCTCCATAACATGCAAATTTTCTCTCATGCATATTCATTGTGGATATCATGAAAACCCGACTGGCTGGGGGGGTCCCCAGGACAGGGTTGAGAACCACTGGTGTAGACAGATGGACTCAGCATCCTGCCCATGGCTGTCCAAGAATGGGGCCAAGGAATCATCCGTGAAACGAATATCGATTCCAAGAGGTTGAGTAAATCATCGCCCAATCCCTAGATTAGGGCATCTATAATCTTACTGGGATTCAGAATTTGTTTGGTTGAGTACAGTTACGTTTATTCATTATTCAAATTTTAATCAGGTTTTGTCAATAGTATGTCTACAATGGCTTTTGAAGAGAATACTGAAAGGCTGTGGTCACTTCAGGGGTGTATCTAAGGTGACGTCAGCTTTGAAACCTGACTTAGTCTCCATCTGCTGGCAGGGGAGCATATAACCCACTGGTCCTGAGTCCATCTGTCTACACTAAAGAAAACATACCTGATAGTTTCATAATTTCTCCATTTGCACATATTCAAATGTTCAGCATTTCCTTCAAGTTCAGTGTCTTAAGTATTTGGCTAAGAAGAGCTGCCAGATCCTTAATGATAGTTTAATTCTTGATGGGGTGTGATTGGCTTGCTCCCAGGGATCCTGTGCTAGAAGTTATGACCTTCCTGTGAAACCTACTCCACATGTATTTGTGAATAGGCTTTTCTCTATCGACAAGCAGGGCTGAATTAGCCATGACACGTGGGTGACATCTGACAGTGCCAAATGGACCCATCTAAGCTCATAGTTCAACTCTCCTGGCATGTGTCCCTTGGGTATTATTTTTGTTTGAGCTTTAGCACAGATGCATTCTCTCTATGTGCTTCAAGTTGCTTTGCTACATTAGCAGCCCCTCAACAGCACTTTTCAGAGCTACAAAAGATAAATAGAATATCATGTAAGGACTGTGCAAGCAGCTGTAAGATGTCTGTCACCAATGGCCACTATAGTTGATAAAGATGTCTGGGATCAGACCACAATACAGCCACTTGTTCTGATTGTGGCCTGATGTTTCCAAGGTCCAAGTGGAACAGGACCTGGAAGATGGAGATGAAAAGTCTGAATTGTTCCTCTTTTTAGAATTGGGCCTCTTCAGGCTGGCTTCTCACCAAGTTGAACAGGAATATCTTGAGCAAATTCCTCCAACCATTGTGCCAGTTCCTGGATCTGCCATAGCCCAGGGGTTGAGTAAGACACGAAAGTGTCGAGCAGGGGGTCCATGAGCCCCTCATGTAGGCCTTGTGAGGTTTGTCAGCACACAAAACAAAGCGCCATGTGTTGAAGTCAGCAGCACAATTGGCACTGCTGAAGCTTAAGTCTGTGCATCGCATTGGCCCTTATCCGCGTCTACGCAAACTGCACGGTTGGCATACTAAGCCAACACATTGGGCCTTGACTCTGTCAACCCAGCCATCTACTCCTTTCGACACATCCAGCCTTGGCACTGTCTGCGCTCTGCACCCAGGTGCTTTTGGCACACTGGTCCCTGGCCTCATTGATTCACAGCACTCCTCCGGACATATTCATCGTGTCTCCTTGCCACTCCCAGCACAAGAAGCAGGCAGTGGAGATTACTCTAAGGATTCTGAAGATGAGGGCTATAATTCTAGTACCTGCGCCCCAGGAAAATACGGGGCATTATTCCATTTATTCCATCGTACCCAAGAAGGAAGGTTTTTTGCCCCATCCTGGACCTCTAGTGTCAACCGACATCTACAAGTGAATCATTTCAGCATGGAAACATTATGCTCCGTGATAATGACAGTACAATCAGGAGAGTTCTTAACCTTCCTGGACCTATCCGAGGTCTACCTACATATTCCAGTCCATCAAGAACACAGTTTCCTACGCTTTATAGTACTGGGTCGCCATTATCAGTTCCAGGCATTGCCCTTTGCCCCAGCCACCACCCCTAGAACATTTTCCAAGAATCATGGTGGTCGTAGTGGCAGCATTGAGAAAAGAGGGAATCCTGGTGCACCTGTACTTGGACGACTGATTGATCTGGGCCAAATTGTGGAAGAGAGTCTCCGGGTAATCTCCTTGCTTCAGGAACTTGGTTGGGTAGCAAACCTGGACAAGAGCAGTTTCAGGCCTTCCCAGTGCTTGGAATATCTGGGTTGACACCAAGCACGTCAAGGTCTTTCTTCTGACCACATAGATAAGGAAGTCTTGTCTCAGGTGTGTCAGTTGATGAGCACGATATGCCAGACGGTGTGAAGCTGTCTCCAAGTTCTCAGTTTGATGGCGGCAACCTTGGAAGTGGTGCCGTGGGTGAGAGCATGCATGCTACCACTTCAGTGCTCACTGCTGTCACGTTGGAACCTGCAGTCTCGAGACTATTTGATTTGCCTCCACTTGCTGATGGACATATGCTCCCAGCTCCAGTGGTGGCTGCAGGAAGCTCATCTGAGCAGGAATGTGCCCGTGTCCTCATCGAACTGGCTGGTCCACACGACGGACGCCAGCCTCTGGGGCTGGGGAAGCTCACTGTCAGGAATTGTCGGCCCAGGGATGTTGGACCGAAGAAGAGGCCCTCTGGAACATCAATCACCTGGAATCCCAGGCAGTCAGATTGGCGTGTCTACAATTCAGCCTCAGACTCCAGGGTTGAGCAGTCTGCGTGATGTCGGACAATGCAAGACTGTAGCCTACATCAACCTTCAGGGTGGAACCAAGAGCCAGCAAGTGGCACAGGAGATAAACCTCCTTATGCAATGGGTGGAAACACATCTACAGATGATTTCAGCCTCCCACATCATAGGAAAAGACATCAGAGCAGACTTTCTAAGTAGAAAGAGTCTGGATCCAGGAGAGTGGGTGTTGGCCAAAGCCTTTAAACTGATAGTAGATCGCTGGGGCCTCCCATCCATTGACCTGCTGGCTGCATCTCACAATGCGAAGGTTCTGTGATTCTTCAATTGCAGAAGAGATCAGAGGTCCCTGGGGAACGATGCTCTCAATCAGACCTGGCTGGAAGAAGAGTTGCTATACGCCTTCCCTCCGTGGGACAGTCTGAAAGGTGTTAAATGCCAGTGGAATAATATTTTATTTATTTCTGCCCAGCATTCCTGTAGCTGGGCAGAAATAGAGCATCCGCTTGTGGCAGAGAAAATGAAATCCCAGTCCTCATTATCCAATTATCTCACCAAATCAGCTTCTCAAGATTGAATATATGAGGGCTTGGATAAAAGAGCCTGAAAGTACACTGTATATCTTAGAAATCCCCCCTTCAAAGAATCAGCCTGGGAACAGAGGGATTCAAATAAGGATTGCCCTTCCCGGACAGCCATTGCCCTCTGCGGAGTTAAAATAAAATGCCGTAATTGGGCATATTCTAAATAGTTTAGTCTCTCTAATTGTCGCTAATACATCAGTATGCGACAACACTTTGCCTCTGCTGAGGAAATGTTCAAAACGTAGCAATCCACCCTGTTTCTAGGACCAAACGTCTCTGGGATGCAATCTAGGCGGAAAAGGCTGTGTTATGGATAAAGTGGGAGAGATGAAAAATACGGACTGGAACCAACCAATTTTGACTTCTATTGAAACCAAACCTTTAGCGTAGTATGGAGTGCAAAGGAAACACTATTAATATAACGCCATGTCAATTGTGGCTGCCAAGGCAGCAGTGAAAGAGGCATGGACCCCACCAGGGTCTTCTCAAGTATAACCCAACGTTTAGGGGAGCTCATTCTAAGAAAATCTGTAAAGGCACGAAGTTGAGATGCCACATAGTACCATTGCAAGTTAGGTACTCCCTGTCCCCCTGCTTTCGTGGGATTATAAAGTGTTGACTTAGAAGTATTAGGCAGGCATATCTTGCAGATAAAGGAAAAAAATCTTCTTTTGCCAGGAGCGGAGAAGCATGGCAGAAAGGTAAATGGGTAATGTTATGAAGTACAAGAACTTCAGGAGGACATTCATTTTGACTATTGCAATGCGCCCTAGCCAAGTAAAATGTTCCCTGACCCATCTAGCCATATCTCTATCTATCCCACTAAAAGGGGCCCAGAATTTAGGAAGAATATATCTCCCACTTTATCCCCAATGTGTATCCCTAGATATTTAAGAGAGTTTTTAGCCCACTTAAATGAAAAGGTCCGGCGGATGGTTTTGGCCATGGGTTGGGTCCAAGTTAACATTTAAAATTTCTGATTTTTCAAAGTTTACTTTAAATCCTGAAACAATACTAAATTGTTTTAATTCAGCTGAAACTGCAGCCAGTGAAAGTGCAGGATTGGTAAGGGTACATAAAATGTCATCGGCTAATAGACAATTTTAAAATGCAAGGCCCCTAATCTCAAACAACCCCCCCCCCCCCCCCCCACCCCACTGGCCTCAGAAAGGCATACCCTAGAGGTGAAACGGTTCCAGGAAGAGAGCAAATAATGGGACAGGGGGCATCCCTGTCTAGTTTCCCGGCCAGTGTTAAAGCTATCCCCATAGCCCCCATTAACCTTCATGTTGGCTGAGAGTATATGATAAAGGGTCTTAATCCATTGCAACATAAAAGGGCCAAATTGCATTTTCTCGAGAGTCGTGAACAGAAAAGGCCAGTGCACAATGTCGAAGGCTTTTTCGGCATCCACTGACAGTAAGATGCATGGAGCCTTCTGGTGACCCCCACCAAATTAGGTTCACTATCTTTTGGACATTGTCCACCGCAGTTCGAGTGGGAATAAACCCTGCCTGGTCAGGTTGCACTAGATTGGGCAAGAGTTTATTCAAGCGCTCTGCTAAGACCTTGGCTAAAATTTTTAGATCAAGATTAATAAGTGAAATGGGGCGGTAGGACCTACACAAGGAGGGATCTCTTCCAGGTTTTCAAATTATCGATATCCCTGCTACAGTAGAGTGATTTGCAAGAGAGCCTCTCTCCCTCAGAAAATTAAACATATTAGTCAAGGATGCTACTAATATATGGGCATGCTGTTTATAATACCCACTGGAAAACCCATCAAGGCCTGGAGATTTACTCCCTTTTGGGGATTTAATAACTTGTAAAACTTCAGGGGAACTGATGGGGACTATCCAGTAGGAGCTGCTATTCAGTAGTAAAGCATGGAAGAGGGATAGAAGATAAGTACCAGTTGATATCTGCATAGCATATAGACACATCCGTGCTGTAATGGGAGGAGTAGAATTGGGTAAAGCAATGTCTAATATCTGCAGCGTGGGTAACCATTGTTCCAGAACTATCCAAAATATTTGCTATGGAACTCTATTGGAGGACTTTCAGACGTCACGCTAGGTAGCGACCTAATTTATTTGTCCCTTCAAAACGTTCTTGCTTGAGTTTCTCTAATTGGTGTGCCACCAACGTGTCATCCAGGGACTGCAGTTCAGCCCGTGCGGCTGTCAGTTTCTCAAACAGTGATTTAGAATGCGTTCACATGTGGTCTCTAGAAAGACTCTGCTCCAAAGTCAGAAGCTGAGAGCCCGGGAAATTAAATGGCCTCGAATTACTGCTTTTGAGCATTCCCAGATCACCGAGGGCACCATAAGTTCAGAATCTTGAGAATGAAAATATTCCCGTAAATGCCCCTCTATAGATTGTAAAAATTCTGGGCTAGCAAGAAGCTTTCAATGAGACACCAAAAATGCTGACTGCAATCCCAAACCCTGGAGAACGACATCTAGCCAAATGGGTGCGTGATCCGACCATGTGTTACTTCCAGTATCTGCTCTCAGAAGAAAATAGTCAATATGAGAATAAGTTTTTATGAGGAGCAGTGAAAAAGATATAGGCCTGAGAAGATGGGAATCTGTCTCCAAAGATCCACTAAGCCCCAATGGGTCATCACGTTCAAGAGAGACTTTCGCACCCTAGAGGAAACGGGTGCCGCTGAGGACAAGTTGTCCACTTGTGGGTTTGGGGTAAAATTAAAATCCCCACCCATAAGTTGATGCTCTTCAGGGTGCATCTCCACCAACTCAGCTATCGTTAACAAAAAAGACTGTTGCTCCATGCAAGGGAAATGCAGATTTACAAAAGTGTATATCTGGTTACCCAACCAAATTTTTTAGGAGCAGGTATCTCCCCTGAGGGGCAGCAATTAAGATAGTCACTCCACAACATTGTGCCCCAACAGCGTTAGAGGCCAGAAATTGATGGGGGTAGTCTTTGTGGACAGGTAGCAAACATGTTTTTTCCTAAGATGTGTTTCTTGGAGTAGGGCAATCGAAACCTTGTTTGTTGCTAGTTCTTGGAAGAATAATTGGCGTTTCCTAAAAGTATTTAAACCTTTAACAATAAGAGAAAATATTCGAATAGACATACAGAAAAATAATGTCTAGCATTATTCTCGAATATCTTGGATACTTAAATATAAACAAAATATTGAGCCCCTCTGGCAGTACAATAACGTATTAACCCCCCCCCCCCCAAAAAAAAATCCCATCCCATAATAAACCCGCCAACCTCCAAGGCAGTGTATCCTCCCCATTGGGACAAGTGAGAACGATCGAGAAGGGAAAAGCGAGGGTACCCCACCCCTGCCCACCCACATGAGAAAATCAGAGGGAAAAAGTAAAACTGCAATTATTCTCTCAAATACCACACGATAAAGCAAAATATCCATTACTAAGATTTTTGCACTGACTCAGCATGCTGCATGTGCAAACGACATGAGTGTCCCATTAACGTAAGGACTATAAAGGTCCAAAATAAAGTAATATTGTCATCAATTTGTCTTCATTCTTCACCCTTGTTCAGATGGAGTGGTGAGGGAATTCCCTGATTGTCTTCGGCCTCCCTTGGCTGCTCTCTGCCAGCAAGGACGGGAGTCAAGTTTAGGTGCTGCAATAGGCATATCCATTTGTTTAAAGGTGACTGCCACCTCCAAAAAAGTATTTACTCTGAATGTGGTTCCCTTGATTGCAAAGTGTAACCCGAAGGGAAAAACCCATAGGTAGCGGATCTGTTCTGCTCACAAGGCTTGAGTAACACTGCAAAGTTCAAAGCGCTTGCGAAGTGTAATGGCGGCTAGATCTTGGAAAACAATGATGTTTTGTCCTTGCCAGTGCCAGACTTGCTGTTTCTGTGCTGCTTCATAATTCAGGGATTTTTGGTGGTAGCTGTGCAGGCAAAGCACTATATCTGTCTCTGTTGTCTGGCCTTGGGCCTAGTGCTCTGTGCACTCGCTTAATTTCTATTGAGGTACTTAACATGCCCTGGTGGTGCAGAGCCATAAGCCTGCCGAGAGAGGAAAAAATGGGCAGATTTTAGTGGCTACTGCTTTCACATCCTTGTAGTCTTCAGTTTCAGGCAAACCTCTGATCCTTAAGTTACACCATCTCGAACGGTTTTCAAGATCTTCTACTTTTTCAGTTAGAAGCTGGATTTCTTTCTGTAGGGTTTGATGCTGGGACACTAGCTCAGAAATTGTCAGTACGCCCCTCGACCAGGATGTCTATTTCGTCAATTCAAGACCTCAATGTCGCGAGGTCCTCCCGAATCTCTGCTATGGAGTTCAGAAACTCTCTTGTTTTAAATCATTGCGGAGGTTCAAAAAACATGGGCGCAATTCATCCCGAGATGGAAAATCAGAGGTGCCAGGGCTTACCGCAATTAGCTGGTTGTCTTGTTCAGACACAGTATCACCCGTGCTGGCCGAGGCCGGCTTGCTGCCCTCCGCCAGGAAATCAGCTGCTTGTTTACTGAATGAAAATTGCTTAAGATCCAAAGTTTTGTGTTTGGAAGCCATCCTAGAGGTTCAAGTAACTAGTCAATGCTAGGGAACAATGAAGTCCTTAAAATTGCAACTTTTACAACTAATTAGGTGGTCGAAGGTGAGGAGCTTCTGATTCACACGTCCACCCTGATTGGCCTCAGCACAGCGCCCCCACAGCTATTCGTTTTTGATTATATTTTTAATCAAGTTTTTTTTCACTAGTACGGCCACAGTGGCTTTTGAAGAGAATATTGGAGGGTGTAGGTTACTGCAGGGGTGTATGTAGGGTGATGTCAGCTTTGATATCTGACTGTTTCCATTTGCTGGCAGGGGACATAACCCATTGGGCCTGAGTCCATCTGTCAGAAAATGAAATTATCAGGTGAGAATTTCTCCATTACTCTCCATAGTTGCAGTTTTTCCACAGCCGCGTGGTGCTCCACATTCACCCCAAGTTTCTAACAAAAGTAGTTTGCTTTTCATCTGAAATAAGCCATTGTTTTGCTAACTTTCTTTCCAAGACTTCATGTACATAAAGGGGAAACATCCTTCCTTTCTCCAGATAACAAGGTCTTGACATGTTACCTAAAGAGAACTCAACCACATTGTCAGGCTTCTCAACTTTTCATCTCATACGATCCTAATGGACTTGGAATAGCCGTTGACAAGTACGCATTTTCCAACTGACTTGCATACTGTATCACACATTGCTATGTTCTCGCTGGCCTCCAGATCCCAGACTGTCCAAGCTGCATCTTGGTGTTCATTTCACACTTTCACGCCCCATTACTGTCTAGAAAATATCTCCAGGAATGACAGTAACTTATTTTGTGAGGCCTGTTGTACACCCATTAGTCTACTCTCCGTGGGAATGAAGAGGGAGGGAAGGTTCATGTTACTTTTACAGAGTACTCAGCCATGCAACCCTCAGCTTGGTTATGGCTAATTCAGCCCTGCTTGTCAATAGAGAAAAGTATGCTTACCTTAACCAGGGTTCTCTGTAGGCAGCAGGATGAATTAGCTATGCTTTATGCCCACCTGCCTCCTGGAAAGTCGACTGCCTAGCTTAAAGCTAAACTCTAATCAATTTAGGGGCTCTCAAGGCAGTGTGTTTGTGGTAATTGCCACGATTGCTCAATAGGAAAACTCTGAGCTCAGCGAGATGGGTCCATTTGTTGTGGTCTGACATCATCCATGTGTCATGGCTAGTTCAGTCTGCTGTCTACAGAGAACCTCATTTATGGTAAGCTAACATACTTTCTTGAGTTGTAGCTTTCAGTTTAGCTTCTGTTTCCTGCTGACTTTCGTGTGTGCGTGTTTTTTTTTTTTGTTTGTTTGTTTTTTAAGGTGGTGAGACAATAAAAAACATAAGTCAGCAGTCTGGTGCTAGAATAGAACTTCAAAGAAATCCTCCGCCGAATGCAGATCCCAACATGAAACTGTTTACCATTCGTGGAACGCCACAACAGATCGATTATGCCAGGCAGCTTATTGAAGAGAAGATCGGCTTAAGTACGGTATGCTATTCCATTTTTAAAATAACTATTTTTGTTCTTCCTATTTTTTAATTCACCATAAAATCAATTAATCCCTAACTCCTCTTCAACCAGTTGGACCAGTCCAGATAAACGGGTTATGCCCCCCCCCCCCCCCGACCAGTAGATATAGGCAAAGACCAACAGATTTGCTGATGTCACTCCTTATATGCATCCGTGCTGTGAGCTAAGACCTAGTTTGAACCAAGAGGCCAGTTTGAACCAGACCTCTAGGTTTGCCTAGCTCAGCCTTGTGACCTGTTTGGGCTGCCTTATTTGTTTGCTTGTTGTAGTCCTGTCCTGTCTAGCCTTTGTGTCGGGTCCAGGCCTTGCCCTCCGTTCAAGCCCTTGTTGCATTGTCTTCAATACCCAGCCCTGTCTCCAGTCCCAGGCTTCGCCCTTGGTTCCAGCCTTGCTCGCCTTGCCTCCAGTCCAAGCCTAGCCCATGCCTCCAACCCTGCCTATATCCAGCTCCTGCTTGCCATCAGTACCAGCTGTGTCTCCAGCTCAAGTCTTGCCTTTGGTTCCAGCTAAGTCCTGCAAGGCAGGACTGAAAGGCCAAGGAGACCACTGAGCAAAGCAGGAAGCCCTGGAAGGCAACAGGGCAAAGAGTAACAAGACAAAGAAGGGCCAATGCACATAGTCAGTGACTCAATGAAGAGGCAAGGAGTGCATGGAGAGGCTGGGCTAAATAGGTCTAGAACTGCCACATTGTGTGATCAGCAAGGAGGTGGCTATTATGAGCGAGGCTCATTGATGACCTCTTCTAGCTTGGGGACTGCAGAGCAGTCAGGATTCTGAGAGAGGATTTTCTGTTGCTCAAATCTTGTGTGCGTTTTTCTTCTTTGGACTGGGATTCCTGTAAAGTTTAAAGGGATTTTGCTCATGGTGCAACTGAGACTGCTGCTTGTTTTAAACTGTTGGTGCTTATTCCAAGGGACCAAGCATGACTGAGTCATTGCTTTCTAATTTCTAAGAAGAAAAGGTCATCCCCTGGTTGTACCCAAATCAGTCCAGACTCCTGGGTTTTGCCTCCCCTCTAGCAGATGGAAACAAAGTTTTACTGACACTGTCACTTAACATGAGGTGCCACCTGCAGTCCCTAAGTATTTCTCTATCTCAGAAGATGGAGGTGCAAAACCTGCAGTCTGATTAAAAAAAGGAAGAAAATTAAGCATGCCTCTCAGGGGGTTGTTAGGTCCCGGTGAGGCGGACAAGCAGGGGGTTGGGGACCCTTGTTGCTCGGTACATTGGCATCGGTCAGGGTAGTTAGCTGGAAGTTCCAGGTTTTCACATCCTGAAGGAGGATCAGAGCCTGCTGCCCTTTTTCATTGATGCTTTATTTGGTTAAAGTTTTGTTTAAAGAAAAGAATTAAATTTCAGGAGTCTGAAGGGCAGAAGGGACAGTCATGTTACGGCAGGTCTCTCTCTCTCCCCCCCCCCCCCCCCCTCCACTGGCATCGGGCAGCTTGGCGTTTATCTCCTTTTCCTCTGGGGTGCTTGTTCATGCTTTCGTGGCTTGGAGCCACGTTGCTACGCCGCACAGGTTGTATTGTAAGCTTTGTGAGGCGCGCACGTCTCTCCCATGATGACTGCTCACGGTTCTCTCCAGAAGAGAGTACATATCGGGGAGGGACAAGATTGTTTCGGCCGGGTGTTGCGAGCCTGGGAAGCTCTCTTCAGTGATGCAGCCAGTGGACGACCTGTTCCCGCTGAGCACAGGAATGACAGCCATTTTGTCCATCTTCTTGGCTGCCTCGCGGCCTGGTGAAGGGGATTTCCCTCCTCTGTTGACCCCTGCAGCTAGGGCCTCTGGGGGAGTTTGGGAAGCTGAGGAAAGTCATGCTGCCGGAGATTCAGGGCATTCGGATCCTCCTTCTGACTTCTCCGATTTTGTACTTTTGTTGCATAAGCTTATGCACAGCCAAAGCTGTGCAGGGATTCACTGTGCATTCTAGGCTGGCAAAGAAGGCCGGGACCTCTTGGGCTGCCGGGGCTATGAGGGTCTGGCCGGTCCCAGGGGCCTTGGCACCATCTACAGCCGCGAACGGCTCCTCCGAGGTTTCGGATGTAGTGCGTCCACAGGCACTGGCCCCGTCTGGGTCCGAGCTGGTGTTAACGGACCAGGATCCAGATCAGGCGCTGTCCAAAGGTTCTGTGGTGGAAGGGGATGATCCCAAAGTGATGCGGCTGATCCATAGGGAGGAGCTGGACACCTTGATTTCTGCGATTCTGGAAGAACTGAGCATAAAAGTTCTACTAAAGGAGTCTGGTATGGAAGATGTGGACCAAGTTATGACTGGTATTCAGATGCTCAACAAGATGTTTTCCTTTTCATCAGCTCGTTGGTGTTTAGGGAATTGGATATTCCCGACACAGGCCTGAAGATCAGCAGGGCCTTGGACAAGCTATATACTTTGCTAGAGGATACATTGGAGCTTCTGATAGTTCCTAAAGTCGATGCTTCCATTTCAGCGGTTACCAAGAAGACGGCTATTCATTCCAGTGGCTGGTTCCATGACTCTGAAGGACCTTCAGGATAGGAAGTTGGAAGCGCACCTCAAGAAAATTTTCGAGGTGTCTGCATTTGGTATTCGAGCGGCTGTGTGCAGCAGCTTCACGTTGAGGGTGGGCTTGCGCTGGGTTCAGCGGTTACAAGCTGACAAGTCCTTGTCTGATTCTGAAACGCAGCAGGTGGAGCGGCTGGAAGCCGTGATAGCCTATGGTGTTGTATGATCTCATCAGGACCTCCTCTAGGACACTAACTTCTGTGGTTTTGGCATGCAGGCTTCTCTGGTTGAGGTACTGGTCAGCCAATATCTCATCCAAGGCTCAGCTTAGGATCCTTACCTTTCAAAGGGAAATTGTTCTTCGGTCGGGACTTGGAGAAGATGATTAAGCTTCTTGGGGGAGAACAAGGTTCACAAATTGCCTGAAGATGAGCCGAAGGGGAAAAGCTCCTTTCTGGCCCGTTGTCATTGGAGAGGAAATAGGTGTTTTTGACCTACCAGGGCTTCGAGAAATTCCCAATGACAGCCCTCTGGGAGGTGATTCCAAATCTGCCCAGTGATGCCAGGCTTGTTTACTCTGAGCCAGCCGTAGCGGGCTGGTTGACCCTGTTCTAAGAGGAATGGACCAAGGTTACATCAGACCAGGGGTCTTAAGTGTGATAAAACAAGGTTACGCTTTAGAATTTGCTCAACCGCTAAGAGACTTGTTCCTGGGCTCCCGTGCACTTATTAACAAAGAAAAGAAGCTTGCAATCCAGGAAACCGTTTGTTGCCTTTGCAGGCTGGGAGCCATTGTTCCTGTCCCCATGGAAGAGCAAGGGACAGGCCACTATTCCATTTATTTCATAGTTCCCAAGAAAGGGGGCACCTTCCGTCCAATTCTCGAGTTAAAAAGGTTCCTCATTTACAAATGGAGACTCTGCGCTTGATGATTGCCTTGGTGTACAAGAGGGAGTACTGGTTGTCGCTGGATTCGACCAAAGTATATTTACACATAGGCATACATAGGCATTAGGCCAGACCATCAAAGATACTATGTTCTGGGAGAACATTTTCAGTTTTGCGCTCTGCCCTTTGGTCTGGCTGCTGTTCTCCGGAAGGTCGGGGTCCTGGTTTACCCCTATCTGGACAACTGGTTGATTCGGGTGAAGTCAGAATCCCTTTGCCGGGAGGCAGTGGACTTGGTTCTCCAGCGTTTGCAGTCATTAGGATAGATAGTCAATCTGTCCAAGAGCCATCTTTTCCCTTCTCAGATTTTGGAATTCCTGGGGGTGCATTTCAACACCCAAGCAGGGAAGGCTTTTCTCACAAAGGAGCGGATTTCCCAATTACAATCGCAGGTTCGTGGTTGCTGAGGAAACAGGTGCCCAAGGTCAGAGATTATTTACAAGTTCTCGATTCTATGGCTTCCACATTGGAGCTTGTTCCTTGAGCCTCTGCTCATATGAGACTGCTACAGTTGGCTTTACTATCTCAATGGGACCTGCTATCAGAACAGTTTCATATTCCTCTCCAGCTTACGGAGATGGCTAGGGCCAGCGTCTCGTGGTAGCTACTTCCAGAGAAGTTGAGGCGAGGAGTGGACCTCGAAATCCCGGACTGGACAATTGTCACCACATATGCCAGTCTTTCTGGTTGGGGGGGGCCATGTGTCAGAACCAGTCCGTTCAGGGCCAGTGGTCAACGGAGGAGGCAGTATGGTCCATCAGTTGCTTAGAGACGAGAGCAGTACGCTTGGAACTACAAGCATTTCTTCCCCTGGTGAGGGCAAAACCAGTGAGTGTTGTCCGACAATGTGACAATGGTATACATAAATCGACAGGGTGGCACCAAGAGTTGAGCGATGGCCTGGGGTCTGATTAGCTGAGCAGAGCATCATCTATCGTTGTTAGCGGCACGGACAATGTGCAAGCGGATTTTCTGAGCTGGACCTCGGAGAGTGGGAGCTGTCAGAGGAATCAATGTCCATAAACTGGCGCAGGTGGGGCTCACCGTGCATGGTTCTAATGGCAACTTATCGCAGTGCCAAGACCTCTCGGTTCTTCAGCCGAAGAAGAGAGCGAGGAGTGGATAACCCTGGTGCTTCCTTGACCATTGGATGTCTTATTCTATGTTTTTCTGCCTTGGCCGCTGGTGGGCAAGATCTTGCAATGCATAGAGGCATCTGGGCAATGTGATCCTCGTGGTGCCTGAGTGGCTGAGATGTCTGTGGTCGCAGACCTAGCAGTAGGTGCTCCATTGAGATTAGTTCATCTACCAAATCTCCTGCTTCAGAGCCCATATTTTTTCATCAGGCGGATTGCTTTTTTCTAGTGGCTGCCTTTTGAGAGGCTGCGTTTGAGAGAAAAAAGGGTTGCTCGGAGGGAGTCATAGTTACACTTACCTTCTAAAAAGACTTCTACCGCCTTAACATATGTGAGGGTCTGGAGAGCTTTGAGTCCTGGTGCAAGGAGTAGATCCTATACAAGCCTCAGTGGTTCAGATTCTTGCCTTTCTGCAAAACGGTTTGGCAAAGGGGTTTCCTTAACGGTTCCTTACTTTTTGCCGAAGGTAGTATTGGCGTTCTATTTAAATCAATCCGTGTAGCTCCCATCCATTCCAATGCTGGATTCTTCAGCGCCTCAGTAAAGAGTTGTTTTTTTGGGCGTGAAGTGTGCATTGCTTCACTACCTGAAAGTCAAGAATGGCTTCTGTTTTTCAGATCATCTTTGTGCTTTGGAGTGATGCAAAAAAGGGGCAAAGCATCTAAAGCTACAATTGCAAGAAGGCTAAAGGAGGCGATTTGCTCTGCATATATTTGTCAGGGTCGCCCAGACCCGGAGGAACTAAGGGCGCATTCTACTCATTCCCAGGTGACCACCTGGGCCGAGAGTCAGCAAGTTTTTCCGCAGGAGATCTGTAAGGCTGCTACTTGGAAATCATTGCACGCTTTTGCCAGGCATTACCGGTTGGATGTCCAGGCCCCTGGGGCCTTGAGTTTTGGTGAGTGTACTTCGAGCAGACTCATCGCAGTCGCACACCATTTAGGGAAGGTTTGGTACATCCCAGGAGTCTGGACTGATCTGGGTATGTACAGGGAAAGGAAAATTGGTTCTTGCCTGCTAATTTTCATTCCTGTAGTACCACAGATCAGTCCAGAGTCCTGCCCATTGGAGGAAAGGAAGATTTGGAGAGTCCACTCGATTTGCTTTCTTTGTAGTTTTGTTAGTCCTACACAGGGATTGATGTGAGCTAGGTTAACTGTTTTCCACTTCCCACGGATTGTTCAGGGAAGGTTCATAAATTTTTGGATTTTTGTTTTATTTGGCTTAGTACAGATAAATACTGAGGGACTGCAGATGGCACCTCGTTTTAAGTGGCAGTGTTAGTAAAACTTTCTTTGTCTCCGTCTGCTGGAAGGGAGGCAAAACCCAGGAGTCTGGGTAAGAACCAGTTTTCCTTTTCGTCCCATTCTAGATCTGAAGTAGAGTCAACAGATTCTGGAAAGTTTATTTCATGATGGAAACTTTAATTTTGATGCTTTTGGTGAGAGGGAGAATTCCTAACCTCCTTGGATCTAATTGAGGCTTATTTTCACATTTCATTAAGGAAGTATCAGTGCTTCTTTCATTTTGCGATTCTGGAGAGGTATTTTAACTTTGTTCTTGCTGTTTAGGTTACCCACAGCCCCAAATACCTTTCAAAGGTGTTGATGGTTGTTACAGTTGCAGTGGGCCAGGAATGGCCCACTGCAACTGTAACAACTGCTTCAGACTTTGATTATGTGGGGTTTGGTTTGATATGAAGATAGGCCGTGTTCGGTTCACAAGATATAGAATTCAGAAGCTGGGTTATCAGATCCTTGCGTTGCTAGGAGTCTGGATCTTAGTCTGGTCATTGACTTTGTGGTTCAGTGATAACAGCATTGAATCTGGACCTCTAGTCAAGGGCATACATGAGACCCCTTCAGGAAACTTCGTTCTAAAAATGCGATCCCTAGTCACATACGCCTATTAAAATAAGTTTGCACTAGTAGTTAATATGCAGGAACTTGGAGTTGCAGTGAACTTATTCCTAGCTGGGGTGACAGTGGTTCAGTCTAACAGGCGGGGGCAGGTTGGCCCCTTGATAGACCATTCCACGTCCTCAGGATTCCACTATCACTTGGAAACCAGAGCAGTTTAATTGTCTTCTGGAATTTGTGCCTCTGAATGGGTCAGGCAGTCAGGCTATTGTCCAGCATTGCCTTACAGGGGGGACTAAGAGTCCTGTGGTGGCATTGGATGTAGATTTATTTCTTATTGAGCCAGGAAAGAATATGATGGTTTGAACAACGTTCAAGCAGAGTCTTGGTTGCAATGTGGACAACTCAAGGAAATGGGCTCTCATATGTAGCTTTTGATCAAGTTGTCTGGGGGGAGTTCTGCTGATAGTTCTTAATGGTGGTAATCAAGAATTCAGATTACAAAATTCTGCAACCAGAAGAAACAGTCTTTCATCTGGAGTCCACACTCTTACAGAGCTAGCCATCAGAAGCAGCCCGGTATGCTTTTTCCTTTTGGCTCATAGTAGGAAGAATGCTTTGGAGGATATCGAAACATCCAGATCTGGTAATTCTATAGCTCCAGATTAGCTGTGCCATCTTTTGATAGGCAGATCTTGCAGTTGGTGCGTGGAAGTCTCTTGAAGTTTTCATCACACGGGTAATTGCTTTCCAGTCCGGTTTGGCACAAGGATCTGGATGGATTTTATTTTTGAACTTGTTCTTTGAAAGCGCATGATTAGTAAAGAAGGGCTATTCTCAAGTCGTGATGGTGGCTCCTTAAAGGCTAGAAAGCTTTGTACTTTGTTAGCTTAAGTGCAGATTGGAGTTTTTGGAGGGTTGGGTGTGCTGGAGAGCAGTGTACTCCTGATAAAGATTTCAGAGCCAGTGAATCTTACTTTGACAGATATTTTGCCAAGGGTTTGGACCTTAGTTCCTTAAAGTGCAGTTTGCATCTCGCATTCTACGGGGGGAGGGTATATAGTGGGCAGACAATTGTCTTCTCTTCCAGATGTTCTCTCACCCTGGCTTGATGAACTCTATAACGGTACCATCAAGCTAGGGTGAGATAAGATAGTACAAAATTTCATCTTTGTGAGACTCTCTCCTCACTCCAAATGACGTCAAATCTTCACCAAGGTGTGCTGTGCTGTTTGTACATCTCACTCTACATGCGAAACTGGCCCCTAAATCACCACCAACACCTCACCTCGACCCTCCTATAGAGATATAAATAGGTGCACACAGTGAAGCCCTCCCCAGAGACTCGCACTCCCCCCCCAAAGCCCAGAAATGACCAAAATGCAATTCAAAAACTTTATCGCATATTGCGTTATGCCCATTTCGGGATATTTCACAGCCTGATTCTGGGAAAAAAGATGTAGTTATTTCTGGCATTAAAACCGTGAAATAGCATGCGTGTTTGCCCCTCATTTCACTTAATCCCACCCAAACTCCTCCCTGATCCTGCCCCTCCAAAAAATTTGCATTTGCGCCATGCTTTATTGTTCATAATGCTTTTTGATGAATGACCCTATTAGTGTCTTAAATCTAAGATGTTTACTTGAATGGTCTTTTTGTAAGAAGTTTTTTTCTTTTTTTGCAGGGTCCAGTAAATCCCCTAGGTCCACCTGTTCCTCATGGGCCACATGGCGTTCCTGGCCCGCATGGCCCACCCGGCCCACCTGGCCCTGGCAATCCCATGGGACCTTATAACCCCCCTCCTTATAATCCAGGGCCCCCTGGTCCTGGACCTGCACCTCAGTAAGTGATTACATTCAGCATTAACGTTTCAGGCTGGTATACTTGTATTTTTGTCTTGACTAATTTTATCCCATATGCATATTTTTCTAACAGTGGCCCTCCAGCTCCATATGCACCTCAAGGGTGGGGAAATACATATCCACACTGGCAGCAGCAACAGCAGCAGCAGCAGCAGCAGCAGCAGCAACAACCAGATCCCGGTAAGTTGAGGCATGAAAGTACTTGCTCAGGCGTGCATGCTGTGCAGTGCATGTGTGCATATGCTGTAATGCATTTATTTTGCAGTTTGTTTTTAAAAATCATATTTTCATATTTTTCGAAATGTATAATTTAAGAAATCTTTATACTATCATTTTTAATTCTAAGAGTAAATGCTAGAAACTAATAACTCCCTCTACTAACCCAATGTAAAACTCCATAAATGCAGTCAATGTACATTGGTAAACTTTCAAAATTCCCACTTTAATTCTTTGAAATCTCATGAAATGCATTTTAATGAAGAGCAAGTCTTTATTCATTGACATTTTGGTGCCACCACTGTTTATAAAATTCCAATTTAAAAGTGTAGGGTATATTAGGGGGTTTTTTTTTTATATTTTCTTTACCCTGCAGTTCTACAGTATGTGTACAACTGAGTTTCCATGGAGTAATTGCGTCTTAATCTGCCCTCCCAATGAGATTTATATTATCTTACAGAGCTTATCTAAACTAATCTCTGGCTAGTTCAATGCAGCAGCAGATCTCTTCTGAAAGCCTGTTTCTCCAGTTCCTACCTTAATTTATAAACAGGATGAATGACTGTATATGGCATGCTTTAATGGTACTAAATTATTTTTATCTCAGGTTTGACGCTACATGACAGATGTGGTCAACTCCTGTCCTCAGAGCCACAGTCAGGCCAGGGTTTCAGGATATCCACAATGAACATGCACGAGACAGATTTACATACAATGGAGACAGTGCATACAAATCTTCACATGCATATTGATTGTGAATATCCTGAAAGCCTGGCCTGTTTGTGACACTTGAGGACTGGAGTTGGCCACCCCTGCTAAAAGTGGTTCTAGTAATAGCGATGGAAAGTATTTGAAATTAGGTTAGAATATTAAACAAATTATAGATGCCCACCTTTTAAATCTTCTGTTAAATTGGATATATCTACGTTTTTTAATGGACTCTTACTAGGAACCTTTGTTAGGCACAGACCTCTTTGGATAAAGCCCCTTGAGCACATGAACTGACTGTTAAGGCAGTTGAAGAAAGAACTGGGCTTTTTTTTTTTTTTTTTTTAATTGAAAATGTGTTCCTTGCCTCATGTTTTTCTTTTGGGGCAGCGTTACATAGCTAAAGTCTGTATACTGAGCTCTCTACTAGGAATGCTATACGTCAATACATGGATACTATTTTTATCAAAAGTGCTTTACTGTAAAATTTAACAATTCCATCTATTATTGAACTGAAAAATTGACACGTTGGCCTGATTCTTAATTTTTCTATGATAGTGTCTAAATATTAAACTATCCCGAATAGGCTTATTTAAGGCTTCATCATTTTATTTATTTATTTATTTGGAACTTTTATATACCGACCTTCATGTACCAAAGTGACATATCAGATCGGTTTACATTGAAACGAGAATCACATAAAAGTATGCATTACATCAAACAAGGGAAACAAAACTGGGAATTAACAAAGGGGTTAAATACCAATTAACAATGGAGTTAACCATGGAGATTATATGGGGTTAGCCATGGAGTTCACAATGGGTGTAAAAATATCAAGCTCTTCAGCGAGCAAGCAACTAATAGGTACACAGAAACCAGGAAGTACTTAACGGGGAGGCTAACCAACTATTGGAAGCAAGAAGATGAAAGAGAACTGGGGCGAAACAAAAGTGGATGCGGTAAATTACTGGAAGGATGGGAGAGAGTGGGTAAACAAGTCCACGGGAGAATAAAAGGAATATTAACGATAATATAACGACGGATGGAATGATAAACAGTGATGCAATAGCTGCCAGCAAGAAGTGTCTTAATCCTAACACATCACTCTAGAATAGATAAAAATGCTAGTCCGGTTGTGAAAGAGGAAGAGATGGTTCATAACAGATTAGGGAAACGCTTGAATGAACAGCCATGTTTTGAGTCTTTTTTTTGAAGGTTGACTAACAATTTTCTTGACGTAGATCCGGGGGGAAAGCATTCCATTGCAATGGTCTAGCTGTGGAAAGAGCTCGTTTTCTCAAGGAGGATTTGGCAGAGGGGGTGTAGAGTGTCTTTGTAGGCCGCTCTTAACAGGTCTGGAAGGTTTGTGGAAGCGGAGAGGGATATTTAGATCTAGCGGGGTGATGTTGTGCATGGCTTTGTGTATTGTCGTTAGGACTTTGTACTGAATTCTGAATTTGATAGGGAGCCAATGAAGATTCCGCAGAATGGGTGTGATGTGCTCTCTTTTGTTGGTCTTTGCCAGAATCCTAGCCATAGCGTTCTGTAACATCTGTAAAGGTTTGATGGTGTTTGCTGGGAGACCGAGAAGCAATGCATTGCAGTAATCTAATTTTGAAAAGATGATGGATTGGAGAACTGTGTGGAAATCTTGGAAGTACAGGAGGGGTCTCAGCCTTTTTAGGACTTGTAACTTAAAAAAGCAATCCTTGGCGGTGGTGTTAACAAATTTTTTTAGGTTAAGCTGGTTGTCCATGATGACTCCTAGATTTCTCACCTGGGCTGTGAAGCTTGGTTGGACGGAGAGGTGTTTGTTGGATACTGCGCTGTTGTCATCCTGGGAGATGATGAGGAGTTCTGTCTTGTTGGCGTTGAGGACTAAGTTGAGGCTTGAGAGAAGGTGGTTTATTGATTGAAGACAGTTATTCCAAAAGCAGAGGGTTTTGGGGAGTGACTCCTTGATCGGGATGAGAATTTGTACGTCGTCGGCATATATGTAGTGAGTTAGATTTAAATTTGCTAGAAGCTGACAGTGGGAGAAAGTAGATGTTGAAGAGAGTTGGGGATAGAGAAGAACCTTGAGGGACTCCTAGGGTGGAGTTAACAGGGTGGGATTCTTTGTTATTGATTCTAACCTTGTAGAACCTGTTGTGAAGGAATGACTTGAACCAGCAGAGTGCGGTACCTTTGCCTATATCCGATAGACGATCCAGGAGAATTGAGTGATTCACTGTATCGAAGACGGCTGAAAGGTCAAGGAGGGCGAGAAGACAGGGTTGTTTGTTTTCCAGATTCAGGAGTAAGGTGTCTGAGAGTGAAATCATAACTGAACTCCTGATATTTAATTGCAGAAAGATTTAATTGGGCTTTCTGATTTGCATTGTTTGCTTTTTGTTCTGTACTGAATGGCATTTGATATTTATTTAGTGAGTTAGATGTATTACAGCATTGGTGAGAGTTCAACTTGTAACTCTATTGTGCAACACCAATTGATTTTGGGATTTTAGATTTTATCTGTAGCCTGGTTGCTCAGAATCCTCTGATTATTTTGTCATATTAACCAATAAATAAGCTGGTCATATTTCTCTTTTTCACTTGGCATTTTTGTGGCTAGGGTAAAACATATTGATGAATGAAAATTGCATAAAATACATTCCATCTGTGTGTGTATATGAAGTACTTAGTATAGCAGTGCACCAGAATTCTAGCTTTTTTTTTCTGCCCACTTTTACTGCAGTTGATGAAATGCAAATGTATGAGTTTTCAGGGGCAGGGAAAGTGGTCTTTTCTCTACTTTTTGGGGTGTGTTAGTGGAATACTTAGATATTAGCTATTTTAAGGTGCATTAACTGAAACTTGGTTGACTGGTTTTTGTTAATGGTGCAGAAATTACTTGCTGGAGGTGACAAAAATTAGTAGTGTCTTAGGCTTTTGATTTCCTCCATTATCTGACTATAAATAGCTAGCCTTTATTTAAAAGAACTACCATATCACCACATATTTCTCAAACCAGGATTTTTATATAATTGTTTATAACTTTATACTGTTCCTCTTTTGGATTGGTGGTTTTCAGAAAAAGATAAGCACAACTTCTCAGCATGTTCAGCAGGTACCTTTCAAATTCAAAAAGTTGTAAGTCATTAGAGATGTGCATTTGTCCTGTTTCAGGAGCGCCCCGAAACGAACAATAATTTGCCAAAATTCGTACTAACATGAAATTAGCGAAATAAGAAAAAAACCTCCAAAATATGGAAAAAACGAAGTTAACCACCGGAAAAACGAAGTACACCCCAATATGATAGAGATGTGTGTATCGTTTTTGTCATACCTATCAGTGACCTTTGATTATTCTCTTCAGAATTTTATTTCACTCTATTATACAGTCTTGAACATGAATGTTAAACTTTTACCCCACTTATTCAAATGAACCATCTCTTGCTTCAAAGCTTTTGCTACATTAAAATGAAAGCCCGGATATTCAACACACCTACCCCTCTTTCACACTAATTTGCAACATCATATTCTCACTCTCGCATATGCCACCTATATTTAATAGCAATCCAGCTTAGTCATATATATTTTTAAAGCACCACCATATAAATCTTCACTATCAAAAGGCACTATAAGAACAAAATCATGTATTGGCTGTGCAATGTTCACCTCACAAAAGTTTCTCTAATTATGGGGTTCTTGTCATAATCGATTGTACACCCCACATTCTTATCAGCCGCAAAGTGTTTTTCAAACATGCCATGGACATCATTACAAATTAAGTGAGTCTGTTGAAGTTTTTCCTGCCTCATAAATCAACAGAGCATTTAGATTATAGATTATACTATCTACAATATTTATATATGATTTTGATGGTGAAGATTTATATGATGGTCCTTTAAAAACATTATGACAAAGCTGGGTTTCTATATAATATAGGTGGTATATGCGAGTGAGCCGAGAGTATGATGATGCAGCATAGTGTGGAAGAGGTGTAGGTGTGTTGGATGTTTGGACTTGAATTTTAATGTAGCAAAAAGCTTTGAAGCAAGAGATGGTTCTTTTGAATAAGTGAGATAAAAGTTTTTAACATTCATGTTCAAGATTGTATAATGGAGTGATAAATGTTTGAAGAGAAGTCAAGGGTCATGGATTATATCATTGTTTATAACATTATACTGTTCTTTTGGGTTGGTGGTGTTTGGAATTTTTGGACAGGACAGTGTGGGTGGTCTTATAGTCTGTTTATTGTCTTATCTTTTTCTATGCAAAATTCTTATTCTTTGAATGAAGAGTTTGTCCTGCTGCAGCTGTCTCGATGGTCTTGAGTTTTCACATTTGTGCAGTAACTTAGTGTAAAGTTGTTGAAAATATTCTGATGCAAGTCTCAGAAAATGAGCTGACGATGTCTTTGAATACTCTAATTCTGTTAGGATGCAAGACCTTATAATGGAAAAATGACCTCTGTCCAGGTATCTGAGAAGTCCGTTTAAAATGCGAGGCTGGAAATATTGAAAACTTTGGCTGATGTTTTTGCAGCGTGGAGTTGCACAGAAAAAAATTAGGTTTTGAAAAGCCTATGGTGCTACTAAGATGTCAGACTGTATTGAAAACGAATACAAGTTTGTGCAGTCAGTGGATACCTTTACAGTGTAGAGTGATTTTAAGCAAGTCTGGAAATCCTGTGATGATTCTGTTATAGTGTAACTATCTGGGAATACATTTTCAGAAAACAAATTGAGGTTCCTTTACATTGCTGAAACAAAGCAATCTAAATGCAAGTTAGTATATGCTACTATTTAAAACGGGGAAATTAAACACCATGTTAAAAAATATATATATTTTATTCACAAAAGATAGATTTCAGAGTTGAGGCTGCTATAGCACTCCATCCAGTCCTGTCTTGTTTTCCTAGATGAGGTAATCCATAATTCTCAGATTCACTATTGGTGGTCCATGCATGCTTTCATCATTAGACATGACTAGGTTAAATTAGATGGCTGCAGTTTCCTAAGAATTACTGGTTTTGTGGATTTAGATCATATCCTTGTTTTATTAATTTGTTTTAATACTCAAATTCAAGTGATCTTTGCAGAAGAATTGTATTTAACTTTACATATTTATGGATTGTGTACCATTAAACTTGTAAAAAAAAAAAAAAAAAAAAAAAGTGTGCCAATCAAATGCTTTTCTATAGCAATGTTCTTCAAAAGCATACCTTACACTATAAGAGTGTGATGTTTAATTTCTTAGGTAAAGCAGGAACAGACCCTAATTCAGCAGCATGGGCAGCTTATTATGCTCACTATTATCAGCAGCAAGCTCAGCCGCCACCTGCAGCTCCATCTGGTGGACCAAGTACAACCCAAACTAATGGACAAGGTAGCAAAATCCTTTTATTAAAAGGAAAAAACTGGTTCCCATTACTGAGGAACAGGAAGGGGACATCTAGACTTTAACTCTTTGGTGTCAGGTGGATCTGGAGATCCTGCGTTTGCTGTGCTAATATGCTTTACATTAGCCCGGGTTCAGGAAGTCTTGACTCCTGGCACAAAATGTTAAACTGATAAAGCTAGATGTTTTCTTAACTTTCTAGTAGTTACAGGGATAACTCAAGGTGGCTTGTAAGCTGTTGGGTATGGTAATTCCCAACAAACTGTTTAAAAAAAAAAAAAAAAAGTTAGAAAGTAAATTACGATAAGTTGCACTGCATGTGTGAGTGGTACCAGATATCTGTGATTTTAAGAAATGTTGAAACCTTTACCATGTAAGCTGTTAATTTTAAATAGGTAGTAAGCTAACATAGCATGCAACATACTAAGTGGTGTGTTAGTGTAATTATTTTAAACATCCTGGTAAAGTGAGATGACTTTATTAAATAGTTTTTGTTACTAAAATCCCTGGATGTTAATGGGTGTACTAAAAATGCAGTCTTTGTTGTTTAGGAGAACCTCAAAATCCACCTCCAACTGGACAAGTTGATTACACAAAAGCTTGGGAAGAGTACTACAAGAAAATAGGTATGTCAGTTATATCCTGCAAAGGGCATTCAACCCTAGATATTTTGTGTTCACATGTGAATAGAATTTGATCTAAGAAACTACATAGTTCTATAAAAGTATTTGTAAATGGTCCAGAGAGGTTTCCATCTATACATACACAATTTGTATGAAACTAATCAGGTCTGATATCCGTATTTATAGTTATATTTTATCAAAATAAGTAGTTTCCTCTTTATACAGTCAGACTAGTCCAGTTGAATGGGTTATACATGCCAACCAGAAGATGGGAGATGACACAACGGATGAGGCTCGCTGATGTCACCCTTTATAAACCTCCATGCTGACACCAGCCTGCCAGTATTCTGTCTCCAGCACATGGTAGGCTAGCATCACATGATGTGGACTCAGGCCTGATAGGCTGCATAGGACCACTTCCCAGTGCTCCTGAGGTGAAAGACAAGGTTCTCCCTCCCTCCGATAAGCGACTGTTCCTAGCATTTAAAAAAAATAAAAAGTAAAAGGGGGGCTCCAGAGATTGAAAGCTTTTGCTCATTCCCTCTGAGCTGTTCAGGGCTAGTGAGGCTTCCAGGTTGCTTTGGTCTTGGTATCTTCTCCCCTTCTCCCCCGCCCCCACCATCTCTCTTTCCTCCTCCCTGTTTTGACTTTCCTTAGTGTAAGGGGAGCTGTTTCTTTAAGCTTTAGTCTGTCCGTTTTAATAAAGTTTAAAAAAAAAAAAACAAAACAGCAAAGAGTAGCTGCTCAGCAGCGTTTCACAACAGATTAGTTTCCTCTGCACTCAGGCAGGCCAGACCACACAAGTGGGTTATGCACCTCTACCAGCAAATGAAGACTGAGTAAAACTGACTCGCTGATGTCACAGACATATAGCCCTATCAGTATTCTCTGTCTCCAGCAGATGGTAAGAAAAAGAGAGGAAAGATTTCAGAGCACTGCTTGAGCTCTGGAGGTGACACCCTGTTTTGGCCCCTTCCTCAACTGAGCATTTTAAGTCTGGGAGCTGGACAGGCATAGACTTTTTTTTTTTTTTTAAAGTTTGTGGACTAGGGAGTGCTCGCCAGTGAAGTCTTATGCCCTCTCCCCCATTTCTGGTGACCTGATTATGCTTTCAGCCAGGGAGGGCTGAGCTCAGGTAAAAATAAAAGCAGGGAAGTTTTAGATCCCTCTCTTGTTTTCCGTACCAGGTCTTCTTTTGTCAGCATTGGTCGGCTCAAGTCGGTAGGTTGAGTGACTACTTTTTTTCCTGCACACAGTCTTTCCACCTGGTGTGTTCTGATCTGTGCATACGGCTTCGGCCTATATTTGTGTGCATATAACCATGGCCTACTTTTTTGGGCGTATAGTTACGCGCTGGATGCTTGTGTGCATACAACCGCGGTCTAATCTATGGGCACACATTTGTGCGTGTACACCTGGACACTGACGGTGGGCATTCAGGAAGCCATCTAGAGCCCAATGCAGAAAGACTATGGCGCTGGGGACAAAATGGTCTAAGTGCCTGGCTATCTGTGAGGCTTGGGATATAAGGGAATTTCCTAGCATGTAGCCAGATGGATTCACGACCAGTGGGAGAGTCTGAATCCAGGAGAGTCGGAGTTGTCAGCCAAAGCCTTTCAGCTGGTAGTAGATTGCTGGGGTCTCCTGTCTATCGATCTGCTATCTGCATCTCACAATGCAAAGGTTCCCTGATTCTTCAGTCGCAGAAGCGATCAGTTGACCCTGGGGATCAATTATCTCATTCAGACCCGGCCATCTGGTTACACTAAAGAAAACAAAATCAGCCATCACTTTCTCTTCATCTCTCAGCACCGCTTGGATGCTCAAGGCAATTTGGCCATTTTTGATTTTGCGGATGTTAGGCCATCCCCTTGGGAATGGGAGTGGGTCAGAAGGCGACACATCGGATGGGTCGTCCCCCCCCCCCCCCCCCTTGTTCCTAATGTCAGACATCTCCAGCAGAAGGGTCGGAGAGTGTCCGGTTTGGGCCTATGGTCCCCAGTTTGGATCCCTCCTTTTGCTGGGTGGAATTTTTCCAAGGTCTTCAGGCTTTTCTGCAGGGATACCCAGCAGAAGCGAAGCAATCTACTAAGAAGGGTTCACGTGCTCAGGGCTCCCATTTATCAGCCACTGTAGGCAACTGGTGGTGATCAGGGGGATGTGGATCATGATACCTCGGATGACTCCAATAGGGGGATTAATTCCACCGGATTTGGAACAACATCAAACTCTGCTCTAGTTTTTTTTCGCAGAAATGAGTTGCCTAGTCTGACTCAGACCTTGAAGATGCTTTGTGTGGACAGGAGTGATGCTCTGTGGTTGTAAAAGAAAGATCCTATATTTGACACCTTATGCAATATATCCTGTTTTTCCCCTTCTGGATCCCATTCAAGAGTTGAATGGGATCCAAAATGGAGTGCCCCGGAGGCAAATTGTAAAGTAGGGGGGCACACTTTAGCGGGTTTGTACCCTTTGGATCCGAAGGCACGGGATCAGTTGCAATTTTCAAAGGTGGATGCTTTGATATGTGCTGTTACCAAGCGAATCACCATCCCAGTGGAAGGAGGGGCAGCTCTAAAAGATGCTCAGGATGGAAGGATTGAGGCTGTCCTTAAGCAGACCTTTGAGGCCATGACAATGAGTTTGCATATTGCTTCTTGCTGCTGCCTGGTGGCTTGGGCTGGTTTGCATCTCTGTGGAGAAGCATGGAGCGGGGTCTAATGGTGGATCAGTGATGGAACAGAGTGCCACATTCTTAGCCTCTGTGAGCAGTGACTTAGTGCAGATGGCTGCTCAGGGAGGACTTCCGTGATAGCGGCCAGAGGCCAATTGTGACTGCGAAATTGGTCTGCAATGTTTCCAAGTCCAATCTCACAAGGTTATCTTTTAATGGTTCCCTTTTGTTCAGTAGTAAGTTGGAAAAATTGACACAGTTCTTGAACATACCCAGATCAGTCAAGAGAAGTGGGTTATGTATCCCTACCAGCAGGTGGAGTCAGAACAATTAGAACTTTGGGCACTGCTACATAACGAGTGCCACCTGCAGTCACCCAGTATTTCTCTGATTCCAGCGGGTGGTACAGATGCCCGCCTGCAGTCTTTAGTTATATTTTTTATTTAATTAGTTTGAATTTAATTTTTTGGTTTACGGTCGCTTCCTGAGGTGTTAGACACCTTCGTGGGCCATCCCTCAGTAGAAGCCGGGCGTCCAGGGAATTGAATATTCCTGTCAGGGTTTCGCCCGCCACAGTTCGGTGTCTGACGACCAGGGGCTACTTGCTACAGCTGCTCCCTTGTCTCCTGCAACAGCTTTTCTCTGTGTCTTGCTAAAGTTTTCAGTGCTGAGGTAAGGAGAGGTGCAGGAGGGACCGGGGCTTTTAAGTCCGGCCGGGCAAGCTGTCAGCAGTGTTCCCCATAGCTCCCGGGGCTCCAGGTTGTTTTCTGAGGGCAAGGGTGAGTTTTTCTCAGTGTGCCTCGTTTACTCGCCGCTTCCCTGCTGGGGGCCTTGCAATTTCACTATAGACAGGCACTTTTCCCGTGGTACGGCTGCGCGCGTTTTTTTCTCCTCAGCCGGTAGTCTCTTAGCCCGCAGCACGAAAAGTTTGGTTTTCTGGTCCTGCCTGACTGAAATTTTCTCCGCGTCATGGCTCCGAGCCCTTCTTTTTTTATTCATGCCCTTTTCTATTTCACTTCAAACTATCAGTGCACTGCTGCGGATGGGACCGAAAACAGAATCGCAGGCCCTACCGCACGTGTGGGTCATGTGGCCAGGCGTTAGATGCGGCCTCCTGAAAAAAAGAGGTCGGGGTATGGACCGTCGTCAGCACCTTCCTGATCAGACTCACCCCACAGGGGATTCTCCCCAGGGTATGCGAGATTCGATCCCAGGGTCTGGGGTGACGCTGGCTTCTGGGTTAGTAGGGGCGGCAGACCCGGATCCGCGGCCAGATCCGGCTGATGTGGACATTGATGATCCGGATGAGCCCAATGACCCTTCTGCGGAGGGGGATGACCCCAGAGTGGTGACTTGTTCAAGCAGGATGAGGTAAGACCCCTTATTCCCCAGGTCCTTGAAGTTCTGGGACTTAAGGTTTCTCAAGAAGAGTCTGACAACGAGGGCGTCAATCCAGTCCTTGACGGCATTAGGGGGTCCCACAACATCTTTTCCTTTGCCTAAGAAGGTTCGCAAACTAGTGACCCGGGAGTGGGAGATTCCGGCTTGAAGGTGGGTGGAGCTATGGTGAAACGGTACCCGTTATTGTCTGTTTTGGATTTACTGAAGATTCCAAAGGTGGACGCCTCGGTCTCAGCAGTCACGAAAAAGACCACTATCCCGGTTGCTGGGGCGGTTGCCCTTAGGAATATGCCGGACCGCAAGCTGGAGATCCAGTTGAAGCGAGCATTCGAGGTTGCCGCGCTAAGCCTTCGGGCGGCGGTGTGCTAGCCTCATGCAGAGGGCCTGTCTGTGTTGGGTCCAGGAGTCGGCTGCTGGGGCCGGTATGGGCGACAGTGGGGCTCTGCAGTCCACCCACCTAGAAGCAGGCATCGCTTATGTTGCAGATGCTTTGTATGATCTGGTGAGGACCTCAGCAAGAGAGGTATGGTGCCCTTGGTGTCAGCGCGGCGTCTCCTCTGGCTGCGAAATTGGGCGGCGGATTTGTCCTCCAAGTCCCAGCTTTATAATCTATCCTTTAATGGCAAGGTCCTGTTTGGGGAGGATCTGGATCAGCTGGTAAAGCTGCTTGCCGAATCCAAGGGTATTCGGTTGCCGGAAGATAAAAGATCTTCTAAGAAAGTCTTCCCCCCTCTAGCTAGGTTTCGGGACTCTCGCCGCTTCAGAGCGGGGGAGATACGTCGCACCTCCTGCTTCTAAACCTACTTCGGGTCGCCAGCCCAGAAGAGATTCGGGACATCTTGGTACAGGAAGTAATTAAAAAAAACACCAATGAAGCCACGAGCACCCATTCCGTCGGCGAAGCTTTCAGGGGCAGATTATCCAATTTTTACACAGAATGGGCAAGAATTACATCAGTGTGCTGGGTCTTAGAAGTGCTCAAAGACGGGTATGCCCTGGAGTTCTCGCGCCTGGTCTGGGAGGTTTTTGTGGAGTCCCGAGTGGCCTCAATTGTCAAGTGAGAGGCGGTCCGGGTGACTCTATAACGACTTCTCGAGCTCAAAGCTATTGTCCCAGTTCCGGAGGCTCAACAGGGACCAGGTCTGTACTGAAGGTACTTTGTGGTCCCCAAGGAGGAGGGCACATTTCGGCCCATCCTTGATCTGCAGAAGATGAACTGTTGCCTTCAGGTTCCTCCCTTTCGTATGGAAACCCTGAGGACAGTGATGGCCACGGTTCGAAAAGGGGAGTTTCTCACTTCTCTGGACCTTACGGAGGCGTATTTACACATTCCGATCTGGCTGAATCACCAGAGGTTTCTGCGGTTCAAGATCTTGGGACGACACTTCCAATTTCGAGTCCTCTCATTTGGTCTTGCAACAGCTCCTCACATTTTCACCAAGGTGATGGTGGTGGCCTTCCTTCGTCAGGAGGGAGCCCGGTGTCGGAGCAATTCCATCTACCAATGCCTCTACTTCCGGAACCCAGAGCCAGTCTGTCATGGTGGCTGTCACTGGACAATCTGGAATGGGTGGTGGATTTGGACACTCCGAATTGGCTGATAATCTCCACCGATGCCAGCCTCTCAGTTTGGGGGGCAGTGTGTGCAGACAGGTCCGTCCAAGAGCTCTGGTTGGCAATGGAAAGATTCTGGTCCATAAACCAGCTCGAGACCAGGGCTGTACATCTGGCCCTGCGGGCGTTTCTTCCCTGGATCCAGGGCAGAATGGTGCGAGTCTTCTTGGACAATGCGACAATGGTGGCGTACATCAACCGGCAAGGCAGGACTCAAGTCCCGCCATAGGACTGGAGGCACGTCTTCTGTTCACCTGAGCGGAGCACCATCTCGAGGGCATTGCCGCATCCCATGTCATGGGAGTAGAGAATGTGCAAGCTGATTATCTCAGCCATCAGCAACTAGACCCATGGGAATGGGAACTCTCTCTTGAGGCGTGGAATCTCATTTGCACCAGATGGGGGAACTCCTCAGCTGGATCTGATGGCAACGCAGGCGAACGCAAAAACAGTTCGTTTTTTCAGCCGTCGCCAAGAACAGGGCTCGGTGGGCATAGACTCTCGTGTGTCTTTGGCCCACGGGGATTCTTCTGTATGCCTTTCTGCCCTTGCCCCTCATAGGTCAGCTTCTCCGTCGCATACAGCAGCACCCGGGAAGGGTGATTCTGGTGGCTCCAGAGTGGCCACGTGGTTCGCGGATCCCGTACACTTGGCTCTAGATGGTCCACTTCAGCTGGCTCATCTAACTCATCTGCTCCGTCAGGGGCCCATATTTTCGGATCTGGAAGATCGCTTCTCTCTCACGGCTTGGCTTTTGAGAGGCGACGTTTACGCTTGAGGGGTTATTCAGAACAAGTCATTTCCACCCTCCTACAGGTGAGACGTCCAGCCACCTCTGTGGCCTATGTGAGAGTTTGGAAGCTTTTTGAGAAGTGATGTCGTCAGCGTTCTTGCGACCCTTCAGCGGTGCATGTTCCTCGGGTACTTGACTTTCTGCAACAGGGCCTCGCTAAGGGCTTGGCGTTCAATTACCTTCGTGTACAAGTTGCAGCTTAGGTGCCTTGCGGGGAAACTTTGACAGCTGATCGCTGGCAGTGCATCCGGATATTGCTCGGTTTCTTAAGGGTGTCAAAAATTTGCGCCCTCCCATCCGTTCGGTGTGTCCGGATTGGAGTTTGAATTTAGTCCTGCGAGTTCTATGTGGTGCTCCTTTCGAGCCTTTTCGTGGAGTTTCCCTGAAAAATCTGACTTTGAAAACTGTGTTTTTGGTGGCCATTTGATCGGCCCGTCGGTTGCAGGCACTGTCTTGTCGGGATCCTTTTCTTCGGATTTGACGATCGGGTATCGTTACGTACGGTTCCGTCCTTTGTCCCTAAGATGGTTTCAGCCTTTCACGTCAATCAAACTGTGGATCTTCCAGGGTTCCCTAACTGGTCCCAGGAGTCTTCTCAGAACAGAGACCTTCATCTTTTGGATGTGTGGTGCGCCTTATTGCGTTATCTGGAGGTTACCAATGACTTCAGATGTTCTGATCATTTGTTCGTTCTCTTTGGTGGCCCAAAGAAGGGGGACAAAGTGTCAAAGGCGACCATATCTCGGTGGATTAAGGAAGCCATTTGCGCGGCTAGCATAGCCCGAGGGCATCAGGTGCCTTTGGGTCTCAGAGCTCATTCCACTAGGGCTCAGGCTACCTCCTGGGCAGTTACTGTTGCCTCAGGAGATCTGTAGGGTGGTGGTGTGATCATCTATTCACACTTTTATGAAACATTACCGATTGGACGTTAAGGCTTCTGATGAACCATCCTTCGGAGTGTGCGCTTTGTGCGGGTCTTTCGGATTCCCGCCTAGTGTGTAGGGTGGCTTGGGTGCATCCCACTTTTCTAGACTGATCTGGGTATGTTCAGGAAATGAAAATTGGTTCTTACCTGCTAATTTTCATTCCTGTAATACCACAGATCAGTCCAGAGGCCCACCCCTTTCTTCAGATACCGAAAGACTGTCTTGGTCAGAACCTGCTTAAGTTTTTTATTGTTGAAGCTCCTATTTTGCAGACATGCTTTATGAAGCAGTTTTTAGCAGTTCTGTCTGGTTTTCGTCAGCGGCGAAGTGGTAGTCTGGAAATTTGGTTGGGTTCTACCCTTCGTTATTTAGTTCTGTTAGCATGGGCTTGGGTACAGGTCAATACTGAGTGACTGCAGGTGGCACTCTCGTTATGTAGCAGTGCCCAAAGTTCTAATTGTTCTCTGACTCCACCTGCTGGTAGGGATACACAACCCACTTTTCTGGACTGATCTGTGGTATTACAGGAACGAAAATTAGCAGGTAAGAACCAATTTTCATTTGGAGAATCCAAGGTGCTTGGTTTACTGGATAGGGTGGCAACGTGTCCTTTTGGGGCAAAGGGCAGCTCCAGGTATTCCAGTCTGTTTCATCCTTACAAAGTAGCATCTACTCAAAGGTCTTGTCCCTATGGAAGATCTGTTCTTTCGGCCTAGAAAACCTCATAAAGATATGGGCTCCTGGACGAGAGCACCTCTATCTTCACAATAAAGGTGTGTGGGAGATAAGCAGTCGTATATCTCTTTTATCAGATTTGGGTCCAGATTACAATGGACCAGTTGGTCCTGGACATAGTGAGGGATGGCTATGCTCTGAAATTTTGCCAAATTCCTCCAGATGCCTTTATGGTCTCTTCATTCTACGCTCTACAGAAGAGAGTGGCAGTGGAGACTGTTAAGGATGCTGTTTGATTTGAAGGCTGTGATTCCTGCTCCCAGGTTGCAGGAAAATATGGGGCGCTATTCCATTAATTTTGTTGTTCCCAAGAAAGAGGAGGGGTCTTTTTGGCCCATTCTGGATCTTAGATATTTGCTTGTGACTCATTCCGAATGCAAACTATACGTTCCATAATAATGGTAGCACAAACGGGAATTTCTTACGTCTCTTAAGAACATAGAATTGCCATACTGGGTCAGACCAAGGGTCCATCAAGCCCAGTATCCTGTTTCCAACAGTGGCCAATCCAAGTCACAAGTACCCAAACATTAAATAAATCTCAAGCTACTATTGCTTATTAATTAAAAGCAGTTTATGGATATTTTCTTGACCTGACTGAGGCATATCTCCATATTCCCATTCACCAGGAAGATTCTTTCCTACGATTTTCCGTTCCGGGACAAAGTCATCAGTTTGTGCACCCAGGTACTTCTTCAAGGTCGTGGTGGTGGCGGTGGCTCTGCACACGGAGGGCATTATAGTCCATCCATATCTGGGCAACTGGTTAATTCAGGTCAAAAGTGCAGAAGAGAGCCACTTGGCTTCTTGCAAGTTGATCTTCTTGCTTCAGGAGCTAGGCTGGATGGTGAACTTGGCCAAGAGCAGTTTACAACCGACTCAGGCACTCATGATGTGGGCAGAGTGACGTCTTCAGAATATATCTGCCTCCCACATTACTGGGAAGGACAATGTACAGAGCCAGGTTTCTCAGCAGGCAAGACTTGGACACAGGAAAGTGAGAGCAGACAAAGCTTTTCAACTCATATTAGGGTCACCTGTATCTGGACTTCATGACTACCTCTGGCAACACGAAGATATCACAGTTCAGTCGCAGAAGGCATCAGAGGGTACTAGGCATCGATGCTCTCATTCAGGTCTGACAACGGAGTGGATTGTGTGCTTTTCCACCTTGGCCGATGATAGGCAGACTCATTCGAAAGATTGAGACACACTAAAACTGTACTTCTGATGGCTCTGGTTTGGCCCCGGAGGTCGTGGTATGCTGATCTTCAAAGATTTCTGGTGGACAGTCCTCTGACTGCCATTCAGGAAGGATCTATTGCATCAGGGGCCCATTCTGCACAATAATCCGGGTCTATTTTGTCTTACAGTTCAGCCCTTGAGAGGACTCAGTTGCTGAAACATGCTTATTCTTGTGCGGGGATTTCAACTTTGCTATGGGTCAGGAATCTTTCTACATCTCTAGCTTATGTTAAAGTTTGGAGAGTGTTTGAGAACTGTTGTGAGGCGCAACGTTCTCATCCTTTCAAAGTTAAAATTCCTTTGATACTGGAATTTTTACAGGAAGGCTTGCTTTAAAGGATTGGCCCTTAACACGCTAAAGAGTGTTCAGGGCCAATTCCTTGCTTGCCCCTGTCAGGATGGAACCCCAGCCAGCCCCCTCTTCCTCTCCCATTCCTGTTGGCAGACCTCGAGGCATGCCCTGCCTTACCAAGGGTATACCTAGTAGGGACCCTGATGACTCGGATGAAGAGCAAGATCCTTTGGAAGAAGGGGAAATTCCCCCGGGATTAGAACTGTATTGAACCATGTTACAGTTCTTTCATAGAGATGAATTGCTAGCATTGGTTTCCCAGACCCTGCAAACGCTGGGAGTTCCTGGAGTGGAACCTGATGGAATCAAAGAAGAATCCCATTCTGATTTCCTTGTGCAAAGCCTCTTGCTACTTCCTGGTACCGGAATCTATCCAGGATTTGACTGACCTGGAATGGGATGCCCCAGAACAAAGTTTTAAAGGGGGCCGGGCGTTAGTAGCTCTGTACCCGCTGGATCCAGCAATGAGAATGTTTACGTTTCCCTAAACTGGATGCACTGGTCTGTGCTGTCTCTAAGCGAGCAACTAGCCCAAAGGAGGGAGGAGCAGCCTTAAAGGATGCACACGATAAACGGAGTCAATCCTTAAGTCTTTGACACAGTAGCAATTGCTGCTTCTTGTGTCCTGGAAGCGTGTATGTGCCTACCTCTCTCAAGAGGTGGATGACTTCGGGGGTGAACCCGAGAGTGGATATGGAACCCGCCGCCTTTTTAGCAGATGAGGGCTCAGATTTAGTCCATACTACAGGCAGAGGAGTGGCCTCGGTAATGGCCAGAAGACAGCTATGCCTGCAGAATTGGTAAGCCGACGCAATCTTAAAGGCCAACCTTACAAAGATGCCCTTTAAAGGATCACGCCTATTCGGAAATGAATTGGAAAAACTGGCCAGTAGATGGGGCGAATCTCCAGTCCCCTGGCTACCGGAAGATAAGAGGAAGCAGTTGTGGTGCCCCTTGCCAATGAGGGGCCGGTCCAATGGGCTCACACTGTTTCTACTACTACAGAAACTCGACATTTCAGAGGTTACGGCTCTTTGGAAGAACTCAGTCCTTTCATAGTCGACAGCCCAAGAGAGGGGCAGGAAAGGGTTCAGGATCATCCCGAACCTCCCAATGAAATACGGTACACTCGGTCATGACCCACTTCTCTAAAAATTATTTTGTCTGATATATTGTAACCGAACTTTTGATGGCACCTGTTAGAATGTACTATAGTACACTTTTAACTACATTAAATATGTGCCTACATGTAAACCGTTGCGACTGTATAGAAAAGATTAAAAAAATATATATATATTACCCACCCATCTTCAGAACGAGGAGATAGGGGGTCAACTCTGTCTTTCACCAAAGGTGGGTTGAGATTACTTCAGACAAATGGATAGTGTAAGTCATACGAGAAGGATGTGTGTTGGAATTTCGCATCACTCCTTGGGACGTATTCATGATGCCTCCTTGCCACTCCCAGCACAAAAAGCAGGCAGTGGAGATTACTCTTTTAAAGCTTCTCAGGATGAAGGCTGTAATCCCAGTACCTATGCCCCAGGAAAATACGGGGCATTACTTCATCTATTTCATCATATCCAAGAAGGAAGGTTACTTTTACCCCATCCTGGACCTCAAGAGTGTCAACCATCACCTACGAGTGAGTCATTTCCACATGGAAGCCTTAAGCTCCATGATTATGGCTGTACAATTAGGCGAGTACCTAACCTTCCTACGCTTTGCCGTGCTGGGTCGCCATTATCAGTTCCCAAGAACATTTTCCAAGATTATGGTGGTAATGGCGGCAGCGTTGAGAAGAGAAGGAATCCTGGTACACCTGTACTTGGATTGACTGGTTGATCTGGGCCAAGTCCGTGGAAGAGAGTCTCCGGGTGACCAACAGGGTGACCTCCTTGCTTCAGGAACTCGGTTGGGTAGTAAATCTGGACAAGAGCAGTCTCAAGCCTTCCCAGAGTATCTGGGAGTCTGGTTCAACACCAGGCAGGGCAAGGTCTTCCTCCCGACCACACGGATATGGAAGTTGGTGTCCTAGGTGCATCAGTTGATGAACTCAATATGCCTGATGGTGTGGAGCCATCTCCAAGTTCTCAGTTGATGGCTACCTTGGAAGTAGTGCCGTGGGCGGGAGCACACATGCACCCATTTCAACGCTTGCTGCTGTCGCATTGGAACCTGCAGTCTCAAGGTTTCGGACTCACTTACCTCTGGGAGTCTGCTCTCACCTCAAGTGGTGGTTGCAGGAGGCTCCCTGTTCTCCCCGAACCTGCTGATTCTTACAATAGGCATGAATCTCTGGGGCTGGGGAACTCACTGTCAGGAATTCATGGCCTAGGGACGTTGGATGGAGGAAGAGGCCCTCTGGAACATCAATCGCCTGGAAGCTTGGGCAGTGAGGTTGGTGCGCTTGCAATTCAGCCACAGACTTCAGGGTCAAGCAGTCCGCATAATGTTGGACAATGCAACAACTATAGCCTACATCAACTGCCAGGGAGAGAGGAACCAAGAGCCAGCAGGTGTCTCAGCAGATAGACCTCCTTACAGAATGGGTTGAAATACATCTACAGACAATTTCAGCCTAACACATTGCAGGAAAAGACAACGTCAGAACAGACTTTCTAAGCAGGGAGAATCTGGATCCAGGAAAGTGAGTGGTGTTGACCGAAGCCTTTCAATGAATAGTAGATCGCTGAGTCCTTCCATCCATAGACCTGCTGGCCATATCTCACAATGCAAAGGTTCCCTGATTCTTCAGTCGCAGAAGAGATCCATGGTCCCTAGAGATTGATGCTTTCGTTCAGACATGGCCAGAAGAAGAGTTGCTATATGGCTTCCCTTCGTGGCCCCTGCTGGGCAAGGTCATTTGCAGAATCGAGCACTATAGGGAGGATTAGTCTTACTAGTAGCTCCAGATTGGCCCATGGGTCCGTGGTATGTGAACATGCGGAGACTCCTGGTGGAGACCCACCTGTGCCTCCCACCGCACAAGGGACCTGTTACAGCAGGGTCCAGTCCTTCATGAGGATCTGATGCAATTCTGTCTTACGGTCTGGCCCTTGAGAGGGCTCGCCTGATGAAGCAAAGATATTCTGCGGCGGTATTTGCCACCTTACTTCACTCTGAAGTTTTTTACGTCCCTAGTGTATGTGCGGGTCTGGAGAATATTTGAGGCCTGGTGCGAGGAATGCGGTGATTCCCCCTCAGGCAGTCAAAATCCCATTTGTTCTGGAATTTTTGCAGGACGGCTTGAATAAAAGTTTGGCCCTTAACTCCTTGAAGGCGCAGGTAGCAGCACTCTCCTGTTTCAGGGATGAGGTGAACCAAACCTCCCTGTTGGCTCATCCGTATGTAGCCCATTTTCTGAAAGGGGTGAGAAGCAGCTTTGGTCACCCCTACGGTGGCCAGTTCCTCTGTGGAATCTTAAACTAGTATTGGAATTTTTGGCAGGGCCCTCCTTTCGGCCGCTGCGCAATATTTCCTTGCGTTTATTAAACTTGTGTTCCTGGACGTTTTATGTTCAGCGCATCGCATCTCTGAACTGAAGGCATTGTCGTGTCAGGAACCATTCCTCCAGATGACTCCAGGAGAGTTACAGCTTCGTACTGTTCCATCCTTCTTGCCTAAGGTAGTCTTGGACTTTCATTTGAATCAATCCATTTTCTTGTCAACATAAGAAATTGCCATGCTGGGTCCAGCATCCTGTTTCCAACAGTGGCCAATTCAGGCTGCAAGTACGCTTCAAGTACACAAACACTAAGTATATCCCATGCTACTGATGCTAGTAATAGCAATGGCAATTTTCTAAGTCATCTTGATTAATAGCAATTAATGGACTTCTCCTCTATGAACTTATCCAAACCTTTTTTTAAACCCAGCTACACTAACTGCACTAACCACATCCCCTGGCAACAAATTCCAGAGTTTGTGTGTTGAGTGAAAAATAATTTTTTCCAATTAGTTTTAAATGTGCTACATGCTAACTTTATGGAGTGCCCCCTAGTCCTTCCCTAGATAAGCACAGGGACATGGAGGAATACCGCCTCTTCTGTCATTTGAATGTCGGTAGACTTTTGGTGCAGTATTTGCAAGTTTCAGAACCGGTCCGAAAGATGGACCGCCTGTTTGCCCTTCCAAGTGGAAGGAAGCAGGGTGAACCAGCTTCGCTACCATAGCTCGTTGGATTAAGGAGGTGGTCATGGGAGAATATGTGGTGGCAGGAAAGCCATTACCTTTTCAGGTTAAAGCTCATTCCACCAGGGCTCAAGCAGTCTCATGGGCGGAAGTTAGACTGCTGCCCCCTGTCTATCTGCCGAGCGGCGACATGGTCCTCCTTGCACACCTTCTCCAGGTTCTATCGCCTGGACATACCGGGCCAAGAAGACGCGGCCTTTGCAAGGGCAATATTAACCAGACCGCGGGCAGGCTCCTGCCCTGATCCGGGAGTAGCTTTTGTACATCCCATTGGTCCTGAGTCCATCTGGCTACACGCTAGGAAATGGAGAAATTACTTTCCTGATAATTTCGTTTTTCTTAGTGTAGACAGATGGACTCAGCATCCTGCCCCTGGCTGCCCAACAATAGTGCCAAGAATTCGCCCGTGGAGTGGATGTCTATTCCAAAAGATAATGAGTAAGCTGTCATCCAAGAGCATCTATAATCTTACTGGGGGTTCAGTATTCATGTTTGGTTAAGCACCGTTATGGCTATCAGTTTTTAATCATTTTGTTTAATCAGGTTTTTTCGATGGTATGTTCATAGTGACCTTTGAAGAGAATACTGAAGGGCTGAGGTCACTGCAGGAGTGTATGTAGGGTGACGTCAGCTTTGAAACCTAACTCAGTCTCCATCTGCTGGCAGGGGAGCACAACCCATTGTTCCCTGTACGTACCCGGATCAGTCCAAACCGTGGGTTGAGCTTCCTGCCCAGCAGATGGAGACAGACAAAAACTGAAAGGGTATCCTATATCGGGCAGAGCCTACCCTGCATCCCTTCAGTATTTGTCTGTCTTCAGCAGATGCAGGCAGCTGAACCTGCGGCTCCCTTCCTCCTTTCAATTTCTTTCTACCTGTGAGATTTTTCCTTCTCCTGTGGTGTTGTCTATCAGATCAAGCAAGTATTACCATATTTTGTTCTTTCCATCTGGCTATGCTAAGGAAAACACAATTATCAGGTAAGTAATTTCTCCAATTCCAGGCAATAAAGGCTGGGTAAGCTGTCGTCCTATGCCTTCTGGGGTTCTTGAGCTTTAAGGAGCAGAGGTTTCCAAAGGCTCAAACCCGACTCCAGCACCCTCTCAGGATGTGGACCTTTCACTGAAGCTCAGTGGATCCATTCACTGGGGCTGTCGCCTTCAGCTTTTCTATGTGGAGTGAACCATTATCACATCAGGTCAGTGAGTGTTGGAGCTGATCATTTCAGTTATTCCTTGGAGCTTCATTCTCCCATTTGATGCCTTTCTGATCTCTCCCTACCCTTCACCCATCAAAAGGAAGGCAGTTATCGAGACTCTCATAAGTCTCCAGCTGCTAAAGGTAATGGATCCAATGCTGCCTTCAGAAAAGGGTATGGGGTCGTTATTCCATCTGTTTAATTGTGTCCAAGAAATACAGCTCTTTCCAGTTGATTCTAGATCTCAAGGAAGTGAACACTAACCTCTAGGGGTCTCATTTTCAGATGGAGATGCTTTGCTCAGTGCTCTCAGCAGCCTGCCACGGCAAGTTTGTCTTCTTTGCATCTTTTGGAAACTTATTTCTATTTTCCCATAGCTCAGGAGGATCAGAGGTATCTCTTTTTGTATACTCAAGGATCATTTTTAGGGCACTTCCTTTTTGGGCTGGCCATGACTTGATAGGTCTTCACTAAAGTCGTGGTGGTGGTAGCAGCATCTCTGAGATGAGAAGGGATAAGGATGATTGATTGTTCAGGGCAGATTCTTATCAAGAAGGTATTCAAACTTCCCCCAGAGTGGTCCACGTCTTAGAAAGCTTGGGCTGGTCGGTCAGGTTTCTAAAGAGCAATCTGACTCTATCTTTGTTGTATCTGGGGGCTTGCTTTGATACCGAGGTGGGCTGAGTCTTTCTGACAATGAAAAAGGTGAACAAGCTGATTTCTTCAAACACACAATTTCCTTGCTTTTTAGGAGCCAAGAGCTTGGGATTATCTTTAGCTCTTGGGCTTCAGGGTGTCTGCTCTGGATGTGTGGTCCCCTGGGCGAGGGCTTATAGGAGAGACCCCTCCAATGGGCTCTGTTTTGTTAGTTTCCCCACTCCCAGGGTTATTCCTGGGATAAGCAGCATGGAATCTTATTAACCTTCGGTGATCCTGCCAGGTACTTATGACCTGGATTGGCCACTGTTGGAAACAGGATACATGGCCTAATGGATCTTTGGTCTGATCAAGTATGACAAATATTAGGTTCCTATGATTATGGGCTCTGCCTGTCTATACGAGCTGCAATGGATGGTTCCTCAGAATCTGCTGCGGGGAGTCATTCTGTCAGTGCTGTTTTGGATTCTGGTCACAATGGATGCAAGCCTGTCGGATCGGGGGCACGTTGCCTGGAGCAGGCGGCCCAGTGTATTTGGAGTCTCAAGGAATAGCCTAGTTTATCAACAGATTGAAAACCAGGGTGATTTCTTAGCCCTGATGCATTTCCTGCTGTTGAATTGACAATGTGACAGCAGTGGCGTATGGGAACAAAAGGTAGGACCAAGAGTTCGTCTCAGTGGAAAAAAAATTCTCCTCTTCTGGACAGAGGAAAATCTGCAATTGTTGTCAGCGGCACATGTTGCAGGGCAAGCAACATACAAGGGGACTTCCTAAGCAGAAATTCTCTCCCAGGGAGTGGGGAGCTCAGTCAGGATGCCTTTCAATGCATCATACTCAGATGGAAGTGCCTCATAGATTTAATGGCAACTTGCCAGAAAGCCAAAGCTCCTTTATTCTTCACTCGTCAGAATTTGGTCCTGGGGAATAGGCACCAGATTCAATTTCACTTTTTTTTACTTGATTAAATCACATTTCTTAAATCAAAGCGATGTACATAATAACAAAAGTTGTACCCAATAAAATATGTAAACATATTAAAATAAAAAAAATCTTAACAGCTAAAACTAAACGAAAGTGAAAAAAGGAAAAAACATCAAAGGCAGGAACAAGTACAATAAAAATAGGAATGAACAGGCCAAGATAAAAACATATGACAATAGTAAACAATATGATCAAACGTAATAAAACTGTTTAAAAAACCATGGTCATTTGGATTGATTGTGGTTAAATAAAATCTAAGAAAGCCCTAGAAAAAAGAAAAGCTTTTAGAGCCTTCGTAAATTTTAAGTAACTTTTTCACAACGCAGCTGTAATGTAGTGTTCCAGAAAGTAGGCGCCAGACAAGAAAAGCAGATCTTCCATGTACTTTCTAGCCTGATTTGTCCAGGAGATGGGAGAACCAGAAGCTCATGCTGCGAGAGAGCTTGGACAGTGAGACACTATCGAGTGCTAGATAAGGAGTTCCAAAACAAAAGGCTTTAAAAGTTTAAACACCTTATTTTCAACGTTATGCAGAAGGACACAGGAAGGTAATGAAGATAATGCAGAAGTGGAATGACATCAAATTTATTTTTATTTATTTAAAATATAGCTAGCTACGCCATTGTTCTTAATGGGTTACAGAAATAAATGATAAACCAAACATTACATCATATAAACCAAGCATTACATGTAAATAAACCAATGTGCATTGTACATTTTTTAATGATAATGAAAAAATGTTACAAGAAAATATCTACTGGAGAGGCTTTTATTAAACATTACTTTGGCAGCAGTGTTCTGAACAGTTTGTAGTCTATATTGAGCCTATGAAATAAAGAATTACAATAGTCCTGCTAAGAATCAGAGCAATGGTTGAAAGTTTCAAATCTGAATTATTTAAAAATGGTTGAAACTGTCTAAATCACAAGAAAAAGTAGGATTTCTGTAACAGGTTAGAAATATGACGAGAAATCAAGAGCAAAATAAAGGGTAACATCTAAGTTTGTATTAGTTTCTCTCAGTTGGATGGGAATTCCTGCCATATTTGGAATAGGAAAAGAAACTGAGCTTTCTTTTCATACAGCTTTTGGGACTGGTGTCCTCAAACTGAGCTTTGTGTCTTCACAGATCTGGCTGGATTAACTTTGAGTTTGAGACTTGAGCAAGTTAGATACTTTGAGACAAAGATTAAATGCTGCCTTGGCTATAAGGGAAGCTTCTGTCTGTTTTCCCTATCTAGCCTATAATGGGCAGGATTCTACAATGAATAGACGCGGAGAGCTGTAATGTGATTCTAGTGGCTCCAGATTGGCTTCGGCATGTGGTTTCAGGGCAGCTGTCCTCTGTGCCTTCCAGGGGCCTTCTGGTTCCGGACTTGGTTGTTTTGGACAATCCTCTATTTTATCTTACGGCTTGGCTCTTGAAAGGGTGCACTTGAGAAAGAAAGGTTACTCCTCTTCAGTTTTTTCCAGTCTTGAAGGCTTGTAAAAGTTCTACTTCTTTTGCTTACAGTAGAGTCTGGTGCATCTTTGAGGAGTTCTGTAGGGATTGGTTGTTATCACCCTGGCGATCTGTTCGTAGCATCTTGACTTTTCTTCAGCAGGGTTTGGATAAAGGCCTGGCTTTAGGTTCAGGTTGTGGCTATTTCCTTTTATAGAGTGAAGATTCGCAAGGTGGTGTTAGCGGCTCAACCAGATGTGATCAGGTTTTGCGAAGAAGTAAGAAGCAATGGCTTCCATTTCATCCCTTGGTTCCTCAGTGGGATCTCAGTTGAATCCCTTGGTTCCTCAGTGGGATCTGTTTGGGTCTGAAGGTCTTAGTAGCTTCTCCCTTTGAACCATGGAATCATATTTTGAGGGATCTTACCCTCAAGGCAGTTTTCTTAGTGGTTATTTGTTTGCCATGGTGAGTTTCAGAAATCCAAGCTTTGTCTTGTAGAGATCGTTTCTGGTTGTTAGATCTGATTTTTTTCATCCAATGCCCTTTTTCTTTTTTTCCCAAAAGTCTTGTCAACACTTCATCTGAATCTGTCTGTTACTCTTCCAGCCTTTTTGAAGTCTGAGTGTCGGGGTGAAAACAGGTTCTTATAATTTTTGGATATTCCCTGGATCATCCTCTGGTATCTTGAGGTGTCTTAATTCTTTCATTTGCTTAATGGGTACACAGCTGAAAAAATGTGAGTTCATTCAATGAGAGCAGTCTTCTGGGTAGGTGTGCCAAAGGATATTTATAAGGCGGCTACTTTATCCTCTTTACGTTCTTTTTCCAGACATCTCTTCTAAAAGGGATACAGCCTTTGGGGCTGGAGTCCTCAGAAAGTGGCTCTGACTTCCATCCTTCTAAGTTGTAGGGGTTTTGGTACTTCCCACCTGTTTGACTGGTCTGATGTAGCAGGATAAAATAGGAGGAGAAATTTTTACCTGTTAATTTTATTTCCATGAGATTTGCTGCACCAGTCCAGAACTCTCCTGGGAATTTGGGCCTTTGATGTCATGCGGAGTGTACAGCTCAGTACTCTGCATTTTGTATATATTACTCGGACTACTCAGTCCAGACCCCTTACATTGCTTACAGTCCTGGATAAATGGCTAAAATCATGAGGATTTCATTTTATTAAATTGATAGTTTGTGGAAAATGTTCTTGTGTTTTTTTATTGTAGTTTGTTCTCTGCTTTGATATAAGGATTTTGGATTCTTTCTATCCTGCACCACCTATACAAAATAACATGTCATTAGAGAAATCAGTGTACTCTGTCTCCATCTGCTGGTAGGGGGGACATAACCCACCTGTTTGAATTGAACTGGTGTAGCAGGATTCATGGAAAGAAAATTACCATGTAAAAATCTCCTTCTGCTGCTGGCTTTCTTAAAGGTGATATGTCCTGGCAGTAATTTTAAATTTGCCATGAGTAGGAGGTATTGATGCTTGAAATTGTAACTCATTGTATTTCTGTGTCTGAATTAAAGTTTACAACAGTGTTTCCTGTTACAATTTCTATCATAGATCAGAACTTAAGAACATTTAAAATAGAAAATTGTGATTCTAAGCTTGAATAAAACCTGCATGGAATTCTGTTTGAACTATTCTTAAAAAATCAGTAGTATTGAAAAAAAAATTTCTCTTGATCTTATTGCTATACCACTTTCAGATTTTATCCTAATTTTTTTTCATTTTCCCTTCAGAAGGTGTGCTCTTTATGTATTAATGCCATATGCTCTGATTTAACATTTTTTTCCCCTCTAGAATAAGTGCTTTAGTTTACATTACACTTTGTTTCTTTGCCTGCCAAGGATATGAAGCAGCCTTGTGATGCACCTTAATAATAGTGGGAGGTATCAAGTAGGAAGAACATGCAGAAATATCACACGGCATGACTTAATCTGTTCCCATTCCATGAGACGTGATGCAACACTTCCCTGAACATGGATATCTCCAAGTTTTCTAGAGCATTCCAGAAAAACAATTGACTTATTCGAATTTAGAATGTCATATCGAAAATATAGCTCATGGCAATTAACAGCTAAAATACAAATTAGCAATTCTACCAATCCAAACATGTGACACTTACAAAAACTATACATTCACAAAACCTGTTAAATAAAACCAGACTAACTTTTAAACAGCTGTGCGGGCGTAAGATTCTGCACACTTGCTGGCTTGCATGAATGGATGCAGCCATTGTATACCATACACACGTTATATGTGCGTTTGATATAAAATCAGCTGTACACGCATACATGTGCTCGCAATTTTGTATGGATGCAAGCAAATGCCAGCTCTACTGCATTAGTGGGGGCTTTTGATACACGCGCCAACACAGTTATCAGTTTACCCAGTCTGTTCCCAGTTTGCTGTGGTAAAGGACCTCCTAACCCCCCTAATTAACCTTCCTCCCTTTTAGCCCTGACCCTTCAAACCCAGCTGACTAGCCCTGATTTTTTTTTTTTTTAATTTTTAAAACTTACAGGCCCATTCAATAACAAATGAGTTGTCTGTTTCCTATACAATGTGCGAATTCATGTGTTAACAGCTCCTGGAAAACCATATTTTTCCAACACCCAAAATATTCCCACGAAATAAAATTAAATGCTTTTTCTGCATCTAAGCTTAAGATGAGAGCTTGACTGTTTGTCTTAGGGTTGCAATTAGTCTACAAACATTTTGAACCCCTTGACAAACCCTGTTTGATCCCTCCAAACCAGTTTTGATAACACTACATTGATACGTGCAGCCAGAAAAGAGGCAAAAAGTGTTAAGTCCATATTAATTAATGATATCTGTCTATATGACTTAACATCCATTGGATCTTTGCCTTTTTTGGTATGACTTATACCTCACTGATGTAGAGCAGAACAAATCTGTGCCATTTCTTTGTGCAGCATTGCTATGTGTTTTAAGAACTCATTAAAGAGAAATTTTTGACCCTTTTATTAAAAGGATTTTGCTTTGCGGAACGCTTGCATAAACTTAACTTTATGGGCCCAGTTTAAAATTTGGGCAATCACAGGCCTTGGTCTATCTTTATTAAGGCGGTTTCCCACTAGGTGACCGCGTTCAGATAATTGGGAAGTTATCTGCACTTATGCTTAACTCGCATAGTAACCAGGCCTCAATCAACTCAACTTGCTCTTGTCCATCAACTCTGGCAAACCAATGATTCGCAGGTTGTTCCTTCTGTTTCTGTTTTCCTGGTTATCGAGTTGTTCCTTCAAGCGGGTATCAGAGGCCTGCAGCTCATCAATCTGTTTTTCAGTTTGCATCACTCTTCTTGCTCAGCAATTCGCAGCTTCACAGCATCCATTTGTTTGTTTTGAGACTTAAGGTCATCCTTAATATCGAGCACTGTTTGCAATTTAAGGAGCCTTTTGTCAAAAAAGCATCGGAAACTGCTCATGTGATTAACTGAAGCATTTCAGCAAATATTATTGTGCTGGCTTTGTCTTAATTTACACTTGCTGTGCTGGAGGCCTCACTCATTTTAACTTTTTCCTGAGTGCTCCTTGCCGGTTTGACGCTCATACCTTCGCCTGTCAAACCACGAAAGTCTGTTTCACAGTCTCTAAAACTGCTTAAAACTATAGCAGGTGAGACTTTCACTGTTTGTTGTGCTTTAAAAAATATAGATAAAGCTCGAGGCTACTGTTGGTAAGGCATATGAGAGGAGTTTTTTTTCCCTGCACGTCTGTCTAGCAAGCAGCTACAACCGGAAGTACGAGAAGTGCTAGACAAGGGGGGGTCCCCTTTTCCCCCTTGCTGTTTGAGTTAGCACTTGAGCCAATGGCTCAGAACTTGTGGCAAGAGAGATTTCACAGGGATTCAGTTGGGTTCAACTGAGGTGAAAATCTCTATTTGCAGATGTATTTGTGGATTGACCACAAAGGAGCATAGCAGTCATACAAGAGCTGTTTTTCATCATTTTATTCCTTTGTGGGGTTAAAAATTAACTACGATAAGTCAGAGGCTCTTGCTGTGGACCTTACTTTGATGCATAATTGGATCCTTTTTTTTTTTTTTTTTTTTTTTTTTTTTTAAAGTGGACAACAGAAAACATCAAATACCTGGGTGTATGGTTTCTGCAAGATCTTACTAAACTTTATACGTCTAATATTACTGAGACCATTGGTATAGTACAATCGCAACTGAATATTTGGCAGGAGTTGCTCATATCCCTTATGAGAAGATGTGCCCTACTTAAAGATGATTTTGCCCAAATCATTATATAGAATACATATGCTCCCCTGTTGGTTAATTGACTGATCTTTCTTTGCTTAAGTCATTTTTTAAATTTCTATGGCATGGAAAACGAGCAAGGGTGGCGTTCCACAAACTATTGGACAGTAAAGGAAATGGGGGTTTGGATGTTCTTAAACTACAATGTTATATGCAGCTTGCCAACTGCACTTTTTGGGGGGGAATGGCTGACAGAAAAATGTAAGTTCTGTGAACCCAATATGGTATCTGGTATGGCAGCTCCCTGGACGCCATTGTTCTTATTACACACAAGTGATGGCAGGTTTACAAAAATAGCTAAACACAATACATTGCTGTGGGCTGTGGTGTTGGCATGTTGATGGTTCCGTTGCTGGGGAACTAAGAAGAGTAACATCTCACTCTTACTGCCCTTTTTGGGAAATGTTTTCTTTCCTCCAGGATTAGAATATATGGCTGTTTTTTCATGATGGGGCAGTCTGGCTGTTGTGTAGTGGGCCATCTCCTTTAGCAAGAGGTATGGAAGTGTGAAACCTTTCAATCCCTGAAAGCCCAATATGAAATGCCTTGGTCTCATTTTTTTGCATTTTTGCAGGCATGTCATTATTTGGATTCACTGAAGTGCTCTGATTCTGAGATTAAAGCTGAATGTGAAATGTTGGCTGAATTTGTCAGTGGCTGAGTCTAAGAACTCTATTTCACAGTGGTATCTAATCTGCAAGAAGCAGAGGCCATCAACTTTGATTTCCACTATGGGTGTGTTTTGGTCCAGAGTTCAATATCAATATGTCAGAACAGGCTGAAGAAATGCTTTTGTTCTTTACACAAGTTACATACCGATGTTACTAAGGGAAACACAATTTGATTCCTCATCATACTTGTATAGATGATTTGAGACAATATGATATATGAAGCTTATAGTTACACCTTTATGTATAAGATGTAAAGAGATGAATGATATTATGGTTCTTAGATTTATTGTAGTAAGAATTCCTTTTTGGAAACTGGTTATCAATGAAATTGCTCAGAGCACTGGGGTAATGCTATCACTTCATGGGGAAGTGGTATTGGGTGATCTCTTGCCAGTTGGGGATATCGAGAAAGGAGTTGATAGATTTTTTGGTTATTGCTTTGTTTGTGGCATGTGTGTGTTGCTTATGTGGACAGAAGAGTCTACCCACTATAAATTAATGGCAAAGTAAAATGTCTGCGTATATGTTATTGGAATGTATTGATGTTAAATACGCTCATCGTAAAGAATCCGAAACATACATTCAAGACTAGGCAAATTTTTTGCCTCAACATCCAAAATATAAGCAGAAATCAATACTTGAAGAGGGGTATTCATTGTTCCTGTACGTACCAGGATCAGTCCAGTCTCCTGGGTTTAGCCCCCCTCTAGCAGATGGAGACAGATGTTTATTAAACAAACTCTGCCTCATATAGGCTGGTGCCACCTACAGTCTGGTAGTATTCTTCTGTCTCCAGCAGGTGGGAGGAGGTGCCAAACCTACAGTCTGTACTAGAGTCTATTTAGAGACAGGATAGGGAGTTACTTAATTAAAAAAAAAATGTAAATCTTTGAAGGAGTGTACAGGACCGCAGTGTGTGCCTGCAGGTCCTAGTTTTTGCTTCCCAGGGGGGTGGGAGGTCCTGAAGGGACCATCCTCCTCTGGTTTCAGAGGCCGCTGAGGTACTGGGGGATCGACCCTCTTTACAGCGTGAGGTCCCCTGGGGGTGATTCCGGGGATCCCGGCTCACTCCCCCCAGTGGATCCAGGACCCGGAGGTGATTCAGCAGGTATTTAAAAAAAAATAAAATACATTTTTTAATTTTCTTCCTTGTTGGGCTCAACTTCCCCTTCCCTCTGGTTGCACTCAGTTTTGCTGCGTTTAGGAGGGGGGCCAATAAATATTGTTACTGACAGGCATGCCGCGTCAGGCCGCGTGCAGGGCCTGCGGAGCCACGTGATAGTTTACTTGCCTCTCCGGGGGTGAGGTGCCTCCGCGACCCCTGGAAGGGTCCAGGTCCAGACCATAACAGGCGCTATCAGGGAGCTACAAGTCTGTTCCTAAGGTTTTCCCGTGAAGTGCAGGAAAAGGCGCCATTTTGAATGCACTGGGGTCTGCGTCTGAGGCAGTGGGCGCCATTTTGGCTCCGCTCGTGCCGGTAACCCCTGCAGCACACGAAACAGCGTTCGGGAGGGGGGGGACACCCCCGCCGCGCTAGTTCCCGCAGCACAGGGTCCCTGAGGGAGACAGACTGAGGCCTGATTTGGCTAGGGCTGTGGATGTCCCCGATGGGGACGATTTGTCTTCTGACTCTTAGTTTTCTTCGGACTTTGTTTTGCTGATGCATAAGGCCTTTAAGGCCCGGAAGGTGGGCAGAAAACGGCCTCACAGTCAGGATCCGCTGGCTGAACCCTGGAAGAGAGCCAAGGCCACCCCGGACCTACAAGGAGAGGGGTCAACCCCCAGCCAGCGTTCGGGGGCCTCAGCCAGATCAGATATTTCTTCGGATACGGATGATCAGGATGACTCAGATATACCCTCCCTGCCTCCGACGGAGGGGTGAGGGAGAAACCGACCCCCAGCAGGGAAGTCTGAGGGGGTCTCACGGAATGGATGGAGATGATCCGAAGGTCGAAGGTCGTCTATCTTTTTAGGAGAGATGAGCTGGGTCTCCTCATTCCGGCTATTTTAGGGGAATTGGGGATTCAGCTCCCCCAAGAGGAGTCTAGATTGGGGGCTTCGGACCCAGTGGTTCTAGGCCTTAGGGGGCCGCCGTCAGCTTTCCCTTTCCATTTTTTGGCAACGGATTTGCTATTTAAGGAATGGGATTCTCTGGATATGGGGCTTAAGGTTCAAAGGCGAATGATAAGCTCTACCCCCTACCGGAGGAGGCTTTGGAGCTGTTACAGATACCCAAAGTGGATGCTGCAGTGGCTGCAGTCACTAAGAAGATAACCATTCTGGTCACCAGGGGGATGGCCCTTAAGGACTTGCAAGATCAGAAGCTGGATGTCCAGCTTCAAAAATCTTCGAGGTCTCCGCCCTGGGAATTTGTGCAGCCATGTGTAGTAATTTTTCCTTGTGCTCTGGGCTCAACAGCTCTTAGCCAATGATTCTTTATCCCAGGAGGAAGCCCGCCAGGCAGGAAGACTGGAGGCGGTGATCGCCTACAGTGCGGATGCCTTCAATGATTTGCTTGGCACATCGGCTAGAGCTATGGTATCGGCTATGTCAGCGTGGCACTTGTTATGGCTCCGTAACTGGGCAGCAGATGTGTCTTCCAAATCTCAGCTGGGATCCTTACCATTTAAGGGTAAGCTGCTTTTTGGCAAGGAGCTGGAGGATCCGATTCAATCTTTAGGCAAAAATAAGGTGCATTACTTGCCAGAGGATAGACCAAAGTTGAGAGGATCCTTTGCTTCCAGGTCGCGTTTTTGTGGCGATCGGAGACCTCTGACCACCCGTGGGCCCGCCTCTTCATTTCGCCACCATGCCAGCCGGCAGCAGACGTACTCTGTCCTTTCGTGAGGGCTGTTTCGGTAGACCTCCCAATGATGTGCAGCCAGTCCATTCCTCGGTTCCAGTAGTGGGAGGTTGACTGTCCCTATTTTACGGGGAATGGGCCAAGATCACGTCAGATCAGTGGGTCCTCGAGGTAAGACACGGTTATGCGTTAGATTTTGCACGGCAACCCCGCCAACGATTCCTGGTTTCACCCTGCGGACTAGCAGCAACGCCGGGCGGTCAAGGAGACATTACAGCATCTTCTCGACCTCAGCACCGTTGTTCCGGTGCCTTCTGCAGAGCTGCAAAGAGGCCGGTATTCCATTTACTTCATAGTACCCAAGAAAGAGGGAGCCATCCGACCCATCCTCGATTTAAAGAGGGGTCAACAGATGTCTGCGGATTCCTCTGTTCCGAATGGGGACGTTCCATCATTGCTTCAGTCAGCCCGGGGGGAGTTCCTGGCGTCCCTGGATCTCACAGAAGCATATTTACACACAGAGATCCGGGCAGACCATCAGAGGTTCCTACGGTTTTCCGTATTGGGGCACCATTTCCAGTTCCAGGCACTGCCTTTCGGTCTAGCCACTTCCCCCAGGACATTCACCAAGGTTATGGTGGTGGTTGCTCAGTTGCGCAGGGAAGGACTTTTGGTCCATCCGTATCTGGACGATTGGCTTGTTCGGGCGAAGTCAGAAGTTCTGTTTCAGGAGGCGAATCACCGGGTACTTCAGTTATAGAGATCGCTGGGCTGGATAGTCGACAAAACCAAAAGCCATCTGGTGCCTTCTCAGTCTCTGGAATTTTTGGGAGCTTTGTTCAACACCTGTCAAGGAACCGTGTCTCTCCCGGCAGAGCGTATGCTCAAAATTCAAGTCCAAGTACGAGCTTTGTTATCCCGGCCTATACAGACTGTCTGGGATTACCTTCAGGACCTGGGCTCCATGGCCTCGACGATGGAATTGGTTCCTTGGGCTTTCGCTCATATGCGACCTTGACAATCAGCATTGCTGTCCCGATGGAATCCAGTTTCGGAACAATTCCATCTCGAGTTACCGTTAACAGAGCACGCGCCGTCCAGCCTGGATTGGTGGTTGTCCCCGGTCAACTTGATGCAGGGAGTTCCCTTGGTAGTTCCGATTTGGATGGTGATCACGACGAATGCCAGCTTGTCCGGTTGGGGAGCGGTGTGTTTGGGAAAGGTGGTACAGGGGCTGTGGTCTCCGGAGGAAGCGCGTTGGTCCATCAATCGTCTGGAGACCAGAGCAGTCAGTTTAGCACTGCAGGAGTTCTTGCCGCTTCTCCAGGGCAAGGGGGTCAGAGTCCTGTCCGACAGTGCGACCACGGTGGCTTATATCAACCATCAAGGAGGAACCAGAAGTTGGCCGGTAGCGTTGGAAACCCATCACTTGATCCAATGGGCGGAACAACACTTGGCCTGCATAGCGGCTTCTCACATCGCCGGGGTGGAGAAAATTCAGGCGGACTTGCTCAGTTGCCATATTCTCGATCCAGGAGAATGGGAATTGGCAGATGATGTCTTTCAGATCATTTGTGCTCAGTGGGGCACTCCCCAGCTGGATCTCATGGCGACATTCAAGAATGCTAAGGCGCCGCGGTTTTTCGCTCATCGCAGGGACACGGGGGCAGAGGGCGTGGATGCGCTGGTGCTGCCCTGGCCAACAGATGTTCTGCTTTACGTGTTCCTGCCTTGGCCTCTCATAGGCAGAGTTCTTCGCCAAATAGTGCTCATAGCTCCCGAGTGGCCTCTGCGCCCCTGGTTTGCGGATCTGGTGAATCTGGCAGTAGCGCCTCCATTGCGGTTCCCGGACCGACCGAATCTGCTGCATCAGGGACCTGTCTGTTTCGACCAGGTCGACCGCTTCTGTCTAGCGGCATGGCTTTTGAGAGGAAGCGCCTGAAGTCTCAGGGATACTCGGATGCCATGGTAACTACTCTGCGTTCTCGTAAGGTCTCTATTTCCCTGTCATATGTCAGGATCTGGAAGGTTTTTGAGACTTGGTGTCTCGACAGAGCTATTGTTCCTACTCGAGCAGCCGTTCCGGAGATTTTGAACTTCCTTCAGGCTGGATTGGCGATGGAATTGTGTAGTTCCTTGCGTGTACAGGTAGCGGCCCTCTGTTCATTGCGTGGTCACATCCAGGGTGCGTCCTTGGCAATTCATCCTGATGTCTCGCTTTTCTTCGGGGGGCGAAGCATTTGCGGCCTCCAGTGCAACAGCTCTGTCCCTCTTGGAATTTGAAACTGGTTCTTAAGGCTTTGTGGCGGGCGCCACTTGAACCATTGCGCAGGGCAACCTTGAAGGATCTTACGTTGAAGGTAATGTTTTTGGTGGCGATTACGTCGGCACGCAGGTTGTCTGAGCTTCAGGCTCTCTTGTAGGGAGCCCTTTTTGCGCATCACTGACTTTGGAATTTCTCTGCATACGGTTCCCTCATTCCTGCCTAAGGTGGTGTCTTCCTTCCATTTAAATCAGTTGGTCGAACTTCCGTCATTTTCAGATCTGGATAGGTCGGACCCTTTCTCTAAGGATCTTCGGAAGCTTGTTGTCCGTTGAGCATTGATGCGATACCTGGAGGTGACCAATGCATTTCGAGTTTCAGATCACCTTTTTGTACTATGGAGTGGGCCCCGAAGGGGTAATATGGCTTCCAAGATTACCATCGCTAGGTGGCTTAAGGAATCCATTTAGTCTGCCTATTTGTTGGACGGTAGAGCTTCACCCGCAGGCCTGAGGGCTCATTCCACTCATTATCAGGCCTCCTGGGCGGAAAGTCAACAGATATCCCCAGAGGAAATTTGCCGGGCAGCTAAGTGGAAGTCTTTGCATACTTTCACAAAACATTATCGCTTGGATGTTCGGGCACCTGGTGCCAGTGGATTTGGAGAGGGAGTGCTTAGAGCGGACTTCTCTCGATCTCATCCCAGTTAAGGTAAGCTCTGGTACATCCCAGGAGTCTGGACTGATCCTGGTACGTACAGGGAAAGGAAAATTGGTTCTTACCTGATAATTTTCGTTCCTGTACTACCAAGGATCAGTCCAGAGTCCCGCCCATGTTTTTTCCTTGGAAGGGAATGGAGAGTCCGCTGTTTTACTGAATTTTCTTGATAGCTTGATTCGATATTGTTTTTGGTCTTTTCTTCGCATGGGTTCTGTATCCCTTTGGGGGGTTATGCCATGTTGTGGTTGTTAGGTTACTGTATATAGTTTGATCCATTTTGCTTTGACATTCGTAATACTGCCAGACTTTAGGTGGCACCTGCCTGTATGAGGTGGAGTTTGTTTAATAAATTTCTGTCTCCATCTGCTAGAGGGGGGGCTAAACCCAGGAGTCTGGATTGATCCTTAGTACTACAGGAACGAAAATTATCGTTCTGTAGTACCAGGTAAGAACCAATTTTCATATATCGTAGATATGTAATATGTTAGTACTATGGGAACTTGGTTTAAACCTTCTCGAATGGAATGTTTGCTTGTATGAGAGGTGTAGGAGTTCGCAGTGGGGAGTATGAGAGTTTGGATATGTGGAAGTATGACTGATTGGGGGGGGGGCAGGGCAGTGAGTTTAGGAGTGCAAGATGGGGGGACGCAGAGTGTGTACGAATGCTGGTACCACTGGATCTAGAGTGCTGATATTGCTAGGTGAGGTGGAGATTTCTCAGGAAGAACTGATGCAAGTTTGTTTTTTGTAAGATTGGGGGAATAATCAAAACTAAATTGCAAATTTACACAATTGTTGGTACATTTTCATTTTCCTTTGATAACCTTATTTTGTGTGCAAATGCTTTTGTAATCTCATTTCTGTATTTGTCTTGTTTATATGCCTTGTGTTTTTGTGGGCTAAAAATTATTTTAAAAAAAAAAACCAAAAAAAAAAACTTACACTGCACACGCTTGCGTGCATGCACACACACTTCAGGTTAGACCTGGAACGCCCATGCCCTGCCCAGACTCCGCCCCTTTTTTTACTTCCCGGTTTGTGCGCCTACTGAGAGATACTTGCGTATTGCCCAGCTTTGGCACACATAGGGCTTGTAAAATCCACCTGAAAAAAAAAAAGCCAACGATTAACCTAATAAACCATCAAACATCACAGGAGCTTGGCACAAAATAGCCAGGTCTTTTCATCTTTATGAAATGGTAAATATTGCTCTTAAAATTGAAAATCCTGGTGCTCAGAGTTCCACAGTCTGGGGCCTGCTAGTGAAAAGGCTATCTTGAGTTCTCTTCAGTTTACAATGTTTCAAGGCGTGAAGTTGAACAGCTTTTTGAGCAGATCGTAATCTGCTAGAAGTGTAGCCATGTAGACAATCTGCCAGGTAGGAGGGGCCATTGTGATGGAGCATACAAAAAATCAAGACCAAAATGTTAAACTGAAATTGATCTTATACTGGGAGCCGGTGAAGGCTGGAAATAGTTAAATGTATATGGTAAAATGGGGCGAGACCTATTTGTCAGCTGGTGCCAGGCTGTAGGTGACATATAAGACACCTATGTAATAAAATCACAAAAATTAAAAAAAAAAAAAAAAATCATCATACTTAACAGATAATTCCAAAAACTGCAAATATTAACAATGCAATAGGAGATCAAATACCTTCACAAGAAAGCCTGCTGAAAAAAAAATGGGTCTTAAGCAATGGTTTATAAGTTTTTGTGCAAGTTAGGAGTAGATTTGGGCAAGGAATTCCAAAAGATAGGAGCAGTCACAGAAAAGGCACACTCTCAGTTAAGCCAGGTGCGCTATAGGCATCGAAGGAATGTCCAAAAACCCTCTTTGGGAGGAATTGTGAAACCAGATTCCCTCCTAACTAGGTACTATACAAAAACTCTTAAGTATCAGAAAATAGCCGCACCTAGTGACTCCGGTAATATTTCCTTTTTATTTCGGTGTACGTGCCTGCATGGAGATAGCATAACCATATGCTGATCTAATAAAAATCAGGAAATGCAGACTGATATATTATTCCATCTGATCCTGCTACACCAGTCCAGCTCTAACGAGTGGGTTATTTCCCCCTACCAGGAACTGGAGGCAGACAACACTGTTTTCCTGTGACATCACAGTTACTAAAGAGGTGGTGCTTCTTGGGGGTTCTTGTTGAGCTTGGCAGTGGAGATGTGTGTGTGGGGGGGGGGGGGGGGGGGAGCAAATAAAAATTTAAAAGGAAGAAAAAAAACCTCAGATAAGTACTCTATTCTGAGAGATTGCTTTCTGCTCCTGTTGTTCTTCCACTCTACTCTTCTCTTGCCCTGGCAGTTGGATGAGTTAAAAAAAAAAAAAAAAAAGTCCCCATTTGCTGATGCAGGGTAAGGCATCCTTGCCCGGTTCTAGGTCCCTGCAGAGAGAAGGGGAAAGCAGGGGGCGGCTCGCAGCACTTGAAGAGATGGATGGGCCTGCCCATGGTCTCCAGCACTGTGAGGCATGTAGGGTCCTCCAAACTGTGACGGAAAAGGGACCGATCTACGGAAGCCTTAGCATCTGCTTCACTACTGCCCTCGTTTATTTGTATTTATTGTATTTTTTATACTGCTTAGCAAAAAATCTAATGGTGTACATATTACATACATAATATCAATTATAAAACAAACATTCATAAAAAGCAAAACCCAATCCTCTTGCATGTTAAAATCCAAAAATCTTTAAACATAAAATTTGCTCTCCACTCTTCTTCTGTTCCCATAACCACTGCTTAAGAGACACTCCCAGTACCCCTGTTCCTGAAATGCCCCTACAAAATGCCAGGTTTTCAATGCTCTCAAGGGCCTAATGTGCGGTCTGCTGCAGAGACTCTGGCCATCTTGGATGTTCCCAAGCAGATGGACTTGTGGGCAGTGCTGGGAGTGGGGAAAGAGCTTAAAACACCCCCCCCCCCCCCCCCCCCCCCATTGTGATACCAGCAATTCCTCTAGTGGGGCCTTCGGGGAATTTTCACTGGAGATTTTCAATTTTTTTTACATTGGGTATTTTGTGCGTTTGCCAAGAGAAGGGCCTCAAGGGTCCCCATTGAGGGCCCCTGAAGGTCTTAGCACAGTTCCCGCTATGAGGGCGCGGCCGGCAATTGAGGCACTCGTGGGAGGTCCCTATGGGCACAGGAGCCTGGAGATGCAGATAGCTCAGCGTCTCTAGAGGGGTGTTGTGGATCAGTGAATAGATGCTTACAGCCAACAGCTGTGGAGAAAAGCTTTTTATTAATACTATATAAGACAGTATACCTTATGGCATGAGAGTGCATGCTATGCAAAGCACTGATATAAAACTCATGATTTTACTGATAAAGCATTATATAGGATTTACACTTGTACATTTCCAACCCGTGAACTAGGTTACACAATTGTCAAAATATCTGACTTCAATTAATCTGAATGGCCAGATGTTCATTTGCTCTCGCTCTGCATGTACATTTACTTTCTGTATGTAAATGTTATGTATGGGTCTGAATTGCCAGCATGACTTTGATGCTTCTAAACATACCTTGTGTAACCCTGTGGTTCAGTACTTTTCTTTTAATATCAGCATTTTTCTATCATCTCCCCTTCTGTGGCATCTGCCTGTCTAGCAAAAACAAAGCACAAAACTGAAGCAAAAATGCTATAGAATTTGCTAGTGATTATAAAGCTACTTATGATCAAAAATGAAAAAAAAACTTAGAATAAGAATGATTGGATTCTTAATAGATCAGGTGGTTGTGTATTTTTGTCTGGAAGAATGGAAACCAGCAGAGGCTCCTATGTGGGACTCCATTATTAGGGTAAATATAAAACTACAACTGCCTTCCCTCTCCCCCTGGAGGTGGAGGAGATGATGATGGTGGAATGGAAGTCTCCGGAGTTGGGACTGAGAGATGTTAATCTGTTGTATACCCCTTTCCACAGACAGGTGCCATGGTGGATACCTTGGTTAAGGCTGTGACCAGGTATACCACTATCCTTTTGGAGGGTCGTACGTCCCTGAAGGATCATAGGGCTAGAAAGATGAAGCCTCCTCTGAGAATCTTATTAGTATCCTCAGCGGCTAAGAACTTTTGCAATCCTATGCCTCACCGCTTGCCAGAAGTTGAGGGTCACTCCTTTTATAGAGCTAGCAAAGGTCACAGACAATTCTGGACCTCACCAAGATACAGTCTCAGTAAGCAATATTTTGGTGCAACCTCCGCTATGTATTTGGGATCTAAGGGCCAGGGTCAGTCCTTTTGGTGAGCCGGAAGCCTAAGAGGAGATATGGGTTCACTTACTCTTGATGCCTGAAGGAGGCCGCCTGCAACAGTTCTATAGGTGCATATAATGACCAATCATTGCTTGTTGGAGATCATTTGTATTGTTTACCCCTTGGATCTACATTGCCCATTCTAGAAGTTTTCATGGTCTCACTTTACTTTGCTCCGACCAAGCAGAAGGCAGTTCACAAAATCCTCCTGTAGCTGCACCTCTTGTATCAGTGTCCAATCGCAAAAGGGCCGATGTCAGTATTCCAGAGTTACACTTCAGTCTTGGGACTGCTTCATGGGTTTTAATCAAAGTGATGGTTGTGATGGCAGCAGCCCTCTGGCACGAGGGTATTATGGTGCACCCGTATCTCAGCAGTTAGTTAATCTGGGCTCTGATTCGTGAGGAGACAGCACGTGATTCGTCGAGTGGTATGATTTTTTTTTTAAGTTTGAGCTGGGTGGGCAGTTTTGCCAAAAGTTTGCTACAGCCCTCTGTCCCTGGAGTGTCTGGGGCGTTGTTTGACACACAGTTGGGGCCGGTGTTCCTTATGGACGACAGAGTACGCAGAATACTGTTACATTTGGAGTTTCCTCACACTTGCCATTCCCTCAGCATGGGATCATATGTATGTGCTTGATCTGAAAGCAGCAACTCTGGACTTTATCCCATTAGCTAGGGCTCATATGTGCCCTCTCCAAGCATCACTCCTGACTGTGATTTCTGCAGTTGCAGGGTTATAGAGTTCACCTTCCATTGAGCTGATGGCTGGTGCCCGCTCACTAGCTAAGGGTTGTCAGTCTAGCCGCACCAGATTGGATTCTGATCACAACTGATGTGAACCTCTTGGTAGGGAGGCTCATTGTCGGGATCAGGTGCCTCAGGGATCTGTATTGGGACCCTTACTGTTCAATATATTTATAAATGATCTGGAAAGAAATACGACGAGTGAGATAATCAAATTTGCAGATGACACAAAATTGTTCAGAGTAGTTAAATCACAAGCAGATTGTGATAAATTGCAGGAAGACCTTGTGAGACTGGAAAATTGGGCATCCAAATGGCAGATGAAATTTAATGTGGATAAGTGCAAGGTGATGCATATAGGGAAAAATAACCCATGCTATAATTACACGATGTTGGGTTCCATATTAGGTGCTACAACCCAAGAAAGAGATCTAGGTGTCATAGTGGATAACACATTGAAATCGTCGGTTCAGTGTGCTGCGGCAGTCAAAAAAGCAAACAGAATGTTGGGAATTATTAGAAAAGGAATGATGAATAAAACGGAAAATGTCATAATGCCTCTGTATCGCTCCATGGTGAGACCGCACCTTGAATACTGTGTACAATTCTGGTCGCCGCATCTAAAAAAAAGATATAATTGCGATGGAGAAGGTACAGAGAAGGGCTACCAAAATGATAAGGGGAATGGAACAACTCCCCTATGAGGAAAGACTAAAGAGGTTAGGACTTTTCAGCTTGGAGAAGAGACGACTGAGTGGGGATATGATAGAGGTGTTTAAAATCATGAGAGGTCTAGAACGGGTAGATGTGAATCGGTTATTTACTCTTTCGGATAGTAGAAAGACTAGGGGACACTCCATGAAGTTAGCATGGGGCACATTTAAAACTAATCGGAGAAAGTTATTTTTTACTCAACGTACAACTAAACTCTGGAATTTGTTGCCAGAGAATGTGGTTCGTGCAGTTAGTATAGCTGTGTTTAAAAAAGGATTGGATAAGTTCTTGGAGGAGAAGTCCATTACCTGCTATTAAGTTCACTTAGAGAATAGCCACTGCCATTAGCAATGGTTACATGGAATAGACTTAGTTTTTGGGTACTTGCCAGGTTCTTATGGCCTGGATTGGCCACTGTTGGAAACAGGATGCTGGGCTTGATGGACCCTTGGTCTGACCCAGTATGGCATTTTCTTATGTTCTTATCAAGTGGCCTAGGGTACTTGGTCTCCAGTGGAGGCCTCATGGTCCATCAGTTGGTTATAGACCAGGGCAATTGATCTGGCTCCCTCCATTTCTTAATGCTGCTTCAGGGGCAGGCTATTCAAGTCCTCTTGGACAGTGCCTCTGCAGTGGCATATGTGAATCAGCAGGGGAGACCAGAAGGTGTGGAGTCTCGGTTGAGAGATTGTTCCTTTTCTCATGGGTGGAGAAGAATCTTACGCTTCTTTCGGCGGCACACATTGATGACCTGGAAAATGTCCATGCTGACTTCAACTGCACCTTACTAAAACCTGCGGAATGGGAGCTGAGCTCAATGGTTTTTCGCAATATTTGTCGCAGGTGAGGTTGTCCTTAGATGGACTTGTTGGCAATCCAGTGAAATGCAAAGGTAGACCGTTGTTTCAGCTGCCAGAGAGAGCAGGGGTCACTGGGGATTGATGCCCTAGTACAGCTCTGGCTGGTGGGGGGACTTCTGTATGCTCATAGGCCAACTGCTCGTAGGCCAACTGCTGCGACGGATAGAGCTGGAAAGCAACAGTCACTGGTGGTTCCAGTCTGGAACTGCAGGCCTTGGTATGTTGATCTTCTCTGGCTCCACGTAGACTGATCTTTTCGTTTCCTGAGAGTGTGGGGTCTCTTGGCTCAGGGGCCATAGAATGGAGCCGGATCCTCCATGACTATCTTATGGCCTGGGTCTTGATTGGAAAATGGCTCTGCAGGAAGGGGTATTCTTCAGCGGTAACTTCCATACTGCTGAAGGCCCGGAAATGGTTCACTTACATTTGGGTCTAGTGGCTGAGCACGAGTGTGAATCCAGGAGGGAGTCCCCCTGGTGCACTGCAGCTTCCTATATCATTTGAGCCTCTGAAACAGAGTTCACTAAAAGACTTGTCACTGAAATTGGCCTTTCTGGGTGCAATTTCTTCCGCATAGCGGGTATCTGATTTTCAAGCCCTATCTTGTCTAGACCCTTTTCTGGCGATTTCATCAGATGCGGTGATTTTTTGCCTGGTGCTGTCCTTTCTTCCAGTGTCAATTTGACATTTCATATCAATCAAATGGTTTCCCTTCCAGCCTTTGCCCGGAAAGAATGTGGCCCTCAGGTCCAGAGGCTTATTGTGCGTTACTTGGTGTGGCGAAACGGGGGTTTTCCATGCTTTGTAGTTTATTGTGCTGCTCTGTGACACTTTTTCCAAGAAAGCTCATTTCCTGTGTGCTGGCTTGCAGGTAGCATTTGACTCTGCACTGGAGTTCAGGCAGAGACTTTGAATGCTGCCTTGGCTTGATTAGCATACACATCCCAGCTGCCCTGAGTGCATGTAACACTGAAACACTTGCATTTCCATTGGCCAGAAAGTCTCGGCTGGGCGTGCAGAAGGAGCAGATTACTGCGCTGAGACCCTGTTTAGCTTCTTTGTACAGCTTTTCCTGACCTCCCCAGGCACTATTAAATAGTGAAAAGTGTTTAGCTAGTTTCTACTATTTAATCCTTGTTATTTTACCTGTTTGTTTGCAATTTAAATCTTTCTCCAATCACTGTTCCTATTTTTTCTTAAGGTTATTAGTTTGTTAGCTCTGCCTGTCTTGGACTGACTAACGATCCAAGTATTGTGTATATTTGGTCTGTGGGTGTATTTTTGGTTGTGAGGGGTCTCAGTATCCCTAGAAACCACCAAGGGAGATAGCTTGCGTGCGAGGAACTTGCCCAGAGGCAAGCAGAAACTCGGGTGGGAGGTGGCCAGTGTAGAAGCACAGGTGCAGGCGAGCCTGTTCAATGCTTGGCAGGACTCAAGTGGCCACAGGTTTATCCTGTGTGGATGTTAGAGGTGGTGCTGCATGTTGGACAAGTTTTGTCCTTTTTGGAGGTCCATTTAAGGGGAAGGCGATCTCAAGAGGCTACGCTTGCCTGCTAGATAAAGGAAACAGTCTGCTAATATGCTAAAGGGCAAGAAGCCTCCAGAGTTGGAGCATGCACATTCCATCTGGACTCAGTATGTGTGCTGGGTAGAAATGCATGAGCTTGTGCCAGCTGACATTTGCAGGGTGTTCATTTAGTCTTTGCTGCACACTTTGTGAAGCATTATTGGCTGGATGTACGGGCAGGGCAAAATGTCTTACAGGGCGGGGGTTCTCTGAGCAGCCCTGGCTTTCTCCCACCCAGATAGATGAAGCTTTGATACTTCCCACTCTTCAGGGCTGGACTTCTGAAGCAGGACAAGATGGAAGGAAAGACTGCCTTACCTGTTAATTTCTTTCCATTAGTCCTGCTACACCAGTTCAGGACCTACCCGGAAAGCGAGACTGTACTATTTCAAGGGGGGGGGGGGGGGTTTATGGTTGAGAAGATTTCACCTTGTCTTGTCTTGGGTGTTGGTTTCCTTTTCTTGCTCTTTTCCATCTGTTCAGATTTCAGGACACTTCTGTTTTCTCATTGACATTTGATTGGCTTTCAGTTGATGGAGTCTAATCCAAATCTTTGTCAGAAGGATACTGGATTCCTGCTAGCACCAAGTAGCAGCTGTGATGTCACACAAGAAAACAGTGTTGTCTGCCTCTATCTGCTGGTAGGAGGAAATAACCCACTTGTCAGGGCTGGACTGCTGTAGCAGGACTAATAGAAAGGAAATTTAACATGTAAGGAAACTTTTCCTTATTCTTTGAACTCCATATCCGTCCAGAAGAATGTGGTTTTTCTCTCCAACCAGCAGATGGAAGCAAAGAACAAAAACTTCACTCTACTAGTGGTACATAAGACAGTGTGCCACTTGCAGTTGCTCAGTATTCTCTCTGCAGCACATGGTTGAGGTGCAAACCCTGCAGTTGATTTACAGAAAGCAGTTTAGAAGAAGAAAAAGCCAAATTGCTACCCGTCTCCCCTTGATGGAGTAGGGGCGAGCAGTGCCAGTGCTCTGGTGTAGGGGGGATTTGATAGCCAGTGGTCTGGCTCCCTCATTTCCTGACCACCTTACTCTTTACTGGACAATCCCCTGTTTTAGATCAAAGAAGTATATTGGCCTTACTTTATTATTGGAAGAGGCTTGGATCAGGGGGATTCTGATCCTTTTAATGCAAAAAAAAAAAAAAAACAGGTTGGGAGGGTAGCATTGGTGCAGCTCCATTGACTATGTGGAGGAGGGAGGCTGGGCTGAGGGTCATCTCGTGTGTGCAGCAGTGATTTTTGCCTGGAGACTGCAGCTGCCGGCAGTGAGCATGATCGTGCATGTCTCCCGATGGTGGCCCTCGCTGAGTATGGGAAAAGCTGCAGTGTGTAGAGCTTGCTGTTCCAAGCTGTGGCCTTGTGGGTGGCAGGGAAGGTTGCTCGGGAGTTGCTGGTACCTTGGCTGAAGGAAAGAAGACAGTGAGCAGGAAACAGGCATCACGATCTGAGATAAGCAGTGCTGCTTTGCCTTGCAGCATGGGAACCATGTCCATTTTGACTCCTCTTTCCGCAGATCATGCAGCTTCTCTTCCAGTTTTGTCCCTGGCAGGGGAGACATTGGAAAGTGCCCAGGAGGATTCTGAGGAGGCCAAGGATTAATTAGGCAGGGGTGGGCAATTCCGGTCCTCGAGGGCTGCAAACCGGTTGGGTTTTAAGGATATCCCTAATAAATATGCATGAAAAAGATTTACATATGACTGAGGCAGAGTGCATGCAAATCTCTCTCGTGCATATTTATTAGGGATATCCTGAAAACCCAACTAGTTTGCGGCCCTTGAGGACTGGAATTGCCCATCCCTTAATTAGAGGGAGAATCTGAAGCAGGATAGGCTTTTTCCACTGAATTTGTGCTGTTAATGCACAAAGTTTTTGACCAGAAAAAGAGCAGCAGAAAGGAATTCTTGATCCAAGGGGATTCCACACACCCCACCCCCCAAAGTATAGAAAGTAGCTGCTGGTGGGTGGGAACTGAGGGCCTGTCCACCCTTCTAAGAGAAAATGGCTTCCCAGCCCAGTTTGAGTTGTCGCCAGATTCAGGGGAGGACAGGAAGAAGACCCCATTCCCAGACCTTCAGGGGAGCGAGGACTTTGGCAGAGATCCTTGTGGCAGAGGGGGATGATCCAAAAGTGGTCAGGCTCTTTTGCAAGGAGGAATTATATTCTATAATCTTTCAGGTCCTGAAGGAGCTTGGAACAAAAGAGGTAGAAGTGGGATCAGCACTAGAGGGGGAAGACCACATTATGGAAGGACTTAGAGGACGTGCTAAGGCTTTTCCCTTCTACCATCTGTGATGAAGCTAGTGTTTAGGAAGTGGGGCACCTCTGAGGCTGGCTTGAAGATTGTAAGACACATGGAGAAGCGTTATCCATTGCTAAGATGGATACCTTTCGGTAGTGACAAAGAAAATCACCATCTCAGTCATAGGCTGTGCAGCTCCAAACGATTCTCAGGATTGAAAGATGGATCTCTAAAAACTGTTTGAGGTCTCTACATTGGGCATATGAGAGGTGGTGAATAGCTTCATGACGAAGGCCTGTTTGCGTTGAATTCAAAAGATTCCGATAGAGGGGCCAGAGAGAACTTTCAGTGAAGGAAGTGAAGCGTTTAGAGATTGGGTTAACCTTTATTGCAGGTTTGCTATATGACTTACTTCCTGTTTTGCCAGGAACTTGTCAGCTGTGTCGGCCAGAAAACCTCTTTAGTTGTGGACAGAAGTGAGCTGGTTGATATAGCTTATTTGGATTTTCAGAAGGCATTTGACAAAGTCTCACGAGAAGAGACTCAGGAAATTGTGAGGTCATGGGATCGGAAGGAGTGTCTTGTGGATTGGTAACTGGATAAAAGACAAAGTAGTTAGAGTACCCCAGGGATGTGGATTGGGACTTGTGCTATTTAGTATATTCATAAATGATCTGGAGCAAGGAATGAAGGTGTGAGGTGACCAAATTTGCAGATGACCCACAATTGTTTTGACTTGTTAAAATGTCAGTAAAGAACTGCAGAAGGACCTAGTGAAACTAGGAGACTGGGTTTCTAACTGGCAGATACAATTTAATGTGAACGAGTGCAAAATGCATATAGGGAAAAATAATCCCAACTACAAGTGCATAATGCTGGGTTCCATATTAAGTCATCACTTCGGACAAGGAGTTTGGAGTCCTGGCAGGCACTACTTTGAAATCTTTGGTTCGGTGTACGGCAGCAGTCATAAAGCAAATAGAATGTTAGGAATTATTTGGAAAGGAATAGAGAATAAAACTGAGAATATCATAATGTCTTTGTATAGATCCAAGATGCAACTAAACTTTGAATACTGTATGCACGTCTGGTCGCCACATCTTTAAAAAAAACAAAAACCAAAAAAACATGGCGAGAACAGAAAAGAGAAGGGCAATAAAAATGATAAAGGGGATGGAAAAGCTCCCATAAGGAAAAAGACTGAGAGGGGGATATGATTGAAATGTATAAAATATTGAGTGGTGGAAATGGTAAATAGGGAATAGAGCATTGGAACCAGGGGATGCTCCATGAAACTAGCAGCTGGCAGATTTAAAACATCATAGGAAGTATTTTTTCACTCAACACACGATCAAGCCATGGAATCTGTTACCATAGGGAAATGGTCAAGGCAGCTAAGATAGTGGGGTTCAAAAGAGGAAAAGTCCATAAACAGTTAATAGCCAGGTAGATTTGCAAAAGCAAGCACTTAACCCTGGGAGTGTTCTATAAGAAATAGATCAACTATTGGGGATCTGATGGTACTTGTGACCCGGACTGACCACTGTTGGAAGTAGAATGCTGGGCTCGATGGACCTTGGTCTGACCCAGCATGGAATTCCTTATGTTCTTAAGTTCTATTTGAGCTGAGGAAGGGAGTATTAGCTCCCAAAAACTAGCCAAGAAATGTATTAGCCCAATAAAGAGATCAACTTATTTTATTTCCATTTGTTAACCTGTTTCCATTCTTAAATACAGACTGCATTTTCTCTTAGCCTCTTATGAATATATAATCTTTTTTGACATTTCTTGATGCTTTTTGCCATTTCTTAGGGATTAAAATGGTATTCCAGCATTTTTAGGACACTTTTTTTTTGTGCTCAGTAAGGCTGATAGCCAAAGTTACTACCAGAAAAATCATGAAGCAGCACAACTTTTTAGGTGTTTATGGGATGCCCATTTTTAAGGTATGTTTTCTCTCTGGCTATGCTTGCCTTCAGAAGTATTAGAGGGGGTTTTTTTCACTGCTCCAGAGTATATGTGCAAGGGTTCTAGCATCTTTATACCTCCAGCATGTTCAAGAGTTGTCCGTTCCTTCTTTGAATAGGTTTATTTGGGATCTGGTATCTGCAGTACTTTTGAATTGGCTTTGCTCTGACTTGTAGGACCTTCCTGGTGACTGGCAATAATATGATCCCAGCTTCTATTTGAGTTTGTTTTGTAGTTTATTAACCCATTGAAATTTCAGTTTCAGGTATAGGTTGTCAAGTGTAACTTCTGAAAAGTATAGAACCAAGATACTGCCATATTCTAAAATTTTCTTGTATTGCTTTGGTGTAGCAAAATTCAGCTAATGATTTGGAACCTAATTGTAGGTCCTTGCTCATTTAAAAAAAAAAAAGTTTGAAATATTTATTATTAGCAAACGAATAAAAATTGTTGGATGACTGGATAAGATGGCTTATTTTCCCATTAATCCTGGTGTTTCAGCGTGAGTGAAAAATATTTCCAAAAAGTATAATTTATTTTTAAGACATGGCATGTAGCGTTGGAAATAGTTTTGAGATTAACTGCTGTAAGGGCTGTGGTTTTCAGAGTCCATGCTTTACACTACTTTTCATCTGACTCCAAGGACACATTTCTATCTGCATTGAAAATTAGTAACAGTTTTTTTTTTTCCAGGACAACAAGGACCGACACAAGACTATTCAAAGGCGTGGGAGGAATATTACAAGAAACAGGGTATGTTGTTTTTTTGTTTGTTTTGTTTGTTTTTTCTCTGCCTTAAGAATATTTGGAAAACTCCTGGTTTTAATTTCCCATATTGAAAGTCCCATTGAGAGCTTACAGGCAACCCACATTGATCAAAAAGTTAAAGGCAAATAAGATAGCAGAACACTTTATGAATTTGTTTTAAGTTCTGTCCGTGATATAGCCTACCAGGTATATATAATGCTATTTATAAGGCTGATTAGATGAATGGGTTATGTTCACCAACCAGCAGATGGGAGACAGAGAACAAGCTTGCAGACATCCTCTTAATTGCATCCATGCTGACCTAAGCCCCTCAGTATTCTGTCTCCAGCATATGTTAGGTGAGCATCTCATGTTGTGAAGTACGATCTGGTAGGTTGGGTGAACAGGAGGAAAAGATTTTATGTTGGGCAGCTCCTGAAGTGAAAGATTATTTATATATCTCTCCCTCCATGGAACATAGCCCTGGATCTATGGAATGTGGCTTGCTCCCTTGGTTGAGCATTGCTGAGGGCCAAGGTTTGGGTGACAGGCTCTGAGGCTTCTAGGGGACAGGTCTATGAATATGATGTGTTCATCCCAGGACCGTAATAGCTTTTGTGAGTCATGGAGATTCAAAGCAGGATGGTCCTTCAGTTCTCAGCACTCTGTTCTTTGGCAGATTCCAGCCTTTTCGTACAACAAAAAGAGGAAGTATGTAAAGTTCTTCCATGGTTGCCAGTATCTTCTTGTAGTTCACAGAGTGCATGGGGACCCAATCTCTGATTCAAGCGAGAGGTGGACACCTGACTTAGTTCTATTGGAATTGGGTCTGTATTACGACAGATCAGTGGGTACTGGAGATAATCCGAGAAGGTTATGCTTGGAATTCCATTGCCCAATTTCAGAAGCTGTTATGGTTTCCCCTCTTGTCACTCCGACAGGAAGGCAGTAACATAGAAATGATGGCAGAAAAGGACCAGTGGTCCATCCAGTCTGCCCAGCAAGCTCATGGCAGCCTCCACCGTGCCATACAAGTCACCCCCATACTTATCAGATTCCCGGCATGGACTTTGCTGCTGAAGCAGCTGAAAGGCAGCGTGTGCAGGAAGCCAAGCGTGGCGGTGACAGCCTATGCTCTCTCCCCCCGCAGCTGGAGACAGTCTCTCTACTCAGCCGGTAAGCGCTGAGCCCAGGTAAGTAAAGAACTCCGATGATTCAGAGACGTAGAAGGGCTTCAGTTAGTCTTTCCTCTGATCTCCTTGCTTGGCGACCTGTAGTGACGGTCCCGATCCCATTGTGGCAAGGAAAGGGGGTTTCCCAAGCGAGTTGAGCAGCCCCTCACCCCGATGGGCTAGGCCCCGTTTCAGACTCGGTTGGCACTCCACGTGGCAGGCCGCAACAGCGCCATCTTGCGTGCGGTTTTGTGCGGCGCCATTTTCCTACACTTTCCGTCTGTACGCAATGTGCGGGCCGGCCCTATTGGGCACCTAACGAGCGCACAGGTGGGCACACTCCCAGGCACAGACATTTGCACATAACCAGGTGCCTTTACTTACGTGCGTTGGGGCAGAATTGGCGCACTCAAGCTCAGGCGCTAACCAGCTGAACACACAGGCTGCAGTAACTATGGCTCCGGCAACTAAACAGCACAAGTGACACTCCCTTTGTGCCACCTGCTATATTAGGGCCGCAAAGTCTGACCTAGAATCCTTCCTGTGTCAGCACTATGAGGAAGCCCAGGGAGGGCTGGATTCTCAGAACTTCTCCAAGCCCAGTCCTTCCCAGTCGGAGGATGGGTCAGTCACAACCTTATCTGATAGCACCTCGGATCTAAGCAATCCTGGGGCTGCGTCCTCCTCAGGAGAGGGCAGTTCAGCAGCCCCTATCCCAGTTCCTCCTGGGCTAGGTATGGACCTGGCAATCTTTTCTTGATTGGGAAAAGCTAGCCAGTAAGTGGGGTGAATCTCCAATGCCTTGTCTACTGGAAGATAAAAAGGTCACAGCGCCCCTCAACTATGAGGGGTCAGGCCAGGGGCTCCCAGCGCTTCTGGCCCTACAGAAACTTGCCGTTTCAGACATCTCAGCCCTCTGGAAGGTCTGTCCTTTTGCAACCAACCACCAAAAAGAGGAACTGGGTCGGGCTCTGGTTCGACTCTAACTTCCCAATGAAGTTTGGCCGACCCATCCACGGAACGAGGAGATAGGAGGTGGACTATCCCTCTTCTATCAGAGGTGGGTTGAGATCACGTTGGACAAGTGGGTACTGGACAATAATACAAGAAGGATACACCGTAGAATTTCGCAGCATCCTTCGGGACATGTTCATGACATCACCTTGCTACTCCCAGCACAAAAAATTGGCAGTGGAATCCACACTGGTAAGGCTCCTCAGTTTGAGGGCTATAACCCCGGTACCTACACCCCAGGAAAATATAGGGCGTTATTCCATCATACCCAAGAAGGAGGGTTCATTTCTGCCCCATCCTAGATCTCAAGAGCATCAGTCGTCGTCTGCAGGTAATCCACTTCCGCATGGGAACGCTTTGCTCCATCATGGCCATACAAACGGGAGAGTTCTTGGAACCCACTGTCTCAAAACTACTCGATTCACCTCCATCTACCAATGGAAGTATGGTCTCTGCTCCAGTGGTGGCTACAGGAAGTGTATCTAAGCAAGGGTGTAAGCCTGTCCCCCGAACTGGCTATTCCTCATGACTAACGCTAGCCTCCGAGGTTGGGGAGCCCACTGTCAGGAATTGATAACCCAGGGGTGATGGACCAAGGAAGAGGCGCGCTGGAACATAAACTGCCTGGAAGCCCGAGCGGGTAGATTAGTGTGTGAACAATTCTGCCACAGGCTCTGGGAACAAGCAGTCCACGTGATGTTGGACAGTGCAACAACGGTAGCCTACATCAACTACCAGGGAGGAACCAAAGGCCACCAAGTGTCTCTGGAGATAGAGACCCCCTTATGGAATGGGCGGAGCTAAATCTACAAGGGATTTTGGCCTCCCACATCGCGGGAAAAGACGTCAGAGCAGACTTCCTCAGCAGGGAAGATCCCCCGATTCTTTAGTCGCAGAAGAGATCAGCACTCCCAAGGAATCAACGCCTTATCCAGACCTGGCCAGTGGAGGTCTTTCTTTACACCTTTCCTCTGTGGCCTCTGCTGGGCAAGGTCATTCACAAGATCGATCGCCACAGAGGATTAGTCCTTCTAGTGGCCCCGGATTGGCCCAGGCGCCCGTGGTTTGCAGACCTGCAGCGGCTTCTGGTGGAGAGTTCCCTATGCCTCCCCCCCACACAGGGACCTTTTCCAACAAGGGTCTGATCCTTCACCAGGACCTGACTGTTTTGTCTTACGATCTGGCCCTTGAGAGGGCTCACCTGACGAAGCGTGGATATTCGGCAGCTGTGATTGCTACCTTGCTCTGCATGTGGAAGTTCTTGACATCCCTGGCATTCGTGAGGATCTGGAGAGTATTTGAGGCCTGGTGCGAGGTACGTGGGGGCCCCTTGGATGACCAAGATCCCCATGATTCTGAAATTCTTACATGAAGGTCCAGGTGGTGGCGCTCTCCTGTTTCAGAGGCGAGGTGAACAGAGCCTGTCTGTCGACGCATCTGGACTTGGCCAATTTCCTAAAAGGAGTTAAACACCTCTGACCACCCTTAAAGTGGCCAGTCCCCCTATGGAACCTCAATCTAGTATTGGACTTCTTGGCAGGGCCTTCCTTTCGACCGCTGTGTGCTGTCTCTATGCTTGCTAACGCTGGAGACTGTATTCTTGGGGGTGATATGCTCGGTTCGTCACATCTCTGAACTACAGGCGCTGTCATGTGGGGAGCCATTCCTCCGACTGACTCCAGGAATGTTGCAGCTTTGTGCCATCCCTTTCTTCTTGCCAAAGGTAATCTCGGAGTTTCACCTGAACCAATCCATTTCCTTACCGTCCCTAGATAGACGCAAGGACTCTGAAGACTACTGCCTCCTACGCCACTTAAACGTCAGTAGGCTGTTAGTACAGTACCTAGAATGTACAGAACCGGTGTGCAAGACAGATCGCTGGTTTGTTCACAGTGGAAGGAAAAAAGGCGAAGCAGCTTCACGAGATACCATAGCCTGCTGGATCAAGGAAGTGATCACAGGAGCTTATGTAGAAGCAGGGAAGCCTTTACACCTCCAGGTTAAGGCTCATTCCACTAGGGCTCAGGCAGTATCCTGAGTGGAAGCTAAGATGCTGTCTCTTGTCGACATTTGCCGAGCAGAGACGTGGTCTTCCTTGCACACCTCCAGGTTCTATCGCTTGGACGTCCAAGCCCAAGAGGATGCAGTCTTTGCGAGAATGGTATTAACTGGACCACGGGCAGCCTCCTGCCCTGTCCGGGAGTAGCTTTTATACATTCCATTGGTCCTGAGTCCATCTGGCTACATGCTAGGAGATGGAGAAATTACTTACCTGATAATTTCGTTTTCCTTAGTGTAGACAGACAGATTCAGTATCCCGCCCACTGCTGCCCATGAACAGTGCCAAGGAATTACACATGAATCTTGTTCCCAAAAGGATTATGGGTAAGCCATCTCCCTATCTCTAGATCTGTGCTTCTATAATATTGCTGGGATTCAGTGCTTATGTTTGAATACAGTTACGGTCACGAGTCTTTAATCGAGTCTTTCAATAGTAAGTTCACAGTGGCTTTTGAAGAGAATACTGAATGGCTGAGGTCACTGCAGGGGTATGATTAGGGTGACGTCAGCTTTGAAACCTGACTCAGTCTCTATCTGCTAGCAGGGGAGCACATAACCCATTGGTCCTGAGTCCATCTGATTACACTAAGGAAAACAATTATCAGGTAAGTAATTTCTCCATTTCCTTTTCCCCCTGCCATTGAAGCAGATAGCAATGATGGAGTTGTATCAACAGTATGAAGGCTTATTGGTTAAGGGTAGTAACCGCCACACCAGCAAGTTACCCCCATAACTAATTTCTTAATTTCCATCCTCTAGCCTTTAGGTGTCCACAGTGTTTATCCCATGCCCCTTTGAAATCTTTCACTGTTTTTGCCTTCACCTCCTCCTCTGGAAGGGCATTCCAGGCATCCACCACCCTCTCTGTGAAGAAATATTTCCTGATGTTGGTTCTGAGTAATCCTCCCTGTAGTTTCATTTCATGATCCCTAGTTTCTACTGATTTCTTTCCAACTGAAAAGGTTTGTTTGTGCATCATAAAAACCTTTCAGATATCTGAAGGTCTGTATCATATCTCCCCTGTTCCTCCTCTTTTCCAGGGTATACATATTTAGGTCCTTCAATCTTTCTTCATAGGTCATTTGGAGTTCCCCTACCATTTTGGTCACCCTTCTTTGCACTGCCTCGATTCTGTCTCTATCCCTTTTGAGATATGGTCTCGAGAACTGAACACAGTACTCCAGGTGAGACCTCACCAAGGATCTGTATCAAGGGGATTATCACCTCCTTTTTCTTACTAGTTTTTCCTCTCTGCACCTCAGCATTCTTCTGGCTTTAGCTTATCGCTATGCACATTGCTTTGTTGTCTTCAGATAACTAGACAGTATCACCCCAAGGTCCCTCTCTTTATGCACAACAGCCCTTCTTCACACCCCATCACATACAGCTCTGCAATTCTTGGCCATGGAACAACTTCTCAGTCTCCGGGCTGTGGTGCCAGGTCCCAGTGTGGTCAGAGCCAGTATTCTGTTTATTTTATCCTCCCAAAGGAGGATGGTTTATATCTGTGGATTGGCAGGCTATACATTTTATAAATAAGTATATAAATAAATCTCATCTTGGATTTGAAGCAGGTCAACAAACTCCTCAAGGTGTTCTCTTTCGGATGGAGATGTTGAGCATTATCATGGCAGTGAGGCTGGGGAATTCCTAACATCTCTGGATCTTACGGAGGCTTGCCATTGTATTTCTGTTGAAATTTCATCAAAATTCCTACAGTTTGCTGTTTTTGAGAGGTCATTTCCAGTTCCATGCTCTTCCCTTTGGTTTAGTTATGTCTTCACAAACCTTTTTGAAGGTGATGGTAGTCAGGGCAGCGGCTCTGCAAAAGGAAGGAATTTTAGTTCATCCTTATCTGGACAATTGGCTCATCAGGCAGTGTCAGAGCCGGAGAGCATTTCAGCCACTAGAAAGGTAGTCTAGTTACTGCAGAGTCTAGGATGGGTCGTGATCTAGAGCAGTTTACTGCCCTTGACAAAAACTGGAGTGCAAAGCTGTCAGGTCCATCCAATGGACTAAAGATTTTGCAGGCTTCAGCAGCAGGTTTGTTCCTTGCTGTTAGCCAAGCTTCTGATGGTTTGGCATTAGCATTGGATCTAGTCCCTTGAGCGAAAGCACACATGAGATTTCTTCAGAGAGTTCTGTCCCTGTTGGATCATCAGTCTCAGGATTACTAGAAGAGGTTGCCATTGCCGAATTCTGTTCAGGCAAGCTTGGGATGATGACTGGTTCCTAGGAATTTGTTTATCGGGGTGGACATCCACCTTCCTGCTTGGGTGATAACATGCCAGCCTTAGGAGCTGGGGAGCCCATTGCATGGATCAGGTTGCTCAGGGTGTATGGTTGAAGGAGGATCAAGAGTGATTTGTCTGGCTCTGCAGAGATTTGTTATCCATCCGAAAAATCAAGCAGTGAGAATGCCTTACAGTGCCATGGCGGTGGCTTATGTGAATCATTAATGGGGACAGAGTCAACAGGTGTTGGAAGAACTAGATTTGTTAATTCACTGGGCGGAGGAGAAACTGATTTTAGTCTCTCATATTGCTGAGTGGAGGATGTTAAGGCAGATTTCCTCAACTACAATGTAGCTGATCCCGGTGATTGATCATTGTCATTAGAGGCTTTTGATTTGTGGGAGTGCCCTCTGAAGGCATCGGACAAGAATCTAAAGGTGTATAGGTTCTTCATTCGAAGGAATCAGATGTTATCCAATTTAGATGCTTTGGTTCAGCATTGGCCAGAGGAGGAGCTATACGTGTTACTTCCTGTACTTTAGGTGGTAAGAATCATTGAAAATTGCTTCACATCAGGGGCTAGTAATTCTGGTATCTGTGGACACTGACCAAGGTATCTGTTGTTGGTCGGAGAGCTGGTAGGTTTTCCCTGGCGCAAGGATCTGCTGTGTCAGGGTTCCCTTCTTCATGAGGATCCGAATCAGTTCTGTCTTTATGGCTTGACTTTTGGGGCCGATGTAAGGTACGCTGAAGCTGCTACGGGTTTGTGCGTGCCTATACGCACGTTTTCCTGCACAGTCCTATATGGTGATGTAATAAGGGTTTTGTGCATGGGAAAAAAAGCGTGTATGAACGTGCCTACAGACCTGCGGTTTTTCCTGCGCAAATGCATGCTAACGACGAGCAAAGGAGGCGATTAGCCAATCATAAGGCAATGCAGGGAGCCGTGCTAATGCTTGTGAGGGTTTTTACAGCCACAGTCAGGGCACAAGTTAAGTGTCAGCGTCGACTCGGGGGGCGCCTATATCAGCATCCGAGCATCCTGAAAACCACCTACGGTAGCTGAGCGCCTATCTCAGTGTCCGAGTGGCCAGTTTAGTAGGTAAATGCTTCCCTGGGTGCTTTTCCCAATGTCAGAGCAGCCAGATTTGTGACCAGCTGAGCGCCAAGATTAGCTAGGCACCTTTCTGGGCGCCCGTTCGTATAGATTCGTGACCAAGTGCCTAGCTCAGCACCTGAGCGGCAACATTTACTAGACGCTTTCTGGGCATCAGTGTCCATATTTGCTCCTGGCTGAGTGCCCATGTCAGCACCCGAGCATCCAGGTTGGTGCCCAACTGAGCCACCTATCTCATTGCTATGCCAGTGTGAATTAGCATCCATGAAAATATTTGCTTGTTTTCTGATTCACAGTTATTTGAAATTTTAAAAATACTTTCACTTAATAGGGAGACCCATTTGCTTACTCGCTTTTATGAAGGGTTATACTGGCAGGCTGAGATCAGCATGGATGCCTATAAGAGGTGGTCAGTAGCCTGTTCTGTCTCTATCTGCTGGGCATAACCCATTCATCTGGACTGGTCTGGCTGGATTAAAGGAAAGGAATTTATCAGGTAAGATTAAATTCTCCATTTCCTAAGTGCAGCAATCGACTTCAGAACTAATTTATAGATCTTGTTAGTCTCATTATAGATGCCTTGATTTTGAGTGTGTCATCTTTTAGTTTTTAGTCTGGCAGTTTGCACCATTTTTAATTTTTGTTCTAGTTTAGGCTGCAGGTTTAAGATGCTCTATCAAATGAGCTGGCAGGAAAAGTAGCATGACTTGGCTATGCAGAAGAGACTCTCATTTTATATTATATAATCATAAGTCATACATTTTTCTTAATTGTAGTCTACAAATAAGACGTAACTGACTTATTTTAGGATATAGGTTTAACATATTTCAAGATTTGTCATGTAGAACATCTTACCTCCAGATTCTGTCAAGTAGGATGAATCAACCATATGTGACTTCATCCTAACAGCACTGATTGGGTTGTGCTTGCAGAGCTCAGAAAAACCTAGAAAGTTTTTCTGTGTATGCACTGGAATTCCTGCTATGCTGCCTGTGCATGAGCCTCCTGAGTGTTTTTTAGTCTGTCCTAGCAAACTAGACATCCGCAAGTAGTCTTGTCACATCTTCTTTGCAATTGCACAGGTCCTTGGTGAGGCCTCACCTGAAGTACTGTGCTCAGTTCTGGAGACCGTATCTCCGAAGGGACAGAGACAGGATGGAGGCGGTCCAGAGAAGGGCAACCAAAAAGGTGTATGGTCTTCATCGAATGCCTTATGAGGAGAGATTGAAGAATCTAAATATGTATACTCTGGAGGAAAGGAGGAGCAGGGGTGATATGATACAGACCTTCAGATACTTGAAAGGTTTTAATGATCCAAAGTCAACGACAAACCATTTCCATTGCAAAACAATCTGCAGAACCAGGGGTCACGATTTAAAACTCCAGGGAGGAAGACTCAGAACCAATGTCAGGAAGTATTTCTTCACGGAGAGGATGGTGGATGCCTGGAATGCCCTTCCGGAGGAAGTGGTGAAGACTAAAACTGTGAAGGATTTCAAAGGGGCGTGGGATAAACACTGTGGCTCCATGAAGTCTTGAGGATGTGAATGAAGAGAAGAGGCATGGGGGTAGCTTGTGGGAATGACAGCTATTTACCTGGTGATTAATACCCTTATTCAATAAACATACACATGGTTAATGCGACGCCAACATTGCTCTATGCTTCGGCAAGAGGAAATTTGGGACAAAGGATTTGCATTCACAAATAAGAGTGGGAGTAGCTTGCTTGTTGCGGCGGTTACTACCCCAAACCAATTAAGCCTGATACTTCACTTTGAATACATATATAGGACAGCTCACTGCTTCAACGGCAGGGGGGGGGGATGAAAATAAGAGGATTTACATTCAGACAACTACCAACAAGGACTAAATTGTACAGGCTGGGTAAACAAGCGTAGGAGAAGCTTGCTTATTGCAGCAGTTACTACCCCTAGCCATTTAGACTTGATACTTCACTTTTATGCAGCTCCAGCACTGTCTCTACATCAGTGGCAGGGGTGGAAGGATATTAGAACCAAAAACGTTACCAAGAAGGGCCCTGACCTCAGCGGTCAGAGTAACAGATTAGTATGAGAAAAATAACTGTGAAAGCTTGCTGGGCAGACTGGATAGGCAGTTTGGTGTTCTTCTGCCGTCGTTTCTATGTTTCTGTGTATTTTCATTGCTTTATCTCTTTTGCCTTCTAAACTCTATTTTACAGTTTTCCTTTGAAGTCCCTTAAGAAAAGAAAAAAACAAATTCAAACTTGAATTTAATTTGACTGAATTTTCTTGTCTGGGTTTATGCTCTGCCCCTGTGAGCAAAAGATGGTGGCTTGAGACAACTGCCTAAACTGTTACTGCTGTCTGGGATATAACCATGTTGCTCCCAGTTGTAAGCACTATGGTAAAATGCCTCTTAAGAGCAAGAATCTACAAGGTTAAGGTGGACTTGCAAACATCCTCTTCCATGCATCCAGAACACACAGGTGAGAAGCCAGGGAACCTGCCTTGGAAATGCTTGACCAGCGATGCCCTTTCATGAGAGGAAAGACACTCTTCTGAAGGAGAAGTCCTGTAAAAAGTACAGAAAGGATCCAGTTTTGACAGACCTGAGCATGCAAATGAAAATGGTACAAGTATTCCTTTCAGTACTTTGTGCCTTCTGGCCTTCACCATAGGCCTCTATCAGGAAACTTTCTCCTGCAAAAGATCCCCTCCATGCATAGAAGTTTATCAGAGCAGGTTCCTCTGAGCAAGAGCTCTTGGCGCAGACATCAGCACTAACACATGCACATATCAGAACAGATAATTCTAGACCCACAGAAAAGTAGCTCTGCACCAGTCTTCAAATCTCTAGTAATAGTTGCTGAATCAGATGATTTCTCTCCAGGGCCACTTAGTTCACTGAGACAATATGAAAAACTGCTTTGAGCATTTTCCCAAAAATTCCTTCCAACACTTGCCTAAATCCACTCTACCAACAAATTGTTCCTATAGTAGAGGTTCTTCAAGTTCAGTCATCCTCTAGAGTCTAGAACATTACCCTGAGTTCTGGAATCAAAATTGGAAATAATCACTGACTTCCTTGATCCATTCAGGACAAATCTAAGAACTTCTCTGGCTTAGAAGATTTAATTTGCACATTTCCATTCTCTGAAGACCTCTAGGATGAATTTCCTCCTCCAACCAGTAAAGAGAATGCACTGATCAATCTTATGGATCTCTATCCAGAGTTATCTAGGAGCAGCTCCTTGTGCCCCCATTGGAATACCTTTTGAATACAGTCTTCATCAAAAAGATGTCCAAGGAAATAGCTTTTCTTCTCCAAGAAGACAGAGCCAAAAACTGACATTTTTGGATTATTCCAAATTCTAGATACCTCGAAGGTTACAGTGGCATAGCCAATTTGTCTTCTGAAAGAACTTCAAATTAGGTTATGATAGAATCCAATTTAATGTACTCCAAAGGCAAGAAAATTAGGTATTAAATAAGGATCAGTCCAGTCCTGGGTTTAATGTGGTTCAGCTTCTGTGTAGTGGAAGTGGCTCTTAAGGCAGAACTTTCTAAGGAACTCTCTAGTATTCCTCCAGGAAGATCTTGGACTAAAGTACCCTTTTTAAGGTGTAATGGTAAACTCCATGGTACAGTATATGCACTAGTGTCTTCAAAAGCTGAAACCTTTTGCTGATTCTCTAAACCAGGATGAGAAACTAAGTTTAATTGTTTGATGTACAGCATAAGGAAGTGAAAAAAATTAAATTAGATCAGTGTATGAAGCATTCAGCCCCTCAGCTTGTACCAGTCCTATAGCTGTTGGAGCTAGGAGAATAACTTAAGGTCATATGGCCTAAGAAGATGTTCATGATAGATTGGCTGATGTTCCTTTAAATGGTGAGAATTTATTTGGAGAAAAAGTCAAGGAAACTATAAATCTTAGACCATTGTTCCACTCTGCATACGGTACTTTCTTGAGCCACAGGAAAACACTGCTGCTTTTAAAAAAATATCTGTATCCTTATAGAAGGTGTTACCATCCAAACCAAAGTCACCAAAAGACTCTGTTCTCTCTCTGCTGGACAAGGAAGATTGGTTATGTGCTCTAGATGTTCATGAAAGTTTTGCCTCATTGTTCAGGGAGTACACTACCAATACAGTTATACCCTTCCTACTCTGCAGCTCCTAGAATATTCATCAAATACCTAGTGGTGGTAGCTGCTCACCAATGGAAACCAGGCATATTCATTTTCCCATACCTAGAGAATTGGCTGCTAAAAGCTACAACCCCAGAAAATGTGACCTTGTCTTTACCAGAAATTAATTTTACAACCATTTCAGCAGCTCCAGTTTATCAGAGCATTGATGGATACTACTGTAGGAAAGGTATTTCTATCTATTCAAAGTTTGATGGCCTTAATACATATTGCCCAAGTCCTAAAGAGCTGGACTTACTCATCAGCTTGTTCTATCATGATAATTTTAGGTCATGTGGCAGCTATAGTGCATGTAACACCTTTCACTTGGCTTCACATGTGTCATCTACAAGGGATGCTCAAACCTCAATGGGACAAAATAATTGTCATTTTCTTTTCAAATAAACATCTTAGGTTTCTCCCACCAAATTAAATGAGACACTAGCTATCAAGCTTGCCCAAAGCTCTACCATTCATTATCTTCAACATCAGATAACCCTAACTGCAGATGCATCAAACACGGAGAGGTGTTTACAGCAGCTTGGAAGGAAGAGCCAGATCAATTATTAACTCAGAGCAATTTCTAATGCTTTGAGAACCTTTTCTCATCTCGTCTCTGCACTTTTGAGTTCAGATTCAACAAAAAACCAAGTAGCAATATACTACATAAATGAGCAGGATCCTATCTCCTATGCAAGGAAAATAGGATATGGAAGTGGGCAATAGCCAAGCAAATAACCCTCCAGCAACTTGCTAGGAATTCAGATCAAAGCTGTTACCTAGAACATCATGAATGGTCCATCAGCCACATCTATCACCAGTGGATGTTCCTAAAGAGAGATCTTTTGCAACAGAAAGCAACTACAAGCTCAACATTCTGCTCTATAAAGCCTAGCATTTTCAGCTGGGCGACAAGACACATTTCTGCATCTGTTGGAGAAAGGACTACTATATGACTATCCCCCATTTCCCTTAATACAAAATACATCTCAAAATATCAGACAAAGCATTGGTGATATTGATAGCTCCATCCTGATCTCAACAGATATGGTATCCTCTACTTATTCATCTTGCCGCCATCCTTCCAATACAATTGCCAGATAGCCTTTCTGATAATGAAGGACCAAGAAAAGTTCCTTTAGATATCCACTCCCTGGTGCTTACAGCCTGGATGTTGCATGCCTCTTAAATCAGTTCATTTGGACTATTCACTGAAGTAGAAGAGAGATTGCTGATATCCAGAAAGGAATCTGCTCAAATCATTTCAAGTGGAAGAGATTATCCATCTGATGTATACGCAAAGATATCAACCCTTGTTCTTGCACTCCAGACTACCTGCTTCATTATTGTTTCACCTGTTCTTGTCAGGACTCTGTGCTGCTTCTATGAAAATGCATCTCTGCATTTTAGCACCATACCATGCACACACAGATGCTAAACCAATTTCCCTATAACCCTTAATATCCAGATTTATGGAAGGGTTATGGCATATCAAGCCACCTTTGATAGAACCACCAATAGCTTGTAATCTTATGAGATCCTGACCAACTAATGAAGTCTTTTTTTAAAGCCATTAATCTATTCACTTTAAATATCTAACCTGGAGGGTTCTTTTTCCCCAGTAATTGTAAAGTCAGCAAGAAGAATGTGCAAACTTCAATCACTAATTTCCTTTCCCCCATATTTGCAGTTCAACAATAGTTGTTTGAACACATCCATATTGCTTCCTGAAATTTCACATCAAATCAGTTGTCCTCCCTACATTCTTTAAGACCCATTCTCATAAAGAAGAATGGTATGGCAGTCTTAGACTGCCTTAGCCTACTATATATGTACATATACAAAGAGAAGTGTAAAACACCATATAATAAAAACTTTACAATATTGTGCAATAACATTTATTATTGAACCAACAACTGTAAACACATACACCATTAAAATATTAAAACACTCATTCAACCATTCACACTCATTAAGAACCAAACACCAATGACACAGAATATTTCTTACAATAAAGTGCAAATTCAATGTTTCACAATTTTTAATAGAGAAACACTCTAAAGTTGTCCCTGATGAAGCCCAGCTGAGGGCGAAACAAGGATCCGTTGTTGGACTGGATTACATGTGGATGGAGGAGTAGAGGGCTAATTTCCCCGGCAGAAATTGAGAAGTAGTGGATTGTTGTGAATAGCGCTGTGTGGTGCATGAAATCAGCACCACACGGATTGTAACCCGTTGGAGAATATAAAATATACAACAAACAATTATAATTAATTATAACTGGAAACTTTATGAAGAAGAGTGTTTCTCTATTAAAAATTGTGAAACATTGAATTTGCACTTTATTGTAAGAAATATACTGTGTCATTGGTGTTTGCTTAATGAGTGTGAATGGTTGAATGAGTGTTTTAATATTTTAATGGTGTATGTGTTTACAGTTCAATAATAAATGTTATTGCACAATATTGTATAGTTTTTATTATATGGTGTTTTACACTTCTCTTTGTATATGTACATGTGAATATTAGAGAAAGTGTGTTTTGATATATTCCCTATGCATTGTTTGCCTTAGCATACTATATAAACAGAACTTGACTATATTGTCAAGTGATGAAACTCTTTATCTCTTGCGACCTTAACAGAATTGGCCAATATCCAAGAGAACTCCTTTCCAGCTGGTTCACGGACTATATCCTTCTGCTCTTACTTAGCAGTTCAGCAACTAAAAGATAGTCATCAGAAAGGGCAATGGTAATATCAGTAGCACACCTCCACTCTCTTCCTGCTAACGAAATCTATAGAACTGTTACATGGCCTGCCCTGCTTTCCATCGCTGCCCACTGCTTTCTAGACAATATGTCCAGAAAGGACAGTGTTGCAAAATATATTCACTTCCTAGTCAACTCCCATGCTGCTTCTCATGGTTGCCAAAAAAAAAAATACAACTTTCACCTACTACAATCATCAGCCTTGGGATTCCCCATTTGTGTGGCTAATTCATCCTGCTTGTTGACAAAGAAATCTAAGCTGCTTACATATCATGGGGTTCTCTGTAAACAGAATCATATATACCCACATGTCTGCTGAGGGAGCTCACACACAGGCAGCGCAGGGATTCCCACACATGCTCAGGATGATGCCACCTACTTGTGTCTGATTATCATGTTATCTATGGAGAAATCCCATTACAGATAAGCAACTTAGTTTTCCAAGCGTTGAGTCTTGCTTTCCCTTTTTTTTTTTTTTTTTAAACTGAAACACTTGTGGGTTCTTTACTGTTCTTAGGGCAAGCAGTTCCTGCTCCTGGTGCTGCAGCCCCTCCAGCTGGTCAGCCAGATTACAGTGCAGCATGGGCAGAATACTACAGACAACAGGCTGCTTACTATGCTCAGACAAGTCCACAAGGAATACCACAACATCCTCCAGCACAACAGGTATAACAAAAAAAAATTACTTGCATGTTGATACTTTCATTCACACTTCCTATCTTGCATCTTTTGGGGTATGTCAGACTTTCTGTTTTTATTAATGAGAAAACAAAACTCTTTGAAGACTGGTAAACAGTTTTTACTTTGGGAGGGGTTTTATTTTTAATCATTTAGATAATTTGAGTGCAGCCCTGCACTGTTGATTTTTTTTTATTACAAATTTTCCCCCAGCCACGGTTTTGAAAACATGCCACATGCAACCACCATTTGTTAACCAACCTTTCTTTCTAGGATTCACTCCTGAGTAAGCTAGTTTCGAAAGATTTTCTTGTTAACTTTTTGTGTATCTTATGTATCTCTTCTGCACAGGGCCAATAATAAGAAGTGGACAATACAGTATTTGCTTCATTGTGTGGGGGAAAAAAACCTTTGTTAAATGTGTGGATACAGACGGCTTGATGAAGATCTTAATTTTGTTTGGTTTAAAAAATAGTGTTTTCAAAATGTACAAATCTATCATTACTGATAGGAGGTGATATTTCTGTGTAGAAATGAAAAAAATGGTTTGTTTTTAGTATTAGTGTAGATGTACACATTCCAGCAAATGTATTTGCAACTATTATGTGGTCAATGCTTTGTGATACAAATGTACTTTTCCAATGTATACTTTATCACTTTTAAATGCCTGTTTTGTGCTTTACAATAAATAATATGAAACCTCCTGTGTCGGTAAGTTGGATATGTGACTTAAAAGAAACACTGATATTTTTTTATTGGCAGCAGTTTGAAGTAAAGTACATACACAAGTATAAGTTTTACCCTACAGTCTGCCTCACATTTTGGAAAAACATATTTTGGTGTGTTTTTCCCCTGTAAAGTTAGTTGTAGGTGTAGGGTCATTTTATGGGTGGGTTTTTTTTGTTTTTTTTTAATATAACCAGTACCAAGTAGCATTGTCTTGTGTTTCTTTAAGAGAAAATGCATGTGTGCGGTGTGTAAAGATCTTTAGTATTTTCTTTCATTGCATTAACAATGAAACTTTCTTTATACATGACCGGTTTCAGTCTTGCAAACTACTGTAACAGTTAACCTTTTTGTTTGTTTTTTTTTTTTGATGTTTCAGAATAACTTTGAGCAGTTTTCATATAGTATGTGTGCTGTATAAGATTGCTTAATTTTAAGGATTAAATGAGGCAACTTATTTGCAGGGTTTTGCATCTTCTTAAATTTAGTACAGAGAAGTGAATGTAAGCTTTTATTTTTTTTCTAGTTATGAAAACTTGGCTTTGAGTTTTTGAGCTAACTTTAGCTGAAAGCTTTTTTTTTTTATAGTACAGATGAGCTGTTTTGTTTAAAAAAAAAATATTTCACTCAACAGGTTAGACTGTCTTTTTTTTTTTTTGTAACTATTATGAAACCATTTTTATTTTCAATGCCCATACTGACATTCTGATGAAATCCGTTGTTCGCTGCATATTTGCTGGCTCTTTGCATATACTGTGATAGAAATACAAATACAGTCTGTCTTGCCATTGTCTGTTGAAGTGCAGGTTTGATCCAGCCAGTATAGAACTAGCTCTATAGGGGGTGAGGAGGACTGTGCTCTATATCATCCTTGATTGTGTTCCTTCAAGGGGCATTGCACTGTAAGTACATCAGAATAACAGATTGACAAACTGCAACAATATCTTTTTGTCAATGTTCCACATAATGAAAATGCCATAACTTGTATGAATATTATGTTGGAATTACAGTGCTAATAGCTGGCAAATATAACTGCTTAATTTAGTAGACATTATCTGGGCTTTATGGGTAAGTATTTGAAATGTTTAGCTGTAGATGAAAGTAAACGCCTATTTTGTGTTTGTCAAAGCAATACAGTATTCACTGGTGCTCCAAAGGCAGTGTCATGTTTTTCAGTAAATGAAAATATGCATATGTTTAACATGTCAGTTTTGGAATTTTTCTTAGATGCAGAAGTTGTTTTGCTTGGAGACAGACATGTAGGCGTATTTGTTTTTTTATAAGTATGTATTGGATTGCTAACATTTTGGGGGCACCAGTTTTGTTGGTTTGATAGCTTCCTTGAAAGCAGGCTGCACAGAAAGAAGCAAATTTTAGTAGTTAAGGTTGAGAAAATTGCATTAGTTCAATATCCAGACATGTACTTTAGAAATGCATTCCTTGTATTTTAAAACCTGGTAAAAGTTCCTAGTTGTCCCTTTTTTATTTTTATTTTTTGACTTAGTTGCGGCTTTGAAAAACTTAACAGCTAGCAAAGTATGTTATTATTGAAAAGGGTAGAATATTTATGAAAATTAACCAGTTCAGATATTTTGCATGTCATTAAAAGATTGCTTCAGTTTAATTTGTAGCAAAATCCACCAAAAATGCCACTCATTTATGTTCTTAGCATAATTTGAAAATGGAGGCTGTTGATTTTAATTCATTTCAGGTCTAATATCTTAAATGCAAACAGTGAAAATATTTATACTTCACAGTGCCTTCCCAGACCTTCCACTTAGGTTCTGCTACAAAAATGCAACAGGTAAGCACAACCTAAGGAAGTGTATACATAAATGCAGTACATTATTGTTGTCCCTGTGAGATACTTGTGATTGTATAATCCAAAACAATCTAATGCTTTGCCCAAATGTTACTCTTGGTTTCATTGCAGTGGATCATTTAGGTTATATTCAGAATATGTTTCAATCAACATGCATTCAAGTTGCATTTATTGTCAGAACAGCTAAGTGGACTGCTGCAGTATATTTTTGAAACCGCTTGAGTAAATACTGATTTTTTTTCCTGCTCTTTTCAACTTAGCTTCAGGGTTTAGGAGCATTTATAGGTGGTGGGTTAGAAATTTCAACAGCCTTCACAAAATATTTTTGTTTTAGATATTTAAATTGGTAGACACTCTGTGGTCTTGTATACTTGAGACAGGTAGCTGATGGGTAAAAAGCAACCAGAGGAAACAAAAGCATGCAGTAGAAGTCTAATACTTAAATGTCTCATTTATGATAGCATTTGGAAAAGTAGTGCTTCCTAATAGTGCATGTACACTATGGAAATGTTATGACTAACCCTTTCCTGATCAATAGCAATCAGCATTTTCTGTTCTTACGTTAACATTGCATTATATTTTGCTAGGTTAAATGTTTTTTTGGATGCTTTTAAGTGGCACAGTGATAAGTTGAAAATATTAAGGAAGCAGCAGCATCAGTTTTTGTTCATGCTTTTATTTTTGAAATGTGCTGATCCTTTTTTAAAAATCCTGTTTATTTGTACTCTAAAAAAAATATTCAAAAACCCTGCCTTCATTTTCACACACAGTGCTGAAGATGCTGCAAGCACCAAATCATAGCTCATAGAATCAGGTCCTGAGATAGTTACTGCCCATAAGGAGGAATCCTTTGAGTGTATGCCATTGGTGAGCCGATGAGCATGGACCGTAGAAGGGCTCCATGTAGAAGGTAAAATTGGCAAAACAGAAATATGAAATGTATTCCCATACTATAGGGTATAACTTTTCTGTCTGATCACTTTTCATTCTTTATTCATTTGACCATAAATGTTCATAACTGTTACATTTTAAGTCATGTGACTAGCAGACAGCCTACTTTATTTGTATTTTTACAATATCAGGTTTAGAGACAGTATCTAATGGAGCAAAGTTCTACCTAATAATTCGTGTGAATTGTTTAACTTTAGTGTTAGATTCATAATTTTTCATAGTCAAGGAAACCTTTATTTGCTGTTTCTTAGATATTTTTTTCCCTTTCATACATTTTCTTGCTTAATTATTGGGATGCTGTTTTTTTTTTTCTTAATACCTTTACATTGAAAATATAGAAATGACAAAGGGATGAACCAGTTTGGTACTAGTAGACACAAGCAGAATACTTCAGTGGTTAATTTAGTTTAGTGTAGAAGCATAGTAATCTCTCTTCTCCCAAAGTGTAATGTGGGAGAGATGTTAGTGCACTATCAGCCATCAGGGAGCTTCAAAGAGACAGGTAGATATTGATAAACTAATAGATGTATGCAACTTTTAAGTGGTAGTGTTGTATACATTTTGGCACATGTAAACTTAGTATACTGGACAAACCACAGAATCTCATACCTGGTCAATGACTATAAGAGGACATGTTTACTAATATAGATTAAATCGGGCAATAATTCAGCACTTAGGATATGCTTAGCATGAAAGGGAAAACTGTAATCGTCTGTCAATGTGAAATTTATCTTTAAATAGTAGGTTGTATAAATCATTCACCATGAATCTTCCTTTTGGAAGAATGTGCAGTTTTCCTTATTACCAGCGTGTATTTTTGTACCTTTTTTTTTTTTTATACTGTTGGGCAATAGAAATATATAGTTTTGCCAAGTTACCTATAGGTTTGAGTTGCTGCTCTATATTTTTATTAGCATTCGATAAACCGAAAGATGTGTGAGTTGGAACCATTCAGAAAGAGACAATTGTCAGGGTTTAGGATTTCTTTATAGGGTATGACAGTTCATATTTGGCCATATTTTTCCTGTATATGCATGTGAGATGCATTTTCGTCTTGCAAATAGTGTTCTCTACAGAAACTACCCGTGTGTAAAAAGAAGATTGGCTTTAAAAGGCTACTATGATGAGACAGTGTCCTAGGCAGATGGAGCTTGGATTTGAGGTAAATTGAATGTTTTCCAAATATGGTTTAGAGCTTGCAATGGTTTACAGTATTGTATGTAATGAGTGCACAGTAGCTGTATGTTTTGTATTGTTTTCATGATTTTCTCAATAAATGTAAACTGGTTTATGTCATAAGCATTATTTGTCTTCATTTCCCTCGTGTCACTAAATTTGTACTGGGAATACATATCTGAGTTTAATTTTCCTAAATAGGTGGCACATAGCATACACATATTCGGATGCTTATGTCAGTGTATATATTGGTTGTTTACACTTAAAACTCTTGAAATATAAAAACTCATTAAGTTAATGATGTTCTGTTTGACATCTTTGGGATGGAGTGAAATTGTCCAACAGCCCTGGACATCTAGCAAGCTAATGGGCAGGTAAGAGGATGGAAACACCAGATGAAGCAGAGGGCATAAACCACTAGCTTACCAAATCTAAGGATGGTAGTTACTCCTAAACCATTAAAATGTTTTAAAAAGTTGAGGTGTTGTAAACTGTTTATTAAAGAGTTGAAGACTTTGTCATGGAGATTCCCGTTTGACAAGCACAGGAACTTATCACAGTGTTAAACAGGTGCTGCAAGATAATGGGAGGAGAGCAAAGCCCTCGCATCCTGTTCTGTTACTGCTAGATTTCATACATTTTGATGTTTTGCACTGGAACATAATATATCTTGGATTTATAAAACCTCTATATTTGTTTTAAAATTCATGCCTAATGGAGCCAGCAGCTCTGTAACTCGGGGAGTCATGCCATGCATTAGGTTGGGTTTGAATCCTCTGGAGCTGGTTGGGCTTGGCAAGTCACAGATGTGGTGCTCTTAGGGCCCAGGATGGAGGGAAAAACAGCTACTGCTACCAAGGGAGTGCTCTGCTAGCCCTTTTGTTACCAGTTACTTCTCAGAGCTGCCTGGGCATTGTGTCTGGGGGAAAGGGATTCAAAGATAGAGGATGAAAAGTTTGAGGCAGCTGTGTTTCACTTACACATGTGCCTTGCTTTTAGCTGAGCTTCTGAAGGAGTCTGTTTTTCCTTTGTAATTTTCGTTTCCTCTGCACTCAGGCAGGCCAGTCCACCCCAGTGGGTTATGCACTCCCATCAGTAGTTGGAGACAGAGTAAAGCTGACTTGCTGGTGTCACTGACATGTAGCCCAGCCCAGACATCACTTGCCAGTATTCTGTCTCCAATAGAAGGCCATGCATCTCCCTTGTGTGATAATAGAGAGAGATGACGAGGAGAAGATTCAGATGCACAGCTTGAGCTCCTGAGAATGACACCTGTTTGGTCCTTCCCTCAGTTGAGCACTTTAGAAGTCTGACCAGGTGTAGACTTGAGAGGACAAGGGAGTGCTCGGCGTTAAAGGCTTGTGCCCTCTCCCTCCGTAAGCTGGTGGCCCCATGCTCTCAGCCAGGGAGGGCTGAGCTCAGATTTAAAAAAAAAAAAAAGGCCGCTTTTTTTTTTTTTTTCCCCCTTACTTGGGGTCTCCTTCCCTTGGCTTTTCCCTCTGCATCTCTTACCCCCTTTTCCCTTTCACTTCTCTGGGGAGTTAGTATAGAGTGGAGGTGGCTCAGGCTTGACGGGTTGAGCAGCATTTGGCTAGGCCCCCCCGCGCCTCTCAGACTTAGTTCAGTCAGCCATATGATAGGCCGTGGTGACTTTGTTCCTGCGCACTAAGGTGTGCGCACGTGTTCTCGCCTCATGGTTGTTCCTGACATGGGCGCGCACGTACATGGGCAATTGTGTGCATAAGACCACGGCCTAGAATTGAGTGCCTAATTGCGTAGATACACCCAGGCGCTGTTGGGATGCATGCAGGAAAACTGTAGCGCCAGGGACAAAAAAGTCTAAATGCCTTGCTATCTGTGAGGTTGGCCATATAAGGGCAATACAGCCATCGCTCTCTCTATGCCTGTGTCAGTGTTTAAAGGCTCAAGGAGATATGGCTACTAGAGATTTTGCTTACGTTGGGATTTCCCCTCAGCCTATGCTTGTTCCAGAGGGGAGTGGGGCAGGAATGAGAACAGCTACTGCTATTGAGGGATTGCCCTGCCAGCTCTTATGTCAGCAGTTATTTCTCAGAGCTGCCTGGGCATACTGTCGGGGGAAAGGGATTCAAAGATGGAAGATGGGGCACCTGTGTTTCACCTACACATAACATGTTCCTTGCTTTCAGCTGAGCTTCTGGAGGAGCCTGTTTTTCCTTTATAATCTTTCTTGTCTTCGAGTTTCTGGTAGTGAGAGAATTTAAACTTAAAATCTCAACCTACCTAGTTTATAATCTTAGTGGTTTGCATGAACATATTAACAATTTAGAGCAGTTTTGCAGAGTTACAGCGCATGTTCAATGGCCACTAACTATTGCATTAAATTTTGTTTAATTGAAAATTATACACTACATTCAGATATGTTACAATCATTAAAAAGTTTTCAAAAATTTACTTTGAGGAATCTTAAAAAAAACAAAAAACCCAACCACACTGAGTAATTCTGATGCACTTTGTATTAACACATTCGTAATCCTGTAGGAATTTGTAGATTGCATTTTAGCAGAAAAACCACAAAAATATTAAATATATACTGTATTAGCCGTCCTGATGTGAATGAGGCTGTTCTATCATTAAACAATTGGTCTCTGATCATAGAAGTAACACAATTTAGGTTGTGTGAATGAGACTGTTTTATAGGGTTACCATGTTAACAATTTTTTTTTTTATTTATAACGTTCACTAAAACAAAATTGTAAGAAAAAACTTTTCATGCAGTTTGAAGAATAACCAATAGATAATACAGGAATGGCAAATAGATGCAGTACAGTTTTGTCCTTCCTTTGAATTGGCCCCATCACACAGAAAGATGGATGCAGCAAGAAAGTCAAGGAAGAAGGAAGATTCCAGCAAAAGGAGGATATTAGTAGTCATCAGCTAGAACAGAAAAAGAAAATTATTAGGAAAATAACATCCATAAGTATGCTGAATAAGGGAATATAAGAAAAGGAAACCAAAGTAAAGAAAGTACCCAAAGCATTAGCTCTTACTTTCAATAGTGAGAATACATGAACTGGCCGCTGTTCCTCTGCTGTTCACAACTTTACACATATATTCTCCTGTGTCTTCTGGGAAAGTTTCTGGTAAGTAAAGACAGTAGGTTTCCCCTCTTTCAATATACTGATAGTCCTCGCAGTCTTGTAACATTTCTCCCTCAAACCACCATGTGACTTCAGGCTTTGGTTCTCCAGTAATTTTAACAGTAAACCTTACTGGTTCACCATCCACAATTGATATATTTTTTAATGGTTTCTTAAACCATGGTGCTCCAGACCTAGCATGATCTTCTTCATCTTCGTAAGTAGAACCATTAACTATGCTTCCCTCCTCCTCTTCCTCCTCTTCTCTTTGCTGAGTAGAAAAATAAAATTCAAAAATCTTTTTACGTTTCTTAAATTACCCCCTTTCCTAACAGCACATTGTCCTAGCATTCATATGTTGTCATTACATAAGACAGAGGATGTGTAACAGTGCTTTTCTGTTCATGGGATTCAAAATAAGTCAATTTATAATGTGTGAATGCTACAGTTTTATTCTAGATGCTTGTCACAAATTACACTTAAATGAAATTTCCAGTCTCTCAATACTGGTGTTTCACAAAGGGGTTGGGTCAGGAGGAATAAATGACAGTATTTTACATCATTTTAGAAAAAATCCTGCTTATTCCCTTTCAAATAAACCTCTCCTAATTGACAGCTATTCAAAACATGATTAATTCATTTCGACTTAACCTCTGTCAGCTAGGAATAGAAAATATGCGTGACAGCAATTGCTGTCACGCATATTTTGAATACTGCGAACAGAGAAGCACTGTTACACATCCTCTGTATTATACTATTTTTGTATGTGTAATTTACTCCACACATTTTTCCTACAATTACAATAGATAAAGCAGATTGTACAGGACACAAGTGCACCATAAGTATAAAGGAATATGCTCAACTAATACATATGCTTTTCAGTGTCAGAAAATGTTTAAAATTTACAAACTGTTTGTGGTTAATAGTAAACGGGGAGTGAAGAGAAGTTAGTTGTATGTTGTGTCCTTGTGTAAGTCATTTTCTCTCCCTGTTGCATACTTTTACTTAGATTTTAAGTTTTTTAGGGCAGCAATGCACTGTATGGTGCTATATGAAAGTTTAAATATATTTCAGTATTCAATGGTTGAGTGTGCCTGTTTGACTAGTTGCTGAGTGACATGCGTTGTGTGTACTGGCAATGAGCAATTTCACATCAGTATTCTGGTTTGCGCTCACTGACAAAATAAGGATAAGCCTTGGAAAATAATTGCACTCAAAGAATTAACGTATCCTGACACTGCACTGGTCACAGTGCACTGCTGGCAAGGAAATTGAGCTTACATAATGATCATGAGGTATTGCACTCAAAAGGCTCTGGAATTAGGAAATAAAATTGGATTCTAGAGCATGTGGAAGTCATGTTGAAATTCAGGCATTGGTATCAATCATGAAATATTGAAGATCTAGTCAGGGCCAGCGGAACCACTAGGCAAACTGTGGGTGCCAGGGTCCCAGGAGCAGCAGAAAGAGCCAATGATCTGTCCACTCTCAGCTGCCCTAGGGCTTCTTTCAGCCATGTGGTAGTTCCCTCAGGCCAGACCCTGGCTTGTGCCACCTCCTGCCATCTTACTGTGTGCGGAGGAGTGGAAGAGAGGGGGGGGGGGGCTCAAGGCAGAAGGCACCTAGGGCCCCTAATACCCTTGCATTGGCCCTGGGTCTAGCACACATTGGATGACTGGTTTGGTAAGTGATATAAGCATATGAAATTTTAATTGTAAGGGAGGTGGGCTGATAACCTATCTTTGGACAATGTCATTCTGAGGGTGATGTGCATAGCAGATCAAAATACCATGTGGTATTGAAGGGGGAGGTAATGGCATTCCGTACAGTAGCATTTATTATATAACATTCTTTAATCCTAAAAAAAAGTGAGAGAGAACTTCAAATAAAGTTGTGTCAAACTTATTCTTGACCAGTTTTTACTGAGCAATCTGAGAAATCAGTTGAATAGCCATAGTGAGTCCCTCAATGTGGGCTGTGTTTCATGGGAAAAGCTGCTTTGAGAGGGCAATTCTGAATATACAATGTTTATTCTCACTATTTGTTTTTGGTTTCTACATTTTGTGTGTGCATGTGTGTTTGAATTTGGCTATACCAGAATTTCTGCCATACCAGATCAGATGAGTGGATTTATGCTCCTTACGAGCAGGTGCAGACTGAACTGTTTTCCATGATATTACTCTCAGTACATTAGCTGGTGCAATAATAAAAAAAAACAAAAAACTTTTTTTCTGATGTCAGTAGGTGCAGACATACTTGGACTGGTGCAGTGTTTCGAAAGCTCCCAGTTGACCATGCTTTGGCAGTCCTGATAAGAGCCCATGGCGTGAGGAAGTAGACTTGGGTAGCCTCAGGGCTCCAGCACCCTTGGGGATTGATATTCCCTCGGAGCTATGACCTATTTGTTTCTTCTCCCTGCCTCAGCGGGTGGGCTCTGGTCCTGTGCCCTGCCTGTTTAAGAAATCTTTAAAATGAGCAGGGTAGACAAGTTTAAAAAAAAAATGGGAAAGGATCAACTATACAGACCAGCTTGGATTCCGATGGCTGCTCTAGGGGCGCTCCCAGGGTACTGGGAAGTATGGAGGGCTGAAGTAAGTGATGCATGGGTGGAGCCTGCTGCTAGAGATCCTCCACAGGTCCAGACTGTAAGTGCACAACAGCGGTGGGAGATGGAGATAGTATGGGGACAGTCTACATGGCAAGATTCCCTAGCAGCTGAGACAAGGGTTAGAGTTTTGGCAGGTGCTATTTTAAGAGTGCAAGAGAGGGAGAGCCTGGGACTGTTTTCCCTCAATATGTTGCCATGGGAGGGCCCCCTACTCCCCCCTAGAGCTGTGTTTCCTGAGTACTTGGGGACTTCTGTGGGAAGCTCAGGACCACATCTCCCTTTTCTCCTGAAGTTTGGGCTATTTTAGCACAAGACATTTTTTCCTGTAGGGCAGGCTTGGGAGGCACAAGATGGTTCTTGATCTCCTCAACTCTGTCATTGGAAATCAGAGCCTCCCTTCTGCAAAATGACATTGCTCTTCATGGTGTGGACCTTCTCCCAGGCTCTCTGTTGGATGTTTTGGAAGGGGAAATTCAGTAGATACCAAGGAGTCCACTTGTCATTTTAAAAGAGTAGTCTTGTCATAAGGGCTCATATACCATAAGATTTCTGATCGGTAGACTAAGAATACCAAATTAGAGGGGGATCCTATTCTGGAGGGCTTCAGGAAACCTCCCAAATCTTCTCTCTTACATAGGATTATCAGAGACATGATTATTGTGGCATGGGGAATCCCTAATTAATCTATCTAAGGACCAAGAGTGTATATTATGGACCCTTATGGTAGATGCCTTGGTCACTGCCATTGTAAGACCACAATCCCTGTGGAAGGGGACACTGATGCCAAGAAAAGCAAATCTCTGCTCAAACAGGCCTTTGCATTAGCCTTAAAACCATCTGTGGTAGGGGAGGGAGAATATGAGATGAGCACAACAGCTTTTGGATGCCCTGGAATGGGGATTGGAGCTCATTTGAGTCTAGCGAGTTGGCCTGGATGGAGTCAGGTGCAGCTTTCCTGGCAAGCTCAATATGATTTGATTAGGTCATTATTTCCCAGCCCTCCTCTGGAAACATGCCTAATCAGTTGGGTTTTCAGGATTGGTACAATGAATATGCATGAGAGAAATCTGCATCCACTTAAGTCTCCAATTATGCAAATCTATCATGCATGTTTAGTTTGGATATCTTGAAAACCCCATTGATTAGGTGTGCCTCTAGGAGAGAGTTGGGGAAACAATCATAGCTCAGAGGCTAATGTGGTTAAAGGTTCTAGTCAGCTGATAATGCCTCAGTCTCATGTGAGCAAGCTAGAAGGTGATCTCCAAGTTTGGTTAACAATTGGGGGAGGCAAAGCCCCAGTTTACCAGAGGATAAACACCATGAGGCCTGTGTAGCAACAGTGATTGAAAAAAAGCGAGACACTGCTGTCCTGGATGTAATTTTTAACCTTCCTAGGTCCCCAGGGGCCACAAAGAGGTTGTCCTTCTTTGGAGGGAAAGGAAATGCCAGAGAATGGAGCAAACTAATCAAGAAGAGTCTGCTCAGCTCAGTGAGGACCAGTGGAGCTCTTCTGCAGGGATTCTGGTGGGTGAAAGGCTTGCCAGGTTGTATCTGGTGGACCTATGTCTCAACAGACCAGCAGGTGCTGGATACCATTTAAAATGGCTGTCCTGTGGAGTGGGCCTTTTTCATTTCTGATGCCTTCTGTGTCTTCCCTTGTTTGGAGGTATAAAGAACAGCAATAATTAACCTTGCAAAGGTTACGGCAACTGGGAGCGATGGTTCTGGGTGCCAGGGCTGAAGAAAATCTGCCACTTATTTTGTGATTCTTAAGCAGGAAAGCACTTTCTGTTCCTTTTTGGATCTGAGGAGTCAATGGCTCAAGGTGCCTTTTGTATGGTGATCTTGGGTGTTCAGTCATAATAGCATTGAGTAAGAGAGTTTCTCATTCCTAGAAATGTATATTCCCATCAGAAAAGAACAGCAGAGATATCTTCAGTTTGTAGTGATGGGGGGGGTCGTTTTCAGTTCAGAGCTCTTTTGGGCTGGCCACTGTATTCCAGCTTTCTACAAAGTCATGGTAATGGTGGCCTTTTTGCACAGATGAGTGAGTACTAATACACCCCCATCTGAATAACTAGTTTATCCAAGCCAGGTTGAAACAATAGACTTGGTCTGTAATTGCCAAAGTAATCCAAGTTTTGCAATTGCTTAGTTGGTAAATTTATCAGACAAAATTTAAAATCCTTAAATCTGGAAGTGAGATTTGGCACTGTCTTGGGGAGAGTGTTCTTAACACAGGACACAAGTTATGCTTCTTATTAAGAGAACTGTTGTCAGCAAGCTTGTCATGGATATGGGGCTATTTTCAGGTCTTGGGGGTTGTTGGCAGTAACCCTAGATTTGGTCCCCTATGAAAGAGCACACATACAACCTCTTCAGAACTCCCTTCTTGTGAAGTAATCCCTGATGTGGCAAATTTGAGGTGTGCTTACCCATTCTGCAGCTGGTCTGAAAGAGTCTGCAGTGGTGGCACAAGAACAACCTGATGACAGGAATGAAGCTGCAGATTCCAATTGCACAGGTATCTTCCCCTTTCAAGGCATCTATTTTACCTAGGAAATGCCTTTGAAAAATGCTGGTTAGTTGCATGAAGTGCCAGCCTTGTTATAAAGGTGGAATTCAAGACTTGAGCAGTGTTAAATCCGGATGCGGTTCACTGTTTAAAGGGTGTAAAACTTTTCCAGTTTCTTTCCATGGTCCCTTATTGTATTGCAACCTGGTGTTGAGAGCCCCCTCACATGCTCCCTTTGAGCCTAGCAAACGGATTTGTCCATGAATACCTTGATGTGGTGATAATCTGTTCAGTGAGACATCTCTGAGACCTAGATCTGGCCTCACAGGGCTATGCACTTGATTTCAGAAGAAAAAGTAGGGCTCCATCCTGTGCCCTCCTCTTTACCTACAGTGGTCTGAGGCTTTTTGCCTTAATGAGGAAATTTCCTTACCAATATTTAGGTTGAAGAAATGTTAGGGTGAGAAATCTACATAAATTAGATGTACTTAGAACCATTATGCAGATTTTTTAAAATCTCCATTTCCTTTTGGAAGTTGGACAGATTGAATTGTTTAGAGGGCCTTTTAAGAGTAAGGCAGTTTCTATAGTCAGATGGATTAAGGAAGCAGTTCTGGTCACCCCTTCACAAAAAGACAGACAGAAAAGTTACAGAAAAGGGTGATACAAATGATAAAGGGGATGGAAAACTTCATTATTGAGAGGCTAAACAGACTAAGGCTCTTTAACTTGGAAAAGAGAGAACTGAGAAGGGGATATGAGTGAGATTCATAATGTATGTGGAGTGGAATGGGTAAATAGGGATCACTTATTTATCCTTTCAAATAACACCAGGACTAGCGGACACTTCATGAAACTAGCAATCAGACTTAAAACAAATAGGAACATTTTTTTGATTGTGCATAATAACATTATGGAATCTATCACCAGAAAATGCAGTCAAGGCAACTAACATAGTGGTGCTCAAAAGAGGGTTGAACATGTTTCTGAAGGAAAAGTCCATAAACAGTTAATAGCCAAGTTCAATTGGAAAAACTAGCAAGCACTTATCCCTAAGACTAAGATAAAAAAAAAAAATAGCTCAGTTATTGGGGATCTATGAAATACTTCTGACCCAGCCTGGCTTTGACAAAAAAAGGTATGCTGACAAGGTTTACTACTAATCAGTTTATGTACTGTCAGTGGTGTTACAACACTTGGTTCTCTGTCTCCATTTGCCAGCAGAGAGCCATATTCCCCACGTGTCTGGTCTGGTATGGCAGGATTCAAGAAAAGGAAATTCAGATAAATTTAAATTTTTCCCTTTTTAATATTTTGTTGTGCATTTTTGCAAACCACCTTGCATGTCGCTTTTCTAAACCATTGTAATCTTTTGGAATAACGGTATATAAAATGCATAAATAAATAAATGTGCAATGCAGAAGCATCTAGTAGTCAACAGAACTCTTTTTAAAGAGAGGCTTGTGAAGATGAAAGGGTAAAAGGGATGGAGCACCATACAGACATCTGTTCCACTCTGGCATGGACCTGGGACTGGAGGAAGAGTCACCTTTCAGCAGGATAATGATCTTGAGCCTTAAGCAAAAGCAACAGTGGAGTGGCTCAGCAACAAGAAAGTGTGCTTATGTGGCCTAGCCAAAGCCCAGACTTGAGTCTAATAAAAAAAAAATAAAATCTGGCAAGACTACAGCTGATCCCCAACCAATTTGAAAAAGCTTGAGATCTGCCAAGAAGAATAGGCAATAACTGTACAATCCTGCTATACAAAGTTGATAAGATGAGTCATGGCTGTTAATGGAAGCCACTTTGGCAACATTAAGTATTGTCAAGGGCTGTGAAAACTTATACAATCAACTTCTTTGAAATGAATATTTAAATTTGTTCTGTCTTGATAAAAGGGGAGAGTATGTTGTATAGATAAGTGAAATTCTACATTTTTATTGCATTTTGACTTGGACATTTTTCTTAAAAAAAAAATATATATACAAGAGGTGAAGACTTTTACAAGCCACAGAATTTCAAAAAGTGATTGAATAGTTGGTATTACTCTCCCCCAATAAATGCAGAAGGTGATGTTTAAGAAGTGACAGACCTGTGCTAAGAATGTAGCTTAGATGTATGTCATTTGCCACTTTATAAGGTAAAAATTGTAAAGCTTTACATGCAATTACTCTGTATGCAAACTTTTGATGCATGATGGCATGCTTTTTTGCCTTTATAATAGCATTACGAAATACAAACAGTTCCATTACCACAAGCTCTTCAGAGGAAGTAGTACCAGGGTCAAAATTCAAGTGCAATTAAAAATACCTTTTGTAATGCAGCATCAATTTCTTTCTGTTCAAACTGCATACGTAGGACCTTCTGTTCTTCAATTCTTCGTTGTTCTTCTTCTACCCTTGCCTTTGCCATTTGTTCAAATCGAGCCTTCATGTCAACTTTATGGGAAAATGGTGCTTCATGTTTTCTTTCTGGTTTTATGTCCATTTCTTCTTCCTTAAAAATCATTTGAATTTTATAAACAAAATGTCTGTATATTGTATGTGCAAGATTGACACTGAATAAACACCCAGAAATAAATACCTGTGTAAATGTAACATACTCTCATAGCAATTAAAAAGCTATTTACATGTGTAAAGTGCACTTACATGTGAATGTCCTATGGATAATCAATGGGCGTGTAATGTAGCAATTTCCAAAGCTTCTACCGGTAATGTGCATTTACATGTAAAAAACCCAATTTTAAGCATGTAAATGCTTTTTAAAATCAGGCCCTTAGATTGTAAGCCCCTCTGAGCACAGGGAAATACATCCAGTACCTCAGTGTAATCTGCTTTTGTGCTAAAAGGTGGAATATAAATAAAATAGGACAGTAGTTTTTGAGCCACTGGCTTGCACTAGGAGAGCAAGCAAATTGTAGGCTCTAGTCTCCTGTTCTTATACTCAGATTTTCAATAATTGTTTTAAAATCTCATCTAAAGCTTCTCACAAAGGTGTTATCCTAATTCCACTGAAATAGATCTTATTCTGCCAACATTTGTTTTCCAAAGCCTCATGCTAATATGGGAGAACAGACTCTGCATATGCTGGGTTGTCAGAACCTTGCCCTATTTGGAAATGACGGTGTCTTACCGAAAGTTCTTACAGTTGTTCTGCATCTGTCAGTCTAGCTAAACACGGTTTTTCACTGACAAAGAGAACCTTTTCCACTTGACTCTCTGTCTAATAGTATCTTAACTGCTGCAAGCAACCTAGACCAACATCTTCAGAGTAAAGTGAATACATAGTCAGCTACAACAACTTCATTAGGTCATCTCCGTTCTGCTTCCACAGAAAATATCTGCCAAACAGCCACTTAGGCTTTGAGGCATGGAAATGAGCAGTCAAGTGTTTTTCTTAAGTGCTTTTATTTACATTGCAAAAATGTCAGCATTCACATTTAGAAATCCCAGCTCAAAATAGGGGCTTCCTTTCCTTATAATGCATACAGAAGGCAGGCCAGCTATTCTAAGGGACTGCCTCTCCCTTGTTATGATCAGGTTAGGGTCTCCCTTCCTTCTCCCAGTCCTGCATGCTTAGTCCCCAGTATGGGATCTTCCCTGGGGCCATAATTCCTTGTGGCATTATGCTTTAAGGTGGGCTGGGATAACAGAAAAAAATTTCAAATGTGAACTGAAAACATGGCTCTTTTGAAAAGCTTTTGATTTAACATAAACAATATACTGCAAACCTCCCACTTGTACACCTTCTCCCCTCTGTGAAGACTCCAGATGAGGATCTCCAGAAGTTTCTGCAGAAGGCACATAAGGGCACAGAAAACAAACAGCTCTTCTGGTTTTCCTCCCTTTAGGGCAGGAAAGGTAGCAGCAAAACTTACCCCAAAACACAAGGTTTATCTTCACAAAAAGGCAAAACTAGAACTCTCCTGCAGCGAGTCACCCCTCATTCATCCATGGTTTGTGTGATGGAGAGCAGTAGAATTTTGTCTACCCCCGGCCTTCCCAAGAAAAAGAATTCGCCCAGGCCAAGTAACGAGGATCTCACAGAAAACTCTCATAAGCAAGTCCAAAAATCTCTTATGGGACAGGTTGTGTACCAGCAAAGTAATTGCTCCCTCCCTATTCAGTGTAGAATCCAGGTCATGGGACCTAGCACACCAAGAATTGGAAGGAAGTCAACTCAGGAAAAACAGCTCCTCTGATTTCTAACCGAAAATGCCGCACCTTGCTATGATACAAGCTGCTTTTATGCCAGCAGGGGGCCTAGCCATTCCAGCAAACTTGGTGAAGATGCTGGTCTGAAATGGTGCACCCCTCCCTCTACTACCTATCTCCTACTCCTAGCTCAAAAGGGTTTAGGAACAAGGGCCATTTAGTGTTGATCCCAAAGGGTCACTACACCAATATATGGAAGCTTTTCACCATTCACTTTTTTTCTGTGTTCCCATGCACATTTTAGTGCTAATCATTTTGGGCCGGATTTTAAAAAGGTTACGTGCCGGGCCTATTTTAAAAAGGCCCGGCAATGCACATAAAGCCCCGGGATGTGTGTCAGTCCCGGGGCTTTACTAAAGGGGTGGGGTGTGAGTGGGGCGGTCGTGGGGTCAGGCTCCCCGGCACAGGGTAATATTTGCTGCTGTGCTGGGGATCGTATGCCAGCAGTTGGCTGGCGCGCGCAACTTGCGCCTGTCCAGAGGCAGGCGCAAAAGGTAAAATAAAGGGCGGGGGGGGGGGGGGAAGGTTAGGGGAAGGGGTGAGAAGGTCAGACTAGGGGGAAGGGAACGGGGGAAGGCAGCACGACTCCGTGCGTGCAAGGTGCACAACTGTGCACCCCCCTGCGCGCGCCGACCCCTGATTTTATAACTTGCACGTGCAAGTTATAAAATCGGGCGTACATGTGTGCGCGCCGGGTAGCGCGCGCACATGTAGGCCGCACGTGCTTCTTTTAAAATCTACCCCTTTACCCTTACTTTTGAAAACCATCCTAGCCTTTTTCCTGTTTCTAACAAATGTTTGCTGTCATCACTATAGCTCCTCTTAGTTCAGCTCACTGTTCTACTTCACAAAGAACTTCCATCCTACTCAAGCCACTCCGCTTTAACAAAGTCAATACTCAGACTTTTGACTTCTGTATAAACCTCTCCGTTTTGATCCGCTTATTAAACAAAACCATCTGATTACTGGAGCTCAGCTGACCACCTGCCTGAATGTTAGAAACACTTTCTCCATTTGTAAGTAAAAGGCCCAGTACTGCAAGTTCCCTCAGGGGTTCCATTACCATTTGATTGAGGAAAGCTTTTTGAAGAGGCTAATTAATTCTGCAGATTAAAATAAGAACATATGCCATGCTGGGTCAGACCAAGGGTCCAGCAAAGTACTTGGCAAGTACCTAAGCATTAGATAAATCTCAAGCTACTATTTTTTATTAATTAACAGCAGTTTATGGATTTTTCCTCTAGGAACTTATCCAAACCTTTTTTTAAACCCAATTACACTAACTGCTGTAACCACATTCTCTGGCAATGAATTCAAGAGCTTAACTATGCGCTGAATGAAAACATTTATTTCGATGTTTTAAATGAGCTACTTGCTAACTTCATGGAGTGCCTCCTAGTCCTTCTATTATCTAGGAGAGTAAATAACCGATTTACATTAACTTTTTCAAGTCCTTTCATGATTTTGTAGACCTCTATCATATCCCCCCTCAGTCATCTCTTCTCCAAACTAAACAGCTCTAACTTCCTTAGCCTTACCTCATAGGGCAGTCGTTCCATGCACCTTATCATTTTGGTCGCCCTTCTCTGCACGTTCCCCAGTGCAACTATATCTTTTTTGAGATGTGGCGACCAGAATTGCACAAAGTATTCAAAGTGCGATCTCAACATGGAGCGATACAGAGGCATTATGACAGCCATCATTTTATTTGCCATTCCATTCTTAATAATTCCTAAAATTCTGTTTTCCTTTTTCATCACCGCAGCACACTGAGCTGATGATTTCAATGTACTATCCACTATGACGTCTAGATCTTTTTCCTGGGTGGTAAATCCTAACATTGTGTAACTACAGCAAGGGTTATTTAATTTAATATAATTATTTTTTTTTATATACAGACATTCGATCTGAGATATCACATTGGTTTTTTACATTCAGGTACTGTAGGTACTTGCCTATCCCCAGAGGGCTTACAATCTAAGTTTTGTACCTGAGGCAATGGAGGGTAAAGTGACTTGCCCAAGGTCACAAGGAGCGACAGCGGGACTCGAACCCTGGCTGGTTGGAAGATGTGTTCTATGCAGATACCACCTTCGAAAGGAACTTAGGGTGAGTTCGCAGAACAACCTTGTTTTGAAAACCTGCAGGTATGGTGGTTAGGAAACTGCAGCCTGTAATTTGCTTATTCTTCATGCAAAAGTGATGGCAAAAAGAAACAGCACTTTCCAGTTGAGAAATGTTTAAGTCCACCGACTCGAGAGGTTCAAAGGGAAGCTTCATGAGTTGGGCAAAGACTATGCATCACTTTGCACTTGTCCATGTTAAATTGGGCTTTCAAATGGTAGATGAAATCTTCCAGTCTCACAAGGTTCTGTAATTTATCACAATCCGCTTGAGATTTAACTACTCTGCATAATTTTGTGTTATCTGCAAATTTGATCACCTCTCTCACCAAATCCTGTGCTCCACTGAGAATTAGATCTAAAATTAATCCCTTTCTTGTCTGTTCCTGAACCAATTGCTCCATAAAACTGTCATGTATTTCATCCAGGAACTTTATCTCTCTAGCATGTCCTGATGATTCACTTACCCTGTTAACATTGGGGTAATTGAAATCTCCCATTATTACTGCACTACCAATTTGGTTAGCTTCCCTAATTTCTCTTGGCCAGATGGACGGTAATATACTCCTATCATTATCCTCTTCCCCAACACACAAGGGATTTCAACACAAAAAGATTCAATTGTAAATTTAGTCTCATTCAGGATCTTTATCCTGTTGGACTCTATGCCATCCCAGACATAAAGCGCCACACTGCCACCAAGATGCTTCTCTCTGTCATTCTGATATTTGTACCCTGGTATAGCACTATCCCGTTGGTTATCTTCTTATGTCATCATTCACTGCTGTACACTCTAATTCTCCCCTCTTACTTCTTAGACTTCTGGCATTAGCATACAAATATTTCAAAGTATGTTTTTTGTTTGTATTAACATTCTGCTTTTCAGTTGACCGGGATCAATTGGAATCTTTTAGCTCAGGTGCGTTTTTAGTTACAGGCACTTGGACTACTTTTCTTATTATTGGAACCTCACTGTCGGGATGCCCTTATTCTAATGCTTCATTAGTATCCTTTGAAGATATCTCTCTCCGAACCATGCGCTGCTGAGCGACTGTCGGCTTTCCCCTTTGTTCTAGTTTAAAAGCTGCTCTATCTCCTTTTTAAAGGTTAGCGCCAGCAGTCTGGTTCCACCCTGGTTAAGGTGGAGCCCATCCCTTCGGAAGAGACTCCCCCTTCTCCAAAAGCAGAAGTGGGCAATTCCAGTCCTCGAGGGCTGCAAACCAGTTGGGTTTTCAGGATATCCCTAATGACTATCACGTCATATCATGACCTCCGCCACCCTTCAGCTCCCCTGTTTCTTACCTTCCATCTCATTTAACAAAATCCTCTACAAACCCTGCTAATCTGAGTCACTGCTGTCCCCCGTCCCCCCCCCCCCCCCCCCCCATCCCTAAGTCCTCAGCCAATTTCCAAGTCACTGTTCTGAGTACTATCCCCTCCATCTCTGTTCTCTGGAGCATCAAACCTGCATTATTTTGCTCTTCTTGCATCCTGGGGCGTCCCTCATCCCTTGGAGATCTGATCACAGAGTGACATTGGCAGCCTGGGACTCCTAATCAGTCTTTCTGCTGCCAGGGTTTCTCTCCCCCATAGGGTTCAGCTGTTTGTACCTGTGGGACCACCGCCTAGCTGAAACAACTAATTGTTGGAAGCACCCTGAAGAGAGGCCCTAGAGCAGTGGGGCAGGACCAGCAGGCTTTTTTGCCAGTACAGCTAGGGGACAATCAAAAGAGCATTTGTCCCCACCCCCGGATGCACCTTGATTGCAATGGAGCCCATCACTTCTCCAAAATATTTTTTCTTTCTAGTGCAGCAGGGGCAGCCTTTGGCCCCCTTTAGCCATGGTAGCACCTTCTTATTCTCTTAAGTACTTAAGTGTTTTCTGCTCCCTTGGTCTTCTATTTCTTTTTCATCCTCAGCTAATTACTTTTTGGTTTATGGAATGAAAGTTGCTATTTTTTCATAGCTCTCCTTGTTTTCTGCAGTACTTTAGTTTTATTTTCATGTCTTCTTTTCAACACATTCTTGAAATTGTATTAAAAATGTTATAAACTGAACATTTAAAAAACATTTATATGTACATTTAAAAGACCATACAAGTAAACAGGAGCTGACCTGTTGGAATTTTTCTGCTTCCCGTTCTCTTATTTCCATGTCCGTTGCTCTTCGTCTGGCTCGCTCTTCTTCAATCTTTTTCTGTATTTCCTCTTCTGATAATTTGCCAATTTTCTCAAATTTACTTTTTAAGTTCTTAGCTTGAATGGAGCCAGTCCTTTTTAATTTTATCAGCTCTTCATACTCATTGCTTATAATTTCATTGCTTTCATTCACCTCCTCCTCCTAATAAGAGATAGTAAAGAGGAATATTGTATATTATATTATCATATATATTCCTCTTCAGGGCAAGAATTGTATATAACTAAACCATAAAAAAAAAAATACACTCATGACCTGAATTATGCACTTGTAAATCATGTGTCATTGCATTATTATCAGTAAGTGCTGGTAAACTGAACGTCCACACAAGCCCATAACACTAGGGGTTTTTTTTACCTGTAAAATATATATAAAATCTGTATGCTAACAATAATACTAGGGGATGGAAAAGCTATCTTACAGAAAAAGGCTAAACAGATTAGGGCTCTTTAGATTGAAGATGAGACAACTGAGAGGGGATATTACTGAAATTTAGAAAATCATAAGTGGGGTAGAATGGGTACATAGGAAGCAGTTATTTATCCTTTCCAACAACGCTAGGAATAGGAACAGTATGAAACTAGATATAAAACAAATCATAGGAAGTATTTTATGTACTCGGTGCACCATAAAGCTACAGCAGCTATTGCCAGAGGTGTGGTCACCTTAGTACCCTCACATGGAAATTCCACACTAATGAGGACATCAAGTATGTTCTCCCAAAGCGCAGAGGTATGCTGGATGAACACACATTATTTTAATGCTAGAAACTTTACGCCTGGTCAGAGGTAAAATAAAGTTTTCAGTGTTGCAATCTGGCGATGAGCAGGAAAATAAAAAAAATTAAAAAAAAAGATTTTCTTGAGGCCAGCCAGCGAGCTGGATAAGTATGGACTTATCCAGGTAAGTGGAGGCTGCTAACCTTGGCCATTTACCCAGATCAATCCATACTTATTGGGCTAGGTGGTGGCGGCTGTCATCAGCCTGACTCTAGTGGCTCCCTCATTTCCCCTCTACTCTCGAGTTAAAATGTGTGTTCAGCCCTTGTTGAATGCATGTTTTAACTCATTAAATGCACATTTAGCTCTCAATGCATTAGCATAGCATTAGCTAACTACACTGAGAGTTAAAAAAAAATGTAACCTGCATGTTAAAACTGTGCACTGAAATTCAGCACACAGGTTCATAACACACAATGCCTCGACCTGATAATGGGGCTCAAAAGCGGGTTGGCTAAGTTTGAGGAAAAGTCCATAGATAGGTACTAGCTAGGTAGATCTTAGAAAGCCAGTGCTTATCCCTAGGAGAGAGTAGAATGAAGTAGCTCTACTGTGTGGGATCTGTTGGTACTTGTGACCCAAACTGGTCACTGTCAAAGGATGCTGGACGTAATGGACCTTGGTCTGACCCAGCAGGGCACTTCTTATTTTCTTATGCTAATACCTCTAAGCATGAATTTCCAGTGTTATATATTCATAAGCAAAAATAGATTACTTGCAAAATTTTATCCTGAGAAATACTTTAAATCTATCAAAATATATTTACAAAGTATATAAAAAAAATTACCATTATCGTTACTTATTGCCCTATTCAGAATACTTTATGATACATGTCTTCAACAACTGGAGAGAAGAAACATAAGGGTCCCAGCCAGCAAAGTTAGCTTTGGTGCTTCAGTGCATGTGAGGGAGACCCCACTGTAGAGGGATGAGCTGGAAGGCCCCTTGCCACAGTTCCTACTCCTCGGAATCCAGGTGAGTCCTAGTGCCTGACCTTGTCTGGTCCCATAAGACACCACCGAGGAATTGCCAGAGAGAACCCAGACTGCCTTGGCCTGGAGAATGTGGAGGAAGTGTTGCAATGACAAAATGGATTGTGCTGGTCTACCATCTGTTGATGGACTACAAAGTCTGCACTGGAAACCACAACCGGTCAGGCTTCATCTGTTACAACCAAAATCCAGGAGGATGTAACCAAATTGACCCCTGCCCCCAGGAAATTCAAAGTTACCTGCCACTACAGACGCAACCTTTGCACCGCCATCTGTAATGGAAGCTGCCCCCTTGCAAGATAGTGGTGATGAGTAGCCCACACGATTAAAATCTCACTAACTGCAGAAAGTGGCCAATGTCTTAGCCTGGCCATTGTGGAGATGCATGTGAGGGAGGGAATGATTACAGACGATGCAGCATACTGCCCTATAGAACTAGGACCAAGGAGGCTACCATGAAACCCAGTTGATAAAGACAAAGTGACAGCCCAGGGAGCCAGGAAAAAATATTTGGAAATCTAGAACCCCGGGAAGGATTGATCATTCCATCAGAGACAAGAAGCACCCAGCCAAAAACTCCCAAAACATGCACTACCCCGAGTGACACCACACAGTTCTCCTGGCACAAAGGACAAAAAGTGGAATAATAAGCTCTACCCTTCTTAAGAAGACAGGAACTAGAGACATTACCTGGAGAAAAACTTTGGAACATGGGTGAAGGCCCCCAAATTTCTAGGCTAAAAAAAAAACCCCTGGGTCCTTCTTGAAGGCACCAACCTCTCTGTGGACAAATATACTCTGTCCTTCTCCATTATTATTTATTTTATTTTATTCTTTTTGTATATAGCTTGAACAAGAAACAGCTCCACACAGCACCGAAAACACCGCCTGCAAGCGACAGAGTTTCTTGAGGGACACCAGCCTCATCCATCTTACGACAAGGAGAAAAAGGCAAACAAGCATCACAGATGTCACTCACTGGCCACGAAAAAGAGTCTGAGGTCACTTTAAACCAGTAGTGCCCATAAATGCCCACTAATCAGACTATCTGGCCCCAGTGGAGCCACATAATACACTATTGGGAGTCAAGCCCTCACAAAGAGACTGAATGCAACTCTAACTCCAGCCTCCAAGCCCAAAAGCAAAGGCAGGTTATAAACACCAGCAGCCTAAGAGGCTTCAAGTCACCCCAAAGTGCCATAGCTGACTTGGACTGGGAGGACCTGGTTCAGGGCAGATATTCTGAGCAAATTGCTACAAAATGGATGCACAACATGCACCGCAATAAAGCTGCATAGAAGAAGCCTGCCAGCAGGAATCTGGAGCATGACAGAAAAACAAAGTGTTATCATATAACCACAGAAAACCCCCATTGTTGGAAACACAGAAAAGGCTCCTCACCTGCACTGCCAACCAAGCTGCAGAGAGGAGCCCACCAGGCTGAACTGGAGCAGACAGGCCTAAATTAAGGCAGAGATAACATAGGCAATTGCCTAAGGCACCAAATATCCAGGCCAAAGAGAAGCCAGCTTCTGTTTGCTATAGTGCCATGTGTCAGCACATTACCAAAGGGACACCCATCGCCATGTGCGATGGGTGTCCCTTTGGTAATGTCTGGGAGCAGACCTGATAAAACAAAGGGCTACTGAATAGCCGCAAAAGAATAAACAAATAAGTCTGTCCCCCTCCCCCCAGTAGTGCCAGCAACATTACCTGGCCTCGCATGCAGACCTTTGTGGCACAAAAACCAGATAGAGAATCCCAATTGTAAGGCCCTGGCAATGAAATGTGACCTGAAGGGAGTCTCTGCCATGGAACTGGAGGACAGTGGAATTGCCTCTGAAACATCTGCTATGCATGGTTTTGATTTTTTTGGGTTTTTTTTCCCATTCTCCACTGTGGAGGAAGATGTGTGCCTGAAAACTCACTGTACAATTCACTAATAAATGAGTTCAAAGTAGTGCACTACAGGCCAGCATGAAACAAAAGGAATAACAGTATGTTGCACGTGAGAAACGGCTCATTCCCAAAAATGAGGAGGCATCACCATCTATGGACAATTAAAGGAAAAAAGAACTAATGGTCGCTGATAACCGAGGCGATGTTAGGAGCCTCCCAGCTCCCATAAACCTCATTCATCCATTCAAGGTCATGTCTGTATAAACCCTGGAACTCTGCAGAATGGGAAACCATCGTGGGCTCTCTTGCAACCAGTTATAAAAGGGCTAAACACCCAGGAGAGACTAAAAGAGGAAAGAAATCCCCATCAGGAACCCTGAGTAAGAATGCACAGCACTAGCAACTCCTCAAAGGCTTTTCAAAGGCTTGAAACAGGAAGGACCCACAAGAAAAACAAAAAATTGTATTGCCCTGACCCACTGACAACTTTGCCTGCTAACCTGCCGCCCAAATCCGGAGGAACCCGGAAGGGAGCCGGATGCCTTCTGAAGAAAGCAGGCCCTTGCTCTTCATTGGGCCATGAGGGAAACCATCGGTGGCCAAGGTGGGAAGAGAGCGCGGGAGGAAGGCAAGATAGTAACATGGTAATGATGGTAGAAAGGGACCAAATTGTCCATCCAGTCTGCCAGCAAGCTTCCTAAGGTAGTAACTGCCACTCTGTGCAGGTTACTCCATGTTTGTCTTAAGGGTAGTAATTGCTGCTCTGTGCAGTTATCCCCAAGCCTTATGATAACCCAAAAAAATTGCAGCTAGCAACATTTTTTATTGGGTGATGAGCTTTTTTGAAAATTCAGATAGTGCTGCTTGATGTGCTTTACTTATGGACTTGGCTGTAGAAGCAGTCCTGTGCTTTTTTCCTTATGTTTGAGTATCAGTACCCCAGACCGTGGAAGTCAGGACCCTCTTAACATAACATAGAAACAACAGCAGAAAAAGACCAATCGGCCCATTTAGTCTGCCCAGCAAGCTTCCACACTTATTTTCCCATGCTTATCTGTTTCACCAACCACCAAACAGTTGGTAACTGTTTGATTCAAATTTCCTGCCATCCCCTGTCATTGATGCAGAGAGTAATGTTGGAGTTGCATCAAAGGTGAGCATAAAGCTTATGGTTAAGGGTTATAACCGCCACATCAAGCAAGTTACCCTGATGCTTGTTTACTCATATTGCACAGATCGATGCCTTGTTGGATGATGTCGGAATGTAAATCCTGTCTTCCTCACTTCCCTCTACCGTTGAAGCAGATAGCAACGCTGTATATGCTTTCAAAGTGATGTATCAGGCTTAATTGGTTTAGGGTATTAACCGCCATAATAAGCAGCTACCCCCACAATTATTTGTTTACCCAGATTGTGAAGTTCAGTCCTTGTTGGTTGTTATCTGAATGTAAATCCTGTTTTCCACTTTTCCCCCTGCTATAGAAGCAGAGAGCAGCACTGTATATGTATTCAAAGTGATGTATCAGGCTTAATTGGTTTAGGGTAGTAACTGCCGTAATAAGCAAGCTATCCCCACGCTTATTTGTTTACCCAGATTATGAAGTTCAGTCCTTGTTGGTTGTTATCTGAATGCAAATCCTCTTTTCCACATTTCCCTTTGCCGTTGAAGCAGAGAGCAATGTTCGGGTTGCATTAAACGTGCAAGGGATTTTTTGAGTAAGGGTAATAATCACCAGGCAGTAGTCAACATTCCAGCAAGCCACCCCCATGGCTCTACTCTTCATTCCCATCCTCTAGCCTTTATGGATCCACAGTGTTTATCCCATGCCGCTTTGAAATCTTTCACAGTTTTAGTCTTCACCACTTCCTCCGGAAGGGCATTCCAGGCATCCACCACACTCTCCATGAAGAAATACTTCCTGACATTGGTTCTGAGTCTTCCTCCCTGGAGCTTCAAATCATGACCCCTAGTTCTTCTGATTTTTTTTTCCATTGTAAAAGGTTTGCTGTTGACCATGAATCATTAAAACCTTTCAAGTATCTGAAAGTCTGTATCATATCACCTTTGCTCCTCCTCTCCTCCAGGGCATACATATTTAGGTTCTTTAATCTCTCCTCATAAGTCATTTTATGAAGATCATCCACCTTTTTGGTCGCCCTTCTCTGGACTGCCTCCATCCTGTCTCTGTCCCTTTGGAGATTCGGTCTCCAGAACTGAATGAAATACTCCAGGTGGGGCCTCACCAAGGCCCTGTACAAGAGGTTCATCTGATCCAATTCCCCTTTTCCCCTGCCATCGACGTGGGGAGCAATATTGCAGTTCCATTAAAAGCATCAAAGCGTATTGGTTAAGGATAGTAATCTCTATAGCTTCTGCTTCGTCTCCTTCTGCGTTACCCACCTATTCTTCTCCTTGCCTGTCTGCCCTGCCTATCCGTCCCTCCTCTCCACTTGGACGGATATCTGGTTTGACCTTGACATGTTCTCTGATATGCTTGATTGCTGCTTGCCTCTGACCACTGACTGAACCTGGATACTCCTGACTGCTGTCTGCCTTTGACCATCGCCTGGACCTTTGACTCATCTGACCCCTGTCTGCCTACGACCCTAGCTATCGAACCAGAGACCCCACCTAAGATCTGCTTGCCCTGGAACCCAAAGGCTCAACCCGAGTGGAACAAGGGCTGGTATAGGCAAAGCTCTTGCTGGGTCTCTGCTCCACCCAGGTCCGCCTGCCAACAATGGGATCCTGCAGGATTCCTTCCTGCAAGTTTTGCCAATCCTGTCTTGGCCGAAGGGTCCACAGATGCAACAGACTGTTGAGGCCATGGACTCGGCTGCCTTAACTGCACTATGGGCTAACCCTGGCCTAACTTCAGGAACAACAGGTTGTCCTGGAACTCTTGGCCACAGCTATAGATCACCTTGCCATGCAACTGGCCACCTTGTCTGCATCTACTACAATGTCTCCACCTGCAGCAGTGCCGCTAACTCCTCCAGCGTCCAGTTGGCCTGTTCCACAACTGCTGGCAAACCCCGGTATGCTGGGGACCACAAACAGTGTTGGGGGTTCTTGAACCAGTGCAAAATGCACTTCCAGTTACAGGCCTCGCTATTCTCTAATGATCAGACTAAAACCACATCTATCCTCTCCCTGCTTGTTGGAACAGCACTTGAGTGGGCGTCTCCCCTCTAGAAGGTAGGGGACCTCCTCTTGCTTGGAGGGGGTCCCATTGCAAGAACATTTCGCACCGTTTTTGAGGAGCCGGTTGAGCAAATTTAATGGCCTCCGATCTGCTTCAGCTTTGCCAGGGCTCCCGAACCTTAGCAGAGTATGCCAGGAATTTAGGACCTTGGTCTCAGAGTTAAATTAGCAGGGGAACAGCTTCGTTGCATCTTTTTGGAAGGCCTTTCCAGTAAGATTATAGATGAGCTCGCTGCCCGGGAACTCCCCAAATCATTAGAAGCCCTCACTGACCTTACAGGCAAAATCGATCAAAGCCTGCAGGAGAAAACCAGAGAGGAACGAGGGCTGGTATAGGCAAAGGCCCTGACTGGTCTCTGTTTTGCCCGGATCCACCTGGCAATGGTAAGAACCTGCAAGACTCCACGGACACAACACTATGGATAATGTGTAAGCAGTAAAACAACTCTTGGTAGATCAGCAGGGTTTTAAAGTTTGGGGTTACCAGGGTGGGGGGGGGGGAGGGAGACTTAAACTAGGGGGGGTTTGGAAGTCCTATCCCATAACTCGGTGAACTGGGAACAAACTGGGAAAACTGGCAATGGCTTTGGTATATGTGGCTTTTAAAATTCCCCCACTTACTTGGTAGAAGTGGAATTTGCACACACAGATGCACATCCACTTAAAATTGCTCGCACATCTGTGTGCAATTAGGCTATTTTATAACATGTGCATATATACACATGTACCCCCCAATCCAATTAAGCCTGATACTTCACTTTCAATTCATATCCAGCGTAGATCTCTGCTTCAATGGCAGGGGGGAATGAAGATAAGAGGATTTACATTCAGACAACAACCAACAAGGACTGAATTGCACAGTCTGGGTGAACAAATAAGCATGGGAGTAGCTTGCTTGTTGCGGCAGTTACTACCCCAAACCAATTAAGCCTGTCACTTCACTTGGAAAGCATATCCAGTGCAGCTCACTGCTTCAGTGGCAGGCATAATGAAGAAAGGAGGATTTATATTCAGACAACAACCAACAAGGACTGAATTGCATGGTCTAGGTAAAGAAATAAGCATGGGAGTAGCTTGCTTATTGCGGCGGTTACTACCCCTAACAAATTAAGCCTGATACTTCACTTTGAATGCATATCCAGCACAGCTCACTGTTTCAATGGCAGGGGGAATGAAGAAATAGATGTTGTCTGGATGTAAATCCTAACAAGTCATTAATCTGAGCAGTATGAGTATACAAACATCGGGGAAACTTGCTCGATACAACAGTTACTACCCTCAAACATTAAGCCTTATACTTCACTTTGATGCAGCTCAAACATTCAGCCTTATACTTCACTTTGATGCAGCTTCAACACTGCTCTCTGCATCAATGGCGGGGGTGGAAGGAAATTAGAATAAAAAAAAGTTACCAATAAGGGCCCTGAACTCAGCGGTCGGAGTAACAGATAAGTATGAGAAAATAAGTGTGAAAGCTTGCTGGGCAGACTGGATGGGGCCTATTGGTCTTCTTCTGCCGTCATTTCTATGTTTCTATATGTAATAAAATTACCATGTCCCTGGGCGCGAGCTGATGAATGTGTGCACATGTGCCTGCATGCCAGTTTAAAAGTTACCATCTAAATGTTTCTGCAACTTTTTTCTTTCACTTCCATGAACAGCTTACGTAATTCTCTCCTCTTTCTGATATCCAAGAGTAAAATGACTCTAGAAAATGGTAACTTCTCTCAAAATCCAGCTTTCCTTTCAGTTTTAAAAAAAATCTGAGGAAGTCACACTGTGATACACTGGTTGAAAAAGTGATTCAACTTGATTGGTCATGTCCGCGTCCGGCAGTAAGGAAAACCAACGCCGGGTCTATCAGCATTTGTTTTTTTGTGATGGTTGTCCGCCGGTCAGGAAAATCGACGTCAATAAACTCGGCGTAGGTTTTCGTGACTCGGCCGTCCGGTTTTCCTTGCCAGCACACGGCCAAGTCACACAACCCCCTAATTTAAATATTGCATGGCCCCCCGCTTGGGGGTGCATTAATAAAGAAAGCATTGATTGTTAAGCGCCCGCTTTCTATGCTAATTTATTGCATCGTCCCCTATGTGTTTCATGCAGGTAAGCACATGGGTATTTTTACCCAATGCAGAAGTGCAAGTACTGTGTCTTTCCACCCCCTGGGGGAGGGAGAGAGGTGAACTAACTAAGGGCTTAAATGCCTTCTCTATCCATCCTTTGTATGAGCTCTTACAGTGGTAACTGAAATAAAATGCATTCAGATTTTTAGGATATCCATCCATACCTCGCCCATTTCTTGTCTAAGTTGTTCAAATTCCTGCTTTTCCAGTTCCAGTTTTTGTTTACGTTCTTCCTCCGTACGTCTCTTCTCCACTTCCATTTTGTGTCTAAGCAGTTCTTCAAAATTAATTTCCAGTTTACCCGGCGTGAGAGGTTCTTGAGAAACTGCTTTATGCAATTCTTGAGATTCATCGTCCAGCACCTGTTATTAAACAAAAATGAATCAAAATATGGATTCCAAAGCTGAAATGTACTTTTAACTTATTGAAACCATAGAAAGCCACCATCTCTGTAATTGTCCAGATGCAGAGTTGTTTCAAACTATTCTGCACCATCTTGAATTTTACAAAAGTGAAGCAGAATATTCAAAACAACATTCTCACCTAGGATATGAGGCCAATTTTTAAAGCTGCTCAATGCTTTACTTCATTGTTCACATATTAGGCATCTAAATTTAAGAGTATTTTCAGATTAATTTTGGCACCTAACTTTCCAGCTGAAAATTCACTAAAGCATTTAAATGTAGGCCTGCAGTTCATTTGCTCAGAATTAGGTACCTAAGTTAAGTGCTTAGTGCTGAAAACCAGTGCTATGTGCCTAATCTCTCTCTTTTTTTTTTTTTTTTATCCTGCCCTAACTCTGCTTCTGTAACTGCACAAGTTTAAGCACCTACATTTAGGAGCTCAACCCTAGTCAGTTTTCAAAGGGGCAAATTGGGGTGCCTAATTCCAAAAGGTAGGAGGTCCATATTCAGTGAGCTGGTAAGTGGGCAAGATATCTGGCTAAAGTTAGCCAGGTAATTTGTCCCAGATAGTCAGCGAGATAAACATCCCACTGAATATACTCGCCAGAAGTTATCCAATTAATGGGTGGTGGGCATTGGGAGTGTGGGTGGATGAGGAGGTTTTGAGGGGTTGGCAGCCCAATTTTTCTATTTTAACAGAACTAGGGGAAGGGAGGGGGGGCCCAACCTGTGGACCCTGGAACATTTTTTCCTAATTTAGGAGGGGTTTGGAGGGTGGTAGGTGCACAGCCCAGCCCGTCCATATATGAAAACTGGGGTGGGGTGGGGAAGGAAATCAGCCCACAGGCCCTTTACATCTTTATTTTTCTCTACAGTGCCACTTAACCAGATATCGTTAAAGATATCCAGTTAAGTAGTGAGTTATCCGGCCAGATAACTTAGGCGTGCCCCGGAACACCTCTTTTTATCTAGCTAGATCAGGGCTTACCAAACCATGGGTCAGGAATCTAGTGGGGGTCATAAAACCTTAAGCTAGGGTCACCTGTTCCTGAAATGGCAACACTCTTCATGTGCCAGCAGCAGCAGCATATCCAGAAACTCAAGTGAGTGTAACAGGAAGCCCTGTAGGACGAGGGGTCAGGGCCACTGCAGGGGACTGTGAGCTTGCACTGACTCACTGACTTTCATTACTAATGATTCTGTCTCTTGGGACCGGCCATGAGGGGAGGGAGAGCCGAGTGTGCATGGAGATTGCCCCTGCTCCTCTCTCCTCACCCACCACTGGAAAACGTTGCCCCTGTCATTAATCTCTCCTCTGTTCCCACCAGTTGCCATCCACCTTTGTTCCAGGGCCCAAAGGATAATGTTGCCACTGACCCTGGCTGTTTGAAGGGAAGGATCAGATGCAGGAAGGGTCTGAGGGTTGGATCAGCTGGAAAGGGACTGGCTGTTTAGGGTGAGAGAGTTGGGAATGACAGAAGATTGACTGGGGGATGTAAAAGAGTTACTGGTAGATGTGAGAGAAGAGTTGGAGATGAGACATGAGAGAGGATGGGGGGGATGAGATTTAAGAGGGGATGAGGAATGGGGTGAGATGAAGAGGATGACAGAGAATCAATTGGGGACTATAAAATGGGCCTGAGGGTAAGAGAGGGTCAGTCGGGGGATGTGAAAAAGGCTGAAAAGGGTGAGAGAAGCTGGGAGATATAAGAAGGGATCAGCTAGAGCAGTGCTTCTCAACCCACACCTTGGAGCACACCTAGCCAATCAGCTTTTCAGGATATCCACAATGAATATGCATGAGAGAGATCTGCATGCACTGCAGATGTTGAGAAAATGGGTCCACTGTAGAAAATTAGGCCCTCTGGGGGGGTGGAAGTTGAAAGGATTAACTGGAGGAGGGTGGAGGTTGAGAGAGGGGGATCAGCTGGAGTGCAGGGAGGGTGAGAGTGAAGTGATTGTTTGAAAGGGACCAAACCCTGCTAATTTGTTTTAGTCCTCTTGTGGGGGTTAAGTGGCTCAATATCCAAAAACTTGTGAGTTATCAGTCTAAATGGTTTTGAATATTGACCTCTGAAAACTGACCCCCATGCATCTGTTTACTTAGCACCGTATGTTTTCATGCATGATATTGCTGTCAACACATCCTAGCAAAAATGTGAAAAAAAAACTGAACTGAAGGTTTTCAGCTGTACTGAACTCTTTAATTTTCTTTTTCTTAATACACAGAAAAAAATAACTGCTACCAAGATACTAACTCTATTCAGTACCCAAACTATTCAACAGATAAATACATTTGTATATCAGACACAAAATACTTGCAGAACAGTGATGGGGCAATTGTTGGTTTGCCCATGGAGATTGCACACCTGAGGGTATACCTGCAGGCTCACTTTCAAAGGAAAGCTCCGTGCAGAGTTTCGCTTTGAAAATGTCTTGCCTAATGGGGAGAGAGGGGTGCATTGGTACCCACAGAGCTTGCAAGTGCACATTCCCCAGTGAAAAGTATGCACAGAGCATTAAAATAATAAAGTAAACTCCCATACTTTGTTTGGTTGACCCCACTCAATTCCTCACACCAACAAAGGGAGAAGGAGGAGGACAAGAGGGTTGTGTGAAAGGGGGCAATTTTTGGAAGATGTGTTTCCATAGATAAATGCTTGTTCACCCAGGAGAAGGTCTCCTGAAAATTGCCCCCTGAACGTACCCTCGCATTCTGCTGTAGAATTTTACTAGGCAGAGCTGTCAACTTTTTTTTCTCAAAGCAGACATTTCTTCAGGAATACAATTACTGGTTAGAGTTAAAACTGGTTTGTACAAGTCTTCTCTGCTCCAATAAATATTTCATTTTGAATTGGATGTGTCAGGATGCACCCTTTTTGTTTTCAAATATGAGCATTTTGTCCCTGAAATATTAATATGTTTTACTGATACTTGGGACATTTTTGACTCCCACTGCATCCCAAAAGTATTGTTACTTCTAACTGAGCATTAATTGTTTTGGGATTTCTTTGTTTTTTGGTGAGCTACTAATTCTTTCTTATTGGCAAGTGAAAACATAAATTAGAGTCCACATAATGTTATAGGACCAGATGCACCAGCTGTAAATATGAGTACATTAATAACTATTCTTTCCTTCTGCCAGCTTAAGCCATTAGTTTAATTTGCGATCCTAGGAGTGCACCAATAAATGTTATAAAAACCAGTTCCCTCTAGCACAATAAATTGTTTTCACATGTTAGATGCATGCAAGTAAGAAATGGCAAACATGCTGGCATTTCAGAGCATGAATCAGGATCTGTGCATATTTTTATTTCTTAAAGCTTAAGCAGTGTATGGTAAGATTTTGCTGCAAACTTAGAAGCCAATGCACTAAAGTACAATTAGCACTTTTCGAGTAGGCACATACTAATGACATGCAAATGAGCCAAGATGGCAAAGTAGGAAAACACTTAAACTAAAGATTTTATCGCAAAAAACTTAACTGCACCTGCCAAGGTGCAGTTAATTTTCTCACAAAACTGCTTTTGCAAAAGGGTGGTGTGCATTTTATCACTGCAAGGTGAATATTCACAATCCATTTAGACAGATAACTCCCAAGTTATGGAAAGTTTGGGGATATTCACCCCTTATCTAACTAGATTCTAAGTCATTATCCGGCTAAAATCCATCCGGATAAAAATCCGGCTAGCTTAACCGATTTTAAACTATAATCGGCTAAGGTATCTGGCCTTGTGTGGCTGGATGACTTGCTGCTTATCTGGATACATTCATAAGATATCTGGGTAAGCAGCTCTGTTTTTAAAATAAAAAAAAATAAATATGTAAAAGGATCCCATTCCTTACCCCAGAAAATTTCTTATGGCCCTCTTGGGCCGTGCATCCCTCATACCCTCCCCCCCCCCCCCTCCAGGCCTCCATAAATGTGAAACTAATGCCCCAGGGTTCGCAATTTGGCCCTTTCCCTTCTCTCCCTCTCCCCCCTGGCTGCCTACCCTCCACTCCGGACGTCCCACCTGCATGCAATCCCTAGGTGAGGCAATGCTCCCCCCCCAATATCTTAGAATCCTCCCGGGAGTGAGGTGCACATTTTCTCACTTCCAGCACTACTCTGTCAGAGGTTGCATTGGAAGCGTAAGCTTCACCTTTAGGGGGAGGACTATATGAAATTTTGTGGATCATATGAAATTTTGTGAGGGAAGGAGGGGATCAGGCCACAGGCCCTCCTACATCCATATTTTTTTTATTTAAAAAACAGATATCTGGATAAATAGCAAGTTATCTTGCCACACAAGACCGGATAATTTAAAACCCTAAACGGTTAAATACAAACATAACTGGTTAAGATTTTAAATTCTCTGGCTACTTTAGCTGCAAAATTTGTCAACTTACCAGCTTCGTGAATATTACTCCCTGTGCTAATAGGTAATGAGATATTTTGCATCTCATTACCTCAGCATGGTTTTTGCACCTAAGCTCGCAAAAGCAACAGTACACGCATTAACAACATTGCTAGTGCATGAACCCTTAGTTCACATGAATACTTGCATTTGCGAGCTTAAGCACACCAGTACCCATGAATGTTTTGCAGGGCCTTGGTGAATTTCTGCTAGAGTTGGTCTGGGGAACAGTCTAGCAGATATTTTGTAGGTCTGATCCAAGGTAACATTTCTTTTCCTGGTAGGGCAATGCAAAATAATATTTTGGTGAATTAGGAAACGCCTGGTAGCACTATGGGGGGGGGGGGGAGGGGGGCAAATGAAATGCCACTGTCAGAGAAGTCGATGGAAACAGTCATAATGTAAAGATTTTGAATTTTAGGGCTATAGCAAAAATAAAAAATGAAGTTCTCATTTAGTTCAGTGAAGATATATATTTTTAATGTAGGGTGTTAGCCAGGTTAGTCCAGAAATAAAGGTCAAGAAACACATGGAAAAATAAGGTAATAACCTTTTTATTGGACTAAATAAAACTTTGAGGGCTATTTTCAATGGACTTTTTACGAGTAAAAAGCATTTTTCCCTATAAGTCACCTGTGTGAAAGCTGCCCAGGCTGTGTGCAGGTAAAAGTGTGTGCATAGCTCCATACTGTTACCCGCTGTGTAGCTGAGAGGTTCCTGGGGTGAGGGGAGAGAAACAACACCCCTAGTTTGGGATTTTCCAAAACTGTGTATAGAAAAAGCAGGTGCAGATCTCCGCAGTTTTCCAAATAAAAGGTGTGTGTGTGCTTTCTCTTTGAGAACTCTGCAGCAGGGCAGGGCGGTTTTTCTTGACTAGCTTTTGGGAGTTATAACACTCTCTTCCTCCCGAAAGCTAATCAAGAAACATATGAAATGAATCCAGTAAAAAGGCTTTGCCTTGCATTTTCTTCTGTTTGTTTTAATAATGTATGGTGATGAGGGGATGCAATGCAAACGTTTCTAACTGGTAATCTGAACTTTTCCTCAACATGTCCTTTTTGTCTTTCTGAAAAATCAATAACAAGATTCTGACAGCAATGCAAAATTGTTGATTCTATGATGCAGAATATCAGCCCTGCAGTCTCTGCCATTGTTTAGCCGTGGTTCTTCCAATCCAGTCATTTCTGAGAAAACTGACTATGAGATTCTAATTGACAGTAAATTTTGCTGACAAGGTATATGCAAAGCCTAAATTAAAAAAAATAACACAAAAGCATGGGTTAACTAAAGATGAAAAATCAAATTTTTATTTGTTAGTCAAATATGCCTTACTTCATCAGCTTCAAAACTCTCCATCTCTGAACTCTCCACATCCTGTTCAATGCTATCCTGGTCTGGATTCTTAAAAATAATTAGGACACGGGGAGATAACTTAATAACACAACATCATGTGAACATCATGCTAACAAAATGGATCATATAATTAGATGATGTTGAGTTGTATATAGTGGGTTCCAATTTATATTGACATCTTCTACAGCAATGGCATCGGTTCTGCAAAATTCCTGAGCCATATAAATGGGCAACTGGAGATATAGCAGTCTTGCAGGAAAAAATCTGTTTGGACTGGTATTTGAATCCTATCCAATAGATATTTGTTTTTCTATATACAGTATGTTTTTGCATACCTCCTTATTTTGTAGAATCGAGGTCAATATGACTAAAAAGACTAAAGCAGGATCATTTGTATGATCTTTATTCCCCAGAAACCTGAAAAATTGGTTGCAACTTTAGCACTCAAACTCATAACAGCCAAAATGCCATTCAAGCCAAAAATGCAAAATATAAAAGCAGCACTATTTACAGCATAGATGCACTAAGTTCACAGAAGTTGTATCAAATATGTAAAAATATTGGTACTAAAACTAGTATCATAATTCTTGTTTGAAAAAGATCAAGTAATTAAGAAAAACTACTTAATGTTTAGATGGTCTAATATTGCATTAACTCTTTGAAAACTGGCCTTAAATCTTTGTTGGAATTTATTTTTCATATGAAGTGGGGATTCTTCATCTCCTTGCCTAGCCACTGTTTTTCTCTCTAATTGTATGTGTCATTTTTTAATTGTCAAAAATATGTTTATGGGATAGCCTGGTGGCTCAGTGGCATTGCTGTACACAGCAGCCATGTCAGATGTCCCCAGTTCAATCCTCAAATTAGGCCTCATGTACTCTGGGTCAGATGGGCTGCAGATTGCTGTAAAGGCAGAATTCACAGCCAATAGGGGGCAGGAATCATGATCATCATGAAGGATGACACCTGGCAGCTGTATTTACAACCCATGAATCACAGCTCCTGGGCTTAGTTTTGATGCTGCAATGACCACATGAGGAATCACGGGAGGGTGGCTGTATTAAAATGGGAGGAAAACTTCCCAGGTAGTTGTGAAGGAAGGCTCATGGCACCAGAAAATCCCAACACTGGTTACAACTGAGCTTAAAGGAAAAAGGAGGAATTTATCAGGCCTTCCCCCATAGTCTAAACGCATCACCTCTATGATGTAGGATGTGCTGGTAAGGTTTAGGGCAAGCTACACAGATATCATTTTACTTCAACACATTTTCCATATCTGTCAAGAACAATTTTGAGCCAAATGCCTAATCAGAGATATTTAGTTAAATTAATATATTTCAGTTTTAAGTTTATGATCTATTTAGTTACGTGTTCAGTAGCTTTTTTTTCCCCATCGTTTCACTTTAAAAGTAAACTTTGAGCAATTCCTACTATCGCAAATTAATTTACTCCTTTTCTGCTGCAAAGCATAACATATCCTCCATTCTTAATTGATACACATAGAAAATGGTACTGTAAGAATTTACCACTGACATAAAATATCAGTCAGTTTTCTATTCAGATGATTGTTTTTCATTCTTTTGTTCCAATGGAGAAAATATTTGCTAGCACTGTTTGCTGCTTTTTTTTTTTTTTAAACATTTAGCAAATATTTAAGGTAAGAATAAACTTACAAAAGTGTAACGAGATATAATGGATTGCAATATCTATACTTTTTTGCTTTATGCAATGAAGAATAAAACAAATGTACTCACCAAAGCTGAGCAAAACACACAATGCATTGTAGGTTTTAATGTGAAAAAAGTCCTACCATGCTTTTCCTAGCCTCAGCAAATTGCCTTCTCTCTTCTTCTAAACGTAGTTTAGCTTCTTCTTCAGCTTTTCTCCGTTCTGTTTCATAGCGTAGCTTTTCCAGTTCCTCAAAACTTAATTTTAATTTTCCAGGTTGGTTGATTTCTTTTGAAATTGCAAACAAACTCTCATCTTCATCTTCCAAAACCTTTCATAAAGGAAAACAAAAGTATCTTTTGTTACATCAGTAGCATGGAGCACTTAGGACTTGACTTCATGACTGTTACAAACAGGGATTTTGCATGTTGTCTCCCCTGGATAGTAAAAGACGAAGATTCTAGCTGTTATTTTGTGAACATCTTTCATGGCTAAGCTCCTCTACCAAGAATGATCTTCAACCCAACCCATTCTCAGAAAATAATTCAGAGAAGCATTACAAAATCAAAGTGATAGGATTCCTAAATTAAGTACTGCGTCTGTTGTTTAAATTTATTTATTTATTAAAGGCTTTTATATACCGACTTTCTTGATACAAATCAAATCAACTCGGTTTACAATTTATTTCAAATTTTTATTTATTTCAAATTTTTATATACCGGCATTCGAGACAGCAGTCACATCATGCTGGTTCACATAAAACAGGGGTGCATAGTAAACATAACTATAACAAAGGTGCTGAAAAGGCAGTTACATATAACAGGGTGATAAGAACTTGGGTGAGAAGGAAGAGAAAGGATAGGTTATTAATTTAAATATGTAAAACAATAGAATGGATAACCAAGGTGTAGTTGGAGATTAGTTGACTATGTTGGCGTCCGGGAAGGCTTGTAAGAATGTCCAGGTCTTTAGTCTTTTTTTGAAGGTTGAGATGCAAGGTTCTGTTCTGAGATTTGAGGGGATGGAGTTCCATAACGGTGGGATGGCTGTAGAGAAAGCCCGGTCTCTTAGTGTGCAGTGTCTGGTAGATTTGGACGGTGGTACCTGTAGCGATCCCTTGTATGCATCTCTAGTCGGTCTTGATGAATTGTGTAGTCGGAGGGGGATCTGTAGGTCGATGGGAGCCAGTTGGTGGGTGATTTTGTATGTGGTGAGAATGGCCTTGTATATTATTCTAAAGTGTATGGGTAGCCAATGGAGGCTCTTTAGTATGGGGGTTATGTGGTCCCTTCTCCTGGTATTTGTCAGAATTCGTGCAGCTGCATTTTGCACCATCTGGAGCGGTTTAGTGTATGAGGCGGGAAGGCCGAGTAGGATGGTGTTACAATAGTCTAATTTTGAAAAAATAATTGCTTGTAGAATGGTTCTAAAATCTTGGGCATGGAAAAGAGGTCTAATTCTTTTCAGCACTTGTAGTTTGTAGAAACAATGAACTAAACAAAAAATATAATTAACCAATCAACAAGAGGTACGGAGCATACAGTTACATTATAACAAGGATGCCTTAACTTGGAATAAGAAATAAAGAAGGGGTGAACGGAAAGTAAATAAATAAAATAAATACTATATACAGAAGAGGGGGCAAGGAGCCAACCTCTTTAATAGATACTATGCATGAGAAAATTGAAAATTTGTTTACATAGGTGGGTGGTATGAACCTATGAATATGAACTTCAGGAGTATGTTCAAAAGTGACATCCAGTTCATTTCAAGAAACATAAACATTTCTATATTGAATATAAAGATTGCACTACTGCACATTATGGACCTGATTTTAAAAAGCATTTACATGCGTAAAACTGGGTTTTATTTGATTAAATGCACTTTACTTGAGTAAGTGGACTTTTGAAAATTGCTATAATATATACCAATGAATTCTCCAGCTTCTCAGAATTCAGAATTTAAAATCCTTCTGAAACTTGAATAAAATTATTGTGGGACCAAAGAAAAATTATTGTGGAACTAAAGAATCCAACATAGAGGGGCAGATTTTAAAAAAGTATGCGCACGCGTACTTTTGTTCGCGCAACCGGCGCAAACAAAAGTACATCGGATTTTAAAAGATACGCGCGTAGCCACGCATATCTTTTAAAATCCGGGGTCGGCACGCGCAAGGCTGCGCAAAATCGGCAGCTTGCGCACGCCGAGCCACACAGCCTGCCTCCGTTCCTTCTGAAGCAGCTCCAAAATCGGAGCGGCCTCAGAGGGAACTTTCTTTCCGGTGCCCCCCACCTTCCCTTTCCTTCCCCTAACTAACCCGCCCCCCCGGCCCTAAGTGTAACTTGCGCATGCTGGCGCGCCATGTTCCGGTCCAGGGGCTGCTCCGGAGGCCGCGTCCACACCCCCGGAACACCCCTGGGCTGGAACCACGCCCATGGCCCCGCCCCCGAAACGCCCCCGATGATGTGCTGGCCGCGACACGCCCCCCCCCCCCCCCAGGAAAGCCCCGGGACTTACGCGCGTCCCGGGGCTTGCGCGCACCACCGAGCCTAACAACATAGGCTCGGCGCGCACAGGGGGTGGAAGGGGCAGCTTTTCGGGGGTTACGCGCGTATCCCTTTGAAAATCTGCCCCAGAGTGTTGTGGTAATGGACCCTTGAGCCAGCTAGAAGATGATGAAAGGACGCTGAGGGGAGACCCTCAGCGGATGTAGTAGCCGGGACGCGGATCGGAGCCGGGAATCCAGCAGGAAGTCCAGAGGTAGAGGTGGGCAGGAATGGAGCAAAAGATGGAACCGGAACAGGAGTCAGGGCAGGCAGCAGAACAGCAGAGACGAGGAACTAGCCAAGGATCAGGACAGGCAGCAGACACGGAACACCAGAAGCCAAACCAGAATCAGGAACCAGGAAGTCAAGCCGAGGCAGAATCAGGAGCTGGAGCAGGATCAGGAACAGCAACTCGATACTCCAAGGAGTGAACCTCATTGCAAGGCAAAGAATTGAAGACTGAGGCTGAGTGTTATACTTGTCGGCATCTGACGTCACTCAAGGGGCCGGGCTGAAGTTTCCCGCCGTGGGCCCTTTACATTCTGTCGTCCTATGCGCGCGCGCGCCTAGTGGGCGGAGTCTGGAGCTGGAGCTTGGCGGCGTCTCCCTCATGGAGACGCTGCCGCGGAGAGGCCCTGCCGCAGCCCAGCGAGGAGATGCCACAAGCCGTCCAGAGCTGGCAGGAAGAGAGGTGAGAGCCCGGCCGTGGAGTCCCGCGGCTGGGATTCGTAACATAGAGAACCTGCTGTTTAGCCCCTGATGCAGCTCCTGCGAAACATGATATCGTGTTGGACATGAAAAGTTTACAGACTCGTGCAACAAAAAAAGGGGAAGCAATTATTTTTCACTTTTTCTCTATTTGGGGTTTAATAATTTAGAAATGCATTCTTATATATAAACAAAGTATGGACCGATGATTAAATATAACCCTGTCAATCTATTGATGGAATATAGTTTATGTTCTAAGAGACGAAAAAGGGTAGTATGATGGTTCCAAATATCTAAAAATATTGTTTATGAGAAAAAAAATTGCTATTCTTTATTTTTTGGCAATACGTGTTTTGTTACTTTAGACTTCTTCGTTGTCACCGTGCATTGTGCTTTTTTTGGAATGATTTGTCCATAGCAACTACTCACATACGTGCACTTTACTCGAGTAAATGTGCAAAAGTGAAGTTATTTTATTTAATATCCTCACAGGTGAATTTTCAAAGGAGTTACGTGCGTTAATGTAACATACTATCATAGCAATTTTCAAAAGCCATTTTCTTGAGTAAAGTGCACTTAGGTTTCATGTAAGCAAGTGTGTCCCTGACAAACCTGTGCTAATTTGGATATTGGAAGAGTGTTCCAGTGGTGGCCGAGTGAAGCCACATTAGCAGAAACCACTCAGTGGGACAGGATAGCATAGGAGGTTATCATGGAGGAAATAAGCATTTTTTATAAAAAAAATTTTAAGTAAAAATCCATATTTTCCTCCGTTCGAGACAGTGTCTAATTTGTCATGGTTTGCGGGCGCCAAAAAACGAACAGAATTTTTCTGAAATTTCGGAAAAATTCATAGTTCATGTTAGTGCACGCTAACCATAGTTAGCGCGCACTAACTTTAAAATGTTAGCGCACACTAACGGGAGTTAGCACATACTAACACAAAAATCAGGACCCACGAAAAAAAAAAAAAAAACGAACCACGGGAAAAACGAAATTTCCCGCGGGGGCCCAAAAATGAAGCCCGAACTGATAAAACACAATGAAGCATATCTCTAATTGGCATTTGTATTGTGATATTGCTAAAGGCTATGGAAGGAACTTTTATGTGATAAACCCATTGATTTTCATAGGATCACATACAGTTATTTCATTAACAGTCAATCCTAATGCAATTTACTGTCCAATTTAATGTTTCTTGATTAGCAGATTTTATTTGTGCAAAAGAAAATCTTGGTAAAGCAAAATCTGAGTAGTCTGAAGAAGAATTTAGTAAAATGAGTTGCTCTTTCCTATGAGAAGTGATTAGCGAAAATCAGTATTCCTAGCAAAAACACCATCAGATTGTTACTATAGCTTAGAAGATCTCAAACAAGGCTGGCTCATTTTTGTCTACATCAGTTTCACTTGTTTTTATTTTTCTAGAAGAAACATATGAAAAAAGGTTCTGTAAATAACAGAGAATAAAGACAGCTTGCCTATATTTATAGGAACAATGTATATGAGGCCATATCAAAACACCAATGAGATCTTAAAATTTGCTTACTGCCAAAAATTTCTAGCCATCCTAGCTTTACAACTGGCCTGATCCCAGTATTGGAGCCGATGCCATCATCTGTGCCAGTAGCAGAAGACTTTTGGTACAGGGATTGGATTTTTAGATCTGAACTATGACTTTAAAACGAAGCAAAGATAAAAGCATGAAGCATATGCCCCTTCCTCCTTTCATTCTCTGTTTGACGGCCCTGGGCGTTCTGTTAGAGTAGTTCTTGTGGTGATGCCACATAACAATAAAATGTTCTCATGCTTAGGGGGAAAAAAAAGAAAGTAAACCCTTAAATACAAATACCCTACTTGGAATTTGCTTCCCAAGGACCTTAAATCCGAGCCATCATTTCTTTGCTTCAGGAAACTGTAAAAGGCTCATTAACTTGAGTGACTCTGAAATATCAAACACGACCAGACACTTCCTATGGACAGCTTGGTGCTTTTTCACAACCATCGTTATTTTGTGGGATGCCTCCACTGCTAGTAATTTACACCAACACTGGCCTCCTAGCCGTACCCAATCTCAAATCTGCACACCTCAACGTCACCCGCAAACGAGCCATAACAATTGCGGGCCCCTCCTTATGGAACTCCCTCCCCACCTGTCTCAGAAATGAACCTTCATTGCAAGTCTTCAAAAAACACCTCAAAACATGGCTGTTCCTAAAAGCATTCCCACCTGACACGTAACCTACCCAAATTCAACTGCAACACACCACGCCCCCCTACACAAGCACCTCGCATCACCATCTTCCCTCCCTTGCACCACCTTCCCCCCCTATCCCCCCCATTCCCCCCTTCAACCCTCCCTGCCAACCTAACCTTAATATATCCTCATCAACAAGTCATTTATGTACATATGTTATATACTACATCAAATGTTCAACGTAATCCTGTTATTCCTGTTATAATTTGTATAATTTGTTATATTTATTACAATGTTACAATTTATTATTTTTATTACAATGTTATAATGTAAAATAGGGCTGTTACTACCCTATTCTTTGAGTTATCTGGAAACCGATGTGATATCTCGATCGAACGTCGGTATATAAAAGAAATAAATAAATAAATAAATAAATAAATAAATTGTTACCATTCTGTGAAGTTACGTTTTTATATATGTTTTATATGTACATGTTGATTTGTATTGGTTAGGTTTTTATGTATCTATATATTATGAAGTAGATATTTAGAATCTAGCTGGCTAGGGAAGTTATTAGCTAGATAAACTTATCCGGTTAACTTATCCGGGTTATTCAGCAGGCTGGCTGCGCTGCTGAATATATCCAGATAACTTCTGAGTTAGCCAGATAAGTTTATCCAGCTAACTTTGGAGTTGCTCAATAGCAAGTCTAACTTATCTGCCTAACTTTGTTGGATAAGTCTAAATAGTGTTACTTTACCCTGTTAAGTTAGATCACTAAGTAGTTCTTCCCAGAGAGGCCCCCATCTTGCTAAGTGGCAACCACTAAACAGATATTCAGACACTGCCAGTTCACCAGATAAATCAGAACTTAGCTGGCTACATGGTGCAGAATATCAACCACTCTGGATTTTATTTGTTACCCGCTAGAACTGTGGATAGAATAGGCTGCAAGTCTTATGAATAAATAAATGCTTATCTGGCCTTCTATTAATGCAACAGAAGTAACTATGCAGAGAATAGTTTTTGTTTTTTTTGTGAAAATATAAAACATACTGCAGCCTTGAAGTAGGTCATATTGAGTAATGCATGTTTTCGGTGAGATCTAGTTTCCTCATATCAAAAGAAAATCAATTGATAGCCTTAGAAGTTGACTAATGCAGTACCTGTTGAGTTTAATTTCCAGAGAGTCTGTGTCAGAATCTTTTTGCATCCATATTCAGAAATATAAATATATCTATATAATACATTATTAGCTAATTGGTTTAGCCCAGTCTCTCTTCACCATCACTGCCATGACACCAATGTTCCTGTAATTTAAAATCTGTAAATGCCAGAATTTACCATTTGATGTCGGACTTCCTCAAAGGCACGTCTCTCCTCTTCTAAACGTTTTTTGGCTTCCTCTTCTGCACGCCTCTTTTCTTGTTCTTGCCTTTGTTTTTCTATTTCTTCAAATGTTAATTTTAGCTTTCCAGGAGATGTGCGTTCTTTTATGTCTTTTTTATATGTATCATCATCCTCATCCTGAGGGAAAGAGTTGTCACAAAAAACACATTTAATAAAATATTTTGTTACCTCTTTTAAAACTTTTTTTTTTAAAGAAAACTACACACTGTAGTGCCTGAATGTCGCTTGGCTTCTCTGAAAGATCTTCTGTGTTCATCGTATCTTCTCTTTTTATCTTCTTCATGCTTTCTTTTCGATTCTTCTTCTCTTTCTTTTTCTATATCCTCAAAATTCGTTTTGATTTTGCCTGGTGATTTGTTGGATTTTATGGGTACAACTATCACAGTCTCTGGATCTTCACCCTCCTGTATGAAAAAATATCAAGGGGGTTAAGAGGCAGCCACTGTTGCGGTGACCGCTATAGGCGTATCTGTTCTCTCTTCATAGGATATAATCACAGTTATTTCTGTATCCAAAAGGTTGCCACACTGTACAATGGTACACGGGTAGAACAGGCACCGTTCGCTTTGCTCTCCGCTACAAACTGCCCCATTTTTCATGATGGGGAAACCTTGATGAGATTCTAGTACATACTCTTGATAGTACAGCATTTCTACTGACAGGTGAATGGAAAAAACTACATTTAGAAGACAGGTTGAAAAGTGAAGCAGACAAAGCAGTTATGATACTTCAGTAACAGTTGTGTATAAAATAAATACACATACTGTAAAGAAAATACTGTTATCTTTTTTTTTACAGCGTGCTAGCAGTTCATGAATATAACTGCTAAGATATATTTGTCTCTTCAGAAGGGAAAGGACATTAATTTGTCATTCTGTATAATTTAAATAATTTCTTGTGTTTAACTGTTCAGGCTTGGCTTTAACTAAGGAGTAATGAACGAGAACTATTAAAACTGTATTAAAAAATAGTCGCTCGGTATTGAGGAGCAGCATTTCATATCAGCAGATCATCACATAATCTGAAATTCAGTAACAGTATTAAAATGTTAAGGTGAAAAAAGGCAAGCATGTGGTTGTCATGGCCATTTAGACACAGGAAACCAGGCTAGTGAAGGAAGAAATAGGAAAGAAATGTTTTATTCAAAGAAATATCTGTTTACCTCCAGTGCCGAGTCAGTTCCCGTATAGTTTATGTCCTCAATCTATTGAATGAGAATTTCTCGTTATTATGCGTATTGATGGTTTGCCTTCTCTTTTACACACAACATTTTAATCATTAAAACCAGCATGTTTGACTTCTTACTGTGGCCCAGGAAATTTGGGAGACAGGCAGAAGCCGTTCTTATCTTTGGAGGAAGGATTGTTTATACCATTGATTATTAATACATCATTAAATATAAGACTGAACATTTATGAGGGGTAGGGGTGAGGGTTATTGGCTGTTGGTTATTTTAACTACAGCACATTCTTTGTTTCTAATGTTTTTTCTTTGGTAGAAAGTGGATTTCAAGTTTTATTTTACCTTTTTAGATTTGAGATTTTATTTCAGTCTTACTCTACCATACAGTCTGAAGTTCTTTTTTTTTTTTCTTTTTGTAATTTTCACAAAAAAACAGACAAGAATTCTCTTGTACAGAAATAAGGAGAATATCATGGAACCTCATAAACCACAAAATTATAACAAACCAATGTATTATATATTACAAGTGATATCCAAAATATAGGAAATCGAGGGGAGACAAGTGTAATCACAGCGGATACCATACACAAGAAAAAAGAAATAAATCCCAGGAGTACCCCACCATTAATTCTAGCACCTAACCCTAATAACTGGGAATTCTTTAGGAGTGGGTATCGAAGAATGCACGCAATTGTGAAGGTTCACAAAAAACATATTTAGAATCTAAATAATGAACAAAACATTTGCATGGGTATCTTAACACAAATTTAGCTCCTCATGATGAAACTTCCATTCTCATAACAAGAAACTTTTTCCTCCGTAGCTGAGTAGCTCTTGCTAAATTGGGGTAGATCCATATTTTTTGGCCGTAAAACAAGGAGGAACGGTTTTGCAGAAAAAACCTTAACGCAGCATTTTTATCAGAAATAAAAGTAAATGATACTAATAGTGTAGCACGATTAATTACCACAGTATCCAAAGACAAATCCAGAATATCAGATAGATTTAAAGACTGCTCAGGTTGATGTTGATCAGCAGGTAACCCTTGATTCTGTTCATTTAAAGGTAAGTAATACATTTTTTTAAATAACCGGCCAATTATCCCAGAACCCGAGTAAGATAGGATTTAAAGAAATCACTAGGTGGAATCATTTTAACATAGGGAAAATTAAGTATACAGAGATTTACATTTTTCAGAACATTTTCAATATTTTCTAATTTCTTTGTGTGAACCAGTTCAGATTGCACTAGGCCATGCTGTAAGTTCTCAACTGTAGTCAGACGAGTATCAATCTGTCCCACTTTTTCACCAAGAGTATTAACAGCTTTATCCATACTTGAGATCCGTTGGTTAATATCCAGTGGAAATTGCTGCCTCCAAAGAAACTAGAGCAGTCCATAATGAATCCATTGTTAGCACGGGGGGGTTTTACCAAAGAAATTCTAGGTAGTGTGCATACCTTTGAACCGGCTTCTCTTACTCCCGGGGATACAATGACACCTTCCCCAACTCCAGAGGGGTCTGTTGGTTCCATCAAGCCTGAGGCCCGGCCAGGGTTCTCATAGCTGGAGGCTCCGGCCTTCCTCCTCCACAGCCTCCCAGCTCGAGATCTTTAAACAGGTCTCCATTCTGGTCAGAACTAAAGGGTTGGGTCATTAGCCCAACCAGTAAGATAGCAAACGGTGGGGAAGGCGTTGTAGGTGCACCTGGGCGTAGCGATGCTCCTTCAGCCAGCCACGCCGATGTCCGCTTTACTTCGAAAGTCACAGCGGATGCACCATCCAATGGCGTTATCGGTGGAGCTGGAAAAAAGGTCTCAATCCACGGCTGATGTTGATCAAGTAAGGGAGAAGAGACCAAATTTTCCCTTATCATCGCTTTCCTTTTCGTATGAGGCATAGCTAAAGGAAATAAAGCACAAAGGCAAAAGGAGACGGAGTGAGCTCTTCAGCATGCTTCCCAGGTGTCGGCAATCTTGCCTCCCTCAGTTATATATGTTTTTCAGTCTGAAGTTCTTTAAGTCCTCTCTAGGTCTGGAGAAAACTAGATTTATGCAGATTTTCATAACCTTTTAGTGGACCGATATAGGAATAATCCAAAGATGATGCTGTACATAAGTTCTGGAGATCACATTAGGCCTCAAACGTTCAAAAAGAATAGAACCATCCAGAAGTTTATCCGTCTTGCCATAATGATGTTTTATGATATTAATGCTCTGAGTACTTCTTGGGTTCAGTGAACCCCATTTGCACTTTGTAATATTTTATGAGAATGATTTTTATTGTTTAGATCAGTGGTTCTCAACCTTTTTTCTGTCGGGACACACCTGACAGATGGTTCTCACATGCGTGACACACTGACCCATGATCGTCACAGGGCTAGATGTAAATGTACAGTTTGCATCCACGGGAACCCCCCTGATCCACAATAATGGATGTAAAGCAGAATTATGACATTCCCCGTTCAACTCACTCTACAAAAAAGATATTCTGGTTCTGGTGTCATCTCAGTAACAGCAACTCAAACTCCTTCTACTTTCAGGCTCAATAGCCCTACTTATGAAAAGACAGCAGTTTACCACCAATGCATGTCCTCTTGAGAAAACGCAACAAATAAGACTGATAAAACACTTACATGCTAGTAAAATATCTCTGTAACAGACACAGAACCGACCTAACATACTCCCAGGATCTGTAGTAATGCACATAAACTAATCCACACACAGTTACACCTGTATTATGGAATACACTCAAACAGGAGCAACCCTATCTATGAAAAGGCAACACTACAAATATTAAATCAGGCCCTAAAAACCAATACACCTCTTATTAGGAAAACAGAACCAGCAAGCAGCTATAGATCCCCACACAGAAATAATTGTAAAACTATACTAATAAGCAGAATAAATGTTTCACAACAACTATGAACAGAATAACATCCAACAATTAAAAACTCATAAAAACTATTAAAAATTCTCCAAACACCAATAAAATATTTCAAAAAAAGCAGACACATCACATAATATTAAATAATTAAAATAGCAGTCAATCAAGAAAAATAAACTTAAAAAGCCACCTTTACTTACCCCCTCCAGCAGCTTTCCTACTCCTCTTCCATGCAGGCTGTAGCACACACCAGAAGCAGCAGTAGTGGCTAAGCTCTATACTCATGGTCCTCTTCCTTAGGGCCCATGTCTCTCACACACACACACACACCATACCAGTCATGCCCCCATGACCAGTTTCTGTCTCTCACACACAAATCATCTCCCAGTCTTTGACAAACACACCAGTCACCTTCCTGAACAGTTTCTCTCATGCCATACACACACACACAGGCTTCCCACTCCCGTGTTCCACTTACATATATGGGCTTCTCACTCTCATAATCACTTTCTCTTTCTCACATACACTCACCAGTCTCTCACTCCCATGCTTGTTCTCTCCACATGCACAGGCTTCTCATTCCCATAATCACTTTCTTTCTCTCAAACATACACACACACCAGTCACCTGATCTCTCTCATGCATACACACACAGGCTTCCCACTCCCATGTTCTCTTTCAGATATACAGGCTTCTCACTCCCATGCTGTATCTCACACACTCCCAGCTTTCTCACTCCCATGCTCACTCTTCACATGTACAGGCTTCTTATTCCCATAATCACTTTCTTTCTCTCTCTCACATACACGCAAACACACACCAGTCACCTGATCTCTCTCATGCATATACACACACACATAGGCTTCCCACTCTCATGTTCTCTTTCAGATATACAGGCTTCTCACTCCCATGCTGTGTCTCACACACACACAGGTTTCTCACTCCCATGCCCACTCTTCACCTGCACAGGCTTCTCATTCTCATAATCACTTTCTCTCTCTCTCTCTCACACACACACCCGTCACCTGATCTCTCTCATGCATACACACACACACAGGCTTCCCACTTCCATGTTCTGTCTTACATACACAGGCTTCTCCCTCCCATGCTGTGTCTCACACACACCCAGGTTCTCACTCCCATGCTCACTCTCTTCACATGCACAGGCTTCTCATTCCCATAATCACTTTCTCTGTTACACACACACACACCCAGTCTCTCTCTCATTTCCATGCTCGCTCTCCACGTGCACAGGCTTCTCATTCCCTGAATCACATTCTCTCTCTCACATTCACATACACACCAGTCACACGTCACCTTACCAACCAGTCTCTCTCATATACATGCACACACACAGGCTTCCCACTCCCATGCTCTCTCTCACATAATCAGGCTTCTCACTCCCATGCTTTCTTTCACACACACCCCCACAACACCAGGCTTCTTACTCCCATGCTTTCTCACATACCCAGATTTCTCACTTCCATGCTTTTTCTCTCTCTCTCTCTCTCTCACACACACACATCCCTGACTGTCTCACACTCTCACATACACATCAGTCATCTCCTTGAGCAGTCACTTTCATTGTCTCTCACATATACACATACATCAGCTCTCTGACCAGTTTCTCTAAATCACACACATACTCTCGATCAAATACATTCTCTCACTTACACACAGGCTCTCAATCACACACATTCTCTCACTTACACACAGGCTGGCTGGCTGCTTCTCTCTCTTTCTGTCACTCACCCCCCCCAGCACAAACGGTAGCTGCTCCTCCAGCCCCCACAGGCCAAGAAGGAAGAATTCCATCGATCGCGGGAGGCTCATGCTGCTCTCTCCTTTCCCTTCCGCTATCTCCCCCAAAGCAGGAAGATCAGCTGCCTCTCCTGCTGCCACCGGACTCCTGCTATCTTCGGGCGTCCGAACTTCCTGTCAGGGGGGGGGGGGGTAGCGGAAGCGCAGCGCACAACGTCCGCTTCCTCCCTCCCCCCCCCCAAGCAGGAAGATCGGCGGACCATACGGCCCGACGCCCGAAGATAGCAGGAGAACGGGTGGCAGCAGGAGAGGCAGCTGATCTTCCTGCATTGGGGGGAGGAAGCGGAAGCTGCACGCGGCGCTTCCGCTCCCCCCCCCCCCCCCGAACAGGAAGACCGGTTGGCCATACGGCCGCAGCAGCGCTTCCCCATGTGTGCCGTGGGTTTCTCTTGCGGCACGGCCTTTCTTCTTCCCGCGCACCACTTCCTGTTCCGGGTCCGGGGGGGGGGGGGGGGGGAATGCAGGTGCGGGAAGAAGAAAAGGCCAGCCGCGGATGCCACAGCTTTTTTTTTTTTTTGCACCGCTGCCGTTCCCGCTGGGCTTGAACGTGCTGATAGCCCGGCGGCAACGGCAGCAGGGAAGAACGAGCAGCGGGAGGGACCGGGAGCCACGCGACACACCTGCCGGTGCTTGGCGACACACTAGTGTGTCGCGACGCACCGGTTGAGAACCGCTGGTTTAGATTGTATGAAGTAAATTGTGTTTATCCCAGTGGTCATCCATTTGTTGAACACTGCTTTATAGCCCCTAGGGAGAAGTGCATTCCATATCTGAAAAATAAAAAAAAGTGGTCTCTGTGCTGATTTAACTTAAAAACTCTTTACTAGCACACCTGCTTTTAAGAAATGGTGTGGCTTCAAATTATTTTGCATGCTCTCCAAAAATAATAGCAGAGTGAACACAAGAGACTTTGAGATGTTAAGCCTCCCCTAAAATTTGCCCCAAACATTTCAAGACAGCCTGAAAGTCTCTTCCCATTGTCGCAGGCCTAGAGCTGCAGAAAATGGGAGGTATTTTAAACCCAGCACTCTATTGGCTTCAGGTGCATTAGGGGGGCGTGGGGAGACAGGGTGGAGGGACGACAGCAGTCAGCAGTGCCTCATACCCATCCTGTAGTAGCTGTTCTCTCTTCCTCCCAGAAGCAGGGCTGCTGACACTCTTGGTGTCATGTTCAGGGACACAGTTTTAACATGAGTTTCTGCAGGAAAATTCATTCAGGCAGTCCTATGTCTCTTTTCTGCTGCCCAGCCCAGCTCAATCACTGAAGCTGCCCAGCACATACCAGCTGGCTTCAGTCTCCTGGTTTGGACCATACAGGGTCCCATAGTCTCCATGGGGTCTACATTCCAAACCATGAGACTGAAGCAGGCAGGTAGGGGAGAAAGATGCTGGTAAGTGTGCTGTTCTTCTGCCTCTCAGCAATCAAGTTGGTGAGACGGTGGGCGTTAGAAGATGGAGAGAGATCTGAGGGGTGGGGGTAGGGGCGGGGATGGAAGCAGCAGCCAAAAAGAACACATTTTCCAGCATGAATTTGCAATAAAATTGAGTCCCTATCAATAAGGTGATAGTAGCAGCTGAGGTAGTGTGGCAGCAGCACAGGTAATGGAGATAAGGCTGTTGCAGCTGATCTGCTGAACTCCAGGCCTCTGCGGAGCATTCTGGGGAGAAGACCATCAACTAGTAGGTGACTTTCCATAGGTAGATGCCCAATTTGTCAGAAGGGGAGTTCAAGTTTTGGTGGATGGAGGCAGCTCGGCAAGCACTCACACAGAAGCAAGTCCAGTTCCACTGCCAGCAAAGGATTGCTGGCATCACCACTCCTTTCTCCTTTCTTTGTTCATGTGTATAGACAGTGAGCCCGGGAACATTGTGTTGTAAATAGAAACAGCAGCTGCCCACTTCTTAACACTTGCTTTGAGCACAGAGCTGGTGGTATTCTGCTCCTTAGTGCACGAGAGGGCTGAAGTCTCTTCTCTGGCTGCCATTCTGTCTGCCGGTTGGATGCCTGCTCTTGGTCTGTGCATGTGAGGTAACAGCTAGTCAGCTCCTCTCCCTGTAGCCAGGAAATAAGCCACTGCCATGAGCCAACCTCAGCTATGATGTGTATTGGCTGGCACCCTACAAATATTTTTAAAACTCATAGGTCAACTATGTTTATCTCCATGCGTTGCAAGATCAGCACAGCTGCTAGCTAGCTCAACCTCCTCAGTCAAAAGGTTCACATGCCACCTACATGTGCCCAATTAAAAAACTAATTAGCAAAGAGGCTCAGAAAGGGTATTAATTAGAAAAACAAAGTTGACACATGAAACTTTCAGACAATTAAGTACATTGTGCAAACAGCCTGTTAATTTTATCCTAACATTAGAAACATAAACCTTATGTAGGTCATCTCCTAAAGTCTCCCTGATGATGTTGTATTATAAATTAAATGCTGTTTTGCTCTTTGGAGACAATGCCACTGCAGAGAATCTAGTAGGAGCACAGCAGCTGAGAGAGGCTCCTGACTGCAGCTCAACCCTTCAGTGGGTCTGTGCTCCAGAGAGCCTTGGAAACAAGGACTCGGCTAAGGCCAAAGCAGAACCTGAGGGGAAAGAGACCACAACAAAGAAGGCCACTGAGCAGGAAGAGCACCAAGGGCTAGATCCTACAAGAACTGTGTTGGAAGAAACAGAGAGCTCACGGTGGAGCTTTGTAGCCCTATCAGGAGGCGGCAACCCAGAGTGCCCAGAAGAGTGGCGGCATAGAGTGGCCTGCGGGGTACAGTGCCGTTGGCCTAGCATGGATACGGCAAGGAGGCCAGATGGAGCCACTGCCACCAAGCCCCCAGATGGAGTTACCGCCGTGACCCTAGAGGAAGGCGCAGTGGAAATGCTGCAGGGACCTCAGGAGGTGCAGCGAAGACTCCAGCAGGAGGCACAATGAAGACTCAAGCGGGAGGCGCTGTGGACTTCACAGAAGAGGAAACCGTGGAGAGCACAGAGGACAACTGAGCTTTTGGATACAGATTTTGGAACTTGTTTATGGTTAATGTTACAACTATTTGCGTACACGAAGAATACCCCTAACTTTATTTAATAGAAAGCCAAAAATGATTTAATCTTCATATGTATAACATTTTTTGGTAATAGGGTGGTTCATTCTTTGTGCATTCCTTAGATAGGCTTTACATACAGGATCAGCGTTGAATGCATTAACATCCACGTACCTCTTCTGCTTTTTTTGCCAATTCACGCTGAATCTTCCGCTTCTCAATCAAATCTTGCTCTAATCTACGTTTTCTTTCCTCCTCCATTCTTTTTCTTTCTTCTTCATGTCTTTGTTTTTCCATTTCTGCAAATTTGCCCTTAACAGTGCCTACAAACAGATAAGTCAAACTGTTGGTGTTTACTGGGTAGGGATGTGCACACAAAATTTTGGTTTGATTTGTTCATTCGCTTTGGCACAAAGAAATGTTGGTTCATTCATTATAGCTTTTTTTGGCACTATTTTTTTTTTTTGTTCATGCTTTTTATTTATTTCTGTTTGATTACTGCTTCATAGTAAGATTCTCAAAGCGGGTACAATAATAAACACATTAAATATATTGCAAATAACATTAGCATAAGCATCAACATACAGACAAAAAAACTATACAATAACAAAGAACTATAAAATGTACAAACAAATTAAAAGAAATATAGTGAAAAACAAAAGTTATGCTCTATGCATGGGTGAGAGAGTGCCCCTGTTTTCCCCCTATAAACCTTTTGTAGGACCAGGCTAGATGCCTGGTCCACCTTAAATCCCCAAAATGGAGAATGCTTTATGGGCAGGACCTTGCTGACAGGAGGAGCTCCGAGGGCATGAACAATGAAAGGGCAATAAGGGCTGGATTTTCAAAAGGCCCGGCGATGTGCATAAGTCCTGGGGCTTTACTAAAGGGGCGTGGTGGGTTCAGGCTCTTGGCACAGCTCTTGGCACATATTTGCCGCTGTGCCGGGGATCGCGCGCCGGCAGTCAGCTGGCGTGCGCAAAAGGTAAAATAAAGGTCGGGGGGGTTAGAGTAGGGCTGGGGGGAAAGGTTAGGGGAAGGGGTGGGAAGATCAGGCTAGGGGGGAGGAAATGGGGGAAGGCAGTGTGGCCTGGCGCGCGTAAGGTGCACAATTGTGCACCCCCTTGCTCGCGCCTGCGCACGAATGTTATAAAATCGGGCGTACATGTGCGCGCGCCAGGTAGCGCACACTCATGTAGGCCACACGCGCTTCTTTTAAAATCTACCCCTAAGAGTGTAAGCCCAACTGGGATAAAGAGCCCCTGTCTCTTGAGGAGTAGGAGCTCCTGAACCTCTCTGGGAAGTTTTGTGTTCAGAGGTCTGCGAAGGAAGGCAGTATTGTGACGTTTATTTCGCTATTTAAAGTTAATAAAGTGAAACTGCAAGAGAAAAGGCTGGAGTAGGTGTTTACTGCTCCAGCCCAGAGGATTTTGCTCAGCCAGTCCTCACAGCATGTAAATGCCATTTTACATGCATAAACTACCAAAAGGAATGAAAATGAATGCATATCTCTACCCAAGGGTATTTGTCTTATTCACTCACCTGTCAACTTTGGAACATAACCTTTTTCTGTTTTACTTGACTTGTTCTCTTCTTCATCATCGGAGGCAAGCAATTCTTTCATCTGTTGAAGTAACATAAGCAGAATTAAACTGGAATTTCTCTTAGCTATTAATCCTTTCTGTTAGCCTTTTGCCAGACTGAACCATATAGGATACAGTACTACCTGCTGGCTCAGCAGAACTACACCATTTGTTTTAGGAAGAGTACCTAGCTCACTGCCTCCTCTTCCCTCAGTCTAAGCACTTTCCTGGCCATACTGTAGGGAAAACTGAGACATGATAACATAAACCCCTATTACACTCATAACAAGTTTGCACCATCTTGTGCACTCACCTTTTATGAGGGTGCGTTTGGACCAGACTGAAAAGAGACTAACAGAAAAAAGATTTAACAAGTTAGAGAAATTCCTCTTCTATTGCCTTGCCAGTCTGTACCTTGTAGGGACTTACTTCAGCAGTGCCCTATTCAGGTGGCGTAAATACAGCTTTCAAATGCCAGCCTCATCCTTCAATGCCCACCTGTCAATATGATATCATTTACTAAAGGTATCATTGCAAGTGGCAATGTAATGACACATGCAGACAGCCTCTGTACTATTTTAACAAGTTTCTTCACTCACTTGATGAAGAGAGAGGATAACTCTCAAAAGCCTGTGACAGAAGTATTAAGTTACTCCAATAAAAAGGTATCACCTACAGTCTGTTTACCCTTCATTCCAGGTCTCCAAATTAAAATTTTAAACACTTCTAAATATTAAAAAATGTGATTTTTTTCCCACTAATGAAGGCTTGGGCTCTGGGCATAAGGTGCGTCCTAATTCAAATGAAATGGTGAATTAACCGTAGGAATGAAGGTAGTTTTACAGATAGGGGTAGATTTTAAAAGGTTGTGTGTGGGCACGCGCACATGTACACCCGATTTTATAACTTGCGCATGCAAGTTATAAAATCAGGGGTCGGCGCACGCAAGGGGGTGTACATTTGTGCACCTTGCACGCGCCGAGCCGCACTGCCTTCCCCCATTCCCTTCCCCTAACCTGACGTTCCCACCCCTTCCCCTAACCTTTCCCCCCCCTAGCTCTACTCTAACCCCCCTCAAAAATTTTGTTTTACCTTTTGCGCCCGCCTCTGGGCAGGTGCAAGTTGCACGCGCCGGCCAATCCCTGGCACAGCAGCAAATATTGCCGCTGTGCCGGGAGCCTGACCCTTCCCCGCCCCCGGACCACCCACGCCCCGCCCCCTTTTTGCAAGCCTCGGGATATACACGTTTCCCAGGGCTTTACGCACGCCGCCGGGCCTTTTTAAAATAGGCCCGACGCACGTAACCCTTTTAAAATCAGGCCCATAGTTTCTAGTTTATTACTAAAGTATTGAAAAAAAAAAAGGAAATGGAAGACAGAGCCTGCATCTTACTGAGTCGTCTCACTGAACAGATTGTTGAAGGAAAACTGATTTGTCAAGAAATGTAAGAATTAAGTAGCTTCATTATTATCTTTAAAACCATAAACTTCAATTTGGTGACCAAATTCTAACGGAGGATCAGATCACACTGCAAACCCCCCCCCCCCCCAATAAAAAACACAGCCCTTATAATATTGGGTTGGAATGGGAGCTCTTCCTCCCATTATACCTTAATCGCCAACAGTGCTGCTACCTACTCCCTTATTGGGTGATGCAGCAAGCTAGAGTTGCTCTAATGCCCGATATATGCGGTAATTTGCACGGCCCTGCCCAGCATCCCCCCCCTCTATTACAATGACCTACTTTGCATGCAATTTGCATGCATGAATAATGTAAATGCATGCAAAGAAGGTCATTAATATTTTATCATGGCTGTCTGAGAAAGTAGTCAGCCACTCCTGGGAGTGCCCAAGGGTCCAGTGTTATATTTAAAGGATCTTACAAAGGAGAATAAAAATTGCTGCAGCTAAAAAAAGAGGTTGAGCAGAGGTCAGGGGTGACCCCCAACTCCACCCGGGGCTGCCACTTGAGGCCGTTCCGACGCCTCAAAGTTAAAAATAAAGTAAGCATTTCACGTGCGGCCATGGCCCCCACACCCCAAAGAGGTTAAAATAAAAGTCACTGGTGTTCAGGCAGCCCCTATACTCCCTACTCATTAGGTATAGTGCCCCCCCCCCTAGGCACCCCTTCCCTCCCCAAAGGTATAAAAATAATCATTGGGGTTCAGTGGTGGTAGCCCCTCTCCGAAATGTAAAAAAAACCCTCAGCGTTCAGGGAGCCCCACACCCCGTACCCTTAGGCATCCCCACCCCAGACTCCCCTCCCACATCCCGCAATGAGATTATTTTAATATTGGGGTTCAGGGGGGCTCCCTGAACATCAATGACTTTTATTTTAACCTTGGGGGGAGGGGGGCATTGCTTAGTGCCTGTAGGCCTTAATTTTGGCTACTTTTAGGCTTTTATTAAGACCATTAAATAAAACTTTCAAAATAGATTTCAAAGAGACTTTAGTGGCAGAAATATTCCTCTCTATTCACCAGAAAGCTAATTTTTGTCAAACAATCTAATAAGCTTTATTTATGGAAATATTTCTTGATATTTACTACACCATACACTATTTGGTTTTCTTTAGGGAAAACTTCTAAACTATCTGAGATAATGATTCTAATTTTAGGAGAAGGACCTTCCCTTAAGAACATAAGACTGGCCGCTGTTGGAGATAGGATGCTGGGCTCAATGAATCTTTGGTTTGACCCAGCATGGCAAATCTGGGTCACTAGGAGGTACCCGACAGATCCCACAGAGTAGATCCATTCCTTGTTGCTCACTTGCAGGGAAAAGCAGTGGCTTTCCCAGTCTAACTGGCTAATAATTGTTTGTGGACTCTTCTTCCCGGAACTTGTCCAAACCATTTTTAAGTCCAGCTTTGCCACATGCCCTGACCACATCCTTCATCCAGCACAGTTACCATCAATAAAATTCATAGTGTTAAGTGAAAAAAAAATACCTTCTCTAATTTGCTTTAGTTTCACAGAGTATTCCCTAATCTTAATACTACTGGCAAGGGCAAATAATTGCCCCTATTTACCAATTTCACTCCATTCATGATTTATAAATCTCTATCATATCCCTTCTCCGTCTCTTCTCCAAGCTGAGGAGACTTAACCTTTTTATCCTTTCTTCATAAAGGAGCTGTTTCATCCCCTTTATTATTTTTGTGTCTTTCTCTATATCACTAACATTCTATTTGCTTTTTTGACTGCCACTGCACACTCAGCTGAAGATTTCAAGGTATAGTCCACAATAACTCCAAGATTCTTTTCCTGGGTGGTGATGGAAGCCATCATTGTGTGCCTATAGTAAGAATTATTTTTTACTTTGTGCATAACTTTGCACTTGCCCACATTAAATTTCATCAGCCATTTAGATGCCCAGTTCTCCAGTCTGGCAAGGTCCTCCTGCTGTTTCTTACAGTCTGCTTGTATTTTAACAACTTTGAATAGTTTTGTTCCATCTGTAAATCTGACCACTTTACTCACTGTTCCCTTTTCTAGATCATTTATGCAAATATTAAACATCAGTCCCAGTACAGATGACTTGACTCGGTTCTTGGAATGGTGGGGCAAGAAATCAAGTTTGATAGACCTATGCCCAAATTTTCAAAGGCCCGCGTGTGTAAAATATGGGGTTTACGCGTGTGCCTGGGCCTTGTGCGTGCTGCGCGCATTTTAAAACGGGCCCAACCACACATGTAAACTCCGCAATGTGCACAGGTGCGGGCCTCTCCAGGGGGATGGGCTGGAACAGCACCATTGTACGCTGTCCCGGGGAAGCTGCTGGCGCGTGTAACTTGCTTCTGCTCCGCAGGAGCAGTAAGTAGAAAAATTAAAAAAAAAATGTGGTAGCTAGGCAGGTGTTAGGGGTCGAGGTGGAGAGGGGAAGGGGAAAGAAGATTAGGCAGGGGGGTAGGGAAGTTCCCTTCTAGTCCACTCCTTAATTGGAGCGGACTGGGAGGGAACTGGGGGAGGCCCGATTGCATTGCCATGCATATTTAGGTAAAATTTGCCCCTCCCCCCCTGCACGCACGCCACCCACACATGCGAGCACAGATTTTAAAATCTGGCATGCATGTGTGTGCCAGCGTGCATTTGTTATAAAACTGGCGCATCCATGTGCATTTGCCGGGAACTGCGCACACGCTCCTTTTAAAATTGACCCCATAAGGAGGTCTATATTCAGATAAACTTAGCCGGCTAATTTTAGAGGCATATTTAACAGTGCAGCCATACCTGTGAATATAGCTGGCTATCTTAGATTTAGATTCATCATTTTGCTACAAATTTTGCAAAAATAGCACCCACGATTTAAAAAAGGGTGTGGTTAGAGTAATTTTCCTGATACTGCACAGACAGGTTTTTATCGCAATTTGAGGCTGCTGGAGAGAGAGAGAGAGCCTCTGTAGTGGCTCACATAGTTAACTATTTATACCACTTTAAGAGGGGCTATTGGGGGAGGGCAGTTTTACATGCACAGTCAGAGGTACAAACAGCACAGTTACCATCAAGAAAGATTTGATGTGATTTTGAGTGATGAAAGATATAAAAAGATGAGATTTGTACAATACACTCTCTTCCTAGCTTGAAATATGTTTTTTTTTCTGAAAAATTGTGGTTTGCCTTGAAATGCTCTTTGAATCAGTCCACAATAAAGGGTGTCAAGCTTTTTACCAGTTTCATCGCTCATACTCACCACTCCTGCCCTACGATATGGAATCTCTCCTTGTTCTTAAGATCTGCTCCTTAACAGACCAGGCACAATGATTCAGTACTAGTGGAAATACTTTAGTTTCCACAATCCAAGCAGGGATGGTCTCCCCCTAGCCCTCTTTAAGCTGCCATATTTCTTTCCATAAGGAAAGCTAGTACAGGATACCTTGGCACTGGATTCACCCCAAATGATCCATTTCCTCGTAATAGCCAACTGGGATGACCCAACTAGACACAACACTGTTATTTCAGTCCTCTGACTGGGATGAAAGTGGCTGCAGTCAGATCTTAGGAATAGGAAGACAATGATGCAGCTACTTTCGAGCTCCAACAGAGAACCCCTCTGTCAGACAAACTCGCTATGCGATCACTACGCAGTAATTCAGGCAGTCCTCCAATGCATTGCAGGAAATGCAGAGTAAAGTATAAGAATTCTGCCCTTGCAGGCTAAGCAAATCAGTGCAAAAACTGGATGAGAATGAGCAGTAGAAAGGTTCGTAGTAGGAAGGCAGCATCATTGGAAACTCTTCCTAAGATGACTTGCATTGGTCTGCTCAGCCAGCAGATGGCACAATACAAACATGATACAGACTGACAAGCGTAACAGAATGCTCCATTTGTACTTTGCTATTTAGTTTTAAATATTTGCAAAAAGATGAGTTCTAGGATTAGGAAACTAAAAATGATTAAAGAGCACATGATCATGTAACAAAAGTCTTTGTTTAAAGGGTAAATGCACAAAAATCTTTTACTGCCTTGGTGTGGATTATTATGCTTATAAACTAGGACCGAATATTCATTCATTTAATTGTGGAAAATAGGAGTCCCACAGTGGTCTGGTTTTAAAATGAATGGATTAATTTTTGCTCTCTATGGATTAAATGTTTGTCATGTTACAAAGATAATCCTGCAGTATGTCAGGGACAGTATTTTCATTCATTTTGTGTGAATAAGTATGTATTTTTCAACACCTCTGGCCCATGCATGTTTTTTCCTACCTGTGGGATCTATTTACTAACTTGCAAAGCACACTGTGTGCTATTGACTGTGGCTTGCATTATTGGCAGTGAAGCCTATTTATAATGTTCATTACTGCATGTTGAAGGTTAATAAAGAGACCCCTAAGAGTATGTCGTAGCTGCACATCTAATTAGACTGTGTATGGACTGATACTAAGATATAGTGGGTGGAGGTCACCATAAGGGTTCTTATATGTTCTATCTATTGTAGTTCTCAAACAACTTGAAGAAAATAAGCAAAGAAATTAAAATGTTTGGGAAAAATTGGAAAATGAGATCAAGACTGTGCACTATGGTCACATGATCTCATTAACCAATGAGGATGCCCCATTTAGCAACGCTAATTTATAAGTAAATATTGGCATCATGTGCCAAAATATTTTGGCTGAGTGATGGTCAAACTCTAGATATGTTTGTTGTGTTACTAAAATAGGATGTATGTTAATGTTTTTTTCACGCTTGAATCATTTTGGAGTGTTCAACATTGCTCAGCATTGAGACATATGAACTCTTTGATCTGCATTGCCAGGGTATCATAGGAACTCTGTGCTTGGGGAGTAGGTGTGGCCATTGTATAAAATATGTATTGTTTAGTGCTTTCATGATTACTCTGTGGTATTAAACTGGAATCAACAAAGCCCATAGTTTCTCGTTCCATTTACAATTGTGCTAAAGCTCCAAATACCAAAGACCAATCGTGTTTTGTTTCTAAACGCCTCAGTAATACTGGAAAAAAGAGCTGTTTAAATGTTTTGGCTAGAATTCATTTCATGCTACGTTTTAAACAAGCTTCACGTCAGTGGTTTTAAGCATTATCAAAGATGCCTTCCCAAATTGCTTTACCATGTGCTTAGGGCTTGATTCTCTAAGGCTTCTCTCGCATTCTCTGTCTACCGGGCGGGGGGAAGGAAGCTTAGTAAATCAGGCCCTGGACATGCATTTACATGTGTATCATCAGCCATTTCATAATATTTTATACAATACGGTGTGGTTGCCTTGTTATTCCGCTTAGATTCGTAGAAATAAGTGTCAACAGGCAAGCTATGTGCTAACTTTCCAGAACTATGCTCCTTCATTCAGCCAGCTAGTCACAAAAATATTATAAATATGTGTACAACATTTAAATACAATAAAAATGTATCACCTGCAGCTTTGTTGCTAATACAATGCACTCAGTTTTGTGCTAATGTTTATATGCTAGATATCCAAGCAATTCATTTTTAGCATCATGTTTTCCAGTACTTACGAGCAAACAACGATAAAAATACTGAATATTAGGCTAGAAAGTAATTGAAGACGAGCATAGAAAATTTCCAAGGATAATGACCTCCTGCTTTCTCCTGTTCCACTCTCTCTCTCTAATATATTGTTCTTTTCTTCTTTGCTTCTCGTCTACGGATCTCCTTTGGCTTTTCTCTTCCCTTGCTTTCTGCATGGCTTCAAATTTATTCTTCACATCGCCCTTGCCAAGCTTGGGCACGTAGATTTTTTGGACAGGTTTAGATGAAGTAAGCAGAATCTTTCGATAAAGGGAAAGGAAAGAAAAAGAGAAGAAAAAAAAGGAGTTGAAGCAATACTGAGAGGATAAAGGTGAAAGAGAAGGTTTTATTAGGCAGAAAATGTGAGGAAAACAAATAAACCAAAAAAAAATCAACATTTATGAATTCTGAAGTATTTTCTCTTCATATCTAAATAGAAAACTCTCATGGGGAATGGTTCGTCAAGGTCTTCTCCCATAATAGGGGGGAAGAAAACACCATGGTGTGCATATATAAATGTAAAGCGAAATTTAGACCACAAAATTCCGGTGGCGCATGAAAACATGCTCACTGCTCACTCCAGAATATGCATGCACACGGTACAAAAGCATGACCACATTGTCTTCTGCTTCCCCAAAACAAGAAACATAACTGATATTTATATATGAAATTATTTGTGCAGAAAGAGAAAATAGTATTTTTCCCGGTTCAGAAAAGCGCCAATAATGGTCAGCCTAGTGTAATCCTTTTTTTGTTTTTTATATCATTTTCATGAAAGGAAATAACTTCCTAGATTACTTGAACAATGCAGTATAACATTAAGGAAATAAATATAATATAAAGACTACAGCAAGTCAAGTACAAGTCCCCCATTATTAAAGAGGGGACAAGAATGAAAAAAGAAAAAGACACGATCAAAAGACAATTGCCCAACTATTCAAGATGTTTCTGCATTCATCTGTATGACACCGTCTCAGCCAATAATTTTTTAGATAAATATAACTTACATTGTTTTATCATGCAAGAAGGTTTCCAAATGCATTGGATCTGCGAAAATAAAGTTACGCTTCTGAATCGCACGCTTACAAGGAAATTTGAGAAAGAAGGATGTCCCTAAGGCTATAACTCTTTGCTTCGTTTGCCATAATTGTTTCCCAGGTGATACATCTGGAAAATTAGCACCTTTTTTCCACAAAATAAGACATCATTATTCAAAAACTATTTCTATAATACCCAATCTTTGTCGCTTTCTGCACAAAACTAAAAAAATGGCTGTTGCAAGCCTGTCGTCAAGGGAGACTTCTAAGAAATCAAATATTCAAGCCTACCCTCCGGCATCACCTGCTACCTTAGCCTTGGAAATATAAATGATTTTTGACAAGAAAGGAATTTTATCCTCTGAAAAATGTAAGCTTTCACTTTAATGGTTTGTTGTTTTTTTTTTTTTTTTAACAATTCCTGTGCAGAAAGAAGATGAGACATAGGAAAATTCAGAAATCGCAAATTATTTACCCTCCTACTATTTTCTAAGAATTGAAATTGTCTATGAATACTGAATAATCACACTGTCTTTAAAAAGGTTAGCACTGGAAGCTTGAAAATTATTCACTCTGGTGGATAAGCCAGACACTTTGGGCCAGATTTTCAAAGGGTTACGCGCGCCGGGCCTATTTTAAAGCCCCGGGATGCGTGTAAATCCTGGGGCTTGCAAAAAGGAGCAGTCCAGGGGCGGTGCCAGAGGCTCCAGGCACAGCGGCCATTTGCTGTGCCTGGAGCCTCTGGCACCGCCCCTGGACTTCTGCCCCAGGGCTGAAGTAAGTTGTGAAACAGAAGTTAAAAAAAGGAAAAGGTAGGGGGGAAAGGACGGGGGAGGTAGGAGAAAGGAAGGGAAGGTGGGGTGGGGGGTAGGGAACGGGGGAAGGCAGTGCGGCTCGGTGCAAACAAAGTGCACAATTGTGCACCCCCTTGCGCGCACTGACCCCCGATTTTATAATTCTACCCAGCGCACACGCATGTTATAAAATTGGGCGTACAGGTGTGCGCCAGGTATTGCACGCACATGTGCACCGCGTGCGCTCCTTTTAAAATCTACCCCTTTATCTTTAAGAGTATTAAACCATAAATCTTGTTCTTCAAACTTTGAGTAAGCTCCCTCAGTGAATTTACATAACTGAACTACAGGTTTAGTCAATGCTTTTTCCATTCTGGTAACAACTCTCCGTATGTCTAAGAGAGTCACATTACCCTCATCTTCCTGCTCCACAGATAAAGGCCCCAGAGGGGGCACAGGAGCTGGAATAGAAACACAGAAACATAGAAATGACGGCAGAAGAAGACCAAACGGCCCATCCAGTCTGCCCAGCAAGCTTTCATACTTATTTCTTTCATACTTAGCTGACAGCTGTTACTCTTGGCCCTTATAAGTAACTTTTTGGTTCTATTTCCTTTCCACCCCCACCATCGATATAGATAGCAGTGCTGGTGCTGCATCTAAGTGAAGTATCTAGCTAATTGTTAGGGGTAGTAACCGCCGTAATAAGCAAGCTACTCCCACGCTTATTTACCCAGCCTGTGCAATTCAGTCCTTGTTGTCTGAATATAAATCCTCTTTTCTTCATCCCCCCTGTCGTTGAAGCAGTGAGCTGCGCTGGATATGTATTCCAAGTGAAATATCAGGCTTAATTGATTCTGGGTAGTAACCTTCTGGCGTGTCCACTCTGTTGCAGATCTTAGTGTCATCCGCAAAAAGACAAACCTTACCTTCTATCCCGTCCGCAATGTCGCTCACAAAGATATTGAACAGGACCGGTCCCAACACCGATCCTTGTGGTACTCCGCTCTCTCTTCAGAGAGAGTTCCATTTACCATCACACATTGTCTTCTGTCGGTCAACCAGTTTGCAATCCAGGCCACCACCTCGGCACTCACTCCTAAGCTTCTCATTTTATTCACCAGTCTCCTGGGCGGGACCGTATCAAAAGCTTTGCTGAAATCCAAGTAGATGACATCGAGCGCTCTTCCTTGATCCAATTCCTTGGTCCAGTCAAAAAAGTCAATCAGATTTGTCTGACAGGATCTTCTCCTGGTGAATCCATGCTGCCTCTGGTCCAGCAATTCTCCCGACTGTAGATAGTTCACTATTCTCTCTTTCAACAGTGACTCCATTACTTTTCCCACCACCGAGGTGAGGCTAACTGGTCTGTAGTTACCAGCCTCTTCTCTGTTCCCACTCTTGTGAAGCGGGACCATCACCGCTCTTCTCCAATCACTCGGCACCACTCCTGTTTCTAGGGATCTATTGAACAGGTCACAAAGCGGACCCGCCAGCACATCTCTGAGCTCCCTCAGCATCCTGGGATGAACCTCATCAGGCCCCATGGCTTTGTCCACTTTCAGTTTCCCCAGCTCTTCCCATATATTTTCTACTGTAAATGGAGTTACTTCTACTCCATTCCCCTCCAGTTTCTTGTTAACTAGCGACGGTCCTTCTCCAAGGTCCTCTTTAGTGAACACAGAACTGAAGTATTCGTTTAATATTTCTGCCATTTCTTCGTCTCTCTCCACACATTGATCCTTTCCACCTTTCAATTTCACTATACCACTTTGAACGTTTCTCCTTTCACTGATGTATCTGAAAAATGTTTTGTCACCTCTCTTTACCTCTTTGGCAATCCTCTTTTCCACTTGGCTTTTTGCCATCTTGATTACTTTCTTCGTCTCGCTCAGTTCTACCAGATATTCTTCTTTGTGCTCCTCCCTTTGGGATCTTTTATATTTCTTGAATGCTGTTCTTTTAGCCTTTATTTTGTCAGCCACCTCCTTTGAGAACCAGATAGGTTTCATTTTTCTTTTGCTTTTCTTTACTTTTCTAACATATAGATTAGTTGCCTTGGTAATTGCTCCTTTTAGTTTGGTCCACTGTCGTTCCACATCTCTGTTGTTCTCCCAGCCTACTAGTTCTTCCCCCAGGTACTTCCCCATTTCATCAAAGCCCGTCTCCACTGAAAGAACTTGATTCAAAGGAAGAGAAAAGAATCAGACTCTAAAAGGATAGCCACTCTTTTCCTCTCACTGCCCATCCCCTCCCCACTTGCACACTCTCACCTCCATCAATAATCGGAGCAGGAGGATGAGTGGGTGAGGAACTTGCCTAGGACTCAAGAAGGTACCAGAAACTGAATCACCTCCAAACGAGTCACATTGGACGGTCTGAACAGTACATGGAGATCCAGTTGGACCTCTAATCAAATTTGAAGGACAAAGAAAGGAGTTTACCTTTACCCCTTTAGCCCCATATACAGCAATGAACCAAGAGACCCCTGCAATAAAAATCATTACAAGGGGTGCATGACTTTGGCATACTACAGACAACTTTTGAAAGAACTGCAGGCTCCAGTAAATGATGTCAGCAGCACGGCTCAGAGTAGGAGATGGGAATTCCAACTCGGCACGGACAGGTCTTAAAGCACAACTCACCTCCTAGTGTTGTCCTTTTTTATAAGATAAAATTGTTCTCACCAGATAATTTTCTTTCCCTGAGTCCTGCTAAACCAGTCCATTACACTTGGGATTTTCCTGCTCCTCAGCTGCCAGAGACAGAGAGCTACTCCCTTCATGACTTCACTCTCGGCTACAAGGGCAGTGGCTATTTGCCCTTGCCAACAGCCTACTGTCAAAGCAACCGGTCAAAGATCCCATTCTTAACCATTTTTTTTCTTACATATTGTGTGTGTGTGTATGTATATGTGTATGTATGTGTGTGTGTATATATATATAATTATATATATACACACACACAGATACATATGTATGTGTGTGTGTATATATATATATATATATATATATATATATATATATACACACACACTCACAAAAATGTAGCAGATTTATGAGGCAAGACTTCCCTTGGATAAAGCCATGCTGGCTGTGTTACATTAAACCATGTCTTTCTATATGTTCTGTGTTTTTGATCTTTAGAATTGTTTCCACTATTTTTCCTGGCACTGAAGTCAGGATATATATATATATATATATATATATATATATATATATATATATATATATTATACAACAAAAATGGCACTGATACACAATCAATGTAAGTGGGGCCTTATAAATAGATGCATTCTCAAAAATGTACAATAACATATTGGCTTTGGGATATTCAGCCGCCATGCAGAGACAGTGCAAGATTAAAAGATAATGGCTGATAGCAGCTATTCGAGGTTCTTTGATCTCAAATGCATTTAAGAAAAGTAAGCAAGAGCATGCTTTAATGAATGATTCCTAGTGGTTATTGAAACATGGAATTTACAAATTAAGATACCTTTGTGGAATGAAAAAGTGTGGAGATAGTCTGAATTAACACTGTTTAGTAAGTTTTGCAATATTAGCGGGTGAAACAAGGGCCTTTGTAAGGACTTATGGACTTTTAGAATCTTCAGCAACTTGTGTCCCTGCTACATTTATCTTCAACATCATTTGACCATGTATCATTTGCATTTTTGGACATTCATGTTTTTGCTGCATTGAAGATTCTGGAGGAAATGAATGGAATTTCCCGTGACAGGGCTTACGGACTTTTATCATCTTCAGCAACGTGTGTTCTGGCTGCATTTGCATTTTTCAATGTCATTTGTATTTTTGGACATTCATCTTTCAGCTCCACTGAAATTTCTAGAGTAAACTAGTGGAATTTGCAGTGACGACATCTGGGCCCGATATTCAGAGCAAGTTCAGCGCTATTTAGTCAGATAAGAGGAAGTTATGTGGCTAAGTAGCAGCCGCTGAATATGTGCAGCCACTGCTTAGTCCCTTATATGACTAAAAGTTACAGGCTCAAAAAGCAGTGCGTACTGGGCAGATTGGGGCAGAGCGAGTTAGCCATATAACTTGTATGGCTAACTACTGATATAATTATACATGTAAGTTTAGACACTCCATAGAGCAGGTCTAAACTTAGCTGGGTAGACTTATCCAGGCTACGTGCACATACATATGCATACATTCACAGCTTCACCATGCCAATAAATATACATTGGAACTTAGCCAGATAAATTCTAACTGGCTAAATTACTTACATGGCCAGCTTTGAATATCTACCCCTGTTTTATTGTGAATGCCCATGGATATATATTTTGCAACTGTTTATTTGTGCACTAAAGGGCAGATTTTTAAATGCCCTGCGCACGTAAATCCCGGCCTTTACGCGTGTGGCCGGGCCTTACGCGCACTGGGAGAATTTTCCAAGAGGTCCGGCCATGCGCGTAAAGGCCGGGCTGCGCTCAAATGCAGGGCCTCTTGGAAGGGGTGGGCCGAAGGGTATGTTTCGGGCAGGGACAGCGCCATTGTTCGCTGTCCTGGAGCCTCGCACGCCAGCCAGCTGCCAGCGCACGCAAGTTACTTCAGGTCGGGCCCTGAAGAAACTTTAAAAAAAAAGGTAAAAACATTTAAATTTGGTTTTTAGAGGGTGGGGAGGAGAGGGGCAGGGGAAGGGAGGTTAGTGTAGGAGGTAGGAAAGTTCCCTCCTAGTCTGCTCCTAAATTGGACCGGCGCGCATGTTACAGAATCGCGCGTCCATGTGTACGTGCTGGTAGCGTGTGCACATAGACGCGAGTGCGTATTTTTTAAAAATCTACCCCTTAATGCAAATCTATTGTTCAGTTATTACAACAATTGATTGTTTATGCCATAAGAACATAAGAATATAAGAAATTGCCATGCTGGGTCAGACCAAGGGTCAATAACACTTAAAAACGTTTGCAGTGGTTCATAACAAGTGAACCAGTGGTTTTAGTGAAGGTGTTTGTTGAATGGATATCTGGGAGTGAATGTGGATGAAATGGGGCAATCATTGTTAAATTATATTTATATAAAAGTTTTTTGATATTACAAATGATTAAATAAAGGAGGAATATAATTGTTAGTTAAGAGTGTGGGGTTTTTCACTTATTTTTTGTTTGTATATATATATATATATATTTTATTTTTTTTTTTTTTTTCATCCCTCAAGGATATTCCCTTCTCAGGAGAGAGGGTGACAAGTGGCGTGGAGGAATTGCCTAGTGGTTAGAGCAGCTGGCTTTGAACCAGGGAGATCAATTTTCAAATCCCCCTGCTGTTCCCTGTGACCTTGGGCAAGTTGCTTTATCCTCCATTTCCTCAGGTACAAAGTTAGATTATGAGCCCTCTGGGGACAGAGAAAGAATCTGCTTTTGAACTGCCAAAAAGCAGAATATAAAAAAAAAGAGGAGGAGAGAGATCTAGGTTACCCCATGTCACTCTGTTGATTGCTCCATATTCCTGGGTGGGGCCTGGACTGGTCTAGCAGGACTTGAGCAAAGAAAATGATCAGGTAAGAAAAATGTCACCTTTCTTTTCCTCCTGACAGACCAGTCCAATACACATGGGAAATATAAAAGTTACCCACTAGGTCAGGTGGAAGGAAGACAGGGCTGCCCTAACCCAAAGACCATTTCTTCCTTCGCCTGCACATCCAGCCTTTAGTGTTTGGAAAACAAATGCAACGATGACCAGTCGGCGGTCCAGCAGATTGCCCCTGGGGAGACCGACATGCTTCTGCTCAAGCAGATACCTGTGCTCTCGTGTAGTGGGCATGGGGCGCCACTGGCATTCATCTACTGTTGAGTATATATGCAAAAGAGATGGCTTTTTTGGATCCATCTCACTATCATGGTCTTGGAGGCCACTTCTCCCTTTCACTTTTCCAAACAGTACAAATAACCTTTTTGATTTCCTGCAAAGGTTCATCACCTTTAGATATCATAATATCGCACGGTGCACATCCAGTAGGTGAAGGCTGTTCTTCCCACTACATTTGCTGTGTCACCAACTGATTCAGGTAGACTGGAGACACCACTTTCAGAAGGAATGAGGGCCCCAGTTTGAAGGTGATCGAGTGAGCTGAAATTACTAAGTAGGGCTTCCTGCATAGGAGGACCTGCAACTCTGAAATGTGTCTAGCCTAGCAGATTGCTACCAGAAAGGTAGTCTTTAACAACAGATCCTTAATGGAGGCTTGCTTTTAAGGGTTCAAAGAGTGCCCCCACTAATGCTCTAAGGACCAGATTAAAATCCCACTGAAGAACAATTGGTCTGAAGAGTGGTCAAATACTCTTCACCCCTTTTAAAAAGTGTACCATATCTGAGTGTGCAGCTACCTGAGCATCCTTTGTGAGGCCTCTATAGCAGGATATAGCTGCCGCCTACAACCTAAATGAACTGAGTGCTAGGCCTTTGTCCACATCCCTCTGCAAGAAGTCTAAGAGTCACGAGACGTCCACCTTACATACAGAAACTCCTCTCCCCCAGCAGTAAGCATCAAATAGCCTCCAGACTCTAATGTAGGCCAATGAGGTTGAGTTCTTATGAAACCTTCAGCATGTTTGTCACTGCTGCCTGGAAGTACCCTCTGCTTCGCAGCTGTACCCTCTCAAAGAGCCGTAGGTTACAAAAAGAGCAACCCCTGATTTCTGAGGAGCTGCAGGTTACAAAAAGGGTAAGTCTTTCTCCACCTCTCCATCCCCCATGCCCCATCCAAAAAAAATCCCCGGCTGACTACATCTCCATAGCTTGATTCAAGCTAGCCTTACAACCAGGTTTTGCATCGATCATGCTTCCTCTGGATGGTATTTACTGTGATACGAGCTAACCTTTCACCATAGATTATCATTAAACAACTGTTCAGAGTTTACCAATGCAGCTTGTTGATTTTCAAGGTCAACATAATGATCTTTATCTATTATATATTTTTGTTGATGATAGGACACATAAAATTGTGTTTTATATCAATTTGTATCCTATATTAAAGTTAATTTTTTTCTGTAATGAGTCATCATTTCTGGTAATTGGAAACTAAAACAATATTTTTGTGATCAGCAGTGCTCTAGCTAGGAAATGTAGTATCTTGTATTGAAACAGCAGGACGCGCCCACCTTTCACTCAGTGGGTGGCAATAACAGTTCTGCCATTGCATACTCTCTCTGAAAGATAATATCTCAGAACATAAGAACATAAGAAAATGCCATACTGGGTCAGACCAAGGGTCCATCAAGCCCAGCATCCTGTTTCCAACAGTGGCCAATCCAGGCCATAAGAACCTGGCAAGTACCCAAAAACTAAGTCTATTCCATGTAACCATTGCTAATGGCAGTGGCTATTCTCTAAGTGAACTTAATAGCAGGTAATGGACTTCTCCTCCAAGAACTTATCCAATCCTTTTTTAAACACAGCTATACTAACTGCACGAACCACATTCTCTGGCAACAAATTCCAGAGTTTAATTGTGCGTTGAGTAAAAAAGAACTTTCTCCGATTAGTTTTAAATGTGCCCCATGCTAACTTCATGGAGTGTCCCCTAGTCCTTCTACTATCCGAAAGAGTAAATAACCGATTCACATCTACCCGTTCTAGACCTCTCATGATTTTAAACACCTCTATCATATCCCCCCTCAGTCGTCTCTTCTCCAAGCTGAAAAGTCCTAACCTCTTTAGTCTTTCCTCATAGGGGAGTTGTTCCATTCCCCTTATCATTTTGGTAGCCCTTCTCTGTACCTTCTCCATCGCAATTATATCTTTTTTGAGATGCGGCGACCAGAATTGTACACAGTATTCAAGGTGCGGTCTCACCATGGAGTGATACAGAGGCATTATGACATTTTCCGTTTTATTCATCATTCCTTTTCTAATAATTCCCAACATTCTGTTTGCTTTTTTGACTGCCGCAGCACACTGAACCGACGATTTCAATGTGTTATCCACTATGACACCTAGATCTCTTTCTTGGGTTGTAGCACCTAATATGGAACCCAACATCGTGTAATTATAGCATGGATTATTTTTCCCTATATGCATCACCTTGCACTTATCCACATTAAATTTCATCTGCCATTTGGATGCCCAATTTTCCAGTCTCACAAGGTCTTCCTGCAATTTATCACAATCTGCTTGTGATTTAACTACTCTGCACAATTTTGTGTCATCTGCAAATTTGATTATCTCACTCGTCGTATTTCTTTCCAGATCATTTATAAATATATTGAACAGTAAGGGTCCCAACACAGAACCCTGAGGTACTCCACTGTCCACTCCCTTCCACTGAGAAAATTGCCCATTTAATCCTACTCTCTGTTTCCTGTCTTTTAGCCAGTTTGCAATCCACGAAAGGACATCGCCACCTATCCCATGACTTTTTACTTTTCCTAGAAGCCTCTCATGAGGAACTTTGTCAAACGCCTTCTGAAAATCCAAGTATACTATATCTACCGGTTCACCTTTATCCACATGTTTATTAACTCCTTCAAAAAAGTGAAGCAGATTTGTGAGGCAAGACTTGCCCTGGGTAAAGCCATGCTGACTTTGTTCCATTAAACCATGTCTTTCTATATGTTCTGTGATTTTGATGTTTATAACACTTTCCACTATTTTTCCTGGCACTGAAGTCAGGCTAACCGGTCTGTAGTTTCCCGGATCGCCCCTGGAGCCCTTTTTAAATATTGGGGTTACATTTGCTATCCTCCAGTCTTCAGGTACAATGGATGATTTTAATGATAAGTTACAAATTTTTACTAATAGGTCTGAAATTTCATTTTTTAGTTCCTTCAGAACTCTGGGGTGTATACCATCCGGTCCAGGTGATTTACTACTCTTCAGTTTGTCTATCAGGCCTACCACATCTTCTAGGTTCACCGTGATTTGATTCAGTCCATCTGAATCATTACCCATGAAAACCTTCTCCATTACGGGTACCTCCCCAACATCCTCTTCAGTAAACACCGAAGCAAAGAAATCATTTAATCTTTCCGCGATGGCCTTATCTTCTCTAAGTGCCCCTTTAACCCCTCGATCATCTAACGGTCCAACTGACTCCCTCACAGGCTTTCTGCTTCGGATATATTTTAAAAAGTTTTTACTGTGAGTTTTTGCCTCTACAGCCAACTTCTTTTCAAATTCTCTCTTAGCCTGTCTTATCAATGTCTTACATTTAACTTGCCAATGTTTATGCTTTATCCTATTTTCTTCTGTTGGATCCTTCTTCCAATTTTTGAATGAAGATCTTTTGGCTAAAATAGCTTCTTTCACCTCCCCTTTTAACCATGCCGGTAATCGTTTTGCCTTCTTTCCACCTTTCTTAATGTGTGGAATACATCTGGACTGTGCTTCTAGAATGGTATTTTTTAACAATGACCACGCCTCTTGGACATTTTTTACTTTTGTAGCTGCTCCTTTCAGTTTTTTTCTAACAATTTTTCTCATTTTATCAAAGTTTCCCTTTTGAAAGTTTAGCACGAGAGCCTTGGATTTGCACACTGTTCCTTTTCCAGTCATTAAATCAAATTTGATCATATTATGATCACTATTGCCAAGTGGCCCCACCACCGTTACCTCTCTCACCAAGTCCTGTGCTCCACTGAGAATTAGATCTAAAATTGCTCCCTCTCTCGTCGGTTCCTGAACCAATTGCTCCATAAAGCTATCATTTATTCCATCCAGGAACGTTATCTCTCTAGCGTGACCCGATGATACATTTACCCAGTCTATATTGGGGTAATTGAAGTCTCCCATTATTACTGCACTACCAATTTGGTTAGCTTCCCTAATTTCTCTTAGCATTTCACTGTCCATCTCACCATCTTGACCAGGTGGACGGTAGTATACCCCTATCACTGTAGTCTTCCCTGATACACAAGGGATTTCTACCCATAAAGATTCAATTTGTATTTAGTCTCATGCAGGATGTTTATCCTGTTGGACTCTATGCCATCCCGGACATAAAGCGCCACACCTCCTCCCGACTGCTCCTCTCTGTCATTGCGATATAATTTGTACCCCGGTATAGCACTGTCCCATTGGTTATCCTCTTTCCACCATGTCTCTGAGATGCCAATTAAGTCTATGTCATCATTTACTGCTATACATTCTAGTTCTCCCATCTTACTTCTTAGACTTCTGGCATTAGCATACAAACATTTCAAAGTTTGTTTTTTGATTGTATTTTTATTCTGCTTTTTAATTGATAGGGATAAGTTACAATTTTTTAGCTCAGGTGAGTTTTTAGTTACAGGCACTTGGACTACTTTTCTAATTATTGGAACCTCACTGTCGGGATGCCCTAATTCTAATGCATCATTAGTATCCTTTAAAGATACATCTCTCCGAACCATGCGCTGTGCCCATGCATACTCTAGCTATGGCCCCAGTGAGCAGCTAAGATAGTTTATATTTATTTATTTATTTGTTTAGCATTTTTCTATACCGACTTTCCAATAACAAAATTATTAATCAATTTGGTTTACATTTTAAACAATAACAACAATGACAAGTAAATGTCTTACAATGAACAGGTCGAATTAACTTGGATTAAGATATATGGGGGTAATAACATAATTAACATGAGCGGTGCCTAATATAGGCTAGAGGCTGGGTTTTAATGATAGACTTTTTGGTTTTGCCATGGTTTTGCCATGGTTTTGCCATGGTTTTGCCATGCCTTTACTTGTCTACTATGGTAATATTACTGTCTTTAAAAGTTCCAGCAAGGCGCACAGATAATGCATGTTGAACCTTCTGTACAAGGATGCATATTCCAAGGGGGTCTGTCCACCTTAAAAGGCTATGATGGCCTACTTTGTCAGACTTCTTCAAGAGGCAGTCAGGAAATAGTAGCTGACTCACTGGGCAGGGTCTCTGCTTACAGAATACAAGGGCATGGAGGGGAGGGCGCAGCAGGCTGGAGCATGGGTCCTGGGAGTGGCTGGAAGACCTCACAAGGCTGGCAGCAGAGAACCCCCCAAGCAGCTGTGCCACAGCAAGCTTGGCAGCAGGCTTCAGATTAAGGACGTGAGGCTGGCAAACAGCCAAAAGCCCAAGGAACCAGTGACTACTCTGCAGCTACACAGGCCAGCTTGGTGAGAGCTACCTTTATTTTTGTTTCCCTGCTATTTGCTGTTTTACCCACTGAGGCCGAGCTATGAGAGAGAAAATAAACCCCCAACTGAGCTGAGTCCTGCCGTTCTGACCGTCACTCTTCAGAGACACCCTTACAACCCTCCAGTCTCAGAAAGGGTGGGGAACAGTCCTTACCACACCCCTTACTGAAAGAAATGTGTTTCTTTTAAGCTGCACCGCAAGTCGCTCCATTTGATAGCTTGAAATCCAAGAGTTTTCCCACAACAGACGTTGGGGATTTCACGTAACTTCCCATTAGACCCTTGAACCCAAAAGTGTTTCTAAGTACATAAAAGATCTGGGGAACAGGCCCATAAGCCCTCCCTCTCCCTCCCCTTCTTCCCACTAAGATTTTGATAGTGCAAATTAAGTGTGGGGTCTATACAGGATGGGGCAGAACCCCAATACAAATCCAAGCACCTCACAGCAACTCCCCCCAACCATGAGTGCAGAGCAGAATTATCACACACCATACGAAAATAATCAAATTATTGTTGTCTAAAAGCAACACAGGCTCCCTACGCTATGAAGAACACTGTGTACAAAACTGCATAAAATACATACAGACCCTACAGAGCAAACTTACTATACCAGTTTCAAACAGTTTCAACCCTAACTACAAATATTACCAGGCCCTAGAACAGCAACACACCTCATACTGGGAAAAAAAAAAAACAGGCCGAACTGCAGAATACTTCTCCTGTATCACCAGACAAACCCTCGCCAAATACAGAATAAATGACCACAAATTAGAAATGTGTGAGCAAAATACAAAGAGATCAGAGGCACGCATACCAAAAGCTGACGTATTCCAGTCACTTAAGTGAAAATAAGATTTTTTTTTCTGTTTGTTTGCACATTTTACTGTTCTAATTATGTTGGTCCCAGTCTCTTTTCTTCTTTCCTCTGTCTTATTTTCCAAGGTCTCCTGTTTATTTGCATTTCTTCTCTTTTCTTCTGTCTTCAATTTCTCCCTTACATCTGTCCCTAACATTGATCTTTCATCTCTATTTCTCTCTTTCGGGCCTCTATCCATACCTAGCTAGATTCTTCTCTCCCTCTTTCATTCTTCTTTCCTCAATCTCCCTCTTTTCACGTCTCACCTATCTGCTTTCCATCTTCCACACTCACCCCCTCCCAGCCCATTTCCAAGCATTCTCACCCCTTTCAGCCCTCCCTTTTCTTACTCTCACTTTCCCTCGTATCCTATTTCTCTCCTTCCCTAGTCCCCATTTCTGTTCTTTGAACTCACCCCCTCCCAAGCCCTCAACTACTTCCCTCTCATTCCCTCATCAGCCCCAGCAACTCCATTTTGCTTATCCCTCTAGCCCCTTTATTCTTTCTTATCCCCTATCCAGCTCCCTCCTACCCAGACCCCATTTCCACTGCCACTCGCCCCTTCACCAGCTCATTCATATCATATCTCAACCTTTCCCTGCTCTTCAGCCCCTTTTTCTACCCCAAATCTCAAATCCACAGCCTCATCGCCTACTCCCAGCCCATCTAACACCCCCTACTCATTCTTCCCCATCCATCCCCAAGTCCCCACTCTCTCCCATCCAATGTATGAGTGCTTGCTCTCTGCCAGTTCTAAAGTCCTCACTCTCCCATACAAGTCTAACATATTCTGGAGCCCGCTCTTCACCCACATCTCGCAATTTGGGTGGGAGGGAACAAGTCAGCCCACAGCCTTGCCCACAGCCCGCTGATTTGTTGGACTTGGTTGGGTGGGTCGGAGGAAGAGGTTCTACCTGCAGCCAGCTATTTTTTTTTTATTTACTTGGGTGAGTGGGAAGAAGTAAGGATGATCTGCAGCACTCAGCTGACTACCTTAGGAAGTTTAACTCCTACTCTAATCCAGGAGATAAATTTCTTGTGGTAAAAATAAAGTTGCGGTAGGCAGTCTCCTCACTAACGCATTGCAAGGTAATGGCTAATAAGCTCATTACACTGCAATTTGCATGAAGGCACACTTAACCTGGCATGTGTTTTAGTACAAATTTTCTTTAATGCTAAAGCCCCTATTACATACAGGGGTTAGGTTAACGCAAAGAGTTAAAAGCCGCACTAGAGTTAGCACAGTTTATTACATCGGCCTCATAGAGAGCAGCCTCCTGGCTAGTCAGAGGGTCTCAGCAACATGTGACATGCTGGGAGCCAGTGAGATCACTATTTCCTGAACCAGTGAGTCAGAGGCTATGCAGGCAGCCAGGGTGCCTAGAGAAAACAAGCCAACTGAGTCTGGCCCCCAGGAGCTGACCTCATGGAGCAGGGTTAGCCAATTCTAGTCCTAAGTGCCTCAAACAGGCCTAGTTTTCATGATATTCATAATGAATATGCATATGAGAGATTTGCATGCACTGCCTCAACTGTGTGCAAATCTAGTCTCATACATATTAATTGCGGCTATCCTGACAACCTGTGGCTCTTGAGGACTGAAGTTGGCCAACCCCAGTCATTTAGCATGGGCTGATGGGATGTGTAGGCTAAGAACTTATATAAACTGTGAGTTTGATGCCAGAAAACCAGCCTAGGACAGTCTCTGGAAGGGAGGAGGAATTCCATAGAGAAACAGCCTTTGTTAAGCAGTCCTCAGAAGAAAATCACTTCAGTTGGGAGCAGTGCTATGAGTCCCCAGGAGAGACTGGTGAGAAGAAAGAATCAGGAATCTGGAATCCCACCAAAACACAAAGAGAGAAAGACAGGTAGCTTACTAAGGCTAGAGCCACCAGCTGCAACAAAATCCTGAAGGCAATCAAGCCTGAAGAAAGTACATTTCAGAGTGTTCAAGGAGAAATGCAGTCGCACTGCAGTGAGTTACCCAATTTACTGTGGGCTCCTTTTATGATTCAGCACTTCAAGTAATTGCCAGTACTCAGTGCAAGACAGGCAGAGGGGATACTTTCTATAATAGATCTCTTCCTACTATACCTCCCAGCATTCAGTGGAACTGAATGAAGTAAACTGCTAAGCCGATTAATAACTGGACCCCACTGTTCCAGCTAAAGAAGATTTTTTTTCTTAGTTGTGCCAGACTTAACTTTCTTCCCTTTTCTAAGCAAGGCACATATAGGGAGTTTGCTAGTCATCCTCCCAGGGCATTACCATTAGAAGGAATACTGGATTGTTGCATCCTGATTATTTTTCTGTCATCTCTCTGCATACTGTTATTCTCAAAACCCATATGCAATTATGTGTATTGACTTTGTGACTATTTTGCTTGTGATATGATATGCTTTTATTTTCTTTACTGGTTTGAAGAGGAGTAAAGAATGCATTTGCGTTTCTGGTGTGGTGGTGTTTGCCCTGTTTTTGGACCTCTGGGAGGATCTTGTGGGGTCTGGAGATAATATTGAGGAACCCATCTGGTCCTCCCCTTCAACCTGGCTAGGGGTTCTTCTGCTACAGCTGACCCCCTCCCCTGGCAACAGCTCTCTGTTTTACCCGGTGGGGGGGGGAGGGGGGAGGGGTGCTACAATTAAAATATGCTAATGCTTATTAGAGGGTTTTCAGCACTTTCCAAAATGTCTTCATACTGACCTAAACTCTGGTAGGTGGGTGAGTAAGATATTACAGCAGAACTCTAAGAAACCCAATTAATGGGTCAGAAACTGCCCTTCTTGTCTTTCCTCTTACAAGACTATGTCACAAACATTGGTAAGAAAAAAAGAGGAAAATAATTCTACAGTGGCCATCTATTTTCTACTATTGTTTTCAGATGGTAGTGTCCTATTATACCGCATGTAGGTTCTGAGGGCAATCTTGCCACCTTGCAAAGCTTAACCGAAGAAGTTGATGCTTTTTCTGCCTATAATATAACTTTGGTTCTAGTAGAACGAATTTTTAAACAACTTTGATACCTTCTCTGACCCATCTAGGAAGAACTTACTTTGAAATTAGAAGTCTCTGTTGAGCCCCAACAAAAAGGACAAATAACTTTTCAGTGAATCTAAATTTCTATAAGTAAAATAATAAAGTTCTTTTAATGTTGACAGCATGCTGTATTCCTTGTTTTGTTGCCAGAATGATGGAAGTGCAGTCTCCTGATTGATATTTAAGATATTGCAATCTTAGGGCCCGATTTATTTAGTGCTGTTCTCCCATTCAGGGTCTATGGAAAAATGCTTAGTTACAAAATTTTACATGATGTAAAAAAGTTTTGGATTGATGGAAAACTAAGAATGGTCTGTGCAGGAGAAATTCACACACTCATTGACTTAACCTGGCAGAAAAAACAGACACCACAAATGCAGTTTTGTATTTCAGAATCCTGTCTGACACTTTCTGCAGAGGTTCAGAATTAAGTATAAATGTGGCTTTAAGAACTAAATTTAGGACCTATGATCTGCTCTAAGAAATCTAATTACATTAGGATTATTATCCACTGGAAATAACCCAAGTTTCCCTCTGACTGAACCAGTGGTCAATGTCTGTGCTAAGTGTACTAGTGTTGAGATCTTAACAAAACTTTTTTTCTGTGAAAAATCTAAAAGATTTGAACTTGATCAGGTTGACTTGGAAGAAGAAACACGGACAGACTAACACCCCTAATTAGAATCACCCACTATTTAGGTTTTAAAGAATAATAACGGTTGCCCTAGTCTCCCGCCATCTGAGAGGTTTTTATTGCTCAACTAGACAGAATTATCTCATCTTCTTAAAATCCTTCTTTTTATTGTCCCACAAAAAGAGACTGATTCTTGAAGAAAACTCATCTTGACCCTTGCCCACTTGACTAGCTCTAAAGATGCAGTTAGAGACTTAACATCTGGAGGCAATTTTTCACTGATATGTGGAAGGACACCTCATTGTGTGAACTATCTTTGAATTCTGGATTCTTTTACAAATGCTTTTGCTATTGCTATGCAAAATCTTGCTCTACTCTCTTTTAAGAGGGACAGATGGTACCTTTTTTCCCATTGGTCATCCTGCTGTGGTCTTGAAGAACCTGAATAACTTGGTTAGTCTGCTCCATAGCAAATGTTCTAGAACGGTACATTCATTAGATAAACCAAGGAAATATTTCTTCACAAAAATAGTATTAGACGCATGGAATAACCTGCCAATAAAGGTGCTGGGAGCAAAAGAAATACTGGAACTCAAGAAGATATACCAAAAACAGAAGATCCTCCACAATTAAACAGTGAAGGTAAAATTGCATTTTTAAGTCTATATGTTATCAATGTCTACAGTTCTAAAAACAAGTTTCTCTTAATGGTGAGAAAAAAATTAAGTCAGGGAAACTGGATGATTCATGTGACAGTTTTACTTTTTCTCCATCTGTTGAAACAAAAAAGTACCCATGGTTTGTGCTATTGGGATGGAACATCCAGAAAAAAAAATATTCAACTTTAATTGCATAGTGACTTGACATCATGAATTTTTTGTAATGTTAATCATATTTGATTTGTTAAATGATCTATATTGATTTTAATTTGCATTTACTGTAGCAGACCTGGATATAAATCTTGTAGACATTATTTAGTTTCTCATTTAAACATATAGAAAAATGAAAATTATATTTTTTAATATCATTAAAAAAAATTTTCCTCATGAATATTTTTCAAATTTGCCAAAAATATTCATCAACATAGAACTTCAGGGCTGGCCCCATGACCAAATGATGCCTGGGGAAGGAGGGAAGGCTTACTTCTAGCCTTGGGGCTGTAAAAGAACACTGGAACATAAGAAATTGCCATACTGGGTCAGACCGAGGGTCCATCAAGGCCAGCATCCTCATTCTAACTGTGACTAATCCAGGTTACAAGTACCTGGCAAGTAGCCAAACATTAAATAGATCCCATGCTACTGATGCCAATAATAGCAGCAGCTATTCCAATGCAGCCTAATTTTCAAACCCCAGTGCGCACAAATACCGGGAGATACACAAGTGGCTGGGCCACATGCATATCGAGCACATTTTCAAAGCAGTCCGGCCATATGTGTATATCCTGATACGCGCGGAAGAGCCGGATCCCTAAAAAGGGGCAGGCTGTGGGAGGTCCGGGGGCAGGGTATGGGTGGGGCAATGGCGGGGCAGGAGCCAGCTGGGAACTGCTGGCGTGCGGAACTTACTTCTGCTCAGGAGAGCAGGTAACTTCCAAAAAAAAAAATTAGGTTAATTAGGGTGTGTTTAGGGGTCAGACGGAGAGAGGAAAAGGGAGAAAGGGTAGCTAGGGAGGTTCCCTGGGAGGGAACTGGGGAAAGGCCTAGTCGCATTGGCGCGCGTTTATTTAAACCCCCCCCTTTGAAGGTGCAAGTTGGCACCCGCGCACACATGATATAAAATCGGTGCATCCATGTGCATGTGCTGGGAACCGCGCACACATGGACGTCCCCTAAGTCAACTTGGTTAATAGCAGTTAATGGACTTCTCCTCCAGGAACTTATCCAAACCTTTTTTAAACCCAGCTACACTAATTGCCCTAACCACATCCTCTAGCAACGAATTCCAGAGCTTAATTGTGCATTGAGTGAAAAAGAATTTTCTACAATTTGTTTTAAATGTGCTACATGCTAATTTCATGGAGTGCCCTTAGTCCTTCTATTTATCTGAAAGAGTAAATAACTGATTCACATTTATACTTTCTAGTCCGTTCATGATTTTATAGATCTCTATCATATCCCTCCTCAGCCGTCTGTTCCTCCATGCTGACCATCCCTAACCTGTTAAGCCTTTCCTCAAAGGGGAGTAATTCCATCCCCTTTATCATTTTGGTCGCCCTTCTCTGTACCTTCTCCAGTGCAACTATATATTTTTTGAGATGCGGCGACCAGAACTGCACATAGTACTCTAGGTGTGGTTTCACCATGGAGCAATACAGAGGCATTATGACATTCTCCATTTTATTTACCATTCTCTTCCTAATAATTACTAACATTCTGTTTGCATTTTTGACTGCCGCAGCACAGTGAACCCACGATTTCAATGTGTTATCCACTATGACGCTTAGATCTTTTTCCTGGGTGGTAGCTCCAAATATGGAACCTAACATCATGTCTTTATAACATGGGTTATTTTTCCCTATATGCATGACCTTGCCCTTGTCCACATTAAATTCCATCTGCCATTTGGACTGCCCAATGGCAGTCTCGCAAGATCCTCCTGCAATTTATCATAATTCGCTTGTGATTGAATAATTTTGTGTCATCTGCAAATTTGATCACCTCACTCATCGTATCCCTTTCCAGATCATTTATAAATATATTGAAAAGCACCAAAGTACAAATCCTTCAGGTGCGCCACTATTTACCTTTTTCCACTGAGAAAACTGACCATTTAATCCTACTCTCTGTTTCCTGTCTTTTAACCAGTTTGTAATCCACGAAAGGACATCGCCTCCTATCCCATGACTTTTTAGTTTTCTTAGAAGCATCTCATGAGGGACTTTGTCAAATGTCTTCTGAAAGTCCAAATACACTACATCTACCGGTTCACCTTTATCCACATGTTTATTAATCCCTTAAAAAAAAATGTGGCAGATTTATGAGGCAAGACTTCCCTTGGATAAATCCATGCTGGCTGTGTTCCATTAAACCATGTCTTTCTATATGTTCTGTTATTTTGATCTTTAGAATTGTTTCCACTATTTTCCTGGCACTGAAGTCAGGCTCATTGATCTATAGTTTCCTGGATCATGCTTGGAGCCCTTTTTAAATATAGGGGTAACACTGGCTGCCCTCCAGTTTTCAGGTACAATGGATGATTTATTGATAAGTTACAAATTTTTACTAATAGATCTGAAATTTCATTTTTTAGTTTTTTCAGAACCCTGGGGTATATACCATCTAGTCCAAGTGATTTACTACTGTTTGGTTTGTTAATATGGCCTACTACATCTTCCAGGTTCACCGTGATTTGGTTCAGTTTATCCGAATCATCACCCTTGAAAATCATCTCTGGAACCGATATTTCCCCAACATCCTCATTAGTAAACACAGAAGCAAAGGGCTAGATTTTAAAAGCCCTGCGCACGTAAATCCTGCCGGATTTACATGCGCAGGGCACTCGTGTGCCGGCGCGCTTATTTTGCATAGGCCGCCGGCACGTGCAAAGCCCCAGGACGCGCGTAGGTCCTGGGGCTTCGTAAAAGGGGCGGGAGGGGGCGGCCGGGGTGGGTCCGGGGCGTGGTGATGGTTCGGGGGCGGGCCGGGAGGACGGTCCCGAGTCCCCCGGCACTGCAGCCTGTGCCGGGGGATGCTGAGGCGGCGCGCGCAAGTTACGCCTGCTTCAAGCAGGCGTAACTTGCACAACAAAAGGTAGGGGGGGATTTAGGTAGGGCTGGAGGGTGGGGTAGATAGGGGAAGGGAGGGGAAGGTGGGGGGACACGGAAGGAAAGTTCCCTCCGAGGCCACTCCGATTTCGGAGTGGCCTCGGAGGGAACGGAGGCAGGCTGCGCGGCTCGGCACTCGCAGGCTGCCGATTTTGCGCAACCTTGTGTGCGCCGACCTCGGATTTTATAAGATACGCACGGCTATGCGCGTATCTTATAAAATCCGGCGTACGTTTTTTAAGATCTACCTCAAAGAATTTATTTAATCTTTCTGCAATGGCCTTATCTTCCCTAAGAGCCCCTTTAACCCCTCGGCCATCTAATGGTCCAGTCAACTCTCTCGCAGATTTCCTGCTTCGGATATATTTTAAAAAGTTTTTATTATGAGTTTTTGCCTCTACAGCCAACTTCATTTCAAATTCTCTTAGTCTGCCTTATCAGTGTTTTACACTTAACTTGACAATGCTTATGCTTTTTTCTGTTTTCTTCATATGGAGTCTGTTAGTAAGAATCACCAGCACCTCTCAGGCAGTTACCTGAGGAGGGGTGAGAACAATAGAGACCATAGATGGCTTTAGGGATTAAAGGCAAAGATTTAAAAAAAAAAAAAAAAAAGGAAATTGAACAGGTCAACTAATGAACTGTATAAATCAGGTAGATCTTAAGCAAAACATTTGAACTATTCACACATCCCTGTAGATATAATATTTAGAGTCTACCAATTATACAATAAACAATGAGTTCCAAACTGAGCACCCTGATTATAAATGTGCAAAATATAACAGATTGCAAAATGTAGGTTATTATTCATTATAAAGCTGCTAAGTCATCATTTATTATAAATCATTAGTATTTCCTGTTGCATCTGCTCAAATCTCACAAACACTGACCAGATTTTATAAGCAGATACTTGCTATTCCAAATTAAATTGCCAGAAATATAAATATTAATATACCATGGAAACAGTGGGGACAATTTTTATTAAGCCACCTAGCAGCAAGATTCAGTGGTATTTTTACACCACATAACTTTTAATGAATTTTAAAAGAGAAACTTCCTGCGTTGCTTTCTCTTTGAAATCTGCTAAAAAGTTATACGAGTACAAAACTACCAGTATATCTAATCCCTGCTATATTTGCAGGTTGCATTTCACACCAGAAAATATGTATATATATTTGAAACTTTAATATACATGCACACTTCTCCCCTCTAACCCCACTCCAGCCCACCCCACCCTTCCTGATCCAACCACTACACTCAGAGCAACCATTTTTGGAGTGGCTAAATATAGCTTTAAGAGGGATCATTTCCATACCCTCTGATCTAGCTGGCTAAGTCCTTAGTTAGAAATATCAATGCCACTTGCACAGTGCTAAATAATCGAAAAAATCGAAAGGGAATATCTCTCTTTGAGAGATATTGGCTGGATGTCATCGGATAATTTCAAACATGGTACAAAATTATTGAAGTTTTAAACAACACCGTTCACACAGAAATGCACATATAAAAAAAATGGAGGAGGTTGGTGGATCTATGATTATAATATGCTAAATGAGGCAGGGTTGCCTACACGGTTATATGAGACCCTTCCAACTCCTCAAAAAACATTTTTTTTCTCCACAACATTTAACAAAGAGATTTCCATTTGACATGTAGGTGCATAAATTGCATTAAAAATTAAAAACATTCTAGAAATTACAACAATTCAGTAATAGAATTGGTAAGACGTTTCACAGTGAGTAAATCCTTAGTTAGCCAGCTAGATCATTCTGAAAATTGCCTTTCCAGATATGTCTCATTAGAGGTAGAAAGTAGTTTAGAATTAAATGAATTAAAAAGCTATTTCTTGAGTTAATTTTCATATCACAATTTTAACCCTGATAGTAGACAAGGGTAAGAAGGTTTGCTTTTGTCTAGTGCTGTGGCCCTCACAATGACCATTTCCTTGACCCTTATAACCTCATACTCTCATGACCTGCAGAGTAAGGTGGCTGCATTTAGTGACTGTTTGCCCAAGGCTACAAGGTGGAATTGACTAGAGGTGCTAATCATATTACTGACCTTTAACCAATCACTTAGAAGCCTAGTACTTACAAAGTCCTAGCAAGTCCATGATTTTGCCATTCTAGTGATCACTAAGTAATTAATTGACAGTCCAAATGTGACAATACAATTTGCATTCTGTCATCTTAGGTGGGACTTCAGTATATCATGAGATAAACCATCCCATTTTGATAAATGTCTTCTCAGTCACTCATGTCAGTAATATGTGTAACCATAAAACTATTACTTTCAACTTTTAATTATTTTTAAGCTAATTGTTTTCAGAAATTAGGAAATCAAGGTTCTAAAAAAAAAAAAAAAAAAAAAGTACATACCTCAGTCTTTTGGGCAATGTCATTCATTGTCGCTATTCCTTGTCTTGCCTACTTCAAGTTTGAGCTGGGTTTCAATGCGCACCTGAAAGAAATTAATTTAATAATAAGGGGACACTGTTAGGGTTGATGAAAGGGAGATGACTGACATTTGTTTACATAATTATTCTGATAAAAGACTCCAGCCAAAAGCGTAATCATAAAGTTCCAGTATATCCACCTGGAACCATACAGGATACTAAAAGTCTAAATGATGCCAAATGTAAACCTCACTGAAAAGTCAAAGACAATGCAGACAAAAGGGGCATATTAGGGATGTGCTTTTGTTTGACACAAAACAGGAAATTTCATGAAAATATCCTGTTTTGATACATTTGGATTTCACAAAACAAAATGGAAAAAACACAGAACCAAATGAAAATTTCATTTGTTTTTTTTTTGTTTTCAATAAATCACCAGCCCCCAGCCCCAGCCCTCCGCTGGCCCTGAAAACCCCCCTGCGCTAGTACTGTCATAACTTAAATACTGATCCCCACACCCCCCGGGCCTTCTCCATCTTAGCCCATCCATGGGGTCTAGACACCCGAATTATTTATTTATTTATTTATTTAAATAAATAAATACAAATGGAGCAGGAGCGATCCACAGTCACTTCTGCCCCAACAGATCAGGATTTAAAAAATGGTGCTGGTCTCAGGGCCCACGTCTGCCCATTTTTAAAAACCATCCTGAGAGCGTTTGTTTTGTTTTGTTTTTTTGGCTGCAGCCTCAACATATTTTTTGCTTTGTATTGTTTTTAACTTTTGTTTGTTTTTGTTTGAAAGAAATGACAAAACAAAAAAATTAAAAAGTATCTGTGCACACCCCCGATTTCTTCAGTTAAATTCACTTCAGAAAAAAAGGTTGAATGTATGTAGTGGATTTCATTGTATGGCTCAGGCTTTTGACATATATAATATATTTTAAGGTGAATTTTCAAAAGGTTGTATGCGGAAAAATTAGCAAATATGCACACAGAGATGGTGACTTTCAAACCGGTGCGCAGGCACACATATGCGCACGTTTGTCATCCCACACTCAGGGTCGCGGCTAGTTTGTAACTTGTGCGCACATATGTTCACATGTTATAAAATAGCCTGGCCGCGTGCGTATCTGCACCAAATTTTAAGCGGACGCGTACATGTGCGCACATATGCCGCTCACGTAAATCATGGGGATTTTAAAAGAGGTGAGCGCTGATGCTATTCCCAGCTTCACCAATTCATCCCCAGTTCGCCCAGTTAAGAAAGAGGTCCTCCAAACCTTCCTGGTTTAATAGCCTTCACTCCCCCCCAGTTATTCCCCGACCCTTAAAACCCCGCAGACCTGCCTGTTTTTCTTTATTTTATTACTTACACGCCATCCATAGCAGAAAGCAAAGTTACGGGGCAGGGGGGCCTCGGCGCACGCTGGAGCGTGTGAGTATTTACGCGCACATCTCAGGTTCACGCCCTTAAACGCCCATGTCCTGGCCCAGACCAGGCCCCGTTCCTGTTTGAAAACTTCCAAAGATGTGAGCGTGCCGGGAGATACGCGCATATCTCAGCAACTTTTAAAATCCGCTCGGCACCTCCGAACCTGACGTATTTGCGCATCCTCTAATTAAATGCACGATTCGGGATTTTAGAATTCACCTTAGATAGCATAAAATTAAGTATCTACTATTTTATAAACCTCAAGCGTACGCGCACGCATAAGGGTTCGTGAGTAAATTTGTGTGTGTAAAAAAGAGGCAGTCCAGGATTGTTTCTGGGCGAGGCCAATATTTATGCATGAAAGATGCTACTTTATAAGAAATGTACGCATTTAGATTTGGCAGCTTGCCCGCCTATATTTACACCTGCTCTTTTTAGCTGGTGGAAGTGATAGTAAACTTTTTTAATTTAAACAACTGACTGGGTGGGGCTCTGGGTGAACTGAAGGGAATTCATGCTGGAAAGCCAGGAGGGTCTCTATGACCTACAGATAGACGGGACAAACTTTTAGACAAATTGATAAAACTGGTGCTTTCCATTAATGTGCGCATTTTGTAAAATTTGTCAACTTATTCAGCTAAGTGAGATAGACTTATCCAGCTATCTTACTAACCGCTAGATTCATCAAAATACTATAATTTCACATGGGTAACGCCCACGATAAGAAAAGGGGCTAGAATTACCAATATTGCAGCTCACAAAGTGCAAGATAGGCTATTGAGAGAGAGAGAGACTCTTTATAAGGCTTTCACAGTATTCAATTATTTATATCACTATAGGAGGGCCAGCTAATAACTGGAGGTGAGGTTTTGGTAGTGGTTTAGGGTTTTGGAGCCAGTTTGACATGCACAGTGAGACGTACGAACTGCACAGTACACCTCAGTGAAGATTTGAGGTCATTTGGAGTGAGAAAAGTCTCCCAAAGATGAGATTTCTACAATGTTCTCTCGCCCTAGCTTGATCACTCCTAATGACATCAAACCTTCACTGAGGTGTACTGTGCTGTTCGTACGTCTCACTCTGCATGTCAAACTGGCCTCAAAACCCTAAACCACTACCAAAACCTCACCTCCAGTTACTAGCTGGCCCTCCTATAGTGATATAAATAGTTGAATACTGTGAAGGCCTCCCAAGAGGCTCTCTCTCTCAAATTGCGTTATGGCCGTTTCAGGCATATCACACAGCTTAATGCCAAGAAAAAAGGTGTAGTTATTTCCGGCGTTAAAAAACATGCGATAGCATGCATTATGCTATCGCATAATGCGATATTGCCCCTCATTTTCATTAATCCCGCCCAAACCCCTCCCCAATCCCGCCCCTTCAAAAAATTTGCATTTGCGCCATGCGGTAACATAACTATTGCATTTTGATAAAGGACCCTATTAGTCGGATAAGTAGCACTTTAAAGACTTATCTGGCTGTCTTACTTAATCAGATATGTAGCACTTTTAGCAGCATAACTGCCACTTAAGTCAGAACTTATCTGACTAATTTGAATATCTATTAAAGCATATCTTTTACATGCACGCTAATGTTGCAGGGTAGATTTACACGTATTTTATAAGCCGTGCACATATGAATCACATGGGTAGACCTGCGTGTGGCCATATACATGCATTAATGGGCGGGCGAATAGGTCTTTTAAAGTTATCCTCCCTTTCTCTGGTGTAATTCTCTCTGAAACAGTAATCACCAGGACAACAGTCTGAAAACTACAGAAAGATGCATTTTTTATACCAAATTCACTAATCAACATAAGACTTGGCATACTGGGTTAGACCAAAGGTCCATCAAGCCCAGTATTCTGTTTCCAACAGTGGCCAATACAGGTCACATGTACCTGGCAGGATCCCAAAGCGTAGATAAATTCAATGCTGCTTATCCCAGGGATAAGCAGTGGATTGCCCCAAATCCACCTTAATAATTGCTTATGGATTTTTCCTCCAGGAACTTGTCCAAATCTTTTTTTAAATACATCTACACTAATACCTTTCACCATATACTCTGGCAATGATTTCCAGACCTTAATTATATGTTGAGTATAAAGTTATTTTCTCTTATTAGTTTTAAATGTATCACCTAGTAACTTCATTGTGTGTCCCTTAGTCTTTGTACTCTTCGAAACAACCAATTAATGTTTATTTGTTCCACTCCACTCATTATTTTATAGACCTCTATCATTTCTCCCTTCAGCTGTCTCTTCTCCAAGCTGAAGAGCCCTAACCTCTTTAGCCTTTCCTCATAGGGGAATCATTCCATTCAGTTATCATTTTGGTTGCCCTTCTCTGTACCTTTTCTAATTCTACTATATCTTTTTGAGATGTGGTAACCAGAACTGCATAAAATATTCAAAATTAGGTTGTACCATGGAGCGACACAGACATTTTATGATATTTTTTGTTTTAATAATTCCTAGCATTCTATTTGCTTTCTTGGCTGCTGCTGCACAATGAGCAGAAACAGAAACACAGAAATATAGAAATGACAGTAGAAAAAGACCAAACAGTCCATCCAGTCTGCCCAGCAAGCTTATGGTAGTATCTGTTGCGCCATACAAGTCACCCCTATACTTATCAGTTTCCCAAGCCTTCAAAGTCAGGGCCCCTGTTGGTTGCTGTCTGAGTTCAATTCCCCGTTACCTCTTGCCATTGAAGTAGAGAGCAATGTTGGAGTTGCATCTAAAGTATCAGGCTTCATGGTTAAGGGTAGTAACAGCTGCATCAGCAAGTTACCCCCATGCTTATTTGTTTTCTCAGACCATAAAATTCAATGTCCTTGTTGGTAGCTGCCTAAATCTAATTCCCCTTTTACTCATTTCCCCCTGCCGTTGAAGCAGAGAGCAATGATGGAGTTGGGTCAACAGTAAGAAGGCTGATTGGTTAAGGGTAGTAACCGCCACACCAGCAAGTTACCCCCATGCACTATTTTCCTCATCCCCATCCTCTAGCCTTTAGGGATCCCCAGTGTTTATCCCATGCCCCTTTGAAATCTTTTACTGTTTTTGTCTCCACGAGCTCTGGAATGGCATTCCAGGCATCCACCATGCTCTCTGTGAAGAAATATTTCCTGACATTGATTCTGAGTTGTTCTCCCTGGAGTTTCATTTTGTGACCCCCTACTTCGACTGATTTCTTTCCAACGGAAAAGGTTTGTTGTTGATTGTGCATCATTAAAAACTTTCAACTTTCAGGTATCTGAAGGTCTGTATCATATCTCCCCTGCACCTCCTCTCCTCCAGGGTATACATATTTAGGTCCTTCAACATCTCCTCACAAGTCATTTGATGGAGACCAGCCACCATGTTCGTAGCCTTTCTCTGTACTGCCTCCATCCTGTCTCTGTCCTTTTTGAGATATGGTCTCCTCACCAAGGATGTGTACAAGGGCATTATCACCTCCTTTTTCTTACTGGTTATTCCTCTCTCAATGCAGCCCAGCATTCTTCTGGCTTTAGCTATCGCCTTGTCACATTACTTCACCGACTTCAGATTGTTAGACACTATCACCCCAAGGTCTCTCTGTTGCTCCATGCACAACAGCCCTTCACCCCCAATCACATACAGCTCTTTTGGATTACCGCACCCCAGATGCATGACTCTGCACTTCTTGGCATTCAATCCAAGCTCCATATCTTTGACCACTGCTCAAGCTTCCTTAAATCACTTCTCATTCTTTCTACTCCTTCTGGCATGTCCATTCTGTTGCAGATCTTAGCATCATCCACAAATAGACAAACTTTACCTTCTATCCCTTCCGCAATGTTGCTCACAAAGATATTGAACAAAACCAGTCCCAATACCGATGCCTGTGACACTCCACTTAACATGGTTCTGTCTTCAGAGTAGGTTTCATTTACCATTACATGCTATCTTCTATCTGTCAACCAGTTTGTAATCCATGCCACCACCTTGGTGCTCACTCCCAAGCTTCTCATTTTCATCACGAATCTTCTATGTGGGACCATATCAAAAGGTTTACTAAAATCCAAGTAAATCATATTGAGTGCTCTTCCTTGATCCAATTCTTTAGTCACCCAATCAAAAAAGATCAATCAGATTTGTCTGAAAGGACCTTTCCCTGGTGAATCCATGCTGCCTCGGATCAAGTAACCCACAAGATTGTAGATAGTTCACTATCCTTTCCTTCAGCAGAGTTTCCATTAATTTTCCCACCACCAAGGTGAGGTTAACCGGTCTGTAGTTTCCAGTCTCCTATCTGCTCCCACTCTTGTGAAGCGGAACTACCACTGCTCTTCTCCAATCTTGTGGCACCACTCCCATTTCCAGGGATCTATTGATCAGGTCCTTCAGTGGACCCACCAGCACATCTTTGAGCTCCCTCATTATCCTGGGATATACCTCATCCGGCCCTATGGCCTTGTCCACTTTCAATTTTCCTAGCTCTTCCCATACCTTCTCTTCTGTAAACAGAGTTTCATGTACTCCACCACCATCCACAATCTTAACTAGTGATGGTCCTTCTCCATGGTCTTCTTTAGTGAATACCGAACTGAAGTAGTTTAATATTTCGGCCATTTCTTCATCTTTCTCCACACACTGATCTTTGACACTTTTCAATTTCACTATACCACTTCGGACCTTTCTCTTTTCTCTGATATATCTGAAAAATGTTTCTGCACCTCGCTTTACCTTTTTGGCAATCCTTCCTTCCACCTGACTTTTAGCTTTATTGATTTCAATATGTTAGCAACGACAATGCCTAGATCCTTTTCCTGAATGGTAACTCCTAATGTGGAACCTTGCATTGTATAGCTATAATTTGGGTTACTCTTCCCTATTTGCATCACTTTGCACTTGTCCACATTTCACATGCCCAATCTCCCAGTTTTTGAAGGTCCTCTTGCAATTTCTCACAATCTTCATGTGATTTAACAACTTTGAATAATTTGGTGTCATCAGCAAATTTGATCACCTCACTCGTTTTCCCATTTCCAGGTCATTTAAAAATATATTAAAAAGCAGTGATCCTAGAACAGATTCCTGGGGCACTCCACTATTCACCTTTCTCCATTGGGAAAATTTACCATTTGGCCCTATTCTATCTTTTAACCAGTTCACAATCCACAATAAAATGCTGCCCCCTAAACCATGACTTTTAAATTTCCTAAAGTCTCTCATGAGGGATTTTGTCAAATACTTTCTGGAAATCCAGATACACTATATCAACTGGTTCACCTTTATCCACATGTTTATTTACGCCCTCAAAAAAATATAGATTGGTGAGTCAAGACTTCCCTCGGCTAAATCCATGTTAGCTGTGTCCCATTAAACTGTGCCTACCTATCAGGCCGATACAGTACAGTGTGCTCCGACGGAGCGCACTGTTAACCTGCCCTTGGACGCGATTTTTCCCTTACCCCTTATTCAGTAAGGGGCGGAAAACGCGCGTCCAACCCGCCGCACCTAATAGCGCCCTCAACATGCAAATGCATGTTGAAGGCCCTATTAGGAATGCCCGTGCGATACAGAAAGTAAAATGTGCAGCCAAGCTGCACATTTTACTTTAAGAAATTAGCGCCTACCCAAAGGTAGGCGCTAGTTTCTGCCGGCACCGGGAAAGTGCACAGAAAAGCAGTAAAAACTGCTTTTCTGTGCACTTCCGACTTAATATCATAGCGATATTAAGTTGGAGGTCCTGAAGGATGTAAAAAGTAAAAGAAAAAAAGAAAAAAAATTTAAAATGGGCCGGCAGCTGTCGAGCCGAAAACCAGACGCTCAATTTTCCGGCGTTCGGTTTCCGAGCCCGTGGCTGTCAGCGGGCTCGAGAACTGACGCCGGCAAAATTGAGCGTCGGCTGTCAAACTCGCTGACAGCCGCTGCTCCTGTCAAAAAGGAGGCGCTAGGGACGCGCTAGAGTCCCTAGTGCCTCCTTTTGTCTGTTTCTACCGCACCACCTAATTTAAATACAGAATCGCGCGCACAGGCGAGTGGCCTGTGTGCGCGCCGGGAGAGCGGGCGTTCGTCCGCTCTCCCGCGGACTTTACTGAATCGGCCCATACGCAATTTTGTTCTTCATGATATTTTCTTCCATTTTGCTGGCACAGATGTCAGAGTCACTGGACTGTAGTTTCTGGATCACCCCTTGAGCCCTTCTTAAATAATTGGCAACCCTCCAGTCTTCAGATACCATGGATGATTTTACTGTTAGTTTACAAATTACTAATAGCAGGTTTGCAATTTCATTTTTCAGTTCTTTCAGCACTCTGGGATGTATACCATCTGGTCTAGGTGATTTTCTATGCTTTAATTTGTCAATTTGCCCTAGTATATCTTCCAGATTCACTGAGATTTGTTTCAATTGTGCAGCATCATCACCTTTGAATATCATTTCTGGCATGGGTCTCTCTCTTACATCTTCCTCAGTGAAGAAAGAAGCAAAGAATTAATTTAGTCTCTCTGCTTTGGATTTGTCATCCCTAAATGCCCCTTTTACCTTTTGATCATCTAATGGTCCAATTGAACCCTCACAAGCTTTTTATTTCAAATGTACCTGAAAAAGTTTTATTACAAGTTTTTGCTTCCACAGCAAGTTTCTTTTCAAATTCTCTCTTTGCCTTCCTTATCAATGCTTTGGATCTAATGTGCCAGTGCTTATGCTGTTTCGTGTTTTCTTCATTCAGATCCCTTTTCCATTTCTTGAAAGATTTTATTTTAGCTATTATAGCCTCCCTCATCTCACTTTTTAACCATGCCAGTAGTCGTTTAGCTTTCCTTCCACCTTTTCTACCTTGCTCAGAGATGTTGAAAAACAATAGAAATAACTGAGGTTCATAAAAGTACTTGAATTTTAAGAAGCTAGGTAGGTCCCTGGTAATCCTTGGGTCTAAACTCAAAGCATATCTCTTCAAGTTGGTTTATCTAGAGACCTACTTCCTCAGCTGTTTATTTGACTTTGCACCATTATCAGTTTGTCATTATATATTCTGAGAAGCTCCCTGGACGAGGTAACATATAAAAGCTCTAACTATATAAGCAAACTTGCCCTCTTTGGCAGACATTACCTGTATGACAACAATTCAATGGGTTAAAAATCCTGAGCTTCTCATAAAACATTCACCTCCTGGTGAATTATCTGCTCCATTGTGCTTTCTTGCTTCAATAGTTAGAACTGTAAGATTAAATTAATTGTTTGTATAATAATTTACAGGATTCTCATACCAGGGGCATCCTGAAGATGAGATTTTCATATTCAGAGGATTTTTCTAATAAATAAAAGTTTGCCTACTGCCATTTTGGATTTGTGGCCCAATAGGCACAATTAATTAGCAAGCTGAGGCCCCTTTTCATAACTCTACAAAATCCCAATTTTCAAATTGCCACTAGCATTGGTGTAAGTAACATATATCATTTCTGATCATATTTATTTGATATAGAACTACAACTCTTTTTTCTTTTACATGCTCATGACTAGTGCACAAACTGTTGATTTGCATTGTTAAGATGGGCTGCCAGACACTAGCTCACACATTATTTCATAATCCATAAACTGCTATTACGGTAATTAATAAGTAGTAGTAGTTTGTGATTTATCTAATGTTTGGGTGCTTGCCAGGTACTTGTGTCTTATATTGGCCTCTGTTGGAAACAGGATACTGGGCTTGATGGACCCTTGGTCTGACCCAGTATGGCAATTCTTATGTTCTTATAATCAAAACTTCTATGTCCCTCTTTTTCAATAAGAGAGAAAAGATATGTAATCATGTACATCCCATTTACAATATATCCTGTCTATAGCATAACTCCCAACCTCCCACCCCATGCACTATTTTAGGAGTAAAATTAAAAAAAAAACCAAACTGCTGGAAAGATATGCTTCCCTATCAATGGTGATAAAAAAAGCCCTATCAGTAATGCCTGGTGTATACCTGAGTGATAACTAAATCAGAAAACAAAACATAAACCCATTAAAATAATGCATGCCCTGTATTTACTTTACATATTGCTTCCTATTCGGTGAACTTGTGCTTTATCTAAACATCTGTAATTTCTTTTTAATTTAATAGTTTTGTCCCTGTCATCCATGGCTTTAAAGGGTTTCCATTTCCAGTTCATTCAAAAGCGTCTCCTAATTGTGAAAGGAAGCGTCCCCTTCCTTTCACAAATATGCTTAGGACTTGCCCAGCAAAAGAAACATCGAAGGAAATGCTATTATTATTATTATTACTGGCTGAAATAAAGCAGCCAGATTACACAGATCAAGCAAGAAATGCAGACAACAAGTAACAGAAAATACTTGATTAAACAATTCACTGAAAACAACCCCCACAGAAGAAATATTTAAGTAATTACAACCTCTTTCACTTTACTTTTTGTTCAGTGCCTTTGAGATAGGTGTTAGAGGGCATAATGTAAACTGTATTTAGGTAATATTCCTTACAGTAAAATCAATACTTAGATAATCCATAACCCCAGAAGCTACTGGTTAATGGATGCTTAGCTCTTTTTAATTGTAGTATAAAGTTCTTTACAGAAGCTTCACCCCAAAAGTGAATGACTGAAAGCCTTTTACAAGAAACTGTGTTCTTTGGCCCATCACTAAGCCCTACCTGATTCAATTGTCTTCCAGGGTTTGACAGATGAAAGCCGAATTCTAGAACCCAGTTCCAGCGAGGACTCTGTGTCTCACGCTGCCGCAAGCCTCAGCATGCTGGCCGAGATGACTTCCTGACCAACCTTTTTGTTATAAGAACACTTCAAGCGACAACGGTCTTTATGATTACATTCTGCTGTCACCCAGTGCATAGTCGGGCCATGATGCAGCAAATGCACCAACGGTCATGTCCTTGAAATAATGCTATGCCCCATCAGATTTAAAATGAGCAGAGAGGAAAGATGCACGTGATCCTTCCATGAGTAACATGTTAACCGGTTGGCAGAGTTGTATCACTTATGAAGGATGTGGAGTAATTATGCTAACGCATATGGGTAAATATAATATATGATATGGCTGTGAAAGGATGCCCTCTTGATGAGCCAGTATTTTGAGGTCTCTTCGGATCTAATTTGAATCTTCAGCTATACTTAAGTGTCAAAATCTTCCCATATGTCACACGGTACCCTAAAAACTGAAATATTCACTGAATAATTAGGTAAATTATGAGTGTGGGCCATAGTTGCATAGCTCAAATAAAACTAGGGCATTAGCTAAGCAGAGCTCCTCAATAAAAACTGATGCACATCTCAGCTAGCACAAACTTCAGTTCTGCTGTGATTCCAGTTTAGAAAACTCTGGAAACCAAGTGCACAGAAGCAGGAAAAGGGCAAAGGTTCAACTTGTGACTGCTGGAAATAGCAACGCCGGAGCTGCTGGCTGATTGATGAGCTGTTTTAATAGGCAAGGGAGCAGACAGGAGGAAATGGGAAAAGGAAACGAGAGCCAATGAGAGAAGTGGAAAAACGAGACCAACGTGGAAAGAGAGGAGTAGAAAGAATGCATGGAAGGGGAGTGCGAAAGGAGGAAGGGGAAAGGAAAGCTGACAGACCAAGGGAGCTCGAAAAGAAAGACAGAAGGCACCAGGGAACGAAAGCAGCAACCGCGGACGGCAGCCCTCCCTCACAGTCACGTGGCAGCGCGAGCCCCAGGGAGTGAAGCGCCGCCGCGCGCCCCCCGCCTGCGCCTGAACACCTTGCCAGCCTCCTCAGCACACAGAAGCCCAGTTGCAGTTACACAATTTAAACAAAACAAAAAAAAAAACCGCGCGACGTTTGCCGAAAGGTTTCCTATAAACAAAACAAAAAGAAAAGGACATTTGACGCTCACCTTCTGTGAAAGCAGGTGCTTCTTGAACGTCAACTCCGTGGGTTCTGCTATGAGAACGCACTAAAAAATCTGAGGAGAATAATAATCCCAACTGGTTATGTGAGGAGCCCAGAGTTCTCCGTTCTGAGATTAGACTGAACAGCGTTTGGCTGCGGTTACGTCTCAGCCTGCAAGTTTCCATAAAAGTCCTGCTGGCTGGTCTGCTGCCGCATTCCAGGCGATCCCAAAGCGGGCTTCAGCTGTTCCAGTGCGCGCGCGAATACGCACACACACACACAGACAGGCTTTACCCTGCTCCGCCACTCCTCGTCCCCCTACACGCCCCTTCGGATTCTTAAACTCGCCATGTCATACTTTATTTTATTTTATTGCATTTATTTATTTATTTTTTTTGTATGTATCTTAATCGGTGTTACTCGTCCAGCACAGAAGAAACCGTTCTTCCAAGTGAGACATCCAGATCTAACGTCTAGTCAGAATTTTTGGTTACAGTTCATGACAACTTTCAGTTCTAAAAATAATCCCTTGATGCCGAATGTACTTCTATGATGCTTTTTCGTGTTTTCATTTTCGGATTTCATTCTCTAGTTTGTAAACTGGCTTGCTTTTTTGACAAAGGAAAACACATCTAAATCCATCTGAGTAGTTCATTTTATTCAGGTTATTTGGTTAGCACAGCTGCTAACGAAGTCGGGAAACGTCTTTGAGCATAATCTGAAGGTAAGAGAGCGGACTGATGTAAAATAAAGTTAAAACGGACTCCCCCCTACGAAAAGACACATGCATTCGCCGTCAGTACTCGGCTAAGTAGAATCAGATCTGACTTGTACTTGGACGCGAGATCACTAGGGAATACCAGGAAACTAGTCAGAATAAATTCATAACCGTGAAGTATTTGAAAAAAACTCAGACACGCACAAAATAGGGAAGCCAGGTTTCAAATCCCGTTGACACATTTGTGACCTTCACCATCCTTTCCTTTGCCTCAGACAAACGTTTAAGGGCTCGTTTACAAAGCCACTGAAAGCCATTTACCGTGCAGATAATATTGTGCAAGGTATTTCAAATATTGCATATTATTCTGCCCCCTGGCACCGTGCATATTAAAATGAGCTGATTAGCATGCAAATGATGCTAATCAGCTCATTACTACCATGAGCTGTTCAAATCAAATAGCGCAGCTTGCCTCAAAAATCGCAAGCAGTTATTGGATTTGAAGTTAGCTACAACCCAAGAGATGAGGCTAACTTCCCCCGGGAGCAAATCCTGATGCCCCTGAGGGCTAGACTTAAATGGGGCTGCTCAGTGCCATCACCCACCCCCCCCCCTCAAAAAAAATGTAAGAAAACACCCCAGGGGTCTGCATAGAACCCCTGTCCCACCCCAGCTGCTCCTGGAGATGGCTGAATGAAAACTAAAAAAATTTCAATTTTTTTTGTAAGTCCTGTTCTGGCCCTGCCTTCCAATCCCTCCCCTTCAATATAAAAAAAATGTGGTTCTTGAGGCCAGACCCCTCAGTCCTAGCTCACCCTCCGGACTCCCCCAAGACTTACTATATTAACCTTGGCAGTCTAGTGGGGGCCTAGAGCACCCCCTATGCTCTGGGCCCAGCGGCGGCCATCTTTCATAATGCACTGGCCAGCCTCATGTCTGCCTCATCACGTGATAGAGGCTGCCGCTGCCATTTTGAAAGATGGCCGCCGCTGGGTCCGGAGTCTAGGGGTGCTCTGGGGCTCCACTGGACCATCAGGGCTAGAATAGTAAGTTTTGGGAGGGTCCAGTTTCAGGTGCCACATTTTCTTCTTGAAGGGGATGGATTAAGGGGCAGGGCCGAAACAGAACTTACAAAATAATTTAACTTTTTATTTTGCATACAGCCACTTCCAGGGGTAGTGGAGGGGGGTTTGTGGGATGGCAGGGGGCAGGTCTATGCAGATCTCTGGAGTATTTTCTTAACTTTCCATGGGGAAAGTGATTTGGGGCTGAGCAGCAGTCCCAGGGCCTTCATCGCACATTATTTAGGGGCCGTTTACCATGGGATTTACAAAGTGGCAGGGCCATTTACCACCTCTTTGTAAGTCCTGCAGTATTAACAAGCCCCTAAAATTATAAGCCATCAGGGGACAGGGAAATAGCTTCAGTACTTGAATGTAATCTGCTTTGAAATGGCTGACCAGTCATGAAAGGTGGAATATAATTTTTTATTTATTTATTTTAAATAAAGGTCCCTATCCTGCCTTGTGAGCAGCCAGTCTGTGGTAAAGTTGTGCCATATCATCCAAGAGAAGGCTCGGCTGCACACAGAAAACAGCTGGCTGGATAGATCAAAACTGAGGCAGTCCCAATGGGAAGTAAGGTATTACTATCAGTGCAGGGATAAGCAACTCCAGTCCTCGAGTGCTACAAACAGGTCTGGTTTTCAGAATATCCACAATGAATATGCATGGGATAGATTTTCATTCTCTGCCTCCATCATATGCAAATATATCTAATGCTTATTCATTTGTGGATATTCTGAAAACCAGACCTGTTTGTAGCACTCGAGGACCGGAGTTGCCTACCTCTGCATAGTGCGACTCTGCGATAGCTCAAAAACTATTTTAATAACTTAAAGGAAGTAGAAAACCTACACATTAATTGGGTAAAAATTATATCTTTATTAGACTAAGGAATGTTTTAATATGTGAGCTTTCAGAGCTGTCAACTTCTGCTCTGGCCATAATGGTTAAAAGTCTAATATCACTGAACATGTTACAATGTAATTAAAATAATGACACCGTTGTCATATTATACAATGAGTTTTTCTGTAAACCGATGTTTTATGCCAAATAAATAAATAAATATCTATCATCCTTTTCATTTACTATGTATTACCTCAGACATCACCTTGGAAAGATTTTAGAACGTGCTGGGGAGGAGACAACTGACATAGGAAGGTGAAAGAGGAAGGTTCTGGAGGCTAAATTTAAACTCTGACTGGATCATTCATCAAAATGTGTTATGGTGTAAATGCACGGTTTTAAGAATTAACGAGAGAGAGAGAGAAAGACACTGACTATCTCCAAGGCCCTCATAGAGCATTCTCGATAGCAGGACCCACTATTTGGAACAATTTACCTCCGGACCTCAGACAGGAACCCTGCCTACAAACATTTTGAAAAAAACTTAAAACCTGGCTATTTAACCAAGCTTTCCCTTAATATATTCACTTTCGGAACTCCACATCTCAAGCCTACTGGACAACCTACATAGCGATACCCTTTAATCGCAATGGTTTCCCTCTGTCCTTCTCTTTCTTCTATTCCCAAGTTTGATCTCCTTGTTATATGTAACTTTTTTACCTCCTATGATTATTTTACTGTTAAATGGTTGATAAGAATGTTTTACCCCCTTGTTCCATGTAAACCGATTTGATATGACACCCGTCATGAAGGTCGGTATATAAAAGAATTAAATAAATAAATAAAATAAATATTAGTCAAATATTTGTATCTCAATAGGAGGGCTATCTAATAGCTTGAGGTGAGGTGCTGATGGTGGTTTAGGGTTTAGCGCCCAGTTTCTCATGTAGAGTGAGATGTACGAACAGCACAGTACACCTAGGTAAAGATTTGACATCATTTGGAGTGAGGAAAGTCTCACAAAGATTAAATTTTGTACTATTATCTCGCCCTAGCTTGATGGTCCCGAGTCCATCAAGCTAGGGTGAGAGAACATAGTAGAAATGGTGGAACATATATGTTGTATATTGCATCTTTGCACACCTTTGTCATTATTAAAAAATTTTTTTAAGTAATCTGAAGTTTGTTATTCTATTAAGTGAACAGGTCACATTTTCTTTCACACATATTCTTTTTGATTTTGCTATTCTGTGGGCTGGATTTTCAAAAGGTTACGCGCGCCGGGCCTATTTTCAAAGGGCCCGGCGACGCACGTAAAGCCCCGGGATGCATGTAAGTACTGGGGTTTTACAAAAGGGGCAGTCCGGGGGTGGGGCGGGGTCAGAGGCCTCCGACACAGCAGCCATTTGCCGCTGTGCCGGGGATCACGCGCTGGCAGTCGGCTGGTGCGCGAAACTTACTTCAGTTAAAAAGAGAAGATGGGGGAAAGGGAAGGGGGGGTAGGGAACGGGGGAAGGCAGCTCAGGCTTGGTGCGCCCAAGGTGCAGAATTGTGCACCCCTTTGCGCGCGCATGTCTTAAAATCTACCCCTGTGTGAATTATTTACTCCACCCATCTTTTGCATCTAAACTGCCAGAATCATTTGTTAACAAGCAGGTTGTAAATACCGAGAGAAATGAAAGAACAAATTAAAAAAACATGCTTGAAAATGTTTATACACAAATGTCAAAAGTCTGAACAGAAAGATTGTTGATTTAGAATGCATGGCATTATATGAAGATATAAACATAGGCATTTCAAAGAAGTGGAAGGAGGACAACCAATGGGACACAGTGATACCAGGGTATAAATAATATTGATGTGGTGGAAGAGTGGCATTATATGTTATATTTTAACTATGTTTTATGATTTTAGTGTTTATTATGTCTGTGATGATTTTATGTTTTATGAGTTTAGGTTTTTATTTTTGTAAGTCACCTAGAGCTTACCACAGGCACCTAATAAATAAATAAATATATGTAAAAGATGGTACACAGTCAACATGGTAAAGATCCTGCAAGAATCAAAATCCAGTGTGGAATCCTTATAGTTAGAAATTTCATTTGTGACGGGTAAGAGTATGCAGTGGTTGTATACCATGGGCAGCGGCAACCTCCCAGGCCTTTTTTATTTTGGGGGGCAACCAAGCTCTGTCTAAGCTCCACCCCAACTCTGCTCCAAACACCACCCATTAGTAAAAGTAAAACCATATTAATAAAAGATATAAATATTTCAGAACAGCCAACAAATAGAACATCCAAAAATATAAACTCATATAACTACTTTAATATTTCCCCCAAAACCAATAAAATATTTTGAAACAGCAGACACATCAAATAACACCCAAAAATTAAAACTAGTGAAGATTAGAAAATCTCCTGCTCTCCATATCCTAGATCTTTTGATGGCCAATTGCCCTGAGAATCTTGTGGAATGGGGGGAGGGTGGTCACACAAACTTTATTCTTTCTCTCTCTCTCTCACACTCACACAATTACACATGTTCATTCTCTAAAACGTTCCACACATGCTATTTCACACACACACAGACAGGCAAGAAGGCACTCTCTCTTACACACATATACACACACACACACACACACGGGCAGGCAGGCACACACACACACATGCAGGCAGGTATGAAGGCACTCTCTCTTACACATACACATAGGGGGACCCTGCTGGACCTGTTTTTAGAGGATCTCGGCCTTGCCACGTGAGCTGCTTTCTTCTTCTCCATTGTCAGCACCTGATGACATCATTGAAGTGCCAGCAGCCGAGAAGGAGGAAGGGGCCTGAGGCACGGCAAGGCCACAGTCCTCCAGGAGCAGGGGGAGTAAGTGAGGAGATCACAGTGGCAGTGGTGGAAAGAACCTAATATACTGTCCAACCTGCTACCAATGAGGCTTCCCGTGGAAACTTTGGTAGGGCCATGGCTCCTCCCCCTCCATTCTGAAACCTATGATATATATTACCAGCCACCTGGCCAAGATGAAGAATCAGATGGTGAAAAAATAGCTGAAAATAAAAAAGCAAATACATTTGGCAACACAATAATAATGGAAGATTTCAATTACTCTGGCATTAACTGGGTCAGTGTCTCATCAGGGCATGCTAGAGAGGTTGTTTCTAGGTGCCATAATTGCCATTCATGGAGCAGCTAGTCCTAGAACCAACAAGAGGGGCAGCCTGGTGCAAGGAGTTACGATGGTGGGGGCCACTAAGCAATAATGATCATAATGCAATCAATTTTGACATAATCACTGGAGGGAGGACTTTAAGTAAATTACTATAATACATATAACTTTAAAAAGGGAGACTTTGATGAGAACATTAATTAGAAAAAACTTAAAGAAGCAGTTGCAAGGGTTAAAAGTTTTTTTTAAAAATGCCATTTTGGAAACCCAGATAAAATGTATTCCAATAATTAAAAAAGATAAAAGGAAGGCCAAACAACTGACACCATGATTTAATGATGAAGTAAAGGAGGCAGTTAAAACTGAAAGGGCATTATTAAAAAAATGAAAAGCAGATCCAAGTGATGAAAATGGGTGAGAGCATAAGCACTGGCAAGCCAAGACAGACTTTGAGAAAAAGCTTGCCAGTGAGACAAAAACTAATAATAAAAACTTTTTCAAATACATTTGAAGCTAAAAGCCTGCGAGGGAGACAACTGGGCTTCTAAATGACCAAAGGGCAAAAGGAGAGCTCAGGAAGGATAAGGAAATAGACAGACTGAATAAATGATTTGCCTTCATCTTTATGGAAGAGGATGTTGGGTACATACCCACACCTGAAACATTATTTAATGGTGGAAATTCTGAGCAACTAAAACAAATATCTGTGACAATGGAAGATATACATCGTAACATAGTAATGACAGCAGAAAAAGACCAAATGGTCTATACAGTCTGCCCAGCAGGTTTATTATGGTAGTAGCCGCTGCTCTGAGCAGGTTATCCCAATGTTTCTGTTAAGGGTAGTAACTGCCAATCCATGCAGATTACCCCCAAGTCTTATGTTAAGGGTAGCAATATTTACAAAATTATGGTTAGCAACATTTTTTATGGAGTGAGCAGCCTTCTTAATTATTCAGAAAGTGCTGCTTGAATGTGCTTCGCTTTTGGACTTCGCCATAGAAGCAGTCCTGTGCTTTATCCCTAATGTCTGCATATCAGTACCTGGACCGTAAAAGTTGGGGCCCAGTGTTGGTTGTCTTCTGAATCCAATTCCCCTTTTTCCTCTGCGGTCAAAGCAGAGAGCGATATTGCAGATGCATCACAAGCATCAAGGCTTATTGGTTAAGGATAGTATTTATTTTATTTATTTATTTAATAATTTTTATATACCGACTTTTCATGCGAGCATATCAAATCAGTTTACAGTAGTTAAATATTCATTTAAAAATATTTGCATTTCCAAAAAAAAGAAAGGAAGTAAATATATAGTTTCATAATATAAATAAAATAAAATAGTAAACTAAATAAAATAGTAAACTAAATAATCATAAAATTTAAACAGAGAGGCATTATAGTAAGAGCAGAGATAATAAAATTAAAAATATACATTACCTTGGTATAAAATCAGTAGTCAGACGTCATTAAGTTAACAGCTCTTGGAAGGCTTGTTGGAATAGCCATATTTTAATTCCCTTTTTAAATAATTTAATGTCTGCTTCTAATCATAATTCCTGTGGTATAGAAATCCAAAGTGTTGCGACGGTCACTTCCCGACGGCTTCACTCTGCCTACCTTTCCTTTCTTGCGGCTCCTCCTGCTCTTCGTGGATGCCTGGCTGCCACGGCATCCGCCTGCCGTCCTCTCCAGCGTCCCTGGACCGGCTTGGGCGCTGCCTCCCGCCATGTTCTTCAGGTACCTTAGGGCACGCACGCCGCGCGGCCCTCATTCTTATTTCCTCATTGGCGCGTTCCTCAGGGGCGTCCCCCTGTGATGATGTCACACTGCCCGGATATTTAAGCCAACAGTTTATTGCTAGCCGTTGAGTTAGCAAGGGTGATTCTTACGGATGGGATTTGCTCTCCGTACCCAGCTACTCTGCCTTCCAACTCCCATTGGACTCTTTCTGCTAATGGAGTACCCGTTCCTCGGGGGCCTCTTTTGCTTCTTTCAGGTCACTATCAGGTAACCGGTACTCGCTCCTTGAGGGCCCATGTTCCCTGACCCGCTGCCTGCATCTATCTCCTCTTCTACTTGGAAGAATTTGCCTCAGACACTATCAGTGAGTACTACTATCATCCACTCCTCAGAGCTGTCTCCCTGGAACCAGGTACTCGCTCCTCTAGGGCCTGCCCCCATTCCAGCACCAGTGCCATCTCCTACTCGGAACTGCTGGGTGAGTATTTTGCCAACAAGTCTCTCTGCTTCCAGGGATCTGGTACTCGCTCCTTGAGGGCCAGCTCTCCCTATCTCGGGGCTTCTCCATACTTGGGACTCTGTGAATATTCTATTGTACTCATTATCTCAGTTCTCTCCACTACAGCACTGCTCCGGAGGAACCACTGTTCCAACGCACTGGGGAATACTAGCCCAGCCGGGCTACATCTTCTTCTCACTACTGCCACCTCTGGTGACTTCTCAAACTGTCTAAATAAAGAACTATCTGTGTTTGTGTGTCCAGAGCTGAACCTGACCTGTGGCCCCTCACGGGACTTCCCCCCGTGGGCATGGTCAGCTGCCACAGTGTCCAAGGGTCCACCCAAACCTCACTAACTATAACACATAGTTGGGGTCCAGCAATAGAAATAGTCCTTTCTCTTACATTATTTAGATGCACAATCTTAGTAATCCCTGTGCCTTCTGTTAAGGGTAGTAGCTGCTACTCTGTGCAGGTTGGATGAGATTGGCAAACTAAAGAGTAACAAATCAGAGTTCTAAAAGAACTAAAACATTAAATTGCTAACTTGTTACTAGTAATCTGTAACCTTTCATTTAAAACAATCATGATTCCTTAAGATGGGAAGGTGGACAATATGACGCTGATTTAAAAAAAAAAAAAAAAAAAGAGATCTGGGAAACTATAGACTGGGGAGCCTGACAGGTACTGAGCAAAATGGTAGAAGCCATACTTAAAAACAAAATCACTGGCTACATATAGGGCTTAATGGGGAAGAGTCAACATTGTTTGAGCAAGGAGAAGTCTTATCAATTGTGAGTGCAGGTAGTCTTGAGCCACCAGCTGTGGGAGCAGTAATCTGAAGCCCTCAGGGTTGAGCCATGTTGGTGGTGGGAAGTGGGGGAAGCAGTAATGCTGTTAATGCCCAGGTATTGTGGGCTGGGTCCTAACCAGTCGGAGGCACATTGGCCAAAGATAGACCCACCCTTGTATCACACCCGTTTTAAGCTCTAGCTAGCAGAGAGTTTTCTGACACGTTTTTCTTAATCCTTAGGGCTGATTTTGAATAGGGCTACCCTGAATGCAGTTAAGCTGCCTGGATCTCCCTCTTCACTTGCCCAGTAAGAGAAGTCTTTTTGGCTATTTTGCACTCCTGCATTATTGTAAATCAGGAAGCACAGATTATGTTTATGTTTTTGTTCCTTAAAACTGTAGGTGAAGCAAGTTTATGGCACCTGCGTTTAATTAGACTCTTAACACCAATCTTTTAGAATTTTTTGAAGGTGTAAATAATATACATGTAGATAAAAGTGAGCCAGTTGACGATATAGTGTATTTGGACTTTCAGAGGGCATTTAACATTCCCCATGAACTCCTCAGAAAATTACAGTCATGGGGTAGAGTTAGTGTTCTATTGTGGATTGGTAACTGGTTAAAAGGCCAGAAACAGAGAGTAGGACTAAATGTTCAGTTTTCTAAATGAAGAAAGGTCGTTAGCAGAATACCATAGGGATTGGTACTGGGACCTGTGCTGTTTTAACATATTCATAAATGATCTGGAAAAGGGAACAATGAGTGAGTTGAAAAAATTTGCAGATAACACAAAATTATTCAAATTTGTTAAAATGGCAGAGGATTTTGAGGAACTGCAGAAGGAACTTGAGACTAGGAGACTGGGCAACTGAATGGCAGATGAAATTTAATGTAGAAAAGTGCAAAGTGATGCATATAGGGAAAAATAATCCCAATTACAGGTACACGATGCTGAGTTCGGTATTGGGAGTCACCATCCAGGAAAAGGTCCTTGGAGTTCTTGTGGACAAAAAGTTGAAATCATCAGCTTGGTGTGCAGTGGCAGTCAAAAAAGCAAATAGAATATTAGGAATGATCCAAAAAGGAATGGAGAATAAAATGGAAATATCATTTTGCTTCTGTATCGAGCCATGGTGAGAGCACACCTTTATCATGTGCAGTTCTGCTATATCTTTCTTGAGATGGGGCATCCAGAACTAGAAATGGTAGAGAGGAGAGTGACCAAAACGATAAAGGGGATAGAACATCTCTCCTCTGATGAGAGGCTGTGCAGGCTGGGTCTCTCCAGCTTGGAAAAGAGACAGCTGTGAGGGGGTACATGACAGAGGTTTATAAAGTCATGAGAAAGGTGGAACTGCTAAATAAAGGACAGTTATTTACTCTTTCAAATAATACTAAAACAAGGGTCACTCTGAGAAACTAACAAGCAGCAGATTCAAAACAAATCATAGAAAGTACTTTTTCACTCAGTGCACCATTAAGCTGTGGAATTTCTTGCCAGAGGACTTGGTCAAGGCGATTAGCATCGCGGGTTTTAAGAGAGGTTTGGACAGGTTCCTGGAGGAGAAGTAGATAACACATTATTAGCCAGATAGACTAAAGAAAGCCATTGCTATCTCTGGAAGTAACAGGAATTAGATCTACTTTATAGGATCTGCCAGGTACTTGTGACCTGGATTGGCCACTGTCAGAGACAGGATGCTGGGCTCGATGGACCTAGCTCTGACCCAGCATGTTCCAGGAAATGCGAGGAGGCATTTCTTTGCTGTAGGAGGAGGGGATGGAGGCCTAGGGTGGCTTACCAGTGGAGGTGGTGGATGCTTGTGTTGTGGTGGAGATCGGGACAGATATAGAGGACAGAGATGGGACCAGGGTTTATTGATTGGGTAAAAGACATGGAGGAGCTGATTTTGAGATAAGTATGGAAATGTATATGCTCTTCTACCCAAAGTGGTGCAGAAGTAGACAGGAAGTCAACTGGGCAGACTGCTGACTTCTACAAATATTTCTACTAACAGTCCAATAACAATTTCCTTTCAGTCCATTTTTTTATTTTGTCTGCTCCTAGACATTTCTTCTTGGATCCTCCCTTCGGTTCTGATTGTGGGCTATAGGAGAGATGATAACTTTCTGAGTTTCCTGTTTATATTTGGTTAAGGTGTCATTGGATGGTATTGTTATGCGCCTCAAATTTTGACAAGTTTCTTCATGTAACATCTGAAATGCAAACTAAATAAAAATATATATATGTTTATTGTTACTGTATTTGGTTTCTCCATTTCTGAATAGTTTAATGTGTGAGTCCTTTTATTTGAGTCTGCCTTGGTCGATTGGATATCCTATGCTGTGACTACTGCTGTGAATGGATATAATAAATAAGCAACATAAAATGATATGATCCTTTCAAATTTTATTTTATAACAAAAATACATCTATACTACGGTGCACCTTCAGTAATATTGTAGTTTCATTATAACTGATGCACAGCTAAACAACTGCAATACATTTAAGCAACACAGGGTTCACAGATATGCTGCTGCCTTTGGCCAAACTGAGATTATCTTGTTTAGTTTAATGGAAACTGTAGACTAAATAGAATTAGTGGAAACATCACGAAGTAAAACAGAGCAAGATTATTATTATTGAAATATCACAGCTCAAAGAAATATTTAAATCCTTATACAGTTTTACGTTTATAAACCTAGCATATGCAATATGATAAATTCTGAATTAAACCAGCTCTTAGAAAACTACATATCTGCATTTAAAACTAGTGCAAGGTATATCTGAACAGCTACAATTAAATAGAAAGAGTTTAATTTCAATCTTTATTTTTACAGACACACACACACACAAACATTTTGTTGACAAGATGGGTGACAGAGTTATAGAGCACCTCTGAAAGCTCCAGAGATCACCAGCTCTCACAGAGTCCATGAGGCCAATATTCTGCCAGAGCTGCTCAGCTAATTAGCCAGACAAAGATATATCCAGCTAATTAGTGGGGTATATTCAGCTGGATATCTTAAAGTTATCCGGTTATGTACAACTTTAGGACAGCCCTATGGCACAACGAAAGTTAGCTGCATAAGTTAAGCGGCTAACTCCGAATATCACCATTAGCTGTATAACCTTTGCGGCTAACTGCTCCTCCCAAAAATGCCTCTCGCCCGCTTCTGGCCCGCCCCCATTTTATGTGGCTACATTCTAGTCACGTAACTTATTATGCAGCTAGAATTTAGCCACATGCAGCCTTAAATATCACCTGTTAACCATTTAGATGATAACCTTTCAGGTATCCATCTAAATGGCTTTTGAATATCGACCTCTATGCTTCTGCAGTACTATGAAAATGAAACAATTTTGCAAAACAGAAAAAAAATAACTTTGATTTTTTTTTTCCTTGGACACAAAGTGGGAGAAAATGCAAGACCCTAGTTCAAACCTTTAGTCCAGTCATATGGTTGTGAAGAGAGGGACCTTATGTATACCGAAAAGAGTTAAAATTGGTCAATCATTGATCAGAAAGCCCTTCTATATGGGTTGTATGAATACAAACAAAATATGTGAATCAAGCTTTTAGTTAAAGCTCCTCTCTCTCCAAAGTGTAAGTAATAAATTAAATCAGAAAGTTGTCTCGGGATATGACATTTTGGATTGAACAGAAGCTTGACTGCCAGCCATCCATGTATGGCTGAATGCTTATATTTATTCATATCCACCACTTTCTGCCTGGATTTAAATGGAATGTTATGTTGTACATTTATCCTACTTTTGTGTTTTTACGTCAGTATTATGATGCTTTTCTATTTGATTCATATATTGACTGTTTTGTAAGTGCAAGAATATTCTTCAGGGCATCCGGTTCCTAGCTATGTGTGAACATGGGATCTGGAGCTGAAGTCGAGGCATACATCATATAACTTGATAGTCTAGAACATGCCATTGTGTATATGCAGTAAGGACGTGCATTCATTTAATCCATTTCTGTGGTACGCACATACCTTGCTGACTTTATTGTACATGGGTAAAAATGGATAGTATGCATATATTTTTAATAATGAGTTATGCACATACTGTCCATTTTTACCTGTACTCTAAAGCCCGCGAGGTACCCGGGTACCATTGAAACAAATGAAATGAATGCACATCCCTAATATGAAGTAGCTTGCATGAGCACAACATGGAGGAAGTGATGAATCACCTACAGAGGAAGCTAAACAGAACAGAAGTATCGGTACTAAGTGACTATTCTGTACAATGTCTGGAGAAAATAAAGATCCTCAAATACCAACTGATGCAATCAGCGACCAAGAAAATGTACAAAAATAGTCCCAAATGAATAGGGCACCACTGGCTTGTTTAAAAAGAACTTCTAAGTGCACTGTGATATGTTGCCTGTACATATTAGGGTAGATTTTAAAAGGCCCAAGCGCATAAATCCCGGGGTTTACGTGCATGGCCAGGCCTTCCGCATGCCAGGCAAATTTTCAAAGGGGCCTGGCCAAGCACGGAAACCTGGTATGAGCATAAGTGCCAGGCCTCTTCGAAGGGGCAGGCCGGGGGGGGGGGGGGGGCGTGTTCTGGGCAGGGGGCAGGCCGGGACAGCGCTATTGATCACTGTCCCGAAGACTCGCGCGCCGGCAGCTAGCCAGTGTGTGCAACTTACTCCAGCTCGGTAGATGAACTAAGTTATGAAACAAAAAAAAAAAAAAGAAAGATAAGGTAGAGTTTAGGGGGTAGGGAGGGGAAGAGGGAGGAAGTATAGGTAGAGGGGTAGAGAAGTTCCCTCCCAGTCCACTCCTTAAAATTGGCGCGTCCATGTGTGTATGCCGAGAAGTACGCGCATATTATAAAATCCACCCCATTATATTCTATGAAATCCACAAGGAGGCTCTCTTTGGCACAATGCGAGCACAAGAGAATTAGCAATACATTTGAGAGATTGGGATCATATCAGCCATTCCCTGGCTTACGAGTGAGGTTCATTCGTGCCATGGTATGAACAAAACTAACTCTTTGGAGATACTACCTCTATCAGAAAATAGTAAGAAAGTTGCAACCCCCATTAGCACTCATCTGGGATTTTCAGGACACAATCATAAAATATGATTAAACTATGCAATCTACCTGCTGATCCTTAATTTTAAGCAAAGAAACAACAGAGATAGCAATCCTTTTGTGATGCATACTACTTTTCATTAAGCGATCTAAATATACCAATGCATACAATTTTAACATCACTAATGCGCACATGGAACTTCTGAATTGCACTTAACTAATCAAGATAGAGACCTCACCAAGAACCAGGGTCATTGCACCTTATTAGAATTGTCTGATTAGGGTATTGTGCATGATCGAAGACTGATAAAATAAAGGCATCCTTTAAAACAAAAAAAGTAATTTTCTGATTGAATGTGTGCTTAATATCTGAAAAGAATACCTGATTGTATTCCCCATACAAGCATTTTTTTGTCTGTATTATTCTCTCAGCTTCAGAGGATTTGTATTTAATTACTTAACTTTCCAAGCCTAAGCTCAAGGTAAATTACATTTCAGGTAGGGTAGGTATTTCCCTGCCCCAGAGGGCTTCTAATCTAAGTTTATGGTCCATTAATTCAGGTACAAAGTGACTTGCCCGTGGTCATAAGGAGCACAAATAGCAGAGTGGGATCTGAATAGTGGCTTCTGTGGTTCTCAGCTCACTGCTCTAACCACTAGGCCTACTCCTCCATTTGCAAATACTGTATCCAGAAAAATGTTGGAAGTGACTTGTTCTGCACAAGTGAGAAATTTGAACTACACTCTGACGCTTAAGATTTTTCCTTCCTGATTATAGTTACTCTGCCACTTTGTAATTAGTTTCCACAATTTAAATCAATGTACTTCCTGAGAAAAACAATTTTCGTGTTTACAACAATTAAATTACGTAAATTGCGATGAATAGGCAATTAACTTGTTTCAGATTTCTTTTTTGAATCTGAACTTTACACACATAAAGAAGGTGGCAGCTGTGAGGCTACCAGTATCCTCCTGCTCCTTTGGGCTTTCAGCTTAATCAGAACTGGGGCAAGGATCTGGCAACATGATATTATCCCTCTGGGAGTTTTATTATATTTCAAAAAACAGTTCTGATTGTACCACAGCAGCATATGAAATTAAGCTCTGAATGCATCCAAATAGTGATGCTGAGCTTCCTATTAGACTTGTTGCATGTATGCAGTGAAAAATTCCTTTGTTTACCTCCCTGTATTTAAAACAATATTGGGCTTGATTCACCAAATCTGAAGTCAGAAAGGGGGCTGTGGCAAATAGTTATTCAGGAAGTCAGTGGAATAAAAAAATTGCTATTCAAAGCTGGAACATATGAAGTGCCATACTGGGCCAGACCAAAGGTCCATTGAGCCCAGCATCCTATTTCTGACAATGGCCAATCCCTAAAATTAGATTCAGTTTCTTGCTGCCCACTCCTTATGACAAGTGGTGGGTCTCTCTTAGTCACCTGTTTAATAACAATTTATGGACTTTTCTTCCATGAACTTGTCCAAACCCATTTTAAACCTAGCTATGCTAGTTGCCTTGACTACATCCTTTGGCAATAAATTTCATGTTTTTCTTGTGTGTTGAGTGAAAAACTACTTTCTCTAATTTTTTATAAATGTTCTACCTCCTAGCTTAAAAGACTAACCCCTAGTTCTAGTGTAAATAACCATTCCCTATTTACCTGTTGTACTCCACTCATGACTTTGTAGATCTCAATCATATCCCTCCCTCAATCATTTCTTCTCCAAGTTGAAAAGCCCTAACCCGTTTAGTCTTTCTTCAAAATGGCATTGTCCCAACCCTTTAACCATTTTTGTTACCCTTCTCTGTACCTTTTCTAAGTCCACCCTATCCTTTTAGAGATGAGGGGTGACCAAAATTGCACACAATACGCAAGGTATGGCTGCAGTATTGATCTAATAGCTATGGAGACCTGATGCACAACGTCTGAAGGAAAGTGTAAATCATATTTCCAAAGCCAATTCCTTCTAATATGATTAGTTGCCATTTATTGTGGCCATCACAATAGGCACTCCCAGTATAGATGTAAATACCTTCATTTGCCGCCTTCTTAAGCATAGGCCAGTGCAGAAAATGTTTTAACTTTTTCTTTTTGCAAATAAAAAGGATCACTTATCTTTTTGGATAGTGGACTGCCCTCTGATCAAGCAGAAGGCAATTGAAGGTATTTACATCTATACCGGGAGTGCTTATTGTGACGGCTACAATAGGTGGTAACTAATGATGCTAGAAGGAATGGGCTTTGGAAATGTACTATTGATCTATGCAGAGGAATTAATATGCGGAGCAAATTAAAAGCAGTCATAATAAAGGCAACATCTTTATTTAAGAAAAGTAAATAAAAGTAAGAGGAAAAAGAAACCATTATGCTTCTTCAGAAAGGTGGCTGAACAAAATAAAGGCAAAAACAGCAGCGTTCAAAAATTACAAAGGATCTTGAAAAGAAGAACGCAGGGAAGAGAATATGGTGAAGGTGAACAAGAGGAGGAAAAAAATCAGGATAGAAAAAGCTCAAGTGGAATAAAGGATTGTAAAAAGAGGTGAGAAAAGATGCTTCAGATATGTCAGAGGCAATACTGCATGATTGAAAAGAGACAAGGATCAATGTGTGGAGAAAAAGCAGGAATATAATTAAAAAAAAAAAAAAAAAAGGCCCACTGCTGGTTGACAAGAGAACGGATGGATGCACGTAGATTCTACCCCTTTTACAGAAGAGTGTTTGTGTTTGGGTGGCACTAGCAAAACGGAAAGTGGACAAGGCCATGGGGCCAGATAAAAGATATCACAGGATACTAGGGGGGCTCGGAGAGGTGCGGGCTGGTACGTCGAAAGACCTGGAGACAGGGCTGGTGCCGCTGGATTGGAGAAGGCCGGTTGTGGTACTGCTTCACAAAAGTGGAGGCTGGAAACTACAAGCTGGTTAGCCTTACTTCGTTGATGGGAAGATAACTGGAAACTGTGCTGAAGGAAGGGAGCGTGAACTATCTACAATCCAGTGGGTTGCAGGATCTGAGGCAACATGGCTTTACCAGAGGAAGGTCATGTCAGATGAACCTGATTGATTTTTTTGATTCAGTGACTAGAAACTAAGCACTTGATGTGATTTGTTTGGCTTTCAGCAAAGCTTTGGTCATGATCCCACATAGGAGACTCATGAATAAAATGAGCAGCCTAGACGTGGGTCCCAACGTGGTGGAATGGATTAGAAATTGACTGATAGACAGCGCCTAGAGGTAAATGAAATTCCCTCTGAGAAAAAAAGAGTGATAAGTGGAATGCCTCGTGGATCGGTTCTATTGCTCATCCTGTTCAAGGTCTTTCAGATTGATATTGAAAAGAGGTTAAAAGGAAAGATTTGTCTTTTTGAGTATGACCCTAAGATCTGCAACAGAGTAGACACTCCTGAAGGATTAGAAATAATGAGAAGTGTGATAAGAAAGCTTGAGGAGTAGTTGAAGGTTTGGAAGCTGGGATTCAATGCCAGGAAGTGCAGATTCATGTATTTGTGGTGTAGTAATCCAAAGGAGACAGGGGGTTATTTATTTATTTATAGCTTTTCTATACCGACTTTATAAACTTTTAAATATGTGAATGGAAAGGAAGCTGTACAACTAGGGGTCATGATATGAAACTCCTAGGAGGCAAACGTAGCAAAAACGTCAGGAAATATTTTTATGGCAATAATAGTGGATGCAAGGATTGCCCCCCTAGAAGAGCTAGTTAAGACAAGAAGGGTTATGGAATTCAAAAGAGTGTGGGATGAGCACAGATGATCCCTAATAGCTAAACGATGGAAATGAAGGAAACAGAGTAACCTGTGGTAAATTTGGTGTAACACGTCTGCATAGGGGCAATCTGCATGGAACAACAGTTATAACCCTAAACTAGGAATGTGCATTTGTTTCATCCGTTTCCTATACAAGCATGTAATATGAAACGTATGAAACAAATGCACATCCCTTCCCTAAACAGAAGGCATTGGGGTAACCTGCATGGAGCGGAAATTACAACCCTAAATACCTTGCTAGGCAAACTAGATGGAGCAATTTAGTCTTTATCTGCTGTCATTTTCTAAGTTACTGCCTCAGTCCTGCAAGCAACCTATCATCTTCTATACCAAACCCATCATACATATTGGCTGGCATAATGCTTTTTAAATTAGAATGCCCTGCACACTTCCTGTTTTTATTGCTCTGAAGAGAAATGCATGTCAATACTCATGGGAGAAATCATGTCAGCCCAGACAAATGGACACATCTGGAGGCCAGAGTGTGAGTGTTGCCACATAATCTTCTTGTACAATATCTTCTCTAAAGTCTCTTTAGAATCAGCAAAGGGGATAGGATACCCATCAGATGTGCTCAGGCAGCACAGACAAAGGCCCTTCAAATGCTGGTAAAACACTGCCTTAGCAGTGACGCTAGCAAGACATTGCCCAAGAACCTCAGTGTTTATCCTCAGCCACTGCCCTCCACCAGTCTTTCTTCAGCTGGTCCTCCTGGACTGCTAGCAGGACAAGGAGGACTATTCTGTCTGCCAACTCCAGTATGTTTGGTATGTCTTGTTGCCTAGCTTTCTGAATAAGAAAGGTAAGGTCCGCATACTTTGTTGATGGGTTTAATGTGGGCTGCTAGAGAGAGTTTCTTCTCTAGACTAATACTTTCATTTTTACTTGCTGGACTCCATCCACTAATGAGTGTCCTCTTTTTTTTTTAATGTTTTTCAGACCCCATGAAGTAACTACTCCTTGCTTTGGTGTAAGAATATTGATTCTCTACCTCCTGGATCCAAGGAGCCAAAAGAGAAGGGGCCAAGGGTGCTTCAGTGACTGATGGAGGATCCTCATAGGATGAGGACCTCAAGGATCAGCTCTGGCTAGCAGAGCGCATCTAGGCAGTATCCCTGTATACATATATCTGTAGTTGTCCATCAGTGCATCTCATCTGTATCTAAAAGTGTCTTTTCAGGTGGTGTCTGACTGGCATTTTGGTATAGCAGCAGCTGTATTCTCCTGTTTTGTTTGAGTCATTTGGTCCAACTTTTCCTGAGTGCACGTGGCTTCCTTCTGTCTTTCTCTGTTGTGTGTGTTGTCACATCGTTCATTTCTGTGCTTTGGGCATGATCCTCTGAATGCAATGGAAAGGCACAGGCGTTTTCCGTGTTTCACTGATCCTGAGCAGTGTAACATGTTGCTTGCATTTGGCGATTTTTATTATCCTGTGTGTTCTCTCTTTAATGCATCCTGCCTTTTACATTCTTTGCTCATGTTTCTGTTATCCAGTTGGATCTGAGTTTCTTCCTCTATCTACTCTTTTCCCCTAACTACCCAGGGCATGCAACAGCCTCTTCAAAGAGTCTGTATCTTGCAGTCCAGGATAGTGCCTTCTCTGGGGTTTGCTCTGGAGATGAAAAGATGTCTGCTAATGGGAGGTAAAGTCATGTATCCTGCCTTCTTTCCTGATTTGCACCTGCTACTCTGTGTTGCCTGTGAGGAACCCCGACTGACTGACCTTTTTTTTTCTTTCAGTCTCACGCCTACGTGCTTATGCTCCATCCCCAGAAGCAGCAGCAAAGAGAAGGCAGCCGTCTAGAGGCAAAGAAAAGAGCCACAAGACCTTATCTCCTGCACCCAAAAGGTCTTCTGCTTATAACCTCTTTCCACCATCCCATGGGAATAGAAAAAAACATGTTAATCTTTTGTATAACTTCTGTGTTCTGCAAGTGTTACTAAATAGATTTAATGATGTGAAAGTGTGAATAATAGGTCTGAGCACTAGAGGTGTATTGCCTTCCAGTGAGGTTGAACGAGAATGAATTTGAGGATGTGCAGGTTTAATGAGGTCATTGGGATGCTTGCCAGATAGGTAAGAACTGCCAGTGCTGTTTTTGAACAAGCAAATACTTAAGATGTGCCACAGGGATCATAGTACTGTATCTTTAAAGGCAACAAAGAAAGGAGTTCCAAAATAGAACTTTTTTCTTGAGATTTTTTTTCCCGATTTCATTTCAATGGAATCAAAAAGAAAAGGAAAGAGGACGGGATGAGCTAGGTCCCAAAAGAAAAAAAAATGTCGCCCCCCCCCTCCCCCATAGGAAATAATGAAAGCTACATAGACAAAATGGAGGCTGGATGGGCTTACTCCTGGCTCAAAGCAAATTGATTTGGGAGAGAGACCTTGGAGAGGTGAATTAAAATCGCATATCTAGGTGGTTGAATACACCTTTAAGAGTGGGAGTGGAGGTGGAACGAATTCCAATAATGGAGAGTATAATGAGGCTCCGCCTCCTGAAAATTTGAAATACTTATTTTTTTAAGGTCCTTCCCAAAGGAGATTATGAACAGTTCAGAACTGCACAAATAGCAGCTGAATATCCCTGTTTATGACAGTAGATATTTGGGAGGATACAATATTCTACTGCTTTTGAATCGGAGGGGCTCAGACCTCCAGGAGGTGAATCAGGCCTATACTGACTATGGGGTAGATTTTCAAACCTGTGCGCAGGCGTACATGTGCGAGCGCTACCCGGCATGCACACATGTACACCTGATTTTATAGCATGCACGCACAGGTGCTCGCATGTTATAAAATCAGGGGCCGATGCGCGCCAGGCTGCGCTGCCTTCCCCTGTTCCCTCAGAGGGAACTTCCCTTACCCCCACCCTCCCTTCCCGGCCCTTCCCCCCTACCTTTTTCTTTGTTTTTCTGTTATTTTAAAACTTACTTCAGCCCTGGGACTGAAGTAAGTTGCGTGCGCCTGCCAACTGCCAGCGTGCGATCCCCAGCACAGCGGCAAATGGCCGCTGTGCCAGGAGCCTCTGATCCCGCCCCCTCCCCTTTTTGCAAGCCCCGGGACTTACACGCGTCCCGGGGCATTATGCACCTCGCCGGGCCTTTTGAAAATAGGCCCGGCGCGCGTATTACGTGCGTAACCTTTTGAAAATCCGGCCCTATGTGTACTCACCATGTTCCATTGTGAGCTCTGTTTTTGGTTTTTTTTAAATTTTTACCGTGACTTCTTATTGTAGATTTTGTAAAAGGCTTGCTTCTTGTACATGATTTATACCTTTGTGATATCTGAATGTATGTATCATATTCCCCTTCTGCCACCCAGTCTTTCCTCTCTACTAGAGTAAGGGTTCTCAACCCAGTTCTCGGGCCACTCCTCATCGGTCAGGTTTTCAGGATATCCACGTTGAATATGTATGAGATAGATTGGCATACAATGGAGGCAGTGCATGCAAATCTAGCTCATGCATATTCCTTGTGGATATCCTGAAAACCTGACTGGTGAGGTGTGTTCTGAGGACACACTGCTCTAGAGCATACGTATTTAGATCCTTATGTCTCATCTCATTGTCTTTTGGTGCAAACCCCACACCATTTTGGTAGCTTCTCTCTGGGCCACCTCTAGCCCATCTATACTCATTTGGAGGTACAACCTCCAGAACTGAACACATTTCATTTACTATGAAAGTGGCCAATTAGTTTCAGTAGGTTAATCCTACCGGAAAATGGGGAATATAAATAAATAAAATAAACTGATCATTTTGTGTGTGTGTCCATAGCCACCTTTCTGTCGTACTCTGCTTCACTGGATTTGCATGTTTTGAAAGATAAATTAATAGTAATGTGAAACCAAAATGAGACTGACCACATTCAGAAAATGTATTTAAAATTATTATTTACCAGCTTATATTTTGCATATGTAGAGTAGTACATATACTGGTGCTTGCACCTCTCACTGCCCCTTAATGCTGCTTACACACTGCTGATGTCATGGTGCTAGTCCCTCCCACACCAATACTACAATATTTGAGCTTACTGGAATTCAAGGAAACTATAACATGTGCCAACTTTCTGTTACGCTAGAAGCAAACATTTCTAGAACCCTGTAATCTGAGTCGGATGCCATATGCATACAGAGCAATACAATAAATATAAATACATGCATTTAAACAATTAGCAAAACCAAATAACATATTGAAAGAATATATCGCCTACAATTTTTTTTTTGTACTGGGACAGTGATTGTATCACTTACCCCACCACTTTGAACTTCATTTTAAAATATTAGCGTATATACACAAATACAGCTTCAAAGAAAATTTAACGTTTTCATTTCAAGTATAATATTTATTGCACAGTTGTACTACTTAACAAATGAAAAATAAGCCTGCATATGACCCGCCTAAAGTGCCACTTTTTTTTTTTTAGACAAAGCGCATGACACCACTTTTGAGACTTTGTATTGAACTAACATTTCGGCCGTTAAGGATCCAACTTGATCTTCTGTCATTAACGTCAATTACAAGCATCTATCCAAACACGTGGTGCTTCATAAATAAAGTTCTCTTAAATATTGCACAAACCATTTTATCACATTAGAAATAGCTACAGTTAGAATATGATTGCCATCATTTCTTTTCCATAACATTCTCTTCATCAAGGCTCCCTGAGTCCTGATCCATTTGCGTTGTGTAGATTTTGCGGTGACAAATCCAAAATCTACATTTTGCACATCCTTAAAAAAAAAAATAAATAAATTTCAAGGCACACTCCAGTTTTAAAATTCCTTTTTGTTTCAAGTTACTGAACCTTTGCTTCCACGGACCCATTGGACACGTCAAGCTCGCGCTCACTAACGCAGCTACTGACATGCCTCAGGGAATCTGCTCCTAGGTAGGCCATGAAAAGTTCTGTCCGACGATGGAGCAACTGCATAATGTCCTCTGCCAAACTCTCTGCATTTGAATAGCGAACCTTCTCAAAGTCAAAAATGTCTTTCAGGAAATAAAGCGCTTGATCCTAAGTAAATGAAGACAGAACAACATAACTGGTATTTATTTTCAGTAACAAAAATTTTGTATGTCATTGGTTAAGTAAGATACTTTCACACATTTTATTTACGGAAACCATACTATTACTTAATGCTTTATACATTTTCTGTTGTGAAAAATGTACACATTTAATACATTTTCCATTCCAAGTAACCATGGAAAGTCAGAATGCCTTTTCTGTAGTTATGCATACTTTCTCTAGATTGAAGCACACGCTTTTTGACAATGGCACCGCATATTCCCCTAGGGCTGTGGTTTCCAAACCATGGTAACATAAAAGTAACAAAGTATATGACGACACAAAAAGACCAACTGGTGCATCCAGCCTACTCATTTATTCTTGTCCAGCTGCCAGACGTAGAAGCCTGATCACGTGCAAGTTCCTACCATACGGAACCTGAACCTTCTAATATCGAAAAAGCTGCCTGGCAATATCCCACTGCACTGGAGACAGGATTTAGAAAGTTGTTTTCCAAACTGGAAGTGAGAATTCGACTATGGGGATTCTACTCTTGGTAAAGCTAGACTTTATCGTGAATTTCTGTTTCCAGTCACACGCCACACTTTTTTTTTTCCTTCCCACTGCTGGAATTTACAGCCACATCTGAAAAGGGGGAAGGATGTTGTGTCTCTGGTTTGTATGAACATTGGCTTAATACTGATAATTCTTATGTTATCACAATTCCTGCTTTGCCTGTGATAAACATGCTCAAGGCTGCTGCGATTTCAGACGTGCTATAGTCACACAGTGCAGCCAGCATGATCACTGACCCTAGCATTCTACTGGAACGCACTACTGTACTGAGAACAAAAGATTTATATCAAAGGTTGACATGTACTGCACATATTGCATTGTTTTTTTTTGTTAATTGGAAAAGCTAGAAAATTAGTTACACGAAACTATGCCATTCTACACATGTATGCCCTACAGCAAGGATGGAGAACTCCAGCCCTCAAGAGCCACAAACAGGCCTGGTTTTCAGGATATCCACAATGAATATGTATGAGATAGATTTACATACAATGGAGGCAGTGCATGCAAATTATCTCATGCATATTTATTGTGCATATCCTGAAAACCAGACTTGTTATGGCTCTTGAAGACTAGGGTTGGCCATCCCTGCCCTAGAGAAAAGGCAAGATAGGGGAGATATGAGAGTCTTTTAACTAACTCCAAAGCATAGGAAGCACATCTCTTTCCATAGAAATGAGGCTCTGGAACGAGGGGTAATGGGATAAGGATGAAAGGGGCTAGACTCAGGAGTAATTTAAGGAAATATTTTTTTTACAGAAAGGGTGCTGGATGAATGGAACAATGTCCATTGGAGGTGGTGGAGACAAGGATAGTTTCTGGGGATCTCTGAGATTGTGGTAGGGATTGTAGAGCTGAGCAGTTGGCATGCATGGGCAGAAAAGATTGGCCATGTGATCTTTCTTTTGTCTCATTTCTATATATAGTAAGTTATCCCATCCTTTTACCTAGATCCACGCCTTCTGGCCTGGAGAACTAAAGGTTTTGTCTCCTCCAAGTTCTGACTACTTGATCTATCACCAGAGGTCTCCCCATGATGATACAACACAGTAGTGGTAACTAAGCATCCTTGTAAGGTACACAGCAGGTACGCAAAATATTTTAGACAATAAAAAGGACACATAATACATGGGCGATATTGAGCAAAAGCCAGATTGTACATCAGATATATAAAGAATGTGTTTGATAACAGATCACCCGCCTGGAAGTGTCATCTTCTGTCACAATGCCCAGGGTCAGGAGCAGGGCTTAATGTGAGGATGGGCTGGGCCAGGGTCATGTGTGAGCTGTGCAAAGGGACGGGACAGGACCAGGGCCAGGTGTGAACAAACACACACACACACACACACATCCAAGCCATGTGGCTGCCCTTGTCATAGGGTAAGCAGCTCCAACCAATCTCTTTCTTCTCTGCTTCCTCCAAGGTCTTGGGGGGGGGGTGGGGCATAAATAATCCATACAGCTAATGGCTGCTCTGTTTCCCAGGGGGGAGCCAGAATTAATATACACTGCTGGCTCTACCCCGCTTTCTTGGGTCCCAGAAAAAAGGTGGCAGAATGCCATTTCTGGGTTGTTCTGCCCGAAATTAAGACCTCAGTAATGGACACAAAAAGGGGCTGAATTAGCTGTGAGCAGTAGCGCCTTTCATCATGGACAGGACTGAAGCCTTGACGATTGGCACCGCTGCTGACAAGTTTCAAACTTGTGCCAATTCAAACCCTTTTCCGAGTCTGTTCTTTGCTCTGCAGCGTCCTCTTCAGTATCACCCCCCTTCCCCTTCTGATCCCTGCAATACGGGAGAGGTGGGGAATGAGAGGTGGGGCTGGGCTAGGGAACAGAGAGCTCCAGACTCACCCCCTCCTCTTCCCTTCCCTGCAGGCTGCCTGGAAGGGAGGGGCTGGAGCAGAACCCGCTCCGCTTCTTAAGACTGAAAAGAAACGCCGGACGTCCTGCGCTGCAAGCAGTCCCCCCACAAATGAAGCCCTGGTCATAAGACTCTAGAGTGATCGGTTAAGCTGCTCTGCACCACTTTTAAATTTAAAAGATGATTTTTAAAAAATAAACTGCTCGCTAATTGTTAGTTACTACACAATTGACCCCCTTAGAGCATCCTCCATCAGCGTATAAGGTTTTAAATAAAAGAAGAAACTCCTTTCTGCTCTATTGTCATAAAAAGTGAATCGAGGTGAGGCCACAGTATTCGGTATCGTGCCGTCTGCATAAGGTGCTTCTGTGCCAAAGCCCTCCCCAGTTAGTCACTTGTCCTGGCGGCTTTGAGGGTTTCAGTCACAGGAAGTGCCATGCCCGCTGAATATTCAGGTTGTAATCGTGTTTATGCTTCACTCTCCATTATGTACAAATAAACCGCCTGGTACGTGTGACGTGTTTGAATGGCAGAGCACCATCTATTTTGTTAAGTCTGACCCGACTAAATGCCAGACAATGAAACAGGCTAACTCCGAAGCTTCAAAAATGGACGAAAATAAGATTTAATACCTTAAGGAAGCAACACAAATCATGGAAGGAGTTTCTAGGTCCCAGGAAGCCCCATGCCAAGACAGGACTGAGCTGATCACAAATGGCATAGAAGTGTGCAAAAAACCCATCTGGTACCTGGAGAGAAGAATCACAGAAAGAAAAAACCAAAAACATTGTTTCATCAGCAGTGTCATCCCAGCAGTGCGGTGCAGAGTTCAAAGAGCTTTACTGGTCTTGCAGAAAGCTGGATTGCAAAACCTTTCATTGGATGAACAGAGGCATGAGCCAAAGCTGATGGGCTCCATGAGCATTCGGGACCTCAGAGGTCCTTTCTTCAGAAGAGAGATCTATGGTGGGCTACAAAGAAAGCTCACACATAGCACAGTCTTTGATTCATTCTTATTTTGGTTCACCAAAAGGTATGACAGCCTACAAATGAAAATATATAAACTTTTTTTTTTTTTTTTTAAAATACAACCCTTAGCCAATAGGATAGTCGGTCATGTACTGATGTTAGTTATCAGTCTGATGACATACACTGAGCCGCACATGCCAGTTCTGTGGGTGCAGTGAGGGTGCTCAGGCACCCCGAATATTAAGCAAATTCCTTCACTGTGTCCAGGGAAGGGTAATTTGCATTGCCTTTTAAAATTCGGCTTCCGTGCACTCAGCCACATGTTCCAGCATCACCGTGTACTAGCGAAGCCCACAAAAAAAGTAATTTCCAGCACAGCACGGATATGGTCCAAGAGCCAGAAAGCAGTAACACATTTAAAGGTGATTTTTTTTTTAAACACCACACGATAACTTTTCATTTATCAATTACCTTTTGCATTTTAAAATATTTTTGTAACCAGCCTCAGTTCGATATGAAGAGAGGCTTATCAGATTGTTCCAAAATCTGCGTGTGCTGCAGTTTGTGTGCCCTCGCCCCCACACTATACATTTTAGATGGCTGGACCTAACTCAACCAGGCTTGCAGTAGAGCTACTCCACCTGAAGGACATTAGACCTTTTCAGTTTTGAAACCTAGGAAGCGCTATCAGGGGCAGGGTGGGCCGGGGGAAATTGCAATTTTCCCCGTAAGAAATGCATTTGGATCTAGAATCTTGTCTAGATTAGAATGCTACTCTTATTTATTTATTTTTGGGTTCAGTCTAAACCTCTAGCACCCATTTTATAATCAGATGCATTTCTTTTTTAATGTTACAGTACATTATCAATACCACAGATGAGTGAATCAGATTACAGGTTACAGATTTTCCTGAAAGTAATTGCTGTTTACAAAAGAGATGGCGTAACACTTCCGAAGAGAACGCACCTTTATCTGCTGCCTCTTTTGCTTCAGTACTGACCAGCAGCTTGAAGCCACGGCCTAGGCGAGAAAACATCGGTAAAGAAACAGTTTTCACATGCCACAGCAAATGCAACCACTTCCTTAGGAAAATCAATACAGTGTAAGATAGGAATCCAAATTCAAGGGCTGCTTTATTTTCACTTTATTTCAACACCGAGTGGAGGCAGTGGATGCAAAAAATGGTAAGAGAATTCAAGAAGGCCCGGGATAAGCACAGAGGATCCATAGTTACGAAGGAGTGATGGAGAAGACTGAGATCAACTGGGGCCTATGACAATTCAACAGGAATTAAAATTGGGCAAACTGTACAGGTCTCATAGTCCACATTTCCTGGTCAGTAATTAAACGCAACAGCGTGGCTATGAAAACAACAACGGTACCGGATAACAACAAAGCTTTTCAAACTGTTTCCCCCCCCCCTCCCCCCCAGCTTAGCAGCAGATATTTTAAATCCAACTCCAGCCATGCCAAGAATATGCATGTGCCAAACTAACGCTCTGGAACCAGAAGTATTTCAAATGGAAAATGCAGGAATGCTGAACACATTATTGGGGACTTTTTTTTTTTTTTCTTTTTTTCCTTTTTCTATTTGCAATTCAAGAAATGCCAAACTTTAAATAGTTTGAGACACAGCTCAGCAATTTGTCCAAATAAGGACCTAAGCCGTACAAAATAAGAAAAGGAAAAGAAAAGTCTTTTACAGAGCATGCAATCCTTCTGCAAGGAAAGAGGGGGTTGAGTGCAGCATAGTATGCCAAAGCGAGATTCTGCTGACAAGATGGGACACTGGATTACGACTGATACCCAGAGGAAGTGGAGTCGTTCCACATCAAGGATAAGACTAGAGAGACAGAGAACTATGTGAAGAGCCTCACTTTCTGACGTCTGGCACTGCGGTTGGTAATAAGATCAATGGCCCGGCCAGCGATGCCATTCTAAGTTTCCACGCAGACATAAATTTCAAGCTACGTTGGGTGCCTTGCACACACAGGACCCCAAAATATCAGTTGCTTCACTGGTTTGTCACATAAACCCTTTAAAAACATTCAAAATTATGCAGATAAGTACTTTGAACAGTTCAAGGTTTCTCTTTGGAGTGAGCCCTCGCCAAAAGCGTCACTAGTGTCATAGTGTTTCAAAAACAACGCATGACGTCTGTGGTGTTAATTTGACAAGGTTCACCCACAGGTAGATTTTAAAAGCATTGCTTGTGCAAAAATGACCCCATACACGCGTATGTGGGTGGCGCGTGAGCAATGCAAATTTTAAGAAGCCAGGAATTATGCGCGTACATACCTGTGTGCGCATCGGGCATGCGCGTTCCTGAGTGCTGGGGGGGGAGGGGAGAGGGAGGGAGGGGGAGAGAGACTCTATACATCTCCCACTGTAAGAGGGGCAGTTTCAACTTGGGGTAGATTTTCTTTGGGGGGGGGGGGGGCGCGGCGGTGTTACATTGGCGTGCCTAGGGCCCCTCTTACAGTGTCAAGACTGTCTCGCTGTTACAGAGTCTCTCTTTCTCTCTAGTCACTTGTGCGCATAAAGGCTGTACACATAAAAACGCGGCAGGGGTATTCTAAATGATACGTGTGTACTTGCACGCACGATATAAAATTAAGCGTATCTTTGCTCGCGTGCCCACCGCACGCCTTTCATGGGCACACAAACACTCCTTTTAAAATGAACCTGTCAAAGGCTAAAGAAAGCTCTGGTAAGAACTTACCGTTTCCTTGAAGGAGGAGTTCAGCCACCTGTTATTTACTACATTCTGTATGGAGAAAGGTGGGTTTTCTAGATCTTCAAAAGAATCCATTAGTATAAAGTCCAAAACAATGTCATAGAAATTTAGTTTTTTAACCTGCATTAAACAAATTAAACATTTTTTAACCACTTTTACCTCTCTAATGTGCTACATAAGTGTGCAAATATTACTATTGTAGTCTACATTCAATCACTGTATATTTTAAATTTAATTGATAAAACCATAAGTTATGTTAAAATTAAAACAGATAGATAAGAAGATAAAACAGCAACTCAACAGCTGTAAGAAAAATTAAAAGAGAAATATGCCTTAGTCAAGTTTCCAACTACTCTGCACTACAAAAAAAATATATCTCAGTTAACATAAAGCTTAAGAACGAAACTGTACCCTTCCTGTCCTCTGCAGTGTGTTTAACAAGTCCCAATATCCTTACTCATCCTGTATTGATTAAAATATTTATTAAGTGATTTAAAAAAATTCTTTAAGCAGCTTTCCCACAATTTCTCTGAACCTCTTTGAGCAATCATGTCACCCAGTCGGCCCATGCTGGTTCTGATGTCGTGCACATTAAAAGCCAATCATATCCCCACACCGTCTGAGATCATTTTTCACACCTATTCAAACATGGCTGCTCTCATCAACTCAGGGACTTGAAAGAGCCTTACTTCAAAGCATGTCAGTAATAACAGTAACATTTTTAACTGAATAATTATTACCTACCTATTTGTACTTTTCAAATAATTGGTAAAGAGAGGGCACAACTTTCTTGTAAGGATAGAAAAAGAAAGTTTGAACCATTTAGCATCTGTCCTGTTGAGCACTGACTTGGAGAAAGTGGGAAGTTGACTGGATTTTCAAACACTCGCGAACATAAAACATTCACCGTAATAGCAATCTGACATGCACGCAGCAGAAACTAAATATCTTTACTCCACATACTATTAGGTAGCAGAACCTAACAATATGTGGAGTAAAGTATGTGAACCTCCCTTCACCCAGAATCCCTTGCAGCATTCTGCCTTAAGGAGGACTGGGTTAAAACCTTGAACCGGGCTCCTCAAGGTAGAAAGAGGGAGTTGTTGGTACCCTTGGTCTCATACCCTCCCCCTCAGCTCGGCCATGTCCGGTCAAGCATCCAGATGTGCTCAAGGCACACCTCGGCTCTGTCTCAAGTGCCTTCCCCTTCCGGAGTTGTCTGCATAAGGTTGCACAAAAGGGATAATCTCGAGCCAGGGCTACTGGGGTACAGAAGCTTGGAGAGAGCAGCCACTTCTAACATGGCTTGTCCCGCGGCAGTCGTCAAAGAGGATGTGCGAAGTTGAACACATCTGTTCATCCCCACGTATACATGTTACTGTCTATATTTTCTTATCATTAATATATCCTTGAAATAGTAAGATCCGGTTAATGAGCGTTTTTTTACAGTCGGAATCTACCAAGGCCTAAGCAGAGGCTCTCTCCAGTTCCACCTGGATTATAAAGTCCTCAAGTCTTGCACGCGGGACACCCACAAAATTGCAGCTTTGCTCCTTTTCACGTTGTTCCGCTAACTCGCACTCCAAGTCATCAAGCCAAGAACATTCTTCCTGTGCATGACCTTCTGTTTTACAAAAAAAGCACTCCCATAGCGCTGGTCAGGTTTCTGCCCTAAAGACTCTTCGGTTTCTGGCTGCCTATATGGACAGTGATCTTCTTCAAGCCCATTCGCTGCACAAAGGGAACAAAAAAAGAGGGTCTGCAAGGCCCAGGGCCAATGCTCGCTTTTTTGCTGCCCTGTGCGAACAATTACTGTGCTGCCCCCCCCGGTGCCGTTCATTCATTCTCTGTCCTGGGACCACCAAAAAAATGCCCAGTTCCCTTCAGTGATATAAACTTTAAAAACTGACAATATCCCCCCCCCCACCCCCGAACCCATGGCTGGTGCAAGGGTATTAGGTGCCCTAGGCAAACCTTACAGCCTTGCACAATGCCCCCCCCCCCCCCCCGCCCCATTCCACACACACAGCTAAGAGTTATGCATTTATATTTTACATGAAAAATATCAAAGCACAGTATGCTGCGGTAAAAATATCGCTTACATTATATTTACATGCACTGCTGTGAAGCCAACCAGAAATCCCTGCAAAAAAAGACACTTGGAACCCCTATGGTATTAGGCCTATTGTGATCTATGTTCGGAGTGTACTTGACCCTCCAAAAGCCTTAAAACACTAATACACTTCCTACTAGGAGAATGCCTCACCTCAATTGCACATGTAGAACATAAACAGACCCTTACCAAATACAGAACAGAGCAACCATAAAGTAGAAATACAAACGTGCAGACAAAAACTGAACTGGAAACCGCAAGAAGCCAGACACTCTATGCAGTGCAACAATGAAAAAACAGAACCATCACCATTCCTCAAATATCAAAAAATAAAATCAAGAAATAAAATAAATACATAATCATAATACTAAAAACATACTAATAATATTTTAAAAAGCTGATGAATAAAAGGTCAAATAATTAAAAACTCATATACAAGTTTTTTTTAAATGTCCCAAACACCAATAAAATATTTCAAAACAGAAGATACAGCAAATTATACCTGAAAAATACAACTAAAAAGGATTTTAAAAATTCATGCTCTCCATACCTGGGAACTTTGATTTGCAAACAACAAACAGGAGCACTACTGCACGCTAATAAGCTCAGCGAACCACAAAAATGTGCAGGAAAGAATTAAATGTCCACACAAGGTTTAGAAATGTAATGTTTTCATTTTAAATGGCAACTCCACAGTGTGTATAACAGCAGTTAAAGATGCAAAGCGGGTCCCCCGACACAGAAATGTGTTTCGCCGCGAGGCTGCGTGGGGAAGGACAGGCAAAACTTTAGTTGTTCTTTGTACATTTCAAATAATGGCGTCACTGGGCCAGTGACGGGGGACCCGCTTTGCATCTTTAATTGCTGCTCCTCTGCACACGGCCGATGCTCCTTCTTCCTGCCCGAGCGGCTCCAGCAATGGTTTTCTTCTGGGGCTGCACAGGCAGGTAGGAGGAGGGGCACCTGCATGTGAATTTTTCTTCGGGTCGTGGTGGGATGAGCTACATTACAGCCCCGCCGATTAAAGTGACACGCCCCCTGTCCCCCCTTGGTATGAAACTGCTTCCTGCTTTTTCTGCCGCCGGTGGACCTGATCCACTGTCATCAGAAAAAGCAAAAGTCTTCCGCCGCCGGTGGGATTGGGTCTACCGGCAGCAACAGGGCCTCTCCCTGCTCCCGATGCCGCCCCACCGGGTATGCTGCCCTGTGCAATTTCACGGTTTGCATTCCGGGCCTGGCAAGGCCCCATTTCTGGGTTGTTACCACCTCTCTGGATTCCCCTTTTTTTTCAGGTTGCAAATCATCACTTTACCAACTTAGCTATGGTGCAGGTATTCATTTCCAGTGCTTGAATGATACAAGAATCAAGACAGTAGCTCACCTTGAGTCAGGCACAACTAACAGGTAAACGTCCACTATCTGGGTGTATCATGAGATCCTACCAGCTTCCTGGGGCTTTCCCAAGTCTTTCTAGGACTGGGTTCTTATGGTAGGGTGAAGGGAACCTCCCTTCACCCAGAATCCCTTGCAGCATTCTGCTTTAACGAGGACTGGTTCAAAACCTTGAACCAGGCTCCTTAAGGTAGAATGAGGAAGTTGTCGGTACACTTTGTCACACTATGACATTTTATTACTGTTTTTGTTCTGTAACTTTTTAAAATGAATACATAAATGAGGTAGGTATGTGTCTACATACTATTCAGCTGTACCTATTTCACAGACAGCATTCCTATTTGCTGGTTCCTTTACCTAAGTTTAACCACTAATCCCATTTTGTATCTATTTTGGATTTTTTTAATAAATGATAAATCAGTACTCTGAAAAGCTCATCACTTGAGAATATGTTTGAATGATCAGAGTCTTTATAGGACAACAAGTACTCTTCTACTTTCCTATGAGTCTTTCTATGCTGTCCTTCCGATTACTTTGCTTAAAATGGAGTAATGCATCAAACTATTACTTGCAACCATGCCCCACCTCAAGGTGCTTGCTTGTCTAACTTATCTAGACTGTACATATTTTGGACAGTATGCTTGTACAGCTTAATATACAAATCACCAACTCGGATGTCCAGTTCTGCTGAAAACTTGGCCTCTTCTAACCAAACATCTAGTCTGAAACCCGAATGATCAAAAGTCAGAACCATCTGAAATGAGTTTCTGATCTTAGTTCAGATACCAGTGGGTAAGTGTCCACCACATTAAACCCTACCGTCACAACTGGGACTGACACCTCACGTGGCAGCCTGAGTACAGAGAAGGACAGAGCCTCAGTGCCCATGGAAACTAAGCAACCTCTTCAGCCTCTGATGAACCTTCAGAGAGTTTGAAGTACACTAGCAGAATACTGTGAGGTCGCTTGCAATTCTGTTTCCCTAACCACCATCTCATGCCATGTTTAATCTGGCTATATGAAGAAATTCAGTTTCCAGTACTATGAATCAAGCACCTATCACAAGTACTAAATTCACAAAAGCTACAGCTAGAGCCATTGAGGAATAAAGAAGGAAGTTATACAGCAGGTAAACTCACCCCTCTAGCAAAAAGTTCCATTTTAGTATTGTCCCAGTGGTCCTTTTGCTCTAAAAAATATAGCATTTCATCAAAGACATCCTCAAACTTCTTTGGATTCTGTAAAGTAAACCAATATATTTTTTCAAATGCACTGGAAATGAAACACCATTTAGAATATGATTAAACTAGTCATTTGCTGTCACAGGCCCAACTAAATTTTCATTTAAAATGTGGCATTTTTCAGCAATGTAACATGTACGGTCAGTACAGTCAGCCATTTTTGCGCTTCATCTATTTTGTCAACGCGTGCAGTGACATCAGACAGCTGCACTTCTGGAACATTGATCAAAATTTCACACGCAGAAGCAACAGAGACCACTACCTTCTTTGCTTTCAAAATCAAAGCGGACAACATTTTCCGTCCAGTCTCCGCAAGAAACATTCTGTTGTTGGTTTCTGAAAGAATTACCTGCAGAGGTTCAGGGCAAAAGCAGTACATTTATTAACAGGACCCGTGCATGTAGTTATACAAAACCATTGTAGATACATAAATACAAATTCAGTTTTAAAACTAATATTCATATGTGTTGTATATGTGTTGGATGTATATAATATATGCACATAGAGTTATGATGTGTGCAGAGTCAGTAAATCTGTTCAATCTTAAGTCACTCACTTGGAAAAAAATATTTAGAAAGTTCCTGAAGGTCTATTCAATTGTTTATTGATAGTGTATCTATGTCATGCTGTCCCCCACACGGACGAGTCTCGCCAATCAGCTGCATCTGACTGTACCTTGTTTGTCCCAAACAAGGTACAGTCAAAATGCCTTTCAGAACAGCTTCACTAGCCTCATCAAAGCAATGTTAACATGGTAGGAAGCTGGACATGAAGTCTTATTAAGAAATCTTACGAGAAAGTCCGGCGGCATCAGAAAAGCTGAGCCAAGACATATGTTCACTATCAACAAACAACTGAATAAACCTTCAGGAACTTTATAAATATTTTTTCCGAGTGAGTGACTCAAGATTGAATAGATTTACTGACTGCACTATATTATAACTCTATGCGCTCTTTCTCTCTCTCTCTATTTATCTATAATTATATATATATGTGTGTGTGCATGTGTTTCCCTTATTCCAAGCTTCTACTTGTATATAATATATGTACATAAACTGCAAGCTTCAATAAAACACATTCACCTTGGAATGCAGACATGTTAGTATGTCGTTAGAAAGTATGACAAATTCTGTTATCAAAATACCATGAATTCCTAGGGTGAGGAGAAGAAGGTGCCCAAGGGAGTTAAAAAAAAAAAAAAGTTATTTTAATTTAACTTTTAATTAGTTTACCACAGTGCAAATGAGTTTTTAAGAAGAAAATTAGGTTCCAGTCTTCTAAGACTGTTAAGCTTCCAATGAAACTCCTGTTTCTGCTCAAGCTGAGAATCTGATTCGCTTCCTTGTTTTGTTCCATTTTTCGACAGCAGAGAAAATTAGAGAACAACGTGACATATAGTAGGTCAATGGGATGTTATTCAAACTGATAATAAAATACATGACGGTAGAAAAAGATTTTGTAACTGGATGGGATTCAGACAATCCTAGCTAAACAAAAACTTTACAGAGAGCTAAAGACAGGATTCAAGATGACTTCAAGTTGGCAGGAGGTTACTATTTCCATTCTCTCTGTACTTCAGTTCTTTACATTTAGTGAGTAATGGGCTACTGGTGTCTCCCACTGGCATACCTTGGAAATCATGTGGCTACTATAGTTGGGGAAAGACCCTACATCTGCAGCTTTGTAACTGTCTAAAGCAGGACTAAGAGAATAAACTGATGAGTCCTGGGATGAGGGGGACCTAGAGAGAGGGAATGTCAAGAGATGTTATGAGTTTTAGTAAAGAAAGATATTTTCCTTAGGCACAGAAGAATGGTAAATCAGTCTGTTTCTGAACAGGGCCCTATGCCTGTTTCATGTGCTCTAACATTTGCGACTCCAAAATGAGTACAATTTACATGGGTGAAGCAAGGAACTGAAGTAAGCATCTTGTGTGTACAACAAGCAAGGATAGGTAAAAAGTGGGACAACTTGGGACATTTTGTAAATACATTCTTAATACATTATCAGACCTGATGAAGATAACAACATTTGTAACTATGAATTAATAAATTCCATTTAATTGAATATATGTAATCCCAAGGTGAACAGGGCTCACACTCAGTGTGCATTAAATTCCTCTTCTTTCATGTCTCAATGCTGAAGATTTTGCTCAAGCTTTAGAATACTAAAATTGGTCTTATTCATTTCACTTTCAATTCCTGTGATTCTGAGCTTAACCAAAATCTTCCTTTAGTAGTTGTTTCCCCAACCACAGAATCCAAAGTAGCTTTCAATAAGGTCTCAACTGATAGTGTACAACTACTTTAGAATCATATGATGTCTTCATCCTCTGCTATTGATTTCTTACCTTTCAAATTCATCAAAGACCCAGAAATTGTTCTATTTCCATAACTGACTGAGATAGTAAATGATAATCTACAAGAAGGGACTTTTCCTAATATACTTAAAATAGCTAAAGTGGGTCCTGTGTCGAAGAAGCACAACACTGACCCTGCTTATCAACCAATTTCAAACCTTCCTATACTTTCTAAAATAACAGAGAAGGTTGTATTACTGTAGCTTACTTCATTCTTGAATAAAATCATTGTTCTGTACTCAAAACAATCTTGATACTGAAAAGGTTTTAGTACAGAAACATCTATTATTTTTTTATTGAAGGACATTAGTTTGCAGTTGGACAGTGGGAAGGCTATCCTCATAGTGGGGTACATTTTAAAACACAGCCGCGCGTATCTTGTAAAATCGGGGGTCAGCGCGCGCAAGATGCACAAATGTGCGCCCCCTTGCACCCGGTTTTGGAGCGGCCTCGGAGGGAACGGGCAGCGCGCGCAAGTTGCACAAATGTGCACCCTCTTGCGCGCGCCGAACCCTGGGTGCGCTGCCCGTTCCCTCCGCCTCCCCCCACCTTCCCCTCCCTTCCCCTACCTAACCCCCCCCCCCCCCGGCCCTATCTAAACCCTCCCTACCTCTGTCACGAAAGTTATGCCTGCTCGAGGCAGGCATAACTTTACGCGCACTGGGCCAGCTGCCTCGCACCATGTTCCGGTCTGGGGGCTGGTCCCGGTACGCCCCCGGGCCGAAACCACGCCCGCGGCGCTGCCCCCGGATGACACGGCGGCTGCGTCACGCCCCCCGACATGCCCCCCCCCCGATGACGCGCGGATCGTGACGCCCCCCTGACACGCCCCCCCCCCCCAGGAAAGCCCCGGGACTTATGCGTGTCCCGGGGCTTTGCGTGCGCCGGAAGCCTATGCAAAATAGGCTCGGCGCGCGCAGGGGCGTTTTAAAAGGGTTACGCACATACCTTATGCGTGTAACCCTTTTAAAATCTGGCCCAGTCTTTTTAGACACAAGTACAGCCTTCGACACTGTAGACCATCATCACCTGATCAAGTTTCTTTTTGACATCAATCTGCATGATCTGTAGATATACTGGTTTTAATTCTGTCTGTCTAACAAATATTACACTTTCGACTGGAATGAAATTTCTTCGCAACCACATCATCTTGTCTCCCACTTTATTCAATTTATATCTTGTTCCTCTTATTCAGTCTCAGCTTTAACTGTCACTGTTATGCCAGCGACATCCAAATCATGACCAGTATATGAACCCCAATTCTCAAGATTGTTTAGACAAGTTTAGTAATTGCCTTACTGAGGTAGCAAATAGGCTCTACTCCTCTAAATTAAAAGTAAATGCAGGAAAGTCCAAAGCCTTGTGGCTTACCAGGAAACTAGACTCTGCACCCTCCCACTGCCTCAAATAAAAGAAATAGATATGATGCTAGATTTTATAGCTGATTCAGCACTTAATTTTGATTCTCAAATCTCAATTCTTGCCCAACGTTGTTATTACTTCCTGTGCTTTATCCATTAGTTGAGACTGATCGTGGTTATAGAAGAATTTAAAACTTTGACATAGTCTCTTGCTTGAGTCATATTGATTATTGCAATTTCCTTTATCATGGTCTTACATCACACTCAGTCATCTTCAAATAAAATACTACTGCCAAGTTCATTTTTGGCAAGAAAAAATTAGATCATGTTACTCCTCTCCTACAATATCTTCATTGGTTATCAGTTTCTTTACGTATTTAGTTTAAAATCGTATTTAGTTTAAAATGTATCACTTTATAGGCCCTTCGCTGGGGCAACATTATCTATCTTGTGAACCATTTGACTTCTTATTGTCCATGCTGTTCTCTTTGACCTGCTCGACAAAAATTGTTGAAAGTCCCCTCTTTCAAAGAGATACATTATGAAAGAACTAGAGAAATGGCTTTTTCCTACTTAGCTCCCAGTTTCTGAAATTCTCTTTCACTTACTATGCGGCTACAGAACAACTTTGCCAAATTCAGGAAGGATCTAAAAACTCACTTGTTCCGTTTAGCTTATGATAAATAATAGACTTTTTCCTAATGAACTCTTATCTGTTGCATGTTAAGCATTTTCATAGTTCATTCTGGTTAGCTTTGTTGCTAATTTTGTTATTTCTTTGGTTGTTATTTTGTTCACTGGTCTGTTGCCTTTATTTTGTTTTTATTTTATGGTTTATTTTTTATGTTTTTAATTGTACTTTTTATGTATATTTTATTGTAAATCACATTGATTTCCATGATAGAAATGCAATAAATCAAAAGTAACAGCATTCTCTTACAGAAATACAAATTTGAATCATAAAATTGTTAGACTTTATTGTATTTTATTTGAATATTTGTATCTTTGTTTTGTTTAATCTGATAATGTGTATTTTATTATTGTTTTAAATTATATTGTTACTTAGCATAGGTATCCAATATATGCAGAATATAAAGTACTTAGCATAGGTATCCAATATATGCAGAATATAAAGTACTTCAATAAAATAAAATAATGAACTACTGGAGCAAAGTCCTGCATATATACATACATACATACATACATACATACATACATACACACACACACACACACAAAATCTCAAAGCATGTCCTCTCGTGGGACAGGGGGCAGGGGAGGATAAACTACCATAGCCATAGGCGTTATACATACTCTGATCTTCTAAATGCCAATAAAGAAGCTGGATACTGTGATGTTGTTTCAACATACAACTTTACTAAAATAATTGTTCTACATTAGTAATATGGCATTTGATACAATTTAGGTTGCTATGCGCCTCCCTACCAGCAGAGATCTCTGGTGAGCCCCGCTCAAAACTGTTCTCACTATCTCATCCCTGATCTAATGACTCAGCCTGTTTTGCATCCTCCCCTCTACCAGGGGACCTCAATGAGCATATTCTCCAGGCTGCTCAAGGTCCTCCCTTCCTGCACCACACCCAGACTTTAGCCCTACATAACCTTGCCTTATCAAACCCAAGATGCTTCTGCATCGAGTCTCCCTTGGTTCCTTTCCCTAGCCACTTTTGCCTTATGTCCTCCCCAGGCCTTTCCTTGTCTTTGCCTTGTGGCCATCTGGCCTTGCTCCTAGCCTTGCCTTGTGGTGTAAGGGCCTTCCTGTCCTTGACTTGCGGCCTAAAGGCCTTCTGCTCTTTGCTTTGAGGCCTATCTTGGCCTTCCCCTGACCTCTGGCCTATCCAGGCCTTACCTTGTTCTGTGGCCTATCTAGGCCTCTCCTTGTTTTGTACCTCGGGGCCGTCTTGCCTACTGCTGCCTTTGGGCTTATGTTCTGTGTTATCCTTGTCTCGCCCTGCCCTGTTCTGTCTTAGATCAAGCTTCAGTTACAGACTTACCTACATGCTTTTCTAGCAAAGCCTCAGTTCCAATCCTGCCTGCATGCTGTTCCTGTCTAAACTTCAGTTCTAGTCTTACCTTCTCGCTGTTCCTATCCAAGCCTTGTTCCAGCCTTACCAGCCTGTCCAAGCCTTTCTTTAGCTTTGTCATGCCGTCCTGCGACACTCGAAGGATGGTGTTCCCTACTGGCTGCCTAAACCAGAGCCATAAAGACAAGTTTCTCTGGTAATATCCATAATGCAACTAAAAGCAGCAAATCCTTGAATCTGTGTTCCTTTAATCTCACAGTCTGGGTCGCTTCTTTCTCTTTGGTTAGAATGTGCAGGTACCCTGGAGCAAACTGGAAAGGGACCTCCTATCTCCTTAGGGCAGAAGTAGGCAACTACGGTCCTCAAGTGCCACATACCAGTTGGGTTTTATGGATATCCAGAATGAATATGCATGAGATGCATTTGTTTGCAATTGAGGCAGTGCATGTAAATGTTTCTTATGAATATTCAGTGTAGAGATATTAAAAACCCGCTCGACTTGTGGCCCTCAAGTACCCGAGTTGCCTACCCCTGCCTTATGGATTCCTCTGAAATACCTGGGATTCATTGCTTGATCATGAACTCTTGAAATTTCTCCTTTCTTCTCTATGTAATTTGTGAGCACCTCCACAACATGTTTGCTCTAGGGGAGCACTACTATGGTGGCTTTTTTCCTGCTCTTGGTTATGTTACCAGCTGGATATCCACTCCTCTTTCAACCAATTACCAAATTGGCAAGAGAATTCCTTGGACAAAGATATTCAAATGAAAAAAAAATAAAAACACTTCACTCCTTTCTTTAGGGTAGGAAGGGTGAATACAACGTCCGCCCAACAAAATCAGACACTGAGTAAACCAATCCAAGAGAGATAAGTTAGCAACCACTGAATGCGAGTTGGAAATAAATCTCTTAACTCACTAAGACTTTTCAGCCTGTACTATACAAACTTAAGGGAACTCAAAACAAAAGCTTCTATCCTCTCAACTCCAAACTAAAAAATCCACACACAGAAATTAAAGACTCACTTGCTAATAAGAAAGATGGCATAACTATTGTAGCAACCTCCAAAAACAGTACAATCCTCTACTACAATGGTTCTCAAATCTGTCCTGGGGGACCCCCCAGCCAGTCGGGTTTTCAGGATATCTGCAAGGTATATGCATGAGATTGATGTGCAAGCACTACCTCCATTGCATGCAAATGTATCTCCTGAAAAAGCACGGCAGATATCCTGAAAACCAAGCTTGCTGGAGATCCCCCAGGACAGGTTTGGGAACTACTGTTTTACTCTATACTGCAGGGGGGGTTCTCAACCCAGTCCTCGGGGCACACCTAGCCAGTTTGATTTTCAGGACGTCCACAGTGAATATGCATGAAATAGATCTGCATGCAATGAAAGCAATTCATACAAAAATATCTCATGCATATTCTGAAAAATTGGCTGGCTAGGTGTATCCTGAGGACTGGGTTGAGAACCACTGCTATACTGCACGTCTTTGCTAGTTTTCTAGGCTGCAATCCTTAGCAAGGATCCCACGGTGGCCGTATGTTTGTGCACTCAGTTTTTTCACTAGCTATGTTGCTGTTTGCTTTGTCTAACTGACCTGTAGCACTTTTGTTTTGAATTTATTTTTTGTGCTTGCTGACATTCCACACCAAATGCTAATCCTTAGGCAAGAGTGCAGAAAGATGAGTTCCCTTCCTTAACCTTGGTGGTAGAAAAAAAAAAAGGAGGTGGGGGGGCTTGGATCTACCAGCTCCCCCACCAAAACAGGTATTCCCTTTGCTAGTTAAAACAGCAATATCAAGGAGTTTCAAACAGAGTCACATTAGCAGGAAATGGACAGTGACACTTACCTGAAAGGCCTCTCGTACACAGTGGAGCTTAGCAAGAAAATCACTGTCTCCAAGGCACTCTAACATTTCAGTCCTATGCACCATGGAAAAGAAAAAAAAGAAAAGCTTCAAATAAACCAGTCCTGTTACAAGCACAGTAAAATACAATGAAGCCTGTCTGCTCTGAAAATAATACAAAGACATGTAGGATTCTTACAAAAAGGAATTATTTTTGACCAATATTATCTCAAAGGAATTTTTTGGGAAATTGTATCAGAATAAACGTGCTTTCACAGTCGCCTGGCTCTTGCCCACATAGGGCTACAACCAGTATCGTGTATATAGCACACACAGTCACCTCATTTACTCTTTCCCAACAGACGCTATTTTTTGGGGGGTTTTTTTTAAACCCCATCACGTGACCCACTATTGTTTTTAAAAACCACTTGGTAGCATTTGGTGTGGAATGTCAGCAAGCACAAAAAAAATAAATTCAAAACAAAAGTGCTACAGGTCAGTAAGACAAAGCAAACAGCAACATAGCTAGTGAAAAAATTGAGTGCCCAAACATACCTCCATGTTGGCCACCATGGGATCCCTATTAAGGTTTGCAGCCTAGAAAACTGTAGCAAAGTCAAGTGGTTTTTAAAAACAATAGTGGGTCACGTAATGGGGTTTTAAAAAAAACCCAAACAAAATAGCGTCTGTTGGGAAAGAGTAAATGAGGTGACTGTGTGTGCTATATACACGATTCTGGTTGTAGCCCTATGTGGGCAAGAGCCAGGCGACTGTGAAAGCACGTTTATTCTGATACAATTTCCCAAAAAATTCCTTTGAGATAATATTGGTCAAAAATAATTCTTCTTTGATTGGGATTTGTTGGATTGATAATTTTATATGAGGAGGATCTGGAAGCCTTATAGAGTTAATTTTGTGTGGATTCTTACAAAAGCCATCACTAACTTACTGTCTATCATCAATAATTATCAAAACACGCTCATTTCTACAAATTCCCTTTATTCCTTCAAAGGGCAGTAAATATCTGGAAAGTAGAACTACCTGAGCACCCTGGAGTAAATTTTTCCTTCCTCTGCCAAGTGCATCGCATCTTCATACAAAGGGCAATGGCAAAGAGATCCCAGCCCATGCGAGTTACGTATCTCTCTGTGCTCTGACAGCTACAAGAGAAACAGAAAGGGAATTTATTAATGAGAAAAAAATACAATTTAATTTAAAATCAGCAGCACTATGTTAGTTTCAAAACACTTTCACTTGCTCCATCTTTTCTCAAATTTTTTTGTAATGTAAATTCATTGTCCAACGCATTACGATTTATAAAACTTTTTAATTACAATACATGCCAGCAGTTTTACGCTTTAAAAATTGTGATTCTGATTCAGAATTAAAAACTGAATTGTTAGGTGCAGCTATTTAGTGTGGCTTGTTTCACCAGCTAAATTGGTAGAGGGCCTGATATTCAGTTCCATTTATAGCCAGATAAGTTTGGACATATCCATTTAAGTGATGTTATTCTTTGGCCACGCTCAGCGGCCATCACTAGGCCAGAAAACTATGTATCCGGCTAAATAGCTGGGTAAGTGGTGAGCAGGATAGGGACATTTCAGGGAGGAGCTACTTCTCCAGCTAATTTAGGCCTAGATTCACCATTTTGCTATAAAATTGCGAAAAATAGCACCCGTGATAAAAAGGGGGCGTGCTAAGGGTAATTTTCTTGATACCGACTGCAATGCAGGTTAAATTTATCGCACCTCGCGATATTCACATTATACATTGATAAGGCCCTAATGCAATTTGATGAATGACCAGGTAAGAGATGACATTCAGTCTTATCTGGCTAAATTCTCCCTCTTCTCTGCTGTTCTTGCACTCAACAGGTTCCCCTTCACTCTGTGCTGCGCTGTCACCACCACCTTTGTTATCTAGGGGCAACGTGGATAGACATCGGTTTTATCTGTCAGCACGGTCATTTGATTAGGATTCCTCCGCATTACAGCATGCAGGCTAGTTATATATGTTGAGAAGTTTTGTTTTCGTTGTATTATGTAATTGTGGAGGGTTTTTTTGGATGAGATGTTCATAGGAAGGCAGACGAGGATTATTTAGGAAGAAAAAATTTATGTTGAGACAAATAGAAATTTAAAGTGTTATTTTTAATTAAGCAAATGAAAAAACTCAAAAGTGTTATTGATAATTAAAGTTAATAACATTTTCATGGTAGTTAAAAGTATATATATTATTTTGTTTGTTTCTCTCATCCTTTTCTCTTTTTTTTTTTTGGGGGGGGGGGGGAGGTGGAGCAGGGTAATATTTTGCATTTCCATCCAAACTCCTTCTCCAAACTGGTTTCAGGCCTGGTAGTCAGTGAGTGCCCAGCCATATTGAATTTCTGCCTCATACAAGAGCAGGGCACATATAGGGGGAAGGACCTATATTTTCATCAGTGAATATGTAAATAAAAATAATATAAATAGTTTCAATATCTAACCAGGTTCCACTGTGTCCTCTTTTGATTCAGGATAGCTGTAAGGGTGAACTGGGGGGGGGGGGGAGATAAGGAGGTGAACGGAGAGATTGCATTCATCACCTTCACAGAATGCAATCCAATACTAATGAGTCTTTCCTTTATGAAATTGTTTGTTCTTTTCCAAACAGCTTGCCATTGAGTAAATAATCATTGGTCCATTTGGTCCTCTTGTCCATTGCACTTCCGAGGCCTTGGGGCACATATGAATTTGCGGTTTATTTACTTTCCACCCCCAGTAAGTGCTCTGCCCTTTGATTGGCGGGGAGAGAGAGAAAAGTTGGTATAACACGTAGGAAGACGGGCACGGCTCGGGGGGAGGGGTGGGTTAGCTTTGCACATAATCAACTGAGTCCATTATTGTTGCTCAAGCAAATTTTATTTATTGTTTAAAGAAAATGAAAAAATACTGGATAAATGGAAGAAACCTGATACGTCCAGGGGCATTCAGTCCATCAAATGACCTTCAGTATTCGACTCCTGAAATTAAATGCAAGGAAGTAACGGTTACTCAATTCACCTTCTCCTTTACAAGTCGAGCAACAGGGACACAGAGGTAAATGGCAGTAGAATTCAGAATTTACATGAGAAGTAGTCATCTATGAGCTTCCGATGAATCTCATTGCTCCTTGCTGTATTGTCCGTCTCTGCGGCCGCATGCATTGATGGATCCAGTTCCAGGTCACCTTCATATTCCTCTTGCATTCCGAACCTCAGAGCTATGATGTGTAGCATACATCAGGCAATGATTATGGATGCTACATTCTCCAGACTGTAATGAAGCACCTCTCCAGAACGGTCGAAGAACCGAAAGTGGCTTTTCAGCATGCTGAATGTCCACTCAGTGACAGACCTCATGCTGGTACATGTCTCATTGTATCTTCTTTCCACAGTATTTCGTGGAGCTGGGAGAGCGGTAAGAAACCATGCCTTACATCCATAAACTGCGTTGCCTATGAAATGGTAAAATAAAATTCCATCACAAATAAGCACAAATGTGCACGGCCTGTACAAGGGCATTATCCTTTTTCTTACTGGTTATTCCTCTCTGGGCAGTCCAGCATTCTTCTGGCTTTAGCTATTGCCTCATCACATTGCTTCGCCACTTTCAGATCAGCAGACACTATCACCCCAAGATCCCTTTCCTGATCTGTGCACATTAGCCTTTCACCCCCCATCACATACAGCTCCCTTGGATTACCACATCCCAGATACATGACTCTGCACTTTTTTGCACTGAATTCCACCTGCCAAATCTTTAACCACTCTTCAAGCTTTCTTAAATTACTTTTCATTCTCTCTACTCCTTCAGGCATGTCTATTCTGTTGCAGGTCTTAGTATCACTCACAAATAGACTAACTTTACTTTCTATTCCTTCCGCAATGTTGTTCACAAATATATTGAACAGAACCAGTCCCAATACCGAACCTTATGGCATTCCACTTAACATGGCTCTCTCTTCTGAGTAAGTTCCATTTACCATTACCCGCTGTCTCCTGTCAGTCAACCAGTTTGTAATCCACTCCCAAGCTTCTCATTTTATTCACAAGCCTCCAATGCAGGACTGTATCAAAATCTTTGCAGAAATCGAAGTAAATCAGATTGAGTGCTTTTCCTTTATTCAATTCTCTAGTCACCCAGTCAAAAAGATCAATCAGATTTGTCTGGCAGGACTTTCTCCTAGTAAATTCATGCTGCCTTGGATCTAGCAACTTACTGGATTGTAGATAGTTCATTATTCTTTTTGACAGCAGAGTCTCCATAAATTTTCCCACCACTGAGCTGATGCTAACCGGCCTGTAGTTTCCAGCCTCCTCTCTGCTACCACTCTTATGAAGCGGGACCACAACCGCTCTTCTCCAATCTCGGGCATCACTCCTGTTTCCAGGGATATAATGAATAGCTCTTTCAGTGGACCCGCCAGGACATCTCTGAGCTCCTGTAGCATGCTGGGATATACCTCATCGGGCCCCATGGCCTTGTCCACTTTCAGTTTTCCTAGCTCTTCCCATACAGTCTCTTCTGTAAAAGGAGATGTATCTAACCCATTCCCATTTATAGTCTTTTCAACCAGCAGCAGTCCTTCTCCAGGGTCTTCTTTATTGAACACAGAACTGAAGTACTTGTTTAATATTTCTGTCATTTCTTCATCTGTCTGTACAGCTTGCTCCTTGTCACCTTTCAGTTTCACTATACCATTTCGGGCCTTCCTTCTTTCTCTGATATAGGTGAAAAATGTTTTGTCACCACTCTTAACCTCTTTGGTAATTCTTTATTCCGCTTGACCTTTTGCTTTCCTGATTTCTTTGTCTCCCTTAGTTTCACCAAGTATTCTTCCCTGTGTTCCTCTTTTTGAGTTCCTTTATACTTCCTGAATGCTGTTCTTTTTGCCTTTATTTTTTCAGCCACCTCCTCCGTAAACCAAATGAGTTTCTTTGTCCTTGTATATCTGTTTACTTTCCTAACATATAGATTTGTTGCCTTTGTAATACCTCCTTTTAATTTGGCCCACTGTTGTTCCACCTTGCCCATTTTCTCTGTCTTCCCTTCCTTCAGATATATCCCCATTTTGTCAAAGTCTGTATTTTTGAAATTCAGAACGTGGGTCTTCGTGTGACTTCTCTGCATCTTAATTGTGATATCAAACCATACTGTCTGATGATCACTGGTGCTTAGGTGGGCACCTGTCTGGACATTAGAGACATTATCTCCATTAGTGAGCACTAGGTCTAGTATCACACCCTCCCTCATTACCATTTGTTTGAGCAGAGCCCCTTGAAAGGCATCCAGTATCTCTCTACTTCTTGCAGATTCCACAGAAGGGATACTCCAATCCACATCCGGCAGATTAAAATCTTCAATAATCAACACTTCTCCCTTCTTTCCAACCTTTTCTGGATGTCTTTCACCAGATCTCAGTCTAGGTCTTCAGTTTGGGTTGGAGGTTTGTAGACTATGCCAGTGTAAATGGAAGACCCATCGACTTGTTTTAGGATAGACTTTAATACTTCTTCCCTATCTCATTTCCTTTATATTTTGGTTGCATTGATATTGTTTTTGACATAAAGTACTACTTCTCCCCCTTTTCTATCCTCTCTGTACGGCCTGAGATGGCCGTATTCCAGTCATGAGACTCCGTGAACCATGTCTCCGTAATGCAACAATGTCCAAGTCTACCTCCACCATTAGGGTGTGAAGATCTGGGATTTTGTTGCCCAGGCTATGAACATTTGTGATCATAATTTTCCAGCTTTGCTCCCTTGGTTTGCTTATCTTCATAGTCATCTTTTTTGCTCCTTTGCTGGTGTGGAATGCAGAGCTGATTGATTTTGTTATTATCTACTCTCACTTCCTGTATTGCTTGGGGGTGGCATTCCAATTTCATTGACTACCATCTGCCACCCCCCATCCTGTAGTTTAAATGTCTGATGATGTATGACCAGAATTTCTCACTTAGGATCTTCTTTCCTGCCACTGTCAAATGTAGGCCATCTTTATTGTGTAGTCTTTTACTGCTCCATAGAGGACCCAGCCTCTATTGTATCCAAATCCACTTTCTTTACACCATGTTTTGAGTCATGTATAGAAATTTTCTATCTGGCTTATCCTTTCCTTTCCCATGAACAGGTAATATTTCAGAAAAGGCAATATTCTTTACTATGGATATAATCTTCTTCCCCAGATACAAGTCTTTCTATACTGCCTGGATACTGTTTATATTGAGATTGTTAGTCTCCAGATGGATGATAATATTGATATTAGAGTCTTTACTTTCTTCTATAATTCCATTGATTACCTGGTTTGCATTTCTACCAGCTGAAGATCCTGGAAAGCATTTAATTTTTGTGACATCTTTGAAAAAGATCCCAAAATAGTTTCTCTAATGACTGAGTCTCCTATCAGAAGGAGCTTTCTTTTATGAGGTTTGATAATGTTAAAGGGTGTTCAGTTGCAATGGGTGGTTTTTTCCTTTACAGATGTCCACTTATTGTCTATTGGAAGAGCAGCTTTGGTTTCCATTGCAGAAAAGGCATGATGTAAGGGTATCAGTGTAGACAGAGGATGTCTCTTCACCCCAGGCCTTAATCTACCAGATCCCACCTCTGTGGGAGTGGGGGCAGATATCCTGAATGTTTCTCAGTTGAGGAGACTGGGTGTGTCTGGGTTACAAGTCTTGTTCTACCAGAGCACACTGTAATCCATTTATTCTTGGATATTAGACTCTCGTGATAAAAAAACTGTATGTTGGACTGTCAGGCTTTGAATGCACGTCCCTGCATGGGAGAGTAATAACTAATGCCTTCATTTATACTGGATTTACATTTGCGGGCGCTATTCTGTGCACACTGTTTTAAATGCACGTAAAACTCTTTGCTGCATGAGCAGCATTGTTTACGTACCCAAACTGTGAGTTAGCGCTGGTAAACCAGCTGAATGCACTTCATTTTCATTGGCCTGTCGGTTTGCTAATTCCTTGATAACAACCTGTATTCTTAACATTATAATCATCTTGGCTACATATTTATGAAAATACTTTTCATGAGGACCATCTCAAAATACTGAACAAATAGGAAAAATAGTATTACAGTGTTAATTAAAAAAAAAGAAAAGAAAAATATCTTTTTAATGGTGTTACTTAACCATTGCAGACTCAACTAACATCAGGAAGTAAAACTTGTGGAAATGACTAACATGAGGCCAAAGGGAAGGTTATGGAAGGGAAAGGATATAATCACTGCCCAGTCCGTGAAGAGGCATTTCAATGGGGCTGGATCCAAAAAGTCCATCAGCTTGACAAGGGCCTCAGTGGAGTACAACATTAAAGTGTAACACTAATATATCTGCAACAGGAGAAAATAACTTGAAAAGGAAAAGTTAATTTCTCCATGACTCGGAGCTTGGCACACACCAAGAAACCATTTTCTCCCTCTCTGGTGGCATCTGTCATGAAACCACACATTCCCGCAGCATCTCTCTGAAAGGCTTTGCAGAGGTGCACCCTTAGGGGCAGATTTTAAAACCTGCGTGCGGGCGCAGATTTGTTCGCGCAACCTGACGCGAACGTAAGAACATAAGAACATGCCATACTGGGTCAGACCAAGGGTCCATCAAGCCCAGCATCCTGTTTCCAACAGTGGCCAATCCAGGCCATAAGAACCTGGCAAGTACCCAAAAACTAAGTCTATTCCATGTAACCATTGCTAATGGCAGAACAAATCTACACCCGATTTTATAACATGTGCGCGCAGCCGCGTGCATGTTATAAAATCCAGGGTCAGCAAGCGCAAGGGGGTGCACAATTGTGCAACTTGCATGCACCGAGCCGCGCAGCCTGCCTCCGTTCCCCCCCCCCATACCTTTGTGAAAGAAGTTACACGTGCTGGTTGACGGTGTCTGGAGGCTCATGCCCCGCCCCCGGACCACCCCAGGCCGCCCACTCCCCGCCCCTTTTTGCAAGCACCGGGACATACGCGCATGGGGGGGGGTTAAGGGTTACACACGTAACCATTTTAAAATCCGCCCCTTAATATTTGCAGGCAAAATAATATTCAGTTTACAAATTCATCTCACCTTTGGAAACGGAGGCCATGATGGCAAATGAGCTCAGCGGAGCTCTTCTGGTTGGCCCCGTTCCTCTACTTTACTGCTACACCACATTTCTGACTTTTATCTGTACTTCCTCCCACCCCCACTGAGCAGCCTTAGTGTCTTTCCTATGCTTTCTTGAATTCTGGGACCATTCTTACCTCCATCCCTTCTTTTCATGCATCTACCACCCTTTCTCCGAGGGTATTCAGTACCACACAACTCTTGGACAACCTTCACCATAACTAATGACCCGAAGCAGCTCGGTCGAAAGGTTTCTGGGACGCTATAAAATGGATGCAGCTGAAAACATTTTACCCTGATACAAGAGAATGTGACATCCAAGAGCAATAAAATCTATTGCTTAGTCTTAGTCCATTGTCAATCCTTTCAACGTGAAGAGGCAACAACAGTTTTTTTTTTTGTTTTTTTTTTTAATTACCTTTCAGTAGAAAATATACCTATGTAACATGTAATAATTATCCCTGGCCCTAATTTGGAATTATTTGCTCATGATGAATGAGATAATCAAATTCTCAGTAAGTGATGAGAAAGACTATTAATAAAGAAAGAGAAAAATTTACTGAGCCAGGAGTCTTCAAACACCACCAGCATGCACTAAAATAAAGTGGAATAAGCTTGAAACGATAAAACTCCTCAATGTGAAAACACTCAAGACCAGCTCGGCTGACCTGTCAGTTGGCTGCAGCCCCTAACAGGGCCAAGAGAAGCTGGGCCTCCGAAAACAGATTTGCAGCTGTGAAAACATGTCACATTGAAGTTTTCGTCCTGGTTTACAACGGCATTGTTTGCTTTGTCTGTATTTTTCTGCTCAAAATGTTCACAAAAGGTATCGGTCTGCATATCTTCCCAGCTTCTTCTGTGAAACAAAACATCGTTCTTCCTCTGTGTGCTAAACTCCCCCCATAAACCGAACGGCAAATAATAACAGGGACTTTCGGGATTACAACACAGTGAAAGAAATATATACATTATCTGATATTTAGATTTTTGTTTTACAAAACACATCGACTATACTACATACAAATGCAAGCTGCAGGTAAAATAAACAAGGAGGCCGAAGTGACAAAGTGCGCTGAGATAGCACACTGCTTTACTTTGGGTTCAGTGCACATAATTGGGGTGAATTTTATATAATTAGGGGTGAATTTTTAAAGCACTGCTCGTATTAAAAGGTTCACATATGCGAGTATCTGGGCCGCGTGTGAGCAATGTGTATTTTAAAAGCCGCAAATTATGCCCATATATACACGTGCGCGAATTTAAAAAATAAATAAATAAAAAGGGCGAAGCTGGGGTATGTCAGGGGCATTCCAGGGTAGGGCCAAAATGGACGTGTTTAAATCCTAACTTTAAATCTGGTGGTCGCAGTGCACGATGGGCTGTTAGCCGCATAGGTTTACTTCTGCTCTTGATGAGCTGTAAGTCTTCATTGATATCTGCTTAGACCTAAATTGACCGGGTGAGGGGTCTGAGTCAACTGGGGGGAGTGCAGGCTGAAGAACCGGAGGGGTCTGGTTGACTTCCAGATGGACTGGGCAAACTGGTGGACTAACTGGTAACCAACAAAAATGTTGTGTGGTACGGTAACTCTTATAGTGGCTAGTTAGTAAAGAGACAGTAAGTAAAATAAAATCTATTAACAGGGTGAATATCACTCAACATCCAAATTTGAAATGGATTTAACTGAGAATAATTTTTTACAGTGTACAAAACAGTCACCTAGGTAGATGATGAGCGATACCCTCCACTGGATGGGGACCGGCATAGCTCACCACTCTCCATTCTTCCAGGGCTCCTCTCCTCAGAAGTGTCCCAAAACTCACACCGCAGGCCGGCCACTTTTGAAGACACCAGCGGCCCCCCCCCTTTGGCTGACATCACCAACTCTCCGCAGGATTGGGGGGGGGGAGGGGAAAGGCTGACAAAGCTCACCACTCTCCATTCTTCCGGGGCTCCTCTCCTCAGAAGCGTTCCCCTTTTATAGATTTTTTTTTTTTTTTTTTTTTTTTTAAAGGTAGCTGTCTTACTCTAAGTTTCTAATTGTTCTGGCATGTTATCCCAGGCATTGGGGCCCGCTAACTGATGTTGGTTTTTTTAATTGTACCTTTATGTATTTGATTACTCTGTAAACAGCTTTGGGTTGAACTTTGGTTTAACTAAGGCAATATGTAAGTTTAACATGGCATATATAACACAAATGGGAAAGCCAAAACGATATAAATAACAAAAAAACGAAACATCACGACACAAAATTAGATGGGTTTTTTTTTTTTTCCTGTGTACATCCTTATTTAACATTCCCTCAGATGAATCTGAAATGCATGCAACATTGTCTCGTGCCCGATCACAAGGTCTCCTACCTCAGCTGCAGAAACAAACGAGTCCGTGGAAGCAATGCTTAAAGTATCTCGCAGGCCAAAGTCATCAGTGCTGTCCTTCACAGTAATGTCAGTATCTTTATCTTTGGAGGGAAAAAAACCAAAAAAGAAAGCTGTTTATTTGTCCAGCTTACCAAGCCGATCAGCACCGAAGGCCCTAATTCATCAAGGCCTTTTCCCCCACAGACACGGAATGAGAGAAGAGCCCTGGTAAATCAGGTCGAATTCTTGAACATAAAAAAAATGTTTCTCTTTGTCCTAAGCAAATTAAAATAAAGCACAATATAGATAGTTTCATCCACTAAAACTCATCAATATGAACCCAGATAAGACACTCAAAAAAACTAGCCAAATGTATTCAGAATACAGAATCTAGGAGGCAAAGACCCGGACCACTTCCTTGTAGTGAAAGAAAGTATTTGAAACAAGCTAAAACTCCCCTAGGACTCTTCTCCATCCTGTTCTCCTGCTAGCTGCATTAAAAAAAAAAAAAGAAAAGAAAAGAAAAAGATTTCTGAACAAATGCAGAGTGCCAGAGAACAGCAACTTCATAAACCTACAACTACGAAAGGCATCGTAAGCCAAACCACTGATTGTAAAAACATTCTTTTTTTCCCAACTCTTGCTTAACGTTAAGCAACTACAACTGGAGCATAAAGGACTTTAGCATCTCTGGTTATTTTTCTTCCAGAAAGATACTCTTTGAATGGTCATTTTTCCAGAATTCTATTCGTTTGTTTTCTTCACTGCTGATGACTGTTCCTTGGACTCTGGAATGAACAAGCCAGAAGGCGACTTGCCCGTTAAAACCCCCTTTAGGTTTACCATATGGTTTCATGTTAGGAGGGAGAGGCTGAGCCAGTCCTGGTTTTCCACCCAGTGCATGCTGGGACTTGTAGTTCCTCTTTTCTAAGAAATCGGAACCACAAGGCCATGAGTAAAATAAGAGTAAAACCAGGACTGGCTCACCTTCTCCCTCCTGACATGGAGCCAAATACCTGTTTTGTCCAAATACTACTTTATTTCTGTATCAAACAGTTGCAAGCACCGCTGTCAAATACAGTGAGAACCAGACAGCGCTCTATGCTATTTATCGCTGTGTTTCCACCACATACCCATATGTTTTATTATTTTTTTGTTTTAAATGTGTGCCTTTACTGGATAAAATACTGCATTAGGATGCAAAAGCACTTTCAGGAGGAATTTATTCATGATTCAACCCTTGTTAAAGAATGCATCCTAATATCCTCTAAGTGGTGTTCTGGCATTTATCTACGGTTACTTTAACTTCAGACATTACAAAAGGGCTACTGAGCATCTGTTTTACTTCCAGTACTCAGTCCAGATTGTCCACCTAATGTCACTCAGTCACATCCATTGCTATAGCTCTACTTAAAAAAAAAAAATGGGAGGAAATGAAAATCATGCCCATGCATGGATTTTCCAGTGTTTTTAAATGCAACTCTACTGAAAATGGCCTCAGCCTTATCGGACTGAAATAAATTTTCAATAAGGTAAATTCCAGGACCATGGTTGGGCTTCACCTCAAATTTGACCCTGATCTATCCATTCAGAAGAAAGTTATCATGACTCCAGGCAGATGGACTGAATCATCACATAAGTGCTTCCCTGACATGTGTTGAAAAGTGCTAAGACAAATACCATTACACGGTGAAGTGGCCAGACGCCAGCTTAAATAAAAAGGTTTGCCGATCTCGGTCTCTCTCTCTCTCTACACACACATTGCACACTCCATATACTCTTGACTTTTCACAGTTGTTATGGTTATTGTTTTTTGCATATACTAACCGGGACAATAATCCCCCGTCTCTCACAAGATGCATTCACAATGCAGAGCCAAGTCTTTGCTCTCTTATGAAAGGCACTGCTACCCCAAACCCCGTACAATCAAATCGAGTTGTTTCACTGTTAAGTTACTGCCCAGTAACAATGACAGGGAAGCTAAGAATACCAGAACTCTTTATGAATTATGTTTTCCAAAATAGTAAATGGCTGTTATATAAAGCAGAAATCTAAAGATTCTTTCTTCTAATTATCTTTCTAACATTAGAAAATAAAAGCAAAGAAATAAAACCCAAATAAGTGGCATACAGCAGTGTGAGTACCTTTCAGATACTGTACTCTATCACAAATTTGGGGTTATGGCAACAATATGCATTTTACACAATGCTATGAAAAAGGTTAATTTTCCAATCTTCACAGGCGCATGCTGTAATATTTATGAGACACTTTTAAGTAACCTGCCATCATTTCTTAAATTTCTGTATAGAAATCTCACAGCAGAAAAAGTCCATATGGCCTACCTAGTCTGCCCACCCACACCAACTACTCAGCTCTGCAGACCACAGAGATCCCCTGTGCTTGTCTCATGCTATCTCCTACGATTGGCGGTCCGGGGGTTGCCTCCGCAAACCGCCACACTCACCTCCCCGGCCAAGACCGCAACTGCTTGTTCCCAATGCGGACAAACCCCCCTGGCTCTCCATGCGGCGGGATGCCGCGCTCCGATGCGTCCGGACAGCGCTAGCCCTTCCCGCGGCAGGACGCCGCTGGTCCCCACCCTGCCGCGCGCTCCTCCTCAGGCTCACGCGTGCCCGACCTCTCTCTGCTCAAAGGGCCCTGCGGCGGAAAAAGCCCCGTGGCTCCTGCTGATGACCTCACAGGCCAGGCCCTATAAAAGGGCTCTCCCTGTCCCAGCAACAGGTCCAGCTGCTCCTTTGTAGTGTCTGTTGCTTTCCTGAGCTCCAACCTTCGTCCAGCCTGTCCCCCGGGTCTTCTTTCCAGTCTGTTCCAACCTCGTTTCCCGCTTGTTCTTGCCCTTGGCCTGCCTTTCCTGTCTATCCATTCCTCTTCTCCTCCTTCAGGGAGATATCTAGTTTTGAACTTGGCCTGGACCCTGGATACACCTGACCCACTGCCTGGACCTCGGATATGCCTGACCGCTGCCTGCCTCTGACCGCTGCCTGAACCTCGCCTATGGCTGACTGCCGCCTGCCTATGATGACCCTAGCAAATTATGGATCTCCTGCCATCAGCAGAGACCCCACCCAGGGGTGGACTGACCTATCGGAAGAACAGCTTTCCCCCAGTGGGCCAATTGCTCCCATCACATATATATATTTTTATATTTTTTTTTTAAAAAGCTTCCCAGCTAATGAAAAGGAGAGGGGCTGCTGCAGCTGTGTGAAGAGAGGCCTGCGGGTCGAGGCAGAGCTTGAAGCGAGGCCTGCGGGGCCGCGCCACAGCCCTCCCTGCCACAGCCTGAAGAGATGCCTGCAAGGCTCTCCCCCCCCCAAATGTTGCTGAAGCAGTGTGGCCTCCTTCCACCTCCCTTTAGGGAATGAGGAGCAGCTCTGTGATTTAAAAACCCGGCAAAGAGAAGGCCCAAAAGAAAGCAGGAGGCCTGGAAGTTGTATGTGCGTATGCCTGGGTGTTTGAGAGACAGACTGAATGTGTAAGTGAGAGAGGACGTGCCTGGGTGTGTATGTATGAAACAGCCTGTATGCATGTGTGTGTGTGTACAAGAAAGTGTGCATGACAGCCTGCCTGTGTGCGTGTCCCAGCCTGTGTGTGTATTTATTTATTTATTTATTTAACATTTTTATATACCGAGGTTCTGGTAACAATGATACTAATCACTTCGGTTTACATATAACTTTGGGATGACATAACACGTGTGTCTTACAGAGAACAAGGAAACGAAAACTTGGAAATAGTTAAAATTAATATTACATAACACATTATGAGAAAACAACATTTTAAATTACTGAAATCTAACATGCTAGCGATTTAGGATAAGTCATGTAACAAGTGGTCAATCGTTGGCAAGAGGAAATTGCATTTGTTTCTGGGATTATTGAGTGTATGAGAGTGACAGAGCCTGCATGTGTGTGTGAGAACCTGCGTGAGTCAGAGAGCGAGAGAGACTGCATATGTATGAGAGAGTGAGAGAGCCTGTGTGTGTGACAGCATGTATGTGAGTGGGAGAGCCTGTGTGTGTGAGAGGGGGAAAGAGAGGTTAAAGATTGTGAGGCCTTCCTCCCCCAATTCATAGTCATCTGTGGGTAACTGGAAATGCAAAGATCCCAGCTTTGGAGAACAAGAGATTTTAATCCTATTTTAAATTTTGGGATGTTATTTCATGTGTCTGCTTTTTGAAATATTTGGTATTTGGAAAATATTAGAAAACATTTAAGTCATTTTAATTATTGGATGTTCATTGGCTGTTGCCTGCTTGACATATTTTATTCTTTTTATTAGTTTTGTTTTAATATTATGAATGTTTTATATCTTTTGACTTTATTGCTTAATGTTTTATGAGGAATGATGATGTTTCTGATTTTCCATTGTTGCACTGCATAATACAGTCAGGTTTGCTGTGTTTTCCAGAGCATGCTTGTGAGCGAGAGTGAGTGAGAAACTGAGCCTCAGTGAACAAGTGTGTAAACCAGTCAGCATGCATGTGAGAGAGAATATAAGGAAGTTTGTGTAAGAATGAACATGTATGTTAAAATGTGTGTAAAAAGTATATGACAAAGAGGAGAAAGTTTGTGCATACCTCCTATCCCTGACTAATCCATGACAATCTCTGGGTGATTTGAGTCTAAAGTTCCCAGCTTTGGAGAGCAGGGATTTTTTTTTTAGCCTTAGTTTTATTTGGTGTTATTTGATGTGTTTGCTGTTTTTAAATATTGATGGCTGGAAAATTAAAAAAAAAACAACAAATGTTACTATTATGATTAATGGTTTATATATCTAGATTTTATTGTTTGATGTTTAATGAGGAATGGTGATGTTTCCGTTTTTCCATTGTTGCACTGCAGATAGAGTCTGTCTTGTTATGGTTTCAAATTCACTTTTTTCTGCATGTTTCTAGATATAATTTATTGTCTCTTTATTTTGTATTTGGTGAGGGTCTGTGTGTTCTGAATGACTCAGGTGAGGTATTCTACTAGCATATAGTTTCTGTGTAGGGATCTATAACAGCTTAGCTTGTTCTGTTTTCCTAATATCAGTGGTATTGGTGTTTTAGGGCCTGGTGTAATATTTGCAGTGTTGCCTTTTCATAAGTATGGTTTTACTGTTTGAGTGCTGCTAGTTAGTGCTGTTTTAGTATGGGAGATTTACTGTAATTCAGTTTATTTAAAACTCCAAACACGATTATTTTTCTAACCAGTCCCTCAGCAAAGGTGCTATTAAAAATATTGAAAAGAAGCAATCCCAGTACAGAGTCCTACTTTCAGCAGCGCAGACTCCATTGACCGTCCTTCTCTGCTCAACTAATTCCTTACCTAATTTTCAACTCTTTGGTCCACTCCCATACTAACCAGCTTGCTTATCAGTCTTTTATTTGGAACAGTGTCAAGCCTTACTGAAGTTCAGATACACAATGTCTACTGCACCTCTCCCTGATCTACCATTAAAGAGCTCAAACAAGATTATTTGGGAGAATCTTCCCCTGAAAACAAATTGTCTGGTATCCTGTATTTCACAGTGCTGTATAATCTTTTTCTTTACTAGTTTTTTCCAGTTTTTCCCACTACTGATGATAAACTAACTGATCTGTAATTGTTTGCCCCCTCTCTGTTCCCATTTTTTTGTAGTGGAATCACATCTACTCTCTTCCAGGCCATCAGAACCTCCCCATGTTCAACAATAAGTTGAAAAAAGAACCCAAGACTGTAAGAAATGCCATGGTGGGTAAGACAAAGGCCCTATCAACCCAAGCATCCTCTCTCTTATAGTGGCCAGTCGGAATCGCACATACCCAGCAGATCCCAGAGCTGCAAGGAATACTGACAACACATTCTTGAACAATTTTAGTATCCCAGATTCCATAGCCTTATCCACCCTTATTAGCGTAAGTACGTCAAGTTATTATATTATTCTCTTTGCTCTTACCATTTCTGTTACCCTTTCAGAGAACCATATCAGTCTCTTTTTCTTAGCTATCCTGCCTTATATAAAGATTTTTTTGCCTTATCAAGGCTCCCTTTTACTGCCAGCCAAAATTCCTCCATACTTTTAGCTCTTGGAATCCTCATCATCATTACAACTCATCCAATTTGACTTCAAGGATAAATTGCATAAGGACTAGGGTCTTGTACTTCAGGAAGTCTGACTTCAAGACCGTAGTCCTTATGCAGTTCAGTTCAGGTCAACTTTTAATATTGAACTACACCATACAATGATACTAGACCCTAAATTTTCCCTTACAGTGGAGATCAGTATCCGATCCAGTGTAGCTTCCCCTAATGGGCTCTTCCACGAATTGCTTGAGGTATGTTCCCTGTAGGACATCCAAGACTTCTCCATGTCTAGCCTGACTTCACAGCAGGTAGGCTCCAATCCATATCTGGTAGACTGAAGTCCCTACAAGCAGAATCACCCCTCTGCATACCATCCAGATGATGCTTCTTACCATGACTGAATCCTCTTCCTTCCCCTTTGCTGTGGGGATTATATAATACTCCTATGTACATAGGTTTTACCAGAGCAAGCTGCTCTCCTTTTATTTCAGTGTCTACTATTGTGTTCTAGCTACTGTCCTCAACCCCTTTTCTCTGTTCTGTGTCTTCTGAAGAGATTATAGCCTGAGACATGCATCACCTAATCCTGGCTTCCATTACACCAAGACTCTATGATCACAACTGTATCCAAGTTTACCTCCACCATGATGTTCTTCAGGTCTATGATGTTGTTAACAAGATTTGGGTATTTGCATAGATGACTCCAAGACGATATGCCTTCTCCCTCTCTCTTTTTTCTTTGTACTTTTACTTCCTTTTTTTCCCCATTAACTACCTTGGTGGCTAAGCCACTTCTACTTTTGCTTTCTTTCTCTGATGTATTGTCTTAATAAGAAGAATGTTAATCGTTGGTATTTTAAAATGATTTCATAAATAATCAAGAACATATTTTTAAAACTACAAAATCAACAAACGACAAAATAATATTTTAAGCTTCTCCCTGTAGAAGATTGCTGTCCATTAAAAAAATATATTCCTAAGGCAATATTGCCATCTACAGCCTACTTATCCTAGTTATGGAGCCCTCATCTTCTCAAGGTTTCTATTAGAGGGAGAGATCATGGGAGACAATATGTCTTAAAACAAATTCCCTTTCTGTGTTATTAGACATTTTAGCAGCTTTTGGACCATGCACATTATTTACTCTAAACAGGCTACTCCAAGATTGTTACTGCTCACTAGCATAATCACTGTTCACCCATAACAGCTATTTCACAATTAGATGTGTATTCTGAAGTAATCATTTTCAAGTAAGACCAATTGTACATATTAAAAATAAAGGTGGATAGAAGCTGTTCTTGAATGAAACACAGGAAAGTCATTAAACAATTTTAGAAATGATTTTTATGAATAAAAATCAGACAGATGCAAATAAAATAAAAAATATAGTGAAAAGCACATTCTCACTAAAGTTACTGTTCAACATCTAATAGCAATACACGTAGAGATGCAGGAAAAAACCCCCTAATATTAAATGTCACAGAATTTCACTAGCAACTTGTTTATACTGATAAAGGCTGTGCAAACAAAAGGCATCCATATGGCAGGTGGATACACAGGCCTCAGGACATTAAACTTTAATCAAGAGTAAAGCAGCACTAGTTTGTGGTGGGTGCCTCAAGCTCGTTGCAAAATCTCCTGAGCAAAGCAGGATTAGCAAAATCCACATTTTATTGAACTTGGTGGTATTAATTTAGACGGCTCTCCAACAGAATTTCAAAAGCAGCCCTAAAGATAATTTGCGCAGAAATTCAGACACAGGTAAAAATGTATTTGCTTCTGGGTTTGGGATTAGTGAATCTCGGCAGAGTTGTGCAAGTGGTGCTCATGAAGGTTGCAAGCTCATTCCCTGTACCGTGATGCAGTACACAGCCCCCTCCCCCCCCCCCATCAGAAGCAGTAAACAGCTACACACACTGCCCAGGGAGAGGGAACAGGGGAATAGAAATAAGGTGGAGAAGGAGAAAAGAAGGGCTCTGAGAAAGAGTCCCTGAGCAAAGCTCTGGGAGAGGTAGGGACTGAACGCCACCCAAACCAGCCATGCCCTGAGGCCTAGAAAAGGCCGAAGCCTACAAGCAGAGGAGGAAAGATTTTGGAGGTGTGGGGGAATTCCAGAGGAGTAGGAAGACCCAGGAAGGAAGGGACATCCAAGTAACTGTTGGACGCTGGGATAAAGCAATCCCTGATCCCTGGAGAGACAAAGGAAAACCAGAGGATACTTGAAAGGGCACTTTGAGGAGGATGGAGGCCCTCCTCCCTTCACAAATATATTATCGCCATCAGTTATTTCTCTGTTTCCTTTATTATCTCTCATGGGGTAAATTTTCAGAGGGGAACCTCACTAACACTCTCCATGCCTACCTTTTAGTTTTCACAAATCCAGCTGATATTGAAGCAAAGTATCCTTGTTATGCAGCAAAATGTAAATTACTCACATGTTAGAAACATTAATTATAAGTGCTCTTGCAATCAAGTTAGAACCCCAGGAATGCCCCTGTTTATTGTGGATAAAGGTACACAGGTTGGGATACTACAAATGTACTTTAAGCCAGTTGAAAATCTATCTAGGAAGGTGCATTCAGCCATTGTAACTGCGTAAACCCCAGTTCCAAGTAAGCCTTTGAAAATTGTCCCCTCTATGGTACGTGGCCTCACAAATAATTTGGAGAAGGACTGGAGGGAGTTCCAACTGCTGAGATCACCAAGATGATAAAAATGCCTCCTCATACTTCCAAAAAATTAAGAGGAATTTTTCCCCCTAACAGCAGCCAAGTCGTGCAAGGCAGCAGAGAAAGGCTGACAGTAGGTAAAATAACTTCTTACAAAATCACAGGTATGTGGAAAATGAAAAAAAAAAAAAAATACTGTATATATGTCTTCTAGCCAAAAGGACAAACCAGAGTAATAGCAAAACCCCAGCAGCCAGTCAAACACTTAACCATCCATCTTTAAAAGGCATTAAAAACCAAATCCAAATTCCACTGGAGAATAAATCTGCCAAATTAATAAAAACACCCACATTAATATTTATGTGTATTTAGGACACAAATCTGAATGTTAAATTCTGGTTCATTTTTAAGAAACATCCCAAGGTCTAACCATGAGTTCATACCTGCAAACTACCCTGTTCCAAATATTGAATTGTTTCTGTTCATAATTGCAGGCCATTGGGTGTTGAAATACGATGTTCTACAACCAGGGAAGATGGAATCTAAATTTACAGAAAACAGCTTTCAACACTTTCATCTCTTACTATTAAGATCCGTGAAGCTGATGAGAACAAGACTTCATCCACCCCACTCTTTCCCACTTTTCTTCGAACAAGTGGAAACGAGGAACCTAAGTGTGTGTAGGAGAGGGGGGCCTGTCTGAGTGAATGAGGTCGGGGGTCAGAGTGGGGCCTGGATGGGGGGGGGGGGGAGGGATGAGGGAGCCGGGCACAAGGCAGAAGGTTCACCTAGGGCGCCTAATACCCTTGCACCGGCCCTGCCTGCTCCTTGGGTAAATGCGTAAATGAGTTCCCACATACAATCCAACACCAACTCCTTCTCCCCATGTCTTTTACCTGACCTCTCAAACCTTTTTCTACAACTGCTCTCCACTGCTAGAATAAGATAAAAGCTTTCTCCAATACTCTGTGCTGTCAAAAAAGAATCTTTTAGTAGCTCCTCCCATTTAAAAAAATACTGTTATGATAAATAGAAGGAAACAGATCCATAAAAAACCAAACGCTTTCTCCAATGCAGCATGTTCAGGGTGTAATTTTCAGCCGGTGTAAAGACCGCGTTTACATTTTATCTGCAGACTTTATGCTAATTTTCAAAGTGAAGGTCCATGCCTATTTTAGTTTTGAAAGTTAACCGAGCTTAACTATTTATTTATTTATTTATTTATTTATTTATTTATTTATAGGTTCTTCTATACCGCGGTACGTATAGCAATACTATGTGCCAACAATTATACCTTTTTGGTGCACGCGGTTTTGCCAAGAGAATTTACATGCATACTTTTTATAAAAATCATAAAGTGTGTTCCTAAGTCACCATCTGCCAAGAATAACCCTCCCTTGTGCATAAAAAAACACGCAGGTAGTGTGTGCGCACATAATTTTATATGCACATCGGTTGCACAATTTTATAAAGGGCCATTCCTAAGAGGAAAGCACTACTTTACCCACAGAGGTCCCTCTGAAAATTAGAAACATAAGAAATACCATACTGGGTCAGACCAAAGGTCCATCAAGTCCAGTCTCCTGTCTTCAACAGCAGCCAATCCAGGTCACAAGTATCTGGCAGGATCCCTAAGATTAGATCCGATCTACTGCATAAGCAGTAGCTAACTCCCTAAGGGTAGCTATCACAGTTGTAATGGAAAATAAAGAATAGGTTTATTGTCCATCCTGGAGAAAGTGCCAGTCCCAGTGGACAATAGGTTTTAGATATAAGTGATTTTCTAGCCATTCTACCTTGAATGCCATGATCTTGCTACTACTGCTACTGGGAGCATCCATGTTTTACCAGCAGCGGCTCTTCTAGCAATATCAGCTTCTCCTTCCACCTACGCAGGAGATGAGTGGATACTGCCGACTGCTTTACAGTTTAGGTTGCTACAAAATGGAAACTCCCAGCGACTACAGGAGCTTCATATGCAAGGTGAGATTTTTGTTCAAACGCTAAAACACATTGTCCTGCTAGCTAGGCCAGGCATTTTCACCTGGGGCTGGACAATAAATCCACCTTTATTTCCTTATGATAGGCATCATTGTAAATGACCTTTTTTTTTTTCAGCTAGACAAATTCCTCCTTTACTTTTCAAACTGTTTATGGACAAAATTTGCTGGTGAGCATCAGCTGAAAGGAATCTAGTATATCGTTCAACCCTAGCCAAAAGAGAAGCATTTGTCAAACCAACTCACCATCTGTCTGACATTGTTTTTTCCAGTTGCGCAACTTCAAAAATGCTTTCAAACACAGTAAATCATCATGAGGTATTTGTGGGGGGACATAACAATCCAAGAACCATAGCTACATTTTCCAAATTAAAACCTACTACAGCACTTTGGGATTCTGTCTTGGGAAATCCTCTGAACCTTTACTGCTTCCAGGTGTCGTTAATGTACAGTCAAAGCTCAGCCCTGCTATGTTGAACCCCTCTTCCGGTAGTAAAGCCTGGAAGGCAGAGGGGGTCACACAGGATCCCAGAGCTCTCTCTTTGTCCCACAGTCCTGGGAGTTTGGGTTCTTTCCAACAGTGGGGGAGGAATACTCCCCCCAAGGCCCAATGTGGTTGTGCGTTTATTTTCTTGTTTTTAATTATGCATGTTTGATTGTGCATTGCCTAGAGCTCTGGCAAGAAACGACTCTCAAATGCATAATAAAGAAAAAGATAAAAGATAAAGGGGTGGGGGTGACTCTCTTTCTCTCCTGGGGAACTCTCTCTTCAGGTGGGGGGAGGGATATATGGATGCTCAGGATGAGTGTCCAAACAAAACTTTACCGCAGCAATCCTTCAATAGCAAGCTGTGGTACTTCTATATACCACAGTTCTTGACACAACAGCTTATTATCACAGTTCTCCAACTTTCTGTGCCCTCATCCTCCAGGGCAAGGGTAGCCAGTTCCGGTCCTCACGAGCCACAACAGGCCTGGTTTTCAGGATATCCACGAGATAGATTTACATGCACTGCCTCCACTGTATGCAAATCTATCTCATGCACATTCGTTATGGATATTCTGAAAGCCTGGCCTGTCTGTGGTGCTCGAGGAATGGAGTTGGCCACTCTTGCTTCAGATGGAAAAGCAAGACTTCCCAGATGGACAACAGGTATCCTAGTGATAAGCAGAAATCCCCTTCCAAAATATTGGCAGACAAAACGGAAAACAAATTGCTACACAGGACAGCCCTTAAACCAAAATACACAATGACAGAGATGTTACAGGGCCTTGGTTACAACAAAATCAAATAGTACTTACAATCGAAAAAAAAACAAAACACGGGGGTGGCTTAAAAATATCATTAAACTATACACACAGCATCAGGAAAATAGAGTGAGAAAGAGAATATACAGTATATCAGAAAAATGGAGACCAATCCGACTCTTGGTTAAGACCATGGGGGCATAAAATCCATCGCTGTTCGCTGTTGCTACCTCTTGGTCAGCAAGGCACCTGGGGCTGGATTTTTAATGTCAGCCTGTCTATAAGCACCTGATGTACACGTATGGAAAGATACACTTTCAAGGGAAAAAAGACATCTGTGATGTAAAAGCTCTCCAGAAAAGAAACAAAAGACAGTCATTTTTGGCTGGTCATGTGATTTGTTTTGGGCTTATCTGCCTATGGTCCAGGACTGGACCCATAAGAACATAAAGACATGCCATACCGGGTCAGACCAAGCGTCAATCAAGCCCAACATCCTGTGTCCAACAGTGGCCAATCCAGGACACAAGAACCTGGCAAGTACCCGAACATTAAGGGGTCGATTTTAAAAGGAGCGCGTGGCCATCCATGTGCGCACCGTTCCCGGCGTGCGCATGTTATAAAATCCAAAGGGCATGTGTGGGTGGCATGCATGGGGGGGGGCAGTGCGCACAAGAAGGGGGCGAATTTTCGGTAAATACGCGTGGCAATGCAATCGGGCCTCCCCCAGTTCCCCCCCAATTAAGGAGCGGACTAGGATTGAACTTTCATACCCCCCTGCCTAACCTTCCTTCCCTTTCCCCTCTCCACCCCGACCCCTAACCCCTACTTACCCACCCCACATTTTTTTATTTCACTACTTACTGCTTCCCTGGAGCAGAAGTAGATTCCACGCGCCGGCAGCCGGCACTTCCCTGGGACAGCAGCTAACGGCCAGCCCGGCCTCCGTCCCGCCCTGCCCAGACCCCGCCCCTTTTCCAGGGCCCAGCACTTGTGCGCGTACCGGGGTTTACGCGCATGGCCGGGCCCATTTTAAAGTGCGCATGGCGTGCACAAGGCCCCGGCCACGTGCGTACACCCCAGGTTTTACGCGCATGGGCCTTTGAAAATCTGGGAAATGAATAGATCCCAAGCTACTAATCCTTATTAATTAATAGCGGTTTATGGACTTCTGCTCTAGGAACTTATCCAAACCTTTTTTAAACCCAGCTGCACTAACTGCCATAACCACATCCTCTGGCAATGAATTCCAGAGCTTACTTATGCGTTCAGTGAAAAAGAATTTTCTCTGATTTGTTTTAAATGAGCAACTTGCTAACTTCATGGATTGCCCCCCTAGTCCTTGTATTACTTTAAGAGTAAATAACTGATTCACATTTACCCATTCAAGTCCTTTCATGATTTTGTAGACCTCTATCATCCCCCCCCAGCCGTCTCTTCTCCAAGCTGAACAGCCCTAACCTCTTTAGCCTTTCCTCAGAGGGGAGCCGTTCCATCCCCTTTTATCATTTTGGTCGCCCTTCTCTGTACCTTGTCCAGTGCAATTATATATTTTTTGAAGTGCGGTGACAAGAACTGCACATAGTACTCAAGGTGCGGTCTTCACCAGCGAGCAATACAGAGACATTATGACATCCATCATTTTTTCGCCATTCCCTTCCAAATAATTCCCAACATTCTGTTTGCTTTTTTGACCACCAGAGCACACTGAGCCCACGATTTCAATGTATTATCCACTATGACACCTAGATCCATTTCCTGGGTGATATCTCCTAATGTGGAACTTAACATCATGTAACCTCAGCAAGGGTTATTTTTCGTTAAATGCATGACCTTGCACTTGTCCACATTCAATTTCATCTGCCATTTGGACACCCCCATATTCCAGTCTCACAAGGTCCTCCTGCAATTTATCAAGGTCCTCCTGCAAGTTATCACAATCCGCTTGAGATTTAATTACTCTCTATAATTTTGTATCATCTGCAAATTTAAGCATCTCACTTGTCATGCCCCTTTCCAGATCATTTATAAATATATTAAAAAGCACCGGTCCAAGTACAGATCCCTGAGGCACTCCACTGTTCACCTTTTTCCACTGTGAAAACAGACCATTTAATCCTACTCTCTGTTTCCTGTCTTTTAACCAGTTTGCAATCCACGAAAGGACATCGCCTCTTATCCCAAGACTTTTTAGTTTTCTTAGAAGCCTCTCATGAGGGACTTTGTTGAATGCCGTCTGAAAATCCAAATACACCACATCTACTGGGTCATCTTTGTCCATATGTTTATTAACCCCTTCATAAAAATGTAGATTTGTGAGGCAAGACTTCCCTTAGGTAAATCTATGTTGGTTGTGTCCAATTAAACCATGACATCTAAATGTTTTGTTATTCTTTATAACAGTTTACATAATTTTTTACCAGCACTGAAGTCAGGCTCACTGGTCTATAGTTTCCCAGATCTCCCCTGGAGCCCTTTTTAAATATCAGGGTTACATTGGCCACCCTCCAGTTTTCAGGTACAATGGACGATTTTATTGATAGGTTACACATTTTTAGTAATAGATCTGAAATTTCTTTCTTTACTTCTTTCAGAACCCTGGGGTGTATAGCATCCGGACCAGGCGATTTACAACTTTTCAATTTGTCAATCTGGCCTTCTACATCTTCCAGGTTCAACATAATTTGTTCAGTTCATCTGAATCATCACCCTTGAAAACAGTCTCCGGAATGGGTATCTCCCCAACATCTTCTTCAGTAAACACCAAAGCAAAGAATTTGTTTAGACTTTCCGCAATGGCCTTATCTTCCCTAAGTGCCCCTTTAATCCCTTGATCATCTGCCGGTCCAACCGACTCCCGCTCAGGCTTTCTATTTTGAATGTATTTTAGAACGTTTTAATTATGAGCTTTTGCCTCTACGGCCAACTTCTTTTCAAATTCTCTCTTAGCCTGTCTTATCAATGTCTTTCATTTGACATGCCAGTGTTTATGCTTTATCCTATTTTCCTCTGATGGATCCTTCTTCCAATTTTTGAATGAAGATTTTTTGGCTAAAATAGCCTCTTTCACCTCACTTTTTTTTTTTTTTGTATATGAAATTTTTTATTGATCACATTAATCAGGCAACATGTCAAAAGAATACAATGAGATCAATACCATTTGCCAACAAAGAAACCCCCCAATCCCCCTTCCCCGTCCCTCCCCACCTCTTCTCCATAATCACTCCAATACAGAAGAATCCAACCATATCTCATAAGCAAGTCATCAAAGAAAAAGAGAAAGAGCATGAACTAGAACAGTCCCGGAAAACAAGTCCATCCATGGGTATAAATGACAAACAGTCACAGGTAAGTATTGGGTCTAGAGAATCAAAGCCAACCGGATACCGAGACAGTGACACTCTATATAGATTGTGTCTGAATCCATCGATGGAAAGGTTCCCAGATGCGTTGAAATTTAGCGAGTTTGTCCCTGCGCATCGCAGTAAGATGTTCCATGCGTTGACAGGTATGTAGTCTATGAATCACCACTGAAAGAGAAGGTAAAACAGGCTGTTTCCAGGCCTTGGCAATTTCACATCTGGCGGCAATGAACACCTGAGAGATAAAGACTTGCCGAAATTTGTCCACATTCTCGCAAGGTAAGTGTAGCAGAACGTGGAGGGGTTCCATAGGAATGTCCATGTCCAGCACATCCCGCAGCCAGTCACCGACTGCATTCCAGAAGACAGTTACAATGGGGCAGGACCACCAGATATGAAGATAGGAGCCCATCTGACCACACCCTCTCCAGCACTCCGCAGAGCGTTGTGGGAACATAGCATGGAGCCGGGCTGGAGTCAAATGCCACCTATACAAAAGTTTATAACAATGTTCTTGTATGGTTGCAGAGATAGAACTTTTGGCTATGTTATGGAAAACAACATCCCAATCATCCTCTGAAATACTAACTCCCAACTCAGTCTCCCAAGCTTTGATATGGGGGACAGCAAGGGGGGACTGTGTATTTAATAACCCATACAATTTAGAAATTACACCTCTTAGTTTATCCGCATTATCACAAAAGGTCTCAAACAAGGACTTTGTGTTCCGCACCAGCCGTGCGTCCCGGATCATTTGTAGGAAATGCCGGACTTGAGCTACCCCCAGAAAGTCACCCAGTCCCCCTTGAAATCTGCGTAGGAACTCCTTTGCAGGTAGAATATCCCCCTCTGACCAGAGATGACTGATAGTTACCACACCCTGCCGTTGCCACGTATGAAAAACTGGGGACCGAAGGCCCATCTGGAATTCAGTGTTATGAAACAAATGAGACATCTGAAAATATGTATGAGAACCAACCAACTGGTTGCGCCACTGAGACCACACAGTAAGAGTGGTCCGCAAGGCCTCCGGAAGGTAGTCAAGAGGCCGGTATGTGCGTTTGGGCTGCCAAAATAAAGCTTGAATAGGCATGACAGCTAACATGGCTTGTTCTACCCGAACCCATTGTTTAATATCACGTTGTTGATATGTGGCAATAATAGCTCTCAGTTGAGCTGCCCCATAATACCATGCCAAATTAGGGACTCCCCGCCCCCCACTTTTACGATGGAGATAAAGGACAGCACGTGACACCCGAGGCGGTCTCCTCTTCCATATATAGCCAAAGAGTTTCCTTTGCCAGTTTGCAAGAACTATTTTAGGCACCAATATAGGGAGAGTAGAAAACAAATATAATAACCTAGGAAGCACATTCATTTTCAGGATTGCAATACGTCCCATCCAAGAGAAAGCCTCCCTACCCCAACGGTGTAAGTCCCCTTCAATTTTCTGCCAGAGTTTGGTATAATTGTGGCGAAATAAATCAGATGTACGTGCTCCAATATGAACCCCCAAGTATTTAAGAAAATGTGGTGCCCAACGGAAAGGAAACACCGCCTTTATACGCTCGACTTCCAAGGGGTGCAGAGTAAGGTTCAATAGTTCCGATTTATCCTGGTTAACCCGGAAACCCGCCACTCTCTGAAAAGCTTCCAGTTCTCCCTTCACAGCTGTGAGAGAATCAAAGGGTTGCGTCAGTGTAAAGAGGACGTCATCCGCAAAAAGCGACATCTTGCAATGAACCCCTGGAAACTCAACCCCCACCACCTGAGGGGAAGCACGGACCTTCGCGGCCAGGGGCTCCAAAAATAGGGCAAAAAGCATAGGAGACAGGGGACAACCCTGCCTAGTACCCCTCTGTATAGGGAAACACGGGCCATAGCCACCATTCACCTTTACCCTAGCCTGTGGGGAATCATACAGGGCCTGCACCCAACACTGAAAATAAGAACCAAAGCCCATTTTCTGTAGAACTTTAAATAAGAAGGACCAGTGTACCAGGTCAAAGGCCTTTTCAGCATCAATGGCCAGTAGGACTGCTGGAATTTGTTTAACCTGTACCCAGTCAATCAAATCAAGGACTTTACGAATATTATCACTGGCCATTCGATCTGGTATAAAGCCAACCTGGTCATTGGAAATTAAATCGGGTAAGAAGATCTTCAAACGTTCCGCTAAGACCCGGGCTAAGATCTTAAGATCAAGGTTGATCAGAGAGATCGGGCGGTAAGAGCCACATAGCTCCGGGTCTCTCCCCGGCTTAGCGATGACCGTGATACCCGCTACATTAGAATGAGGAGCCAGCCGCGCCTCGCCACGCAGAGCGTTAAACATATCTGTGAGGGGCTTGGTCAAGATATGCGTCAATTTTTTATAGTAACTCCCTGAAAGGCCATCAAGGCCTGGTGCCTTGCCCACCTTCAACAATTTAATAGCATATTGGACCTCAGCCTCAGTAATGGGACCCTCAAGCCGCTCTTGCTGGGCCAGCGTCAGGGTCGGCAGAGCCACTGAAGCTAAATAACAATCAATATCTGCAGTGGTTATATCAGAATCTTTGGCATAAAGAGCCTCATAGAACTCCGTGAAACAATGACGAATATCGTCAGAGGTTGTAACAATCTTGCCCGAAGAATTTTTTATTTTAGCTATATTGTTTTGGGCAAGGACCACCTTTAGACGTCTTGCCAGCATACGCCCCGCCTTATCCCCTTCCTCGTAAAACTGTTGTTTGGTAATCTGTAAGGCCAAATTAGTCGTGGCGAGGTCTAACGACTGAAGTTCCGATCTAGCTTCTTCGAGCTGATTATAGATTTTTGGGCTTTGCCTAGCTTGATGTTGCCGAGATAATTGGGCAATAGAGTCATGCAAGAGTGCTCTCCGTTCCCCCTTCACCTTTTTACAATAAGTCGCCTGCGAAATAAGCAAACCACGCGCCACCGCCTTAGAGCATTCCCATAATAATGGGGGTGCACACTCTGGAGTGGCATTATGTTGAAAATAAGCTAACAATTCTTGCCCCAATTTCATTAGAAAGTTCTTATCAGCCAATAAGGTTTCATTTAACCGCCAAAATCTTTGGCCTGACAGGGCTTTAGATAATGTAATTACCATAGTAACTGGGCCATGGTCCGTCCATGTAATGGGATCAATGTCCCCTCCAATCACCCGGTTTTGTATCCTAGAGTCCACAAGAAAAAAATCAATCCGCGAGTAGGATTGATGAGCATGTGAATAGAATGTGTAAGCTCTGGTAGTTGAAAACCTCTGACGCCAGATATCTGTAAGATCCCACCGTGCCATGAGTGAGCGTAATGCGGATCTCGCACCCCGAGATGGAAGTGTAGCCTGCCCAGAGTTATCCAAGGTGGGATTAAGCGAGACATTAAAGTCCCCACCCAATATCAGCGGGCCTTCCGCATGTATAAGCAAAAGATTATCAAGGTTGCGGAAGAAGACGCTCTGACCCGTATTAGGGGCATATACAGTAACCAAGGTTAACACCTCATTGCCAATACGAAGTTTCACTAACACATATCTTCCTTGAGGATCGTATATAGTAGTAAGAACCTCATGTGTGAGATCCCTAGCTAATAGGATTCCCACTCCCGCATACTTAGAATCTTTAGTACTAGCTGCTAAGTACTTATGAGGGAAGTGTCGCAGGCGCAATAAGTGTTCATAGTGCTTACGTAGATGGGTCTCCTGTATAAACCCCACCGTAGCATTATGGGACCCCAACTCCCTTTCCAGTAGAGCTCGTTTATGATGATGATTAAGACCTTTAACATTGATGGAGACAAACCTCAACATCCCCGCCATGGTCTAAATGGTAAAGTGACCCCTAAGAAACTATACACTCCCACAGGTTTAATCCAGGAACTGTTCATGCATACATGATATGGTAACCAAACTTTAAGAGAAGAAACACCCCCCCATTCCCCCCCTCCCCTCCCCCCTCCCCCCCACCATCCATCACAAAAGATGGTGAAAACCATGACTAGGAGGGCCTCTAAACCGGGCGTTAACAACCGCCAACAATACCCTCCCCCCCAGATTACATTCATGACAAGAAAAAACCATAAACTGGAAACAGTGCAAAACATACACACATGCTCTCGCAGGTAAACCCCTAGGCCTTATGTCATATAAAAATACAGACATACAGAGGCCTCTGAAAAAGGGTGATCCCCAGCATCTCTAAGCGATAACTGGCCCATTAACTGAAACTGGGAGCACAGGCAAATCAGCCCTGATCCGATAAGGCTGCTCGTGAGTCCTCAGAGTGGCGACGAAGACGTTTACCACCCTTGCCCACCCTGTGCCAGCGGGGCTGGTCAACCAGTTTGCGAGAGGCAGCCTTGGGCTGAGTGGTGGCAATGTGGAGGCGAAAGCCTGCTTGCTCCAAGGCCGCCACGGCTGCATGCAGGGTTTTAATCCTATGCGTTGTTCCTTTCACTGCAAATTGTAGGCCAAACGGAAAAGTCCATTTATATTTGATATTTTCCTGGCGCAGAAAAGCGGTAACTTCCCTCAGCTCAAATCTCCGCCGTAACGTGGTGGAAGCTAAATCCTGGAAAATGGAGATAGGGTGGCCATCCCACATCCAATTATTCTGTTTCCTGGCCGCCTCCATGATCGCAGTTTTCTGGACAAAACTGTGAAAACACAACACCAGGTCCCTGGGCTTAGCTTCAGATCTGGGACCCAGTGCCCTATGCGCCCTTTCCAGCCTTATAACCGGCGGATCCGAGGTGGCAGGAGTAGAAATATTACCTTCATTAAGAATAAACTTGCATATGAGCCCAGCCACCTCCACAGCATTAGTGTAGGCTGTCGTTTCAGGGACGCCCCGGATCCTTAAATTACAGCGCCTAGAGCGATTTTCAAGGTCCTCAAGTTTATCTTGAAGGGAGGACAGCTCTTCATTTGTAGCTCCCTGTTGCTCATTTAAGGTATTTATGGCTGCCGCATGCCCCTCGGTCCGGACGTCAACCTCGTCGACACGCTGTCCCAGCGCTGCTAAGTCCTCCCGGAGGTCAGAGATGGAAGCCAAAAGATCCTGCTTATAACTCTTGAGATCCGACCGGAACTCGATAAACCAGCCCCGAATCTCATCGCGCAACTGAGAGATACTCGCCGGGACCTCGAGTTCCAAGCCTGCCGCGCTCTCCGGGGCTGCGTCAGACTCGACCACGGCACTCTCCAGCTCGGCCTGCTCTGGCCTATCCTCGTGTACCTCCGACATTTCAGGCGGTAGTTTGGAGAAGGCAAACTGCTTTAAATCGGTGTTTCTCCGCTTTCCTGCCATCGTACAGGGCACCCCGCTCAAGTTAATCAAGCTCCCCTAAGGTTTTCCGCGAGGCAAAAGCTTGCTAAATAGCAAATTTAGAATCTGGGAGGGAGAGCTCAAAATTAAGCGGCCATCACCGTCGCCGGCAGAACAGCGCCCCCCTTTCACCTCACTTTTTAACCATGACGGCAATTGTTTTGGCCTTCCTTCCACCTTTCTTAATGCATGGAATACATCTGGACTGCACTTCTAAGATGGTATTTTTAACAATGTCCACAGCTGTTGCACACTGTCGCTGCACTTTTCAGTTGTTTTTTTTGGTTTTTTTACTATTTTGCTATTTTCCTCATTTTGTCAAAGTTTCCCTTTTGAAAGTTTAGTGCTAGAGCCATGGATTTACTTACTGTCCCCCCTTCTCATCATTAATTCAAATTTGATCATATTATGATCACTATTTCCAAACAGCCCCACCACTGTTACCTATCTCACCAGATCTTGGTCTTCACTGAGAATTAGATCTAAATTGCTACCTCTCTTATCAGTTCCTGAACCAATTGCTCCATAAAACTGTCATTTATTCCATCCAGGAACTTTATCTCTTCTAGCATGACCTGATGTTTCATTTACCCAGTCAATATTGGTGACAGGAGCCAAGCAGTATCCTATCACAAAAGATAAGACTGAGAGAATCCTCGCAGACAAGAGGCAATGCTTAATACATTTTTTAAAAAAATTATAGTAAATATAAGTGCAGATTGTAATTACCGTGGTACATCTCACATATATTACATAACTCTCATCACCATGAGCAAACCAACAAATATAATATAAAGAAGAATATTGTATTGTATTACCTTCCTTTCCTAATTATAATTGCACCCCCCCTTAGTCCCCCCACCCAGTAGCTCCTGTTTATTGATCTTCCCACTCCCCAGTTTCATAATCAGTTCTACTGTAAAGCCTCTGTGGCTGCATTTTTGTTTAATGATAAACCGATGTGATGTTATTAATGAATGTTGGTATATAAAAATGTTCAATCAATCAATCAAAATGAACACTAGTTCCATTCTCCAATCAATTTAGAAGATGTTCTAAAAGAGCAGATGGGAAGTCAGTTGACCTTAGAGAAGGTAAAAACTCACTATCTGGGTTAAACGGCAGTAGAAAGACAAATGGGAAAGAATCAATCAGAATGGATGGGCATTCTTCAGCTTGGTTTGCTAGCAATGTCCGGGTTGTGCTTTGTAAAGTAAATGTTTCTAGATAAGGAGCCACACGTCAATCCTGGTTTTTCAGAGATTAATATTGTCCAGTGAGCTGGAAAGTTACCCTAACTTCACCCGGATATTCAGTGGCACATACCCGAATAAATGTTCCACAGAATATACTCGGGTAAATGTATCTGGGTAAATGTAACCTTTAGGACAGATATTTTTCTGGCCAGACTCACCTGGCTAGCTTTAGCTGGGTACCACTGACGGAGCTGTAGCCAGGCAATTTGGGGCCTATGGCCAAGTGAAAGCGCCCTCAACCATTACACAACACGTGACACCAGGAATTGGGAGACTCTGTTCCGTGTTTGTACAGCAATGCCCATGGCCAGTGCAAGGGTATTAGGTGCCCTAGGAAAACTTTTTTAAATCCAAATTTTTCTGAAAATCACACACATGCAAGATGTTAGCCAGGGTAGAGGCCTTAACTTTTAGTTTACAATTCTGAAGTGAGAAGAGGCCCTGGGCTTTGTAGCAAAACCAGATCCTACATGGGAAACCTATTAAAATCTTGGCATCAGAAATCAGAACAGCTTGGGATCTTGGCCCACTGCTGTTAATGAAACTAGACAAGACCAGCACTCAGCTCTGGATGCAGTAATTTCTCTAAGCCTGTCCTTAGGACTAGGGCCAAGGGAAATCTGGAAAATGGAAAAAGCACAGCTTTTAGGGAAGGGGGGGGGGGTCTGTTACTGGATCTCATGTTGTTCCTTTTTATTTTTTTGAATACAGATTCTCTCAGTGTTTTGGAAAGTTATTGCAGTGTTTCTTAACTGACTTTGCCTCTGTATTCTGACATTTGTTTTTCTCTGTTTGCCCATTCTCCGCCATCTCCTAATTCAAGTGTAGCCTCCTCTTCTAATGTTGGCTAGAAAGGAAGTTACAGTCTCTCTAAAGCCTGGTGTGGATTCTCCTCCAAGACCCAAGGCATTGTGCCAAGGTCTCTCTAGGGGGTGCAAGCTCAGTGCTCGAGTCTTTGTGATTTCCAGAGCCAAATAAACCAGATGAGACACTCAGGCTTTGCTGGGATATTCGTTCTATTAATAATCAGCTGGCACATACACATTTTCTTTTGGTTATATCCATTATCATAATCTATGTATATGGTCCCTTGGTATTTTTCCCAGGGGTTCCTGTTCCTCTAGATAGTGCAACAATAAGTTTCCGAGGATGGAATGGGGTCACCTACCTCTGCTAGTTCTCCCGTTCTAAAAATACCTGTGGTCTACTGCTTGACTCCATAATCTCTTCTGCTCTCTGTCCTATCCCCCCGGGGTGGAGACTCCTGTGAGGGGTCTCTAGTCTTTCCTCTTTGCTCTACATAAAAACCCAATGCTCTTCTCAGATGTTACACTGGTTCTTTCTGGAAGATCCCAAAAATCACCCAGCAGGGGAAACAAACTTTATTTCTTTCTCTGCTCCTCTCTTACGCAGGCAGATGGGCAGGAAAAGCTTCCTCCCAAAATCAAAACGTCAGTAATCACTCCAAAAGTATTCAAACACAGAGATGCTACAAATCCAACTACTGGATATGAGTCAGAAAACATAGTTTTCTCTCTTCCTAGCCTCACGCACCACAGGGGTGGAACCCCACACTGAACAAGGACAGGGGAACCAACAAAACAATAAAAAAATCACTAAGACTCAAGCCACTGGTCATAGGGTGTGGACTAGCAAAATCAACTCTTCTTCCAGAAAAACCCTAGCCTGGAAGAAAACGGAATTTTTAATCTATTTCACTTTCAGCACTTATTGAGTCGTAATGTCTTGTCAGTAAAGCAATGGCCAGGCCGAGGAGGCACCAGTGTTAGGCTGTGCTTGGGGCATCAGTTGGCCTTAATCCAGTCTTGGGTGATACCCCCAAGGTGGGGGAATGCAGGGGTCAGAAGCGGACAGATCAGGTATGAAGTCTTCCACCTGACCAGTCACCTTCCCTTCAGGTTAGGCCCTCCAGTGCTGGTGGCTGGCAGGATCAGAGCAGACACAGGGACTAACCAGCAACAAAAGTCAAGGGACAAGAAGGTGCCCTGAACACTGTGAACATAAACAGGGAGTGCACCGACAAGACAGAAACAGATAGGTCAGCACAGGGCAACATAAGACCACAAACAAACAAGGGGCTAGACCAAGCATGGAACAGTAAAGACAGTACTAGGGAACCACATGGACAAGGGGTCAAGCTAGAAATACACTGATAGGAAGGGCCACAGGAAGACCCAGACAATGCAAGAGCAGAGCCACTGAGAGGTCTCACAAGCACAGAAGCCTACTGGGAGGCCTCAAATAGGGTAAGGAACACAAAGGCAAGAAAGGCCCAGGGAGGCCTAGGCAAGACAGGGGCAAGACAAGGAACACCCAGATGAGGAAGGCTACTGAGAGGCCCAGACTGACCAAGGACAAGGCTAGGAGTACACAGACAAGATAGGCCACTGGGAGGCCCAGACAGGACAGGGGGCAAGACAAAGAACACAACAGCATGGAAGGCTACTGGGGGGGGGGGTCTAGACAGAGCAAAGGCAAGGAAAGGAACAAGAACAAGAAGTAGGCCACCAGGAGACCTAAAAAGAGCAAGAGCAAGGCAAGGAACAAGAACAGGATTAGGCCACTAGGAAACCTAAATAGAGCAAGAGCAAGTCAAGGAACAGGAACAAGGATTAGGCCACTGGGAGACCTAAAAAGAGTAAAAGGCAAGGAACAGGAGCAAGGATGTTAGGCATAGAATACATAAAGAAAGGGCCAAAGACAGAGAAGAGGTTCCCTGCAGAGGTGGGATGTAAGCTGTGAGGAAGGGAGTTACAGGGCTGGCCTTGCTGCGTCATGCGGCCTTCAAGGTGGAGGCTAGAGCGGCCCACTCAGGACCTCTGCTGGCAGGGAGCTGCCTAGCAGTCAGCCTCGTTACTTCTCCATTTTGTCTTTGGAGAGCTAGGAGCTTATTTCTCTGGTCCCTTTTAGGGTTACTGCTAGCTTTTTTGCTGCCCTGTGTGAAATATTACTGTGCTGCCACCCCCCCCCCCCCCCCCAACCTACTACCATCACCATTCATTCAGTGTCTGTCCTGGGCATATCAAATAAAGCCCAGCTCTGTCCTGCAGTCTGTATTTTTAAAAAGTGACTTGTCCCCCCACCCCAAAACCCATGGATAGGAAAGGGTATTAGGTACCCTAGGCAAACCTTACAGCCTTGCACACACGCCACCGCCCCTCCCACACTCCCATACCCTTTACAGACACACACAATTAAATTATGCATTTATAACTAATTTTACATGAAAAAGAACATTCAAAAGTACAGCCTGCTGAGGTATGCACTCCTGTGGTGCCAACCAGAAAACTGCAAAAAAGACACTTGGAACTCCTATGAAATTAAACTTTTTGTAATGCGTATTGGATGTGAGCTTGGCCCTCAGAAAGCCATGAATAAACAGAAATATCATTACAATTTAGTAAACCTCCCATACCAAAAAAAATGTATTCCCCCCCCCCCCCCCGCACACACGAGTCGCGGGCTGCGTGCACATGCGCGCGCGGATGTTAAAATTCGCGCATGCCCCTTGAATTTTAGAACATGTGCGCGCTGACACGCACGTGTTATAAACTAACCACGTCCATAAGCACGCGCACATGGACACGCATGCGTAAGTTTAAAAATCTACCCCTGTGTGTGACACATAGGCTCTCGCAGGCACATAAACATACACAAATACACAGGTTCTCACAAAGACACATTAACAGGCACACCGGCTGTCACAGAGACACAGACAACCCACAGGCTCTCACACAGTCACATACACACAGGCTCTCACACAGACACACACACACACAGCATAGGCTCTCAGATACACACAGGCTCTCACATAGACACACACACACACACACAGCATAGGCTCTCACTCACACACACACACATACAAGCTCACATGCACACATGGCCTCCTGGTGTTATTGTGCTGTGGTGGGATGAGCTCAACCACGGCCCCACAGGCCTCCTGTTGTCGTTGGGCTATGGTGGGATGAACTCCACAATAGCCCCATGGGCCTCCTGTTGTCTTTTGGCCGTGGTGAGATGAGCTCCACCATGGCCCACCGACCTTCCTGCTGGGGGCAGGGGAGTGGAAGCTGTGCTTGGGCGTGCACGCAAATAAAGGAAACACGGGCCTCTCATTTTCAGCCGCCAGTGGGAGAGCTCCGCCGGAAGCCTGAGGCCTCTTTCCTTCTTCAGCTGCCAGTGAGTTAGGCTCTGCCGGTGGCCCCGTGACCTCTGCTGCTGGCTTGCTGCCCCCCCCCCCCCCCCCCCCGGATGTGCCACTCCGTGCAAATCCATGGTATGCACACCCGGTAGTGCTGGGCCTGCCCTGCTTTCATGGGTATGGAGAACTTAGCTGAACAAATCCTTTTGAATATGGACCCTTATATAAGTTAAATGCATCTGACAGTTCATCCCATATTGGATCTGGAACATTATAATTAGCCTCAGCTCTGGTAAGAAAGTCCTCAGAAGACCAGTGTTTCTTCGTTCTCTTGCCCCTTCTTTTGATCTTGTTAACTGATCAACTTTTTTGAACCTACTATTTTTTTTTATAATTTCTTACAGTGGTGTTTCATTTCTTAGTGCATCTTTTATTATGTTCATCCTCCTGTTTCACTTCAAAAACATTTCCTTTCCCCGTGTTCCCTCGTCGGCAGCTCATGCAATGATCATGCTTTTTGTACAGATCGGTGTTATGGCGTGGGTAGGGGCTCTGATGGGGATCAGCACAACAGTGCCCCCGACTTGCTGAATGCACGGGGGAACAGACCTCAGGACCTTTACATCCTGGAGTCTCCCAAAGAAAGGACTATAAAGCAGAAAGAAAAAAAAACAAACTTTATATTATTTTGCTGATGTTGCTAAAGAAATGCAATTACTTAAAAACTATTTTGGTGACTACACTGCAAACACATTAATCAATAAAAAAAAATGAAACAAGACACAATGATTTCCAGTTAACCTTTACTAAATCAGTTGGGTTTTTTTAAGACGTCCTTACTGTCAGTCCTTGCCAATAAATTGTAAATATAGAGGGTATTTTTTCAAGGGCATTTTGACTGATAAAGCAGTGTTTCCACTTGAGGAAATGATCTGTTATAAAACTGCCTGCCCAATATGTAGGTAAGTTTACCCACAGTGAACCGAGACGTTCACTCTTACGTGTACTTTTGTATTTTAAAAAATAAAGAGTATGCATGTAGATTTCCCTGCACATACATTACCGGGTGCAATTGTGTGCGGACACTTTTGGTGGGACAGTTATCGAAAGGAAAAGCTTGCGTGCAGGTACCTTTTTTTATTTCCTTTGAAAACTGGTTTAACTTCTGCACAGATTTGGCTTGTGGGCTGTTACAAAATCCCCCCCCTCCTCCTCCCCCCCCCCCCCCGTTTAGAGCAGTGCGAGCAGTGACAGTGGCAAATAAGCATGACAAGTAAAGTGACATCTGACAGCTGATACTCAGAAGAGCCAACGTGCCCGTGGAAGTGCTGACAGCTGTTCTTTCAGACCTCAAAGATGATCGGCCTGAGCTGTCAGAACAGGTGTAAGGAAAGCACGCCGGAAACCTGGCTCTGCCCTAAATTTAACTCCCATGTTACCAGGCGTGGAGGGACACATTAAAATCGTATGCATTAGCCACGTAGATACAAAGTGGAAGCATGTGCTGCCCCCTGCTGACCAAAACAATGAACTCAGCAGTTGTTATGGTCCAAACACCACGTGGTGCAGCATGAATGAACACGGACCAAGCTGCTTTAAGCAAAATATTATTTCATTGCAGAGTTGACAATAAATCTTGATTTTCATTCTGGCTTTTGTCCCTGTGCCTAATCCTGGGACTGGATGGAGCAGCCTAGCAATTAGAGCAGCGGGCTAAAAAGCAGGAAAGCCAGGGCTGAAATCTCATCGACACTCCTTGTGACCCTGGGCAAATCATTTCACCCTCCATTACTTCAGGTCTAAACATACAGGTGTAAATGTAACATACTATTGGAGCAATTTTCAAAAGTCATTTACCCACATTAAGTGCACATAAAGCAGGTAAAACCTATGGACAATTCAATGGCATTATTTTGTAGAAATTTTCAAAAGCCCAGGTGAAGTACATTTGCGCAGGTAAAACCCAGGTTTACGTGTGTCAATGCTTTTGAAAATCAGGCCCTTGGAGTTCCATTTTCAAAGGGTTTACATGTCTAACTTTGAGTGTTAGGCTCTTAAATTGATAATTTACTAGGACCGAGTGCATAAATTTCGGTTCACACTTTCTTTAGGGCCCTACATTTTGAACCCTAAAAAGTGGTAGCTATAGGGGGGCAGAGTTAGGGTGAGGGAGGGGGGAGTTAGGTGCTTCGCGCTGGTTTTCAGCACTAGGCACCTATACTCGGGGCCTACATTTAGGTATATCAGATCTAACTTTAAAAGCCTAAGCTTCAGACTCCTACATTTATGTGAAAATTCATCAGAAAACCCTGCCTAATTTCAACTGAACTTAGATGCCTAACTCAGGAAGCTAATTTAGAAGCCCAACTTTTTTTTTAATATCAGCCTTTCAGATTTTAAAGCCCTCTGGGAAAGAAAATACCAACTGCACCTGTATGTAAGTCACCTGGCACTACCGCTGAAAAGATCCGAACTAAATTAAAATGAATAAAATCATGAATCAGTGTTTGTCCGCCATTAGCATAATACTACCTCAAGAGTAGCAGCACACTTTGCAATGATGAGCATAGTTTCACGAAAAACAAATTAAGAAAAATTCAGCAAGTTAGAGAAATCAGCAGGCTCTAACTTTTCACTTTCAAGCGGAGACCTTTGCTAGGTGCTTCAGAGACTCAGGCCTATACGGTCTCCCCCTGAGATTTTGATAATTAAATTCAGCCATCACGATCGCCCCCCACCCCACCCCGGGAATGATCCTGTGAAAACCCAGAGATCCCGCTGGCCTTATGGGGACAATTTAAGAACCACCCTAAAAGAGCCAGTGGGATAAGCTGCACTAACCGGCTCTTACACCATAAGTAATGGGATTCCGGTTTTTTGGGGGTTTTTTTATTAAAGGGCTCTCGCCAGTTCTCTTGCACTTGGTGAGGCACTCCTTTGTTTTCGCAAATTTTATTTTGGCCTATACCACCTTTCTTCATACAAAAACTAATAAATTATACATAGAACTTACAATAACTTAACACAGAAAATAACATTTCAATCACGGGATTCCAGGCAGATTATTTTACTGGATCAGTATATGAATTATCTAAAAACAGTGTACCTGAGCTTTTCAAACCACAGAGGTCCCTTTTTTGGTGTCATATCAGACACATCTGAAGAAGGGTCCTATGTGGTCTCCATAACTCATGTATAACGTTTGGACAATACTTACATTGATCCCATAAAAGCCATCACAGCCTGCATAGAGTCCAGTCTGGTCTAGGAGCCACACAACTACCAGATCACTGCGTTACATAGTTCAGTTACTAGACTGAAAGTAAAATGTCACTCTTTTCTACCTTTGACATTGAGGTAAGATTTTGTCTGCATTAGTCTCTGCCTCTATTTCCTAATGTTCTTCTCGGTCTCCTCCTAATTTCTTTTCCAGACTCTCCTTTCTGTTTTGCTTTTTTTTTTTCTGCCTTCCTCACTTCTTCCCCTCCCCGACATAGATGTTTCTTTCTTTTTCCTCTTCTCTGCTCTAAATCTTTCCCCTACATTAGCATCACGTCAAGTCTCTATATACTCTCACACCTGGATCTCATCCCTCCTACCACACGCCTGCCCTTCATCTCTCACCCTCTAGTTCCCCTCTGTCCCAGCATTTCACTTTCCCCAACGCTCCCTTCCATTGCTCCTCTCACCCAGTTGCTCTCCCCATCTGCATCCCTTCTCCCCGACAGCCGTCCCCCCTCTCATATCACTGCCTATCCTTCCTTTATTGCCTCTCACTCTCTCTCAATCATTTCATGTTACACAACTCCTGTCACATTCTCACATCCCCTCCCAGTTTGTCTCTCTCACTCAATTATCCCTGCTCTGATTCCCCTAACCCCTCTGGAATTATTTCCCTGTTGAGCTCAAGGCTAAGGAAGTGTCTGTTTGGTTTCAAAAAATGCTTAAATCATCTCTGCAAACAGACCTTTGAAGATTTGATTTGAGTTTGTGTTACTTACAGTCTCCTGGTTCTAGGCTGAGGCATAGTTGATTTTGTTATTGAAGGGTGCCAGTTATTTTATGCATATTTGTTTTATTTTGTTATATTATCCTGTTGTGTCCATTATGATTCTAAGCCACCTAGAACAGGTGACAGTGCAAGCTATATACATTTTTTTTTTAATTTTTAATTTATCAATTTTACAAAATAAATACAAAGAACTTCTTTGCAAATGAAACAAGGAAATCAAATATCTCTCACAGGAACAATTTACATACATTCATTCATGTATATAACACTATCATTATAAATCCAACTATTATTTCTCATATATTCATTGGAAATATGGGGGGAAGGAGAAAGAAAATCAGAGTATAAAAGCAACATATTATAAATTTAACATTATTTGCCTGTCACTCCGTATCATTACTTATTAAATCCCTCATATTTGCAGCTTTATGCCCTCCCATTTAGAAACTCTCTCAATTGCTCTGGCAGGAAGAAAATGTATGTATTTCCAGATAATTTGAATATGCATTTGCATGGATACCTAAGTAGGAAGCTCGCGCCCTTAGCCAAAGCTTCGGGCCACATTGACAAGAAAGATTTTCTGTGTTGTTGAGTGGTTCTTGAAAGGTCAGGATAGACTCGTACCACTCCTCTCATAAAGGAAACATTTAAATTCCTGAAATAAGCTTTCGTCAACTGGCTCATATCATACTCCGTGAAAAAAGAAATGAAGAGAACTCCACGTTCTGTGACTTCCATACTAGAGTTCTCCAAGTAATCTGTTAGATTTGCAAATTCATCCCTAACTCCCAACAGGGATGTCTGGCAGGGACTCTTTCTTGTTGGTAAAAATAAACTTTTTTTCACCGATGGAACCAATTCCATAGGGATTTTTAGAGTCTCAGTCACAAATCTTTTGAAAGCGGTGGTTCCCCCATAATCTTCGGAAAATTTAGCATTCTCACATTCAAATGTCTCTGGTAATTTTCTACCGACCCAAGTCTCCTCAAAGACGTGATATGATCCTTCATGAAAATGCTATTTGTATCTTGAACTCCTTTAATATCATCAGACAAAACTTGTATAGTATTAGCATGATCTTGTAGCAACTTTGAATGTTTCTTTTCTACTGAGTCCAATCTTTTTTCAAATTTTCCCAGTAATCGAGACTGTGCACTAAATGATTAGAGAAATTACTTACCTGATAATTTCATTTTCCTTAGTGTAGACAGATGGACTCAGGACCAATGGGTATAGTGTACTCCTGATAGCAGTTGGAGACGGATCAGATTTCAATCTGACGTCAGCCCCTAGTACATATACCCCTGCAGGAAGTGCAGCTCTTCAGTATTCTCCTCGAAAAGCATTGTGGATATATGTGTGACTGACTGATTTGATTAACTTGAATAACTTCATAACTTGGTTAAACTTTATAACTTGATTAACTTGAACTGGTTGGAACGACTATAGCTGGAGACCGCCAGTATACTCAACCGGAAAGCATCGACACCCGGTAGGGTGGGTGCCCTAGGTGAATGAAAACATGGCTTACCCTTGAATCATTCGAAATTCCATGCGTAACGGCAGCCAAGGGTGGGATGCTGAGTCCATCTGTCTACACTAAGGAAAATGAAATTATCAGGTAAGTAATTTCTCCATTTCCTAGCATGTAGCAGATGGACTCAGGACTAATGGGATGTATAAAAGCTACTCCCGAACCGAGTGGGAGGCTGCCCGTGACCCACTTAGGACTGCCCTTGCAAATGCCGTGTCCTCCCGAGCCTGAACATCCAGGCGGAGAATCTGGAGAAGGTGTGGATGGAGGACCATGTCGCCGCCCTGCAGATCTCGGCGGGTGACAGCATTCTGGTTTCTGCCCAGGATACTGCCTGGGCTCTGGTAGAATGGGCCTTGACCTGTAGAGGCGGAGGCTTGCCTGCTTCTATGTAGGCTGCCTTGATGACTTCCTTGATCCAGCGGGCTATGGTTGCCCACGAGGCCGCTTCCCCTTGACTCTTCCCGCTGTGAAGGAAGAAAAGGTGGTCTGTTTTCGTACGGGTTCCTATATTTGCAGGTATCTGGACAGGAGTCTGCCTATATTGAGATGGCGTAGACTACGAGCTTCTTCCGAATTCTTCAAGTCATCCGGCGATGGTAGCAAGATGGTTTGATTAAGGTGGAAGTGCGATACCACCTTGGGAAGAAACGAAGGGACCGTGCGTAGCTGGATGGATCCCGGGGTGAGCCTGAGGAACGGCTCACGGCAGGAAAGTGCTTGTAGTTCTGAAATGCGGCGGGCTGAGCAAACTGCCAGCAGAAAGGCTGTCTTTAAAGTTAACAGATGGAGGGACAGACCTCGGAGGGGTCTGAAGGAGGTTCCTGCTAGGAAATCCAGGACCAGGTTGAGATTCCACAGAGGTACCAGCCACTTTAGTGGTGGGTGGATGTGTTTGACTCCTTTCAGGAAATGTGACACGTCCGGGTGAGAAGCTATGCTGTCGCCCCCACTCTTGGGGCCGTAGCATGACAATGCAGCCACCTGTAACTTGATAGAGTTGAGGGACAGACCCTTCTGTAGTTCGTTCTGTAGGAATTCCAGGATCACGGGAACTTTAATTGAGCGTGGCTTGATGTCATGGTCTTCGCATCAGGCTTCAAAAACTCTCCAAATCCTTATGTACGTTAGAGCAGGGTGTCGATTACACCCCCCAAGTATCCGCTCTTTCTCAGGCGAGCCCTCTCAATGGCCAGGCCGTAAGAGAGAATTGAGCTGGATCCTCGTGGAGGATCGGTCCCTTGTTGGAGCAGGTCTCTGTGTGGAGGAAGTGGTAGGGGGTTCCCTGACAGTAGTCTTCTCATGTCTGCGGATCACGGTCTTCTTGGCCAGTCCGGGGCCACCAGAAGAACTAGTCCCCTGTGCAGCTGTATCTTGTGAATGATTGCGCCCAGCAGGGGCCACAGTGGGAAAGCATATAATAGGGTCCCCTGTGGCCAGGTCTGTACCAGGGCATCGATCCCCTGGGACTGAGGTTCCAGTCTGCGGCTGAAGTACCTGGGTACTTGGGCGTTGGTTCAGTTTGCCAGAAGGTCCATGTCTGATGTCCCCCACCAGTTCACTATCATTTGGAACGCTGCAGACGACAGCTCCCATTCTCCTGGGTCTAGACTTTCCCTGCTGAGGTAGTCCGCCGTGATGTTGTCTTTCCCGGTGATGTGGACGGCAGAGATCTGTTGGAGGTTTACTTCCGCCCACGTCATTAGGGGGTCTATTTCCAGAGACACAGTTTGGCTTCTGGTTCCCCACTGTCGGTTGATGTAGGCCACTGCTGTGGCATTGTCGGACATTACTCTGACCGCTTTGTCTCGGAGTCTATGGGCAAAGCGTAGGCAGGCTAGTCTGACTGCCCGGGCTTCTAGGCGGTTGATGTTCCATCCCGACTCTTCTGTGTTCCACTGCCCTTGGGCAGTTAATTCCTCGCAGTGAGCTCCCCATCCGCTGGCGTCTGTGGTGAGCAGGGTCCAGGTTGGGGAGGATAGTCTTGTTCCCTGGCTCAAGTGGCTGGCTAGTAGCCACCACCGTAGCTGGGTTCGAACCCTGCCAAGGAGTGATAGACGTACGGCGTAGTTCTGAGACAGCGGATTCCATCGTGATAGAAGTGAGCGCTGCAGGGATCTCATGTAAGTTCTCGCCCATGGTACTACTTCCAGTGTGGATGCCATCAGACCGAGGACTTGTAGGTAATCCCATGCTGTGGGGCGAGGTTTGCTCAACAGGCTTTGTCACCAGTTCCACAGTTTTGACCTCCTTGTGGGAGTCAGGCTGACCTTTGTCTTCTTTGGTGTCGAATCGGACTCCTAGGTACTCTAGAGACTGTGAGGGCTGCAGACAACTTTTGTTTGTGTTGACCACCCATCCTAGGCTCTCCAGTAGAGTTTTGACTCTGTTGGTTACTTGGCGGCTTTCCTCTGGAGATTTCGCCCTGATCAGCCAATCGTCTAGGTAAGGATGTACGAGGTTTCCTTCCTTCCTCAATGTTGCCGCCACCACCACTGTTCAGGCCACTGTTATCTCGTACCTGGAACTACTGTAATTCCCTATATGTGGGAATTCCCAATGACCTAAATCACTGCCCACAGCTCATACAAAATGCTGCAGCCGCATGATAACAAGGCTACATAAATTATGTTCAGTCTAGTGATTTAGTATTATGGTGCTTTTAACTAGATACCATGTAATGATTCTTTTTTTTCTTTTGTAGCTCTGTACGTGCTACCCTAGTTTCTATTACAAGCTGTTACTTGTCATATTTTTTGCAAAATATAAAAGCAGAAGTATAAAGAAAGCCCAGGACTGGCCAAAGGTTTTCCTGCTTGAACTGGGTCATTTTGCAGGTCTGCCTTTCTGGAGCATACACAGAAGCATTGTTTGATTGCATTGACACTGATACATTTATCTGACATATACTGGTGAAAGAGGAAGGGGAAAGGGAACAACTGCAGGTACAATTCACGAGTGGCACCAAATCACCTGCTTATAATATTTTTTTTTTGTTTAATAATTTAAAATCAAAATCATAATATGCAAAACCAGGGTTGTTTTACTTTCAATCAATTTATATATGGTTCCCATTTCTTATTAAATTTCTCCAATCATGTTTCAAAGCTGGAAGGTGAAAAAATATATATGACGCAATCTCTTACTAACTACCTCCAGAGATGGACAAAATGTTTGCTTCCCGTATGCCACTAATGATAGCCTAGCTGCTAGCACAGTTTGAAGTATTAAGTATTGCATTAAACCCAGTACGTTAGGAACTGGAATACTCAGTAAGAGATACCTGGGATCTTTGGGAATCTCTCGATTAGTTATTCTCTTTGAGGCAAAATTTAAGACCCGCGGGCGTGCACACATGGATGCACTGATTTTATAACATATGCATGTATATGTGAATACATGCGCGCGTGTTATAAAATCGGCTATCCGCGCGTACATACACGCACAATTTTATTTTGACATACGCATGTGCGCGCGAATGCCATCTCAAGCATATAAGTGTGGGAATTTTAGTAGGTACGTGCGGTGACCCAATAGGTCTTTTTCCCAGTTCGCCCCAGTAAAGGAGAGGACTTCCTAAACCCCCTACCTAACTTGCCTTTCTTTTACCCTATTAGCCCCAAGCCTTAAAACCCCACTGACGAGCCTGGTTTCCTTTGTTACACGACTTAAATGCTGTCCACAGCAGAAGTAAAATTACAAGGTGGGGGTCCCCAGCACGCGCTTGTGCACGTAACTACTTATGCGCTGACTTCATGGTGCAGTCCCTGCCTGCCCATGCTCCATCCAGACCACGCCCCACCCCTTTTTCAGAAAACTTTTTTTATGCACGTACCAGGAGATATGAGCGTACCTGCGTGATTTTTTAAATCTACGTGCACTAGGC